>NC_068911.1:42687484-43287484 GCF_023091745.1 Budorcas taxicolor | reverse complement strand
TTTTACAATCCACATATATGTGATAGCACACAATATTTTTTTCTCTCTATCTGTTTTATTTCGGTAGCATAATGCCCTACTGCTGTACTGTACTGTATAGAGTACGGTGGTGCAGTATCTTTATTTGGAGTCAAAGATCAATGGAAGCAAGTGTAAAAGCAGCGGTTATTTTGAAGGACACTTCAGATCTTCTCCATAGACTCCCATGAACTTATCCTGGTAAGGTAAATGGAGATTGATAACATTGTGGAAAATATCATTACAGGTACCTCACCATCAATACAAAATGCCCTCCGTGTGATTGATGTCCATGTCTCTCCTCAATCAGACATGGTGCTTTGTCATGGCTCTGGAAAGAGGAGGAAGGAACAAGAGTTATCTCACTGCTCTGCTATGTCTGGGTGATTCCAGTTCTCAAGAAAGTGGCAGAAAAGCATGGCTAAGCCACATTTGGAATCCAATTTAATCATAATAATGCTAGTAATGTTAATTTCTGACTCCAGTGTGAGTCTGCCAGTGATCCATTATGGTGATTCAGTGGCCTCTGTAGTATCCAGCAATCATAAAGCCAGGAATGCGTCTTCCACTGCAACATTTATTAACTATCTTGTAAAGTCTGTTCTAAGTAAGGGACACGACACAAAACAGAAGTCTACTCAGATGGCTTAACTGAAGAGGATTCAATGGAAAGAATTTAATAAAGAGAACACAGGCAGTGTTGAAGTCAATCCAAGAAGTTGAAGGGCCTGGAGGGTAAATTCAGAAAGCAGTTTCATCCCCGTCCTAAAGCAGCTAACACAGGGCTACAGTCAGGAGTCCAGTGAAACTATATCCAGGAAGAATGTCCCCTGCTACTTTCTCAACACAAGCCTCAGCCAAAATTTTCCTTGGAAAGATGCAGCCACCCTAGTACTTCCCTGTGAAACTGGGAGACAATTAAAGGGAAATTTGATTTTTTTTTCCCCTCCCTCTCACATGTGTTATGCTCTTGGTTTCTCCCATTGGCCAAACTCTGATGGAAACTAGACATCAAAGGAGCTCTATTGATGGAATCTGAAGAATAAACTCCAAATGGACCAAAAAAAAAAAAAAAAGTTGAGAAAAAAGATAAGTCTAAATGAGCTAGGCTGACAAAGGAAGAATTACCAGCACATTTGTATTATCTATATGTCCACAGTGTTCCCTGTGCTATGTATTTATTATTATACTATTTAAAATATAAAGAATAGATTTAGAATCAGGAAATAAGTAGTTCTAATGCAACAAATGTTGTCTGATGATCCAATGGTTTTCCTCTGTCATGCACTCTTCTATCTTGTATGTTGTAAACAGAAGAGTTTAATATTTCCCACAAGTTATGTTTCAAAATATCAAGACATTGAGACATAATGTACTAGAACAAAATGAATCTTATTGCTTCACCATTTCAGGAGATTTGATTCCCTGATGATATTGTGGAGAGACAAGAAGTTATGTTCTCAGTGGATTTAAGATTATAAAAAGAGTAAAACACTTGTGGTTGTCTATAGAACAGTCTTTTGGACTCTGTGGGAGAGGGAGAGGGTGGGATGATTTGGGAGAATGGCACTGAAACATGTTTAATATCATATATGAAACGAATCGCCAGCCCAGGTTTGATGCATGATACTGTATGCTTGGGGCAGGTGCACTGAGATGACCCAGAGGGAGGGTATGGGGAGGGAGGAGGGAGGGGGGTTCAGGATGGGGAACACGTGTATACCTGTGGCAGATTCATGTTGATGTATGGCAAAACCAATATGATATTGTAAAGTAATTAACCTCCAATTAAAATAAATAAATTTATATTTTTTAAAAAAAGAGTAAAACACTTGTGGTTGTTTATAATCTAAATTATTTCCTCTGAGAAAGAGTTCAGTCCTAGGAATTTGGTCCCTCGGTGGCAATTCTGGTATAAACTCCTCAGGTTCTTCACTCCCATGCTGTCACTGAGAAATCACTCTTCTTTCACAGGTAAGGCTAGGTATTGTTAAAATATATTGTTAAATCTAGAAATAAATATTTTAATCAATTAGAATAAAATTATGGCCTGAAATGTATTCTCATCCATTAGCAATTTTTTTTTAACAATTCTTAAATAAATTTAAATAAAATTTCTGAGTTTATATTGAAAAGTGAAGTGAAAGTCACTCAGTCATGTCTAACTCTTTGCGACCCCATGGACTATAAAATCCACAGAATTCTCCAGGTCAGAATACTGGAATGGGTAGCCATTACATTCTCCAGGGGATCTTCCTGACCCAGGGATTAAACCCAGGCCTCCTGCATTGCAGGCAGATTCTTTACCAGCTGAGCCACCAGGGAAGCCCAAGAATACTGGCATGGGTAGCCTATCATTTCTCCAGCAGATATTCCTGACCCAGAAATTGAACTGTGGTCTCCCACATTGCAGGTGGATTCTTTACCAACTGAGCTACTAGGGAAGCCCCTCCCTCCAAAAAAAAAACTGGGCTTTTCTGGGATTATATTGAAAAGAAAGAAAGAAAGAAAGTGAAGTCGCTCAGTCGTGTCTGACTCTTTGCGACCCTGTGGACTGTAGCCCACCAGGCTCCTCTGTCCATGGGATTCTCCAGGCAAGAATACTGGAGTGGGTTGCCATTTCCTTCTCCAGGGGATCTTCCCGACCCGGGGATTGAACCCAGGTCTCCCGCATTGCAGGCAGACACTTTAACCTCTGATTATTGAAAAAAGCAGTACATATTTAGAATAAATACAATGGGAGAAACATTCTTCACTGAAAATGAAGAATGATTGAAGATTTCCACTGTGTGGAAATCATTATTATTTTATGTCAGGCAAATTTCTTTTTAAATAGTTATTTTTCTTCTTTTTTCTCTATAACATGGATAAAAGAAGTAATGCTATATAGATTATCACCTAAGTAATTACTGCTTATTGAGTCCCTTCTGGCATAAAAGCAAAAAAAAATGGGAAAGTCACTCAGTCATATACAATTACTTGGTACCAAATGGACAATAACTCACCAGGCTTCTCTGTCCATGGGATCCTCCAGGCAAGAATATTGGAGTGGGTAGATACTCTCGAGAGGATCTTTCCAATCTGGGGTTTCAACCTGTGTCTCCTACATTGCAGTCAGATTCTTTACCAACTGAGCCACAGGGAAGCCCAATTTCTACTATCAGTTCAGTTCAGTTCAGTCGCTCAGTCCTGTCTGACTCTTTGTGACCCCATGAATCGCAGCACGCCAGGCCTCCCTGTCTATCACCAACTCCCGGAGTTCACTCAGACTCACGTCCATCGAGTCTGTGATGCCATCCAGCCATCTCATCCTCAGTCGTCCCCTTCTCCTCCTGCCCCCAATCCCTCCCAGCATCAGAGTCTTTTCCAATAAGTCAACTCTTCGCATGAGGTGGCCAAAGTACTGGAGTTTCAGCTTTAGCATCATTCCTTCCAAAGAAATCCCAGGGTTGATCTCCTTCAGAATGGACTGGTTGGATCTCCTTGCAGTCCAAGGGACTCTCAAGAGTCTTCTCCAACACCACAGTTCAAAAGCATCAATGCTTTGGCGCTCAGCCTTCTTCACAGTCCAACTCTCACATCCATACATGACCACAGGAAAAACCATAGCCTTGACTAGGTGGACCTTAGTCGGCAAAGTAATGTCTCTGCTTTTCAATATGCTATCTAGGTTGGTCATAACTTTTCTTCCAAGGAGTAAGCGTCTTTTAATTTCATGGCTGCAATCACCATCTGCAGTGATTTTGAGCCCAAAAAAATAAAGTCTGAAATTTTCCACTGTTTCCCCATCTATTTCTCATGAAGTGATGGGACCAGACACCATGATCTTCGTTTTCTGAATGTTGACCTTTAAGCCAACTTTTTCGCTCTCCACTTTCACTTTCATCAACAGGCTTTCTAGTTCCTCTTCACTTTCTGCCATAAGAGTGATGTCATTTGCATATCTGAGGTTACTGATATTTCTCCTGGCAATCTTGATTCCAGCTTGTGTTTCTTCCAACCCAGCGTTTCTCATGATGTACTCTGCATAGAAGTTAAATAAGCAGGGTCACAATATACAACCTTGATGTACTCCTTTTCCTATTTGGAACCAGTCTGTTGTTCCATGTCCACTTCTAACTGTTGCTTCCTGACCTGCATACAGATTTCTCAAGAGGCAGGTCAGGTGGTCTGGTATTCCCATCTCTTTCAGAGTTTTCCACAGTTTATTGTGATCCACACAGTCAAAGGCTTTGGCATAGTCAATAAAGC
This sequence comes from Budorcas taxicolor, assembly GCF_023091745.1. Taxonomy (NCBI): domain Eukaryota; kingdom Metazoa; phylum Chordata; class Mammalia; order Artiodactyla; family Bovidae; genus Budorcas; species Budorcas taxicolor. Next base: position 43,283,215 of record NC_068911.1, on the reverse strand, counting down.
AGAAATAGATGTTTTTTCAGGAGCTCTCTTGCTTTTTCCATGATCTAGCGGATGTTGGCAATTTGATCTCTGGTTCCTCTGCCTTTTCTAAAACCAGCTTGAACATCTGGAAGTTCATGGTTCACATATTGCTGAAGCCTGGCTTGGAGAATTTTGAGCATTACTTTACTAGCAAGTGAGATGAGTGCAATTGTGCAGTAGTTTGAGCATTCTTTGACATTGCCTTTCTTTGGGATTGGAATGAAAACTGACCTTTTCCAGTCCTGTGGCCACTGCTGAGTTTTCCAAATTTGCTGGCATATTGAGTGTAGCACTTTCACAGCATCATCTTTCAGGATTTGAAATAGCTCAACAGGAATTCCATCACCTCCACTAGCTTTGTTCATAGTGATGCTTTCTAAGACCCACTTGACTTCACATTCCAGGATGTCTGGCTCTAGGTGAGTGATCACACCATCGTGATTATCTTGGTCATGAAGATCTTTTTTGTACAGTTCTTCTGTGTATTCTTGCCACCTCTTCTTAATACCTTCTGCTTCAGTTAGGTCCATACCATTTCTGTCCTTTATCGAGTCCATCTTTGCATGAAATGTTCCCTTGTTATCTCTAATTTTCTTGAAGAGATCTTTAGTCTTTCCCATTCTGTTGTTTTCCTCTATTTCTTTTCATTGATCGCTGAAGAAGGCTTTCTTATCTCTTCTTGTTATTCTTTGGAACTCTGCATTCAGATGCTTATATCTTTCCTTTTCTCCTTTGCTTTTCACTTCTCTTCTTTGCACAGCTATTTGTAAGGCCTCCCCGGACAGCCATTTTGCTTTTTTTGCATTTCTTTTCCATGGGGATGGTTTTAATCCCTGTCTCCTGTACAATGTCACAAACCTCATTCCATAGTTCATCAGGCACTCTATCTATCAGATCTAGGCCCTTAAATCTATTTCTCACTTCCACTGTATAATCATAAGGGATTTTATTTAGGTCATACCTGAATGGTCTGGCGGTTTTCCCTACTTTCTTCAATTTCAGTCTGAATTTGGCAATAAGGGTTCATGACCTGAGCCACAGTCAGCTCCTGGTCTTGTTTTTGTTGACTGTATAGAGCTTCTCCATCTTTGGCTGCAAAAAATATAATCAATCTGATTTCGATGTTGACCATCTGGTGATGTCCATGTGTAGAGTCTTCTCTCGTGTTGTTGGAAGAGGGTGTTTGCTATGATCAGTGCATTTTCTTGGCAAAATTCTATGTCTTTGCCCTGCTTCATTCCGCATTCCAAGGCCAAATTTGCCTGTTACTCCAGGTGTTTCTTGACTTCCTACTTTTGCATTCCAGTCCCCTATAATGAAAAGGATATATTTTGGGGCTGTTAGTTCTAAAAGGTCTTGTAGGTCTTCATGGAACCGTTCAACTTCAGCTTCTTCAGAGTTACTGGTTGGGGCATAGACTTGGATTACCATAATATTAAATGGTTTGCCTTGGAAACGAACAGAGATCATTCTGTCGTTTTTGAGATTGCATCCAAGTACTGCATTTCGGATTCTGATTCCTAGAATGTCGACATTCACCCTTGCCATCTCTTGTTTGACCACTTCCAATTTGCCTTGATTCATGGACCTGACATTCCAGGTTCCTATGCAATATTGCTCTTTACAGCATCGGACCTTGCTTCTTTCACCAGTCACATCCACAGCTGGGTATTGTTTTTGCTTTGGCTCCATCCCTTCATCTTTCTGGAGTTATTTCTCCACTGATCTCCAGTAGCATATTGGGCACCTACTGACCTGGGGAGTTCCTCTTTCAGAATCCTATCATTTTGCCTTCTCATACTGTTCATGGGGTTCTCAAGGCAAGAATACTGAAGTGGTTTTCCATTTCCTTCTCCAGTGGACCACATTCTGTCAGACCTCTCCACCATGACCCTCCCGTCTTGGGTTGCCCCACGGGCATGGCTTAGTTTCATTGATTTAGACAAGGCTGTAGTCCTAGTGTGATTAGATACTGCCTCTCTAATTGCCACTAACTTTCACCTAATGAAGGTGATAGGTTTCCCTCTAAAAGGGGTATCATAAACACACACATCAAATAAAAGACACAATTCACTTTGAGAAATGTTAAAACGTGACTCAGATTCAATAGCCATTTTTAAGTATTAGGTTGGTTGTTTTCGACACTTCCCTCATGGAGAGGTAAGTGCAAGATTTCATTAGGTGAAAATTGCAACCTTCATTAACATACAGATTTTTAAAAACTGAGTAGGCTTAAATTCTTCTATTTTTCTCATAGTACAAAAATTTATTACTGTACCATGAAGGGGTATCATATTGGAAAAAGCTATAGATCATAGGTCACAGACAGAGCCTCAAGGTAAGTATGATTGTCAAGAGCACAAATCTCATTAGTCCCCAAGGCCATTTCTGTCCACTTCTGAGTTTTTCTTGCCCAATCATGTAGGATATTGTGTTCCATTTTTGAAAAGAAAGATCATGACTGTAAAGTACTGAGGTAAATGATCTTAAATGTTCATTGCTTGCACTGCCTCATTTCCATGCAGTAAAAGTTGAATGGAGATGTTAAATATCTTGACTGATGATTGAATAGATACAAACCTTAAGGACACAAACCAGAAACAAAGAATGTTTGCTTATTATGACTATAACTTTAATCTTAGGAATTTAGAAAAACCAAACGATTGTGGTTTCATAGATTTAAATGACTTGCCTTGCATTTTATCACCCTGGGTAATAAGTTCAAATATCTCAAGTAGATAATGAAATAGTTCAAATGGGTAGGAAAGCAGGAGTGGTTCATTTACAAAGGGCATTACATGTGACCCATGTCCATCCCTAACCTTGTAGCTATTAATGAGTCTTATAACAATGACATACCTGGTTATGTGCTATTGAAGGAAAGTGTAGATTTTTTTGAGTATGGCCTTCATGGTCTCCTTTATCATGCACAAAATTTGAGAATTGAACTTTGTGGTTTCTTTGCCTACTGTCTCAGTTTTATAGGTAATATGATTATTTTATTATCAGTGTGATCTTTTACATGATTTAAGAAAGTTGAATTCTTGTCATAAAGTTTACTCTTCTTCTCTGCAAGAGTTAAAATGAGGTAAAGTTACAACAAAATCATTATAGTTTGGGGACGTGTCTGTCAATCATTTTAAGTAATTGTCTTCTCCCATCAAATGAAATTTTTGATACATTATTTTCCCCTAATCACTCTGTCCTTTAATATTTGATACCACTTGAGAGTCCCTTGGACTGCAAGGAGATCCAACCACTCAAATTCTGAAGGAGATCAACCCTGGGATTTCTTTGGAAGGAATGACGCTAAAGCTGAAACTCCAGTACTTTGGCCACCTCATGCGAAGAGTTGACTCACTGGAAAAGACTCTGATGCTGGGAGGGATTGGGGGCAGGAAGAGAAGGGGATGACCGAGGATGAGATGGCTGGATGGCATCACTGACTTGATGGCCATGAGTCTGAGTGAACTCCGGGTGATGGTGATGGACAGGGAGGCCTGGCGTGCTGCGATTCATGGGGTCACAAAGAGTCGGACAGGACTGAGTGACTGAACTAAACTAAACTGATATGTATAAAAATACACACATACTATTTATATACTATATGCTTATCTGTTTTCATAGAAAATCACTTATTTACTTTTATGTCCCATGAACCAATTTTTGCCCTCAATAATTGGCTGTAATATAATAATCTAAGTATATCCAGAGATGTCTTAAAAAATTAAGCAAAATTTGTTGATGTGAGGGCATCTGGAGTTAGGCAGGAGTAGATAAAATGAACATGTAACACAGGGTGAGGGACTAGGTTGAAAATGACCTTGAGGTTAGAGTGGCAGGTAGACAGACACTGGTTCTATAAGGATCTATTTATTCCACACCTTAAATTCATTCCATTGTGCCTAGAAGGGTGGGACGGGGAGAGGAGAGGGGATATATGTATAATTATGACTAATCTGCATTGTTGTACGGCAGAAACCAACACAATATTATAAAACAATTTTCCTAAAATTAAAAAATAAATTGAAGAAAAGAGAATTTAAAAAATCATTCCATTGTGAATAAATGTTTCAATTACTGATGTTTTAGATACCACATAAAAATTATACTGAAAATAAATGATTATAATTTCAAATAAAAGTAATGATTAAAGGAATTGAAAGTGACCAATTAATGATAATGATTTTTAGGAAAGATAAAAGCTTCAACTATGAAAAGAAATGTAAAAAAAAAAAAATTTGAAAATATGATTGTTTTTATGCAAAGGACCTCTGTTTCCCTATTGTTGTTAGTCACTCAGTCATGTCCAAGCAAGCATTTATGACCCGATGGACTGTAGCACACCAGGATCCTCTGTGCATGGAATTCTCCAAGCATGGTTACTGGAGTGAGTTTCCATTTCCTTTTTCATGGGCTTTTATCCAACCAGGGATCAAACCAGTGTCTTCCACATTGCAGGCAGATTCTTTAATGACTTGAGCCACCAGTGAACCTGAAAGGAACTCTACTTTTAAAGTTAAATATTGAAAACATTAATGCTTGATTACTAGGTGGTTTCTGCTTTACAAAAAAAATTTTTGATGTGGACCATTTCTGAAGTCTTTACTGAATTTCTTATAATGTTTGCCAAGAGGCATGTGATATCTTAGATCCCTAACTGGGGATCAAACTCTTATCCCCTGCATTGGAAGGTGAAATTTTAACCACTGGATTACCAAGAATGTCTGTTAGATTATTTCTTTATGCCATAAGTATTTACAAGTTTGAGAGGAGTAGGCATCAGATTAATTGATGTGAACAATGGAAAAATGATGAAAGATAAATTTATTTTTATTTCCTTTACATTAGATCTTATTGGAAGCTGAGCAAACACAATGTTAAAGGAAAACTATACAGAGGTGACTGAGTTTATCCTCCTGGGACTGACAGATCGAGCTGACTTGCAGCCTGTCCTTTTTGTGGTCTTCCTAGTCATCTACCTGATCACAGTCATCAGCAATGTAAGCATGATTTTGTTAATCAGAACTGACTCAAAGCTTCAGACTCCAATGTACTTCTTCCTCAGCCACCTCTCCTTTGTAGATCTCTGTTATGCCACCACTGTCACTCCTCAGATGCTGGTTCATTTCTTATGCAAGAGGAAAACCATTTCCTTCCTTGGCTGCTTTATACAGTTCCACTTTTTCATTGCCTTGGTGATTGCAGATTATTATATGCTCACAGTGATGACTTATGATCGCTATGTGGCCATCTGCAAACCATTGTTATATGGCAGCAAGATGTCCTGAGGGGTCTGCCTTTCTCTTGTTGCTGCTCCTTATTCTTATGGCTTTGCAAATGGTCTTGCCCAGACCATCCTGATGCTCTGTCTCTCCTTCTGTGGACCCAATGAAATCAACCACTTTTACTGTGTGGACCCACCTCTCCTAGTCCTGGCCTGCTCAGATACTAATTTCAATGAGACTGCCACATTTGTGGGGGCTGGTTTCAACCTCATGTGTTCTCTCACCATCATCTTCATCTCCTACATTTTCATCTTTAGACCCATTCTGCATATCCACTCTACAGAAGGGAGACACAAGGCCTTCTCTACCTGTGGGTCTCTCCTGACAGCTGTCACTGCCTTTTATTGGACACTGTTCTGCATGTATCTGAGGCCCCCTTCTGAGACAACAGGGCAAAATTGTAGCTGTTTTTTAATATCTTTGTGAGTCCTATGCTACATCCTTTGATCTACAGCCTTAAGAACAAAGACGTTAAAAACGCAGTAAGGAGAATGATAGAAAGGAAATTTTTTTCCCAAGCACAGTGCACATTTTGATCACAGGTATGTAACATATCCATATTGTCTGATCAATTAGTGAGTTATTTAAAATAAAAAATCATTTTGCCTCTGAATTACTTTTTCTTTTGTAATTCACGTATAAAACTTGGAAGACTGTTAGCCTATTGTTAGTTGTGACTCAGTGTATTAAAAAAAAAAACACATATAAATTAAAACACAAGACCAAGCAGCATTGTTATTGCTGTATAAAACTAATAAAGGACAGTTTATTATATCCACTTTACTCATAATTGTACAGTTTTAATATACAGTCCTACAGCCTTCCAAACAAAGATGTAAAAAAGAGCAATAAGCAAAGTGTTACAAGAGAAATTGTTTGTCAAATCAGATACACATTTCACCAGATGTATGTAATATATCTCTAACTAATCAGAGATAATTTTCAGTTAATAAATCACTCTTCCTATTGGCTTATTTTTCTTTTGTAATTCACTTATAAGACTTGGAGGAATGTGTCAGATCATTAGCTTGTGTTATTTTAGTGTATTTAAAATAAATGTCATATAGGAATTTAATGACAAGACCAGACAGCATTGTTATTGCTCTGTAAAATTACTAAGGACAGATCATTCTATTCACAGTACTCATAATGGTACAATGTTATAAAAGACAAATTCACCAAGTCGTGCTAAGACAATGAAATCTGTTTGATTTGGAGGATTTAAAGTTTCCGAAATATTTTCGAAAACTTATCAGCCGTATCAGGAAGAGAGGTTTTTCTCTTCGTTTGCTTGATTTTTTTTCCTTTGTTCACATTATGTATCAGTGAAGATCACTGTGTATCCTAGTACTCTAAGAAACTTGTTTAGATATTAGTATTGGTCCAATGGAATCCTAATTCTTGAATCATTTGGCAGAAATGCCAAATTGCTTTTAGATTTTGAAAAAAAAAGAATCTTTTGATTTGTTTTACCAATATGTGTCCTGCTTTTAAAACTGATATTTTACTTTCATTCATTATTTTTTTAATTATGATATTTTACCAGCTCACAATCATAAACACAAAATAATATAAAGAGCACTTGTCTAAGCATAACAAATCATCGCTAAGTATTCACACAATAACACTTTTGTTTAGGATTCACACATCTCCATGTCATGGACCCCACTGCTCACCTTTGGCATCTCCTCCTGAGGCATACAAGTGGGGGAACCTTATGGTGCTGGAAAACTCTCAGAAGAGATGGCAGTTAAGCAGTATATGGTTCTATTTGGCCAAGCTAGTTGATTTCTCTGCTTTTTTCAGATCTTCAGTATCCCCACACAAGTTTTATTGTTTCACACATAAGACATGAGAGAAATGTTTGTGTATTTTTCTCTTTTCTTTGCATAGTTCTTTAAACATGGAGTTTATATTATTAAATTATGTCAGGTAATAAGTTAGTATTATTCCTCATAACATTTATAGTTTCTATCTCATTTCTGATACTTAAAACCTAAAAGTTGTTTCTGATAATCATAGCTCTTTAGCGGTACGTTTATTGTTTCCTGTGCAGTCAGTTCAGTTCAGTCACTCAGTCATGTCTGACTCTCTGCAACCCCATGGACTGCAGCATGCCAGGCTTCCCTGTCCATTACCAACTCCCAGAGCTTGCTCAAACTTGTGTCCATCAAATCAGTGATGCCATCCAACCATCTCATCCTCTGTCATCTCCTTCTCCTTCTGCCTTCAATCTTTCCTAGCATCAGGGTCTTTTCTGTTCAGTCAGTTCTTTGCATCAGGTGGTCAAGGTGTTGGGAGCCCCGTTAGGCATTACTGACAAAATGGAGGCATGGCCCCAAACCTCTCTCTTTGTCCTGCAGGCACAGACTCGGGATGAAGGAGGTAGGCCTTGTCATTCTGACTTGTTTTTCCCTCTCCTCGGCTGAGTTGACTGAAAAGGAATATTAAGGTGCTTACTGTTCTTGAGAGAAGCATGAGAAGGCACAAAGCCTTCTGCAGCTGTGCTCAGAGAATAATTCATAAAATTAATCATTGACATTTGTTTAAGGACTTTTACAAAAGAGTGTTCCAGGATGAGCACATAGGCCGCAGCTTGAGGCCATGGGAGGGATTGCTATCTGAAGCCTATTTGTGAGGAAAATGTTTATGGCAAAGGATTTTACTGAATTTAGGGCTTAGAAATAATTAAAATAGTTAGAAGTTAAAGATTTAAGGAATGTTGTAATGTTAGCATATTTTACTATAGCTTACAGAGGTTAGGAATTTTAGAGATACTAATAGCTAGAAGCCTTTTTAAGAGATAGTGAGCTCAGGATGTTTGGGGCAAACAGGATTTAGAAAGATAAGAAATAAACTGAGGAATGTAGCATGAGTTAGAATGCAATCACAAGTTAGCTATAGGACACATAAGAGGAAGTAGATAATAGATGGTAAAGTTGATTCCGAGAGAATCGCTGAAGCAGGAACTCTGTTTGAAGGGCAACAATGATTTATGGAGATAATAAATCTGGGTGAGGAGGAACTGAAAATGTCAAACCTCTGACCTAACGCCTTTGTAAAAGTATAAAAGAAAATCTTAAACTTGAAATGCACAGTCCGAGAAAATTGAGAGGCTGCATCATTACTCACCAACACCATCCCTCCCTTTAGGTTGAAACCCTGGCTCCTGGAGCTGAACTCTGGCAATATTGGAGTTTTAGCTTTAGCATCAGTCCTTCCAATGAATATTCCGGTCTGATTTCTTCTAGGATAGACTGGTTGTATCTCCTTGCAGTCCAAGGGACTCTAGAATCTTCTCCAACACCACAGTTCAAAAGCATCGATTCTTCAGCACTCAGCTTTCTTTATAGTCCAGCTCTCACATCCATACTACTGGAAAAACCATAGCTTTGACTAGAAGAACCTTTGTTGGCAAAGTAATATCTTTGCTGCTCAGAGGTGAAATCGTCTGCCTGCAATGCAGGAGACATGGGTTCAATCTCCAGGTCGGGAAGATCCCCTGGAGAAGGAAATGGCAACGCACTCCAGTACTCTTGCCTGGAGAATCCCATGGATGGAGGAGCCTGGCGGGCTACAGTCCACGGGGTCGCAAAGAGTCGGACACGACTGAGTGACTTCACTTTCACTTTCCTAGATTGGTCAAAGCTTTTTGATTTTAACCACTGTGAATTAAATTATATTTTCCAAGTTTCTTTTCTTTTTACTCCTTGTTTGACTATGACACATTCTATCATCTATTTTCAATAAATTTCCTTAAATTTTATATTCATACTTGTCTTAACTTAGTCATTAATCAGTACATCTACTTTATTGTTAAATAATAAAAGGAGCTTAGAACATTTTAATTATGAATATATCCTGCTTCTAACTAATAAACTTTCATCTGCAGGCATAGAATGCATCATTAATAATAAATTATTTAATAATGAACTTTACACATTACCTATGTAGAATATGAATTCAAGTATATTTGTATTAAATATTGATTCAATATCCATGTTCCTTTGACTTTGGTGACACTTACCCCTGTTTCTATGACAATTATCTTTGCTGTCACTCTTCATTTATGGTTTAGTTTTCTTCTTAGTGTTATAAACCCTTAATTAGTTCTTTTAGTGAGAGTCCCTTCAATCCACTTATCTAAGAATATCATTTGCCCATTCGGAATGGAGCATTCATTTGGTTATGAATATACCAAGACAAATAGTTGTTTTCAGTATTTAAAATATATTTTATTTTCTGGCTTCTTTTAGTTTGATTATAGAGATAGGTGCACTATTAGATTATCTTTCTCTGTGGGTAAAGTGTTATCATTATTCAGTTCAGTTCAGTTCAGTCGCTCAGTCGTGTCCAACTCTTTGCAACCCCATGAATCGCAGTTATCATTAGTTTTCTTGTTTTCAGTTTCAGTGTTGTGCTAGCTGTGGACCTGTCTTCAGGTTGAGGTATGGAAACAACCTATGACTGAAACTGTAGACAACTTGGTTTGTGAAGGCAGGAACTCAAACACTACCCGAACACATACCAGCCGTGTAGCACAAGGTGAGTTAGTGACACAATTTTCCTTTAAAAGAACTTCTATCTGTTTAGCTGAAACTTCAAGAGTGAGTCACTGCCTCTTTGGGTTGTTTTAAGGAATCAGCTGATCTATATAAATGATGTTTGCCAATCACTTTGCCAGTTTCAGACTCCTATTATTGTCTGACCTTTTCAAGACATCCACGTTCATCATGCAGGATATTGATAAGAGCTCAGAACTTTGGAGAGGAAGTCATTTCATTATAAAAGAAAGGGAAAACATAAAACAAGCAGTCATCAAACTTTCATTCTGATATTTTTTTGTGCCCGCATACAGCTTTTAAGGCAAACAGTGATTTGAAATTATGGAGAATAAGATTAAGACATATGATTTTCTCTCTGATCCCAGCTGTTCCAATGAATCTCTAGAGGGCTGATTCCCAATGTCACATTCCTGACTACCGCTCCTAAGTTCTTCTGAGATTTGCTTTAAGAGTGGGTCCCTACCTCCCATATCCTGCTAGAAATGTGGTTACATTTCTCAGCTTAGAGAGGATCAATGAACTATCTTAATCAGAGGTAGAGAAAACAAGTGCACATCCAAACCAGAAGTTAACCTCTGTGTTTCTACTTTCTCTTTTTAGTCAAAAGAAACTTTAGTAAAGTCTCAATCTAATTCCTACAATTTACACTTTGTTTTATCAAGTTATGTACAGGCATTCCTTTTTGTTTTCAGTGTCAGTTTGAAATTCAACTAATTTCCTGGGCAACAAAGTTATTGAAATGTCTATTGATCTTTCTGAACAATATTTTACAGAGCTGTCAGTGGTGTAGAAGAACCAAGAAAGGCTTCCCACACACTAATATAAGGACATGTCTTCAGGCATATGATGGACCTGATCCTAGTATAAGAGATCTTATCATTAGAGGCGGACAACCCAAGAACCACTTGCATATTGATTTTTTGATTTCTTGTTAAGATTGTTGGGGTGCCTTATTTTTATTGAGGATCCATGATTTTAATAGCCTTTTCAAGGTTTTCATGAGATATATACCAAAGCAAACAAATAAAACAGAGGATGTGAAAACCATCTTACAGTGAATTCATGCTAAAACTTTACCTTTACTGCTTTTTTTTCTGAAACAAAATATTTTCTCATTGACTTGTAATTAAATATCCTACAAAATTCATCTATGCAAGTAGATTGCCCTCAGTCTTGCAGGAATGGCATGCTTTGTGTACACACAGCTAGTATGTTAACAGTGTTCTGGTCTCAGAAAGCCTTACATTAGATGTAATGCTCTCCTTTCATTGTCTTGAAATGCTCCATAGTTTTTAACAAGGATACAGTATATTTGCTATTGTACTGGATCTTATCTATAGTGTACAAAGTCTTACTTCCAGGTTTAACAATTTGTAGCTTTCTACTGTCCTTGAGCTAATCCTTTAGTATATACTTTTTCCAACAGATAGAGGCTCTTCTTCGCTATGAACTAGTAAACCCATAAGTACCTTGTTGAGAAGATGCTCATCTTCTCTCCAACCTGACCAGGCAGCCAGGTCAACTGTGATTTTCTTTCTGTAAACCCAAATTCTCTCAACAGACTTTTGTTTGTTTGTTTGTCTTTCCATTTATCAGTACTTCTATTCTGCTTCAGTTGGTGCATGTCTGGATCTCACATAAGTCATTGAGCTTATGAGTCAAGACCACTTTTGGTCCCACAGACAAACATCAAGTGATACATAATAAATGAATCCTTCTTCAAATGAACTTCTCTAGTTCAGTTTCCTGCCACATCTTTATACTTTTGAAATTCCCAAGTCTTGATCACTCTCCTTCCATTTTTCTCTGTTCTGGTAATCACCACTTATTCTATCTCTTGAGTTGCTTGTGTGTTAAAGATCATGAAAAATTTCCTAAGCCGTCTTGATGCTGTCATACAAATGAATATACTGTTTTCAGAGTTTCCTCCTAAACGTTACTTTAGAGCACCTGTAACTCGGTGCTAACTCTTATTCTCCAGCAAAGGTTGTTGCATTTTGACTGGAAACTCATAGACAGAAATGAGTCACAGCCTCAATGAAGTAAACATTTGTGTTTGAGGGAGCAACTCACATATGATTTTCTGCAATGCTCTGTGCTAACTGGGTGCACACACACATGCCTACAGTTTCCAAAGAAAGATTACAGTTTTTTATTTAGTGGAAGATTTTTTAAATTCTGCAGTGCTTTAAAATTTTCAAGAGTTTCATACACATGATTTTACATATTCTCATAATAACTTGATTTTCCCATAACCCGATACTGACTTTCCCCATTTCCCTCTCCCCACTGGCAGCCATAGCTTGGCTTCTGTATCTGTGAGGTTGCTTCTTTTTTGTTTAATTCACAAGTGTGTTCTATTTTTTATATTCCACATGCATGTGATATCAACCAACATTTGTGTGTTTTCTCTTTATACATTATTTCAGTAGCTTAATGCCCTCCAATTGAATCCATGTTGTCACAAACAGCAAAACTGTATTCAGATACAATAAGTCCTTTACATATGAACCTTCAAGCTGTGAATTTTCAAAGATGTGAATGTGTTGTTGGCATGTCGAATCACATAAGTTAGTTCTCATGACTGGTGTACATTATGTGCATACATCCTCTACAAGTGGTTGTGCTTTTGTGTATTCTACTGTACAGTATCTTTATTTCAAAGATATCCAGAGGCAAGTGTAAAAGCAGTACTAATTTTGAAAGACATTTCAGATGCTCTCTATAGATTCCCACTTACCTACACTGGTTTGGTGAATGGAAATACATGACATGATGAAAAAGTTCACTGCAGGTGCCTCATCATCAATAGAAATGTCATTTTCTGCTCTGTGTGGTTGATACCCATGTCTATCTCAATTAGACATGCTGCTTGGTCATGTCAAGGGGGAGGAGAGAGCAACAGTCCTGTCACTATTCTGCTGTGCCTGGGTGACTGTAACTCTCAAGAAAATGGTAGAGAGGCATATCTAAGCTGCATTCTCATTTTCAGTTTTATCTGCAAGACTGCTGGTATGTTAGCTGGCAAAGAATCCACCTGCAATGCAGGGGACCCTGGTTTAATCCCTGTGTCAGGAAGTTCCCCTGCAGAAGGGGTAGGCTATACACTCCAGTGTTCTTGGGCTTCCTGGTGACTCAGACAGTAGAGAATCTACCTGCAATGCAAAGACCTGGGTACAATCCCTGGATTGGGAAGATCCCCTGGAGGAGGCCATGGCAACCCACTCCTGCATTCTTGCCTGGAGAATCCCCATGGACAGAGGTGCCTGGCAGGCTACAGTCCATGATGTCACAAAGAGTCAGATCTGTTGAGTGAATAAGCACAGCACAATGCTAGTAATTTTAATCTCTGACTCCTGCGTGTAGTCTGCAAGTGATTCATGACCAAGAAGGATAGTGATTCAACGGCCCCTTTAGTATCCAGCAACGGTGAAGCCAGAAATATCACTTCAATCACAACATTTATTGAGTAATTATTGTGTAACACTCTAGTCTGAGTCAGGGATGTGAGACAAAACAAAATCCTACTCCCATATTTTAACTGAAGATAATTTAATGGAAAGAATTTAATGAGGAGAATATTGGCAGTGTTAAACAAATCAGTCCAAGAATTTGAAGCACCCGGAGGCTAAGGTCATAAGGCAATTTTCATACAAGTCCTGAAGCAGCCAACACAAGGGCCTCTGTCAGGGCTCTAGGGTCACGGGATCCAGGAAGAACGTGCCAGGCCACCTTTTCAACACACACCTCAGCAGGAATTTTCCTTGAAAAGATGCAGCCACCTTAACACTTCATTGTGAAACTGGGAGAAAATGAAAATGAAATTTGGATACTTTTCTCTCCTTCTCATCTCTGTTATGCTCCTGGTTTCTCCCGCTGGCCTACCTCAGATGGAAATTAGACACTTGAGAAGCTCTATTGATGGAATTTAAGGACTAAGCTCCAGGTTGACCAAAAAGATAAAAAAGACAAACTCTATAGATGCTCTAGACTGACAAAGGAAACATCGTCGGCACATTTATATTATCTGTATATCCATGGTATTCCCTTTGCCAGGTATTTATTATTATAACAATTTAAAATACAAAGAGCAATGTTCAGAATCAGTAAATAAGTAGTTCAAGTGCAGCAAAAGTTATCTGACCTTCTGATGGTTTTCCTATATCATTCAGTCTTCTATCTGCATGAGAACATAATAACTTCCCCAAGTCAAGTCTCAAAATATCAAGACATTTAGGCATTGGTTTAAAAAAAATAAGAGTCCCATTAGTACATCATTTCAGATTTGATTCCCTGAAGATACTGGGGAGAGGCAAGAATCAGGTCCTCAATGGGCTTAAGATTTTAAAAAGAATAAACCACTCATAGTGATTTATAGTCTAGATGATTTTCTGTGAGAAATAATTGAACCCTATGGTGTTGGTCCCTCTGTGACAATTTTGGTATAAATTCCTCAGCTTCTTTATATCTGTGCTGTCACTGGGAAATCACTCTTCTTTCACAGTTAGGACTAGGTATTGAACAGTTTGCTGTGCTCTGTGCTTAGTCACTCAGTCATCTTTGACTCTTTGGGACCCCATGGACTGTAGCTCACAAGATTTCTCTGTCCATGGGGATTCTCCAGGCAGGAACACTGGAGTGGGTTGCCACGACCTCCTCCAGGGGATCTCCCCAATCCAGGGATCAAACCCAGGTCTTCTGCATTGTAGGTGGATTCTTTACTATCTGAGCCAACAGAGAAGCCCAAGAATACTGCAATGGGTAGCCTATCCCTTCTCCAGGGGATCTTCTGGACCCTGCAATCAGAATGGGGTCTCCTGCATTGCACTAAGTGAAGTCGCTCAGTTGTGTCCAGCTCTTTGCAAGCCCCTGGACTGTAGTCTACCAGGCTTCTCTGTCCACGGGATTTTCCAGGCAAGAGTACTGGAGTGGGTTGCCATTTCCTTCTCCAGGGGATCTTCCTGACACAGGGATCAAACCCAGGTCTCCTGCATTGCAGGCAGACGCTTTACCCTCTGAGCCACCAGGGAAGCTCCTGCATTGCAGGCATATTCTTTACCAGCTGACCTAAATTCTATTTTTCTCATAGTACAAATATTTATAAATATACCATGGAGTGGTATCACAATCGAAAAAGAAATAGATCAAAGGCCACAAGACAGAGCTTCCGGTTGAGAGTCTATCAAGAATACCAGAGCCACTCTATCCACTTCTCTCTAAGTTTTCCTTGCCAAGTCATCTCTTGCCATCAGGTGGCCAAAGTATTGGAGTTTCAGCTTCAGCATCAGTCCTTCCAATGAATGTTCATGACTGATTTCTTTTAGAATAAGACTGAGGCATACGATTGACTTTATGAACCCAGATGTTCCAGTGAATCTCGTGTGGGTTTTTTTTTTAATTTTTTTATTTTTTTAATTTTAAAATCTTTAATTCTTACATGCGTTCCCAAACATGGACCCCCCTCCCACCTCCCTCCCCATAACATCTCTCTGGGTCATCCCCATGCACCAGCCCCAAGCATGCTGTATCCTGAGTCAGACATAGACTGGCGCTTCAATTCTTACATGATAGTATACATGTTAGAATGCCATTCTCCCAAATCATCCCACCCTCTCCCTCTCCCTCTGAGTCCAAAAGTCCGTTATACACATCTGTGTCTTTTTTCCCGTCTTGCATACAGGGTCGTCATTGCCATCTTTCTAAATTCCATATATATGTGTTAGTATACTGTATTGGTGTTTTTCTTTCTGGCTTACTTCACTCTGTATAATCGGCTCCAGTTTCATCCATCTCATCAGAACTGATTCAAATGAATTCTTTTTAATGGCTGAGTAATACTCCATTGTGTATATGTACCACAGCTTTCTTATCCATTCATCTGCTGATGGACATCTAGGTTGTTTCCATGTCCTGGCTATTATAAACAGTGCTGCGATGAACATTGGGCAAAGGAGGCAAGAATATACAATGGAGTAAAGACAATCTCTTTAACAAGTGGTGCTGGGAAAACTGGTCAACCACTTGTAAAAGAATGAAACTAGATCACTTTCTAACACCGCACACAAAAATAAACTCAAAATGGATTAAAGATCTAAATGTAAGACCAGAAACTATAAAACTCCTAGAGGAGAACATAGGCAAAACACTCTCCGACATAAATCACAGCAGGATCCTCTATGATCCACCTCCCAGAATTCTGGAAATAAAAGCAAAAATAAACAAATGGGATCTAATTAAAATTAAAAGCTTCTGCACAACAAAGGAAAATATAAGCAAGGTGAAAACACAGCCTTCTGAATGGGAGAAAATAATAGCAAATGAAGCAACTGACAAACAACTAATCTCAAAAATATACAAGCAACTTATGCAGCTCAATTCCAGAAAAATAAACGACCCAATCAAAAAATGGGCCAAAGAACTAAATAGACATTTCTCCAAAGAAGACATAAGGATGGCTAACAAACACATGAAAAGATGCTCAACATCACTCATTATTAGAGAAATGCAAATCAAAACCACAATGAGGTACCACTTCACACCAGTCAGAATGGCTACGATCCAAAAATCTGCAAGCAATAAATGCTGGAGAGGGTGTGGAGAAAAGGGAACCCTCCTACACGTCGTGTGGGTTTTTTCCCAATATCACATTCATGGCTACCACTCCTAAGTCCCTCT
Source organism: Budorcas taxicolor (assembly GCF_023091745.1). Taxonomy (NCBI): domain Eukaryota; kingdom Metazoa; phylum Chordata; class Mammalia; order Artiodactyla; family Bovidae; genus Budorcas; species Budorcas taxicolor. Next base: position 43,266,666 of record NC_068911.1, on the reverse strand, counting down.
GAGATTTGCTTTAAGAGCAGGCCTCTACTTCCCATATTCTGCTAGAAATGTGGTAGCTTTCTCAGTTTAGAGTGGATCAGTGAACTTTCTTAATCATAGGTAGAGAAAATAGATGCATACCCAAACTAATATTAAGCCTCTGTGTTTCTACTTTGTATTTTTAGTTGAAAGGACATTTTATTAAAGTCTTAATCTTATGCCCACAATTTTCACTTTGTTTTCTCAAAATATGTACATGCAATCCTTTCTGTTTTCAATGTCAGTTTCAAATTCAACTAACTTCCTGGACAATAGAGTTATTGAAATATCTATTGATCTTTATGAACAATATTTTACAGAACTGTCTCTGTTGCAGAAGAATCAAAATAGGCAAACGTTCCACTCCCCACAAACATGTCCTCAGATGTAGAATGGGACTGATTCTAGTACAAGAGATCTTATCATTAGAGGCAGACAATCAAAGAACCACTTGGATGTGGATTTGTTTATTTCTTGGGAAGATTTTGTGTCAGTCATTCAGTCATCTGAGTTCTTTCCAGCTCTTTGCTACCCTATGGACTATAGCACACCAGGCTTCCCTGTCCATCACCAACTTCTGGAGCTTACTCAAACACATGTCCATCAACTCGGTGATGCCATCCAATCGTCTTGTCCTCTGTCATCCTCTTCTCCCTCTGTCATCAATCTTTCCCAGCATGAGGTAAATCAGTCTTAAATATTCATTGGAAAGACTGATGCTGAAGCTGAAGCTCCAATACTTTGGCCACTTGATACAAAAAATTGACTCATTGGAAAAGATTTTGTGTGGGTGCATTGTTTTTATTGAGGATACATGATTTTAACATCCTGTCATCATTTTCTCATGAGATTTAAAACAAAACAAAGTACTTGTGAAATTTGAGAAATATTCTTACAGTGAATTCTTGCAAACAGTTTATTTTTTATGTTTTTTTCTGAAAAAAAAACAAGTTTCCCTTTCACTTGTAATAGAATGTCCTATGAAATTCATCTAGACAGGTGAATTCTCTTTTTGAACAGTCTCACAAACACTTAGCTGGAGGAGGAAATGACTCCCATTTCAATATTCTTGCCAATAAAATTCCATGAAAAGAGAAGCCCATTGGCTACATCCATGGGGTCACAAAGAGTGAGAATAGACTTAGTGACTGAGTACACACACTACACAAGCATTTAACACTTGATTTGGGGCACAATTTTCTTTTCTCTTTTCCATTTTTAAAATATTTTTGTAGGTTTTAGGATACTTTCCTTTTTCCCTCCATACTCCTTTGGCAGCTCTGCTTACAAACTGTATTGCAGAAAAGGCAAGCTTCATGCAGATCCAACTTGTGCAGTTAGCATGCTTCTGTTTTCAGAAGCCCATTTCATGCTCTACTCTCATTGTCTTGAAATGCTTGATAGTTTTTGAACAATGAGTGAGAACATTTTCCTTTGTACTGGATCTTGTCTACAGTATACAATATCCTAGTTCTAAGTTTAACAATTTGTAGATTTCTAATTATACAGTGGAAGTGACAAATAGATTCAAGGGGCAAGATCTGATGGGCAGAGTGTCTGAAGAATTATGGACAGAGATTCCATAGTACAGGAGGCAGTTAATTCTTCTTTTTCCCCAAGGAAAAAAAATGCAACAAGGCATAAGTTTTAGGAGGCTTTACAAATAGGTCAGAAGAGAAGTGAAAGACAAAGGAGAAAGGAAAGACTTACCCATGTGACTATAGAATTCCAAAGAATAGCAAGGAGAGATAAGAAAGTATTCCTAAGTGAACAATGAAATAGAAGAAACCAATAGATTGGAAAATACTAGAGATATCTTTCAGAGAAGGCAATGGCACCCCACTCCGGTACTCTTGCCTGGGAAATCCCATGGACGGAGGAGCCTTGTAGGCTGTAGTCCATGGGGTCGCGAAGAGTCAGACGCGACTGAGAGACTTCACTTTCACCTTTCACTTTCATTCATTGGAGAAGGAAGTGGCAACCCACTCCAGTGTTCTTGCCTGAAGAATCCCAGGGACGGGGGAGCCTGGTGGGCTGCCATCTATGGGGTCACACAGAGTCGGACACGACTGAAGTGACTTAGCAGTAGCAGAGATATCTTCACGAAAATTAGAGGTACAAAAGGAACATTTTATGCAAAGATGGGCACAACAAAGGACAGAAATGGTAAGGACCTAACAGAATCAGAAGATATTAAGAAGAGGTGGCAAAAATACACAGAAGAACTGAACAAAAAAGGTCTTAATGACTCAGATAGCCATCATGGTGTGATCACTCACCTGGAGTTAGACATCCTGGAGTGTGAAGTCAAGTGGGCCTTAGGAAGCATTACTATGAACAAAGCTAGTTGAGGTGAAGAAATTCCAGCTGAGCTGTTTCAAATCCTAAAAGATGATGTTGTTAAAATGCTGCACTTAAAAGGCCAGTAAATGTGGAAAACTCAGCAGTGGTCACAGGACTGGTAAAAGTCAGTTTTCATTCCAGTCCCAAAGATAGGCAATGCCAAGAAATGTTCAAACTGCCACACAATTACACCCATTTCACATGCTACCAAATTAATGTTCAAAATCCTTCAAGCTAAGTTTCAGAAGTATGGGGACTGAGAATATCCACATGCACAAGCTGAATTTAGAAAAAAACAGAGGAACCAGAGATCAAATTGCCAACATCCATCAGAACATAGAAAAAGCAAGGCAATTCCAAAAAAAAACATATATTTCTGCTTCATTGACTATGCCAAAACCTTTGACTGTGTAGTCACAACAAGCTGTGGAAAACTTTCAAACAGATAAGAATACCAGAACACCTTAACTGCCTCCTGAGAAATCTGTATGCAGGTCAAGAAGCAACAGTTAGAACTGACATGGAACAGCAAACAGATTCAAAATTTGGAAAGGAGTATGATAAAGCTGTATATTGTCACCCTGTTTATTTAACTTATATGCAGAGTACATCATGTACAATGGTGGACTGGATGAAGCACAAGCTGAAATCAAGATTGCCCAGAGAAATAACAATACCCTCAGATATGCAGGTGACACCACCCTTATGGCAGAAGGCAAAGAAAAACTGAAGACCTTGATGAAGGTCAAAGAGAAGAGTGAAAAAAACTGGCTTAAAACTCATATTCCAAAAGCTAAGATCATGTCATTGGGTCCCATCACTTCATAGTAAATAGAGAGAAAAAGATAGAAAAAGTAGAAATAATGAAAGATTTTATTTTCTTGGGCTCCAAACCACTGTTGATAGTGACTGTAGCCATGAAATTAAAAGATCCTTACTCCTTGGAAAAAAAGGTTTGACAGACTTAGACAACATATTAAAAAGCAGCAACATCACTTTGTCAACAAAGATCCATATTGACAATGTTGTGGTTTTTCCAGTAATCATTTACGGATGTTTGAGCTAGACCATAAAGAAGACTGAGTGCTGAAGAACTGATGCTTTTGAATTGTGGTGCTAGAGAATGCTTTTGAAGAGTCCCTTGGACAGCCAGGACATCAAACCAGTCAATCCTAAAAGAAATCAATCTTGGATATTCATTGGCAGGACTGATGTTGAAGCTGAAGGTCCAAAACTTTGGTCACCTGATACGAAGACCCTGATACTGGGAAAGATTGAAGGCAGGAAGAGAAGGGAGTAACAGAGGAGAAGATGTTTGGATGACATTGTGGACTCAATGAACATGAATTTGAGCAAATTCAGGGAGATAGTGAAGGACAGGGAAGCCTGGCGTGCTGCAGTCCATGGGGCACAGAGTCAGACATGAATAAGCGACTGAACAACAGCAAATATTTATATATGTATAAATTTTATGTTATGTTATTCTATTATTTTTATTGGCTGGACCATTCTTTAAAATCTGTAGTGCTTTGAAATTTTGGCTCAGACAGTAAAGCATCTGTCTACAATGCGGGAAACCTGGGTTCGCTCTCTGGGTCAGGAAGATTCCATGGAGAAGGAAATGACAACCCACTCCAATACTTTTGCCTAGAAAATCCCATGGATGGAGGAGCTTGGTGCAGGCTACTGTCCATGGGGTCGCAAAGAGTAGGCACGACTGAGCGACTTCACTTTCTTTACACGTGATTTTATTTTTTTTATTTTAATTTATTTTTTTTAATTTTTTTTTTAAATTTTAAAATCTTTAATTCTTACATGCATTCCCAAACATGAACCCCCCTCCCACCTCCCTCCCCATAACATCTCTCTGGGTCATCCCCATGCACCAGCCCCAAGCATGCTGTATCCTGCATCGGACATAGACTGGCGATTCGATTCTTACATGATAGTATACATGTTAGAATGCCATTCTCCCAAATCATCCCACCCTCTCCCTCTCCCTCTGAGTCCAAAAGTCCATTATACACATCTGTGTCTTTTTTCCCGTCTTGCATACAGGGTTGTCATTGCCATCTTTCTGAATTCCATATATATGTGTTAGTATATTGTATTGGTGTTTTTCTTTCTGGCTTACTTCACTCTGTATAATCGGCTCCAGTTTCATCCATCTCATCAGAACTGATTCAAATGAATTCTTTTTAACGGCTGAGTAATACTCCATTCTGTATATATACCACAGCTTTCTTATCCATTCATCTGCTGATGGACAACTAGGTTGCTTCCATGTCCTGGCTATTATAAACAGTGCTGCGATGAACATTGGGGTACATGTGTCTCTTTCCATTCTGGTTTCCTCGGTGTGTATGCCCAGCAGTGGGATTGCTGGGTCATAAGGTAGTTCTATTTGCAATTTTTTAAGGAATCTCCACACTGTTCTCCATAGTGGCTGTACTAGTTTGCAATCCCACCAACAGTGTAGGAGGGTTCCCTTTTCTCCACACCCTCTCCAGCATTTATTGCTTGCAGATTTTTGGATCGTAGCCATTCTGACTGGTGTGAAGTGGTATCTCATTGTGGTTTTGATTTGCATTTCTCTAATAATGAGTGATGTTGAGCATCTTTTCATGTGTTTGTTAGCCATCCTTATGTCTTCTTTGGAGAAATGTCTATTTAGTTCTTTGGCCCATTTTTTGATTGGGTCGTTTATTTTTCTGGAATTGAGCTGCATAAGTTGCTTGTATATTTTTGAGATTAGTTGTTTGTCAGTTGCTTCATTTGCTATTATTTTCTCCCATTCAGAAGGCTGTGTTTTCACCTTGCTTATATTTTCCTTTGTTGTGCAGAAGCTTTTAATTTTAATTAGATCCCATTTGTTTATTTTTGCTTTTATTTCCAGAATTCTGGGAGGTGGATCATAGAGGATCCTGCTGTGATTTATGTCGGAGAGTGTTTTGCCTATGTTCTCCTCTAGGAGTTTTATAGTTTCTGGTCTTACATTTAGATCTTTAATCCATTTTGAGTTTATTTTTGTGTGCGGTGTTAGAAAGTGATCTAGTTTCATTCTTTTACAAGTGGTTGACCAGTTTTCCCAGCACCACTTGTTAAAGAGATTGTCTTTACTCCATTGTATATTCTTGCCTCCTTTGTCAAAGATAAGGTGTCCATATGTGTGTGGATTTATCCCCGGGCTTTCTATTTTGTTCCACTGGTCTATATGTCTGTCTTTGTGCCAGTACCATACTATTTTGATGACTGTGGCTTTGTAGTAGAGCCTGAAGTCAGGCAAGTTGATTCTTCCAGTTCCATTCTTATTTCTCAAGATTGCTTTGGCAATTCGAGGCTTTTTGTATTTCCATACAAATCTTGAAATTATTTGTTCTAGTTCTGTGAAAAATATGGCTGGGAGCTTGATAGGGATTGCATTGAATTTGTAAATTGCTTTGGGTAGTATACTCATTTTCACTATATTTCTTCTTCCGATCCACGAACATGGTATATTTCTCCATCTATTAGTGTCCTCTTTGATTTCTTTCATCAGTGTTTTATAGTTTTCTATGTATAGGTCTTTAGTTTCTTTAGGTAGATATATTCCTAAGTATTTTATTCTTTTCTTTGCAATGGTGAATGGAATAGTTTCCTTAATTTCTTTTTCTATTTTCTCATTATTAGTGTATAGGAATGCAAGGGATTTCTGTGTGTTGATTTTATATCCTGCGACTTTACTATATTCATTGATTAACTCTAGTAATTTTCTGGTGGAGTCTTTAGGGTTTTCTATGTAGAGGATCATGTCATCTGCAAACAGTGAAAGTTTTACTTCTTCTTTTCCAATTTGGATTCCTTTTATTTCTTTTTCTGCTCTGATTGCTGTGGCCAAAACTTCCAGAACTATGTTGAATAGTAGCGGTGAAAGTGGGCACCCTTGTCTTGTTCCTGACTTTAGGGGAAATGCTTTCAATTTTTCACCATTGAGGATAACGTTTGCTGTGGGTTTGTCATATATAGCTTTTATTGTGTTGAGGTACGTTCCTTCTATTCCTGCTTTCTGGAGAGTTTTTATCATAAATCGTTGTTGAATTTTGTCAAAGGCCTTCTCTGCATCTATTGAGATAATCATATGGCTTTTATTTTTCAATTTGTTAATGTGGTGAATTACATTGATTGATTTGCGGATATTGAAGAATCCTTGCATCCCTGGGATAAAGCCCACTTGGTCATGGTGTATGATCTTTTTAATGTGTTGTTGGATTCTGATTGCTAGAATTTTGTTGAGGATTTTTGCATCTATGTTCATCAGTGATATGGGCCTGTAGTTTTCTTTTTTTTGTGACATCTTTGTCAGGTTTTGGTATTAGGGTGATGGTGGCCTCATAGAATGAGTTTGGAAGTTTACCTTCCTCTGCAATTTTCTGGAAGAGTTGGGGTAGGATAGGTGTTAGCTCTTCTCGAAATTTTTGGTAGAATTCAGCTGTGAAGCCGTCTGGACCTGGGCTTTTGCTTGCTGGAAGATTTCTGATTACAGTTTCAATTTCCGTGCTTGTGATGCATCTGTTCAGATTTTCTATTTCTTCCTGGTTCAGTTTTGGAAAGTTGTACTTTTCTAAGAATTTGTCCATTTCTTCCACGTTGTCCATTTTATTGGTATACAACTGCTGATAGCAGTCTCTTATGACCCTTTGTATTCTGTGTTGTCTGTTGTGATCTCTCCATTTTCATTTCTAATTTTATTGATTTGATTTTTCTCTGTTTGTTTCTTGATGAGTCTGGCTAATGGTTTGTCAATTTTATTTATCCTTTCAAAGAACCAGTTTTTGGCTTTGTTGATTTTTGCTATGGTCTCTTTTGTTTCTTTTGCATTTATTTCTGCCCTAATTTTTAAGATTTCTTTCCTTCTACTGACTCTGGGGTTCTTCATTTCTTCCTTTTCTAGTTGCTTTAGGTGTAGAGTTAGGTTATTTATTTGACTTTTTTCTTGTTTCTTGAAGTATGCCTGTATTGCTATGAACTTTCCTCTTAGCACTGCTTTTATAGTGTCCCACAGGTTTTGGGTTGTTGTGTTTTCATTTTCATTCGTTTCTATGCATATTTTGATTTCTTTTTTGATTTCTTCTGTGATTTGTTGGTTATTCAGAAGTGTGTTGTTCAACCTCCATATGTTGGAATTTTTAATAGTTTTTCTCCTGTAATTGAGATCTAATCTTGCTGCATTATGGTCAGAAAAGATGCTTGGAATGATTTCGATTTTTTTTTAATTTATCAAGTTTAGATTTATGGCCCAGGGTGTGATCTATCCTGGAGAAGGTTCCATGAGCACTTGAAAAAAAGGTGAAATTCATTGTTTTGGGGTGAAATGTCCTATAGATATCAATTAGGTCTAACTGGTCTAATGTATCATTTAAAGTTTGTGTTTCTTTGTTAATTTTCTGTTTAGTTGATCTGTCCATAGGTGTGAGTGGGGTATTAAAGTCTCCCACTATTATTGTGTTATTGTTGATTTCCCCTTTCATACTTGTTAGCATTTGTCTTACATATTACGGTGCTCCTATATTGTGTGCATATATATTTATAATTGTTATATCTTCTTCTTGGATTGATCCTTTGATCACTATGTAGTGGCCTTCTTTGTCTCTTTTCACAGCATTTGTTTTAAAGTATATTTTATCGGATATGAGTATTGCCACTCCTGCTTTCTTTTGGTCTCTATTTGCATGGTATATCTTTTTCCAGCCCTTCACTTTCAGTCTGTATGTGTCCCTTGTTTTGAGGTGGGTCTCTTGTAAGCAGCATATAGAGGGGTCTTGTTTTTGTATCCATTCGGCCAGTCTTTGCCTTTTGGTTGGGGCGTTCAACCCATTTACGTTTAAGGTAATTATTGATAAGTATGATCCCGTTGCAATTTACTTTAATGTTTTGGGTTCGGGTTTATACACCCTTTTTGTGTTTCCTGTCTAGAGAATATCCTTTAGAATTTTTTGGAGAGCTGGTTTGGTGGTGCTGAATTCTCTCAGCTTTTGCTTGTCTGTAAAGCTTTTGATTTCTCCTTCGTATTTGAATGAGATCCTTGCTAGGTACAGTAATCTTGGCTGTAGGTTATTTTCTTTCATCACTTTAAGTATGTCTTGCCATTCCCTCCTGGCCTGAAGAGTTTCTATTGAAAGATCAGCTGTTATGCTTATGGGAATCCCCTTGTGTGTTATTTGTTGTTTTTCCCTTGCTGCTTTTAATATTTGTTCTTTGTGTTTGATCTTTGTTAATTTGATTAATATGTGTCTTGGGGTGTTTCGCCTTGGGTTTATCCTGTTTGGAACTCTCTGTGTTTCTTGGACTTGGGTGATTATTTCCTTCCCCATTTTAGGGAAGTTTTCAACTATTATCTCCTCAAGGATTTTCTCATGATCTTTCTTTCTATCTTCTTCTTCTGGGACTCCTATAATTCGAATGTTGGAGCATTCCATATTGTCCTGGAGGTCTCTGAGATTGTCCTCATTTCTTTTAATTCGTTTTTCTTGTTTCCTCTCTGATTCATTTATTTCTACCATTCTATCTTCTATTTCACTAATCCTATCTTCTGCCTCCGTTATTCTACTATTTGTTGCCTCCAGAGTGTTTCTGATCTCATTTATTGCGTTATTCATTATATTTTGACTCTTTTTTATTTCTTCTAGGTCCTTGTTAAACCTTTCTTGCATCTTCTCAATCCTTGTCTCCAGGCTATTTATCTGTGATTCCATTTTGATTGCAAGGTTTTGGATCATTTTCACTATCATTATTTGGAATTCTTTCTCAGGTAGATTCCCTATCTCTTCCTCTTTTGTTTGGTTTAGTGGGCATTTCTCCTGTTCCTTTATCTGCTGGGTATTCCTCTGTCTCTTCATCTTGGTTATATTGCTCTGTTTGGGGTGGCCTTTCTGTATTCTGGGAATTTGTGGAGTTCTCTTTATTATGGAGTTTCCTTGCTGTGGGTGGGGTTCTATCAGTGGCTTGTCAAGGTTTCTTGGTTAGGGAAGCTTGTGTCAGAGTTCTGGTGGGTAGAGCTGGATTTCTTCTCTCTGGAGTGCAATGAAGTGTCCAGTAATGAGTTATGAGACGTCTATGGTTTTGGAGTAACTTGAGCTGCTCAGGGGTGTGTTCCTGTGTTGCTGGAGAATTTGCGTGGTATGTCTTGCTCTGGAACTTGTTGGCCCTTGGGTGTTGCTTGGTTTCAGTGTAGGTATGGAGGCATTTGATGAGTTCCTATCGATTAATGTTCCCTGGATTCAGGAGTTCTCTGATGTTCTCAGGATTTGGACTTAAGCCTCCTGCTTCTGGTTTTCAGTTTTATTTTTACAGTAGCCTCAAGACTTCTCCATCTATACAGCACCATGATAAAATATCTAGGTTAAAGATGAAAAGTTTCTCCACATTGAGGGACACCCAGAGAGTTTCACTGAGTTACATGGAGAAGAGAAGAGGGAGGGGGTAGTTAGAGGTGACTGGAATGAGATGAGGTGGGATCAAAAGAGGAGAGAGCAAGCTAGCCAGTAATCACTTCCTTATGTGTGCTGCACAGTCTGGACCACTCAGAGATGTTCACGGAGTTATACAGGGAAGAGGAGAGGGAGGAAGTAGACAGAGGTGGCCAGGAGGATAAAAGAGGGAAATGAAAAGGAGAGAGACAGATCCAGCCAGTAACCAGTTCCCTAAGTGTTCTCCATCATCTGGAACACACAGAGATTCACAGAGTTGGGTAGAGAAGAGAAGGGGGAGGGAGGAGACAGAGACAACCTGGTGGAGAAAAAGGAGAGTCCAAAGGAGGAGAGAGCAGTCAAGCCAGTAATCTCGCTCTCAGGTAAAATTGGGTACTGAAGATTGGGTTTTTAAATGTACAAAATTGACAACAAATACCAAAAAGCAAAGATTAAAAATCTAGAGTAGAGGTTGGATTTTCAAAAATACAATATTCAAGAAAAGAAGAACAAGAAGAAAAAAAAAAAAAAACAAAGTCACAAGAATTATTAAAAAACAACAACAACCACCACAAAACATATATATATATATATATATATATATATATATATATATATATATATATATATGGCTTTAAAAATAGGGTCTTTTTTTTGAAAAGTAATAGTAGGTTACAAAAATTAAAATTAAAGGAGAAATAGAGGACTTAAAATTTTTTTAAGTTAAAAAAAAAGAAAAGAAGAAAAAACAATCAAACAACAACATCAACAAAAAGAGAGAGAGAGAGGATGGTAGTAAAAATAGTAAAGATATATCTGGCTGTGTCTCTGGTGTTGTGGGCAGTGTGGGGTCACTTCCAAGGCAGTTCCCTCTGTTTAGCTTCTTCCATTTGCTGGTCTCTTCAGTGTCTGATTTCCACCCTGACACAACGGGGCAGTGGTGGACACGTTTTTTTTTTTTTTTTTTAGGCTCACTTGTTCATTCGCGCTGTGGGGAGGGAGGGATGCTGCAAACAAATAACACTGGCATGTGCTCGCAGTGTCTCAGCCACACTGGTCATGCCCCTGCACACAGCGCACACCACTCAGGCTCTACGTTGCTCTGCCGGGAACCCTCTGAGGCCGACCCTAGGCTGCATGCGCCTCCCCGGTCTAAGCCGCTCAGGCTCACTCTCAGGTATCCCTCAGAGGCGCAGATTTGGTTGGGCCTGCGTTTTGTGGCCTTCCCAGGACAGAGTAGTTCAGGTGTTGGCGAGTGGGGTTGCTGTGACTTATCGCCTTTCTCTGCTGCTCAGTTTTCTGGGTGTACCGCTGGCGCCCCTTGTCAGGCAGATGGTGACTTTCCAGAACCCCAAGAAGTCTTAGTTAGCAAAGAAGCCTGCTTGCAGTTTGGTAGGTAAAGTCTCTCCGGGGCTGCGATTGCACTCTTCCAGCCCTTTCGGCTCTGGTTTCCTGTCACCAGTGGGGGAAGGTCTGCAGCCGGCTATTTCTGTTCCATCCTTTGTTCTGTGCACAGTCCGGTCCTGGCGGTGTCTTATGCTAGAGCTTTTCACGTGGTAGCTATCCCACAGTCTGGTTTGCTAGCCCAAGTTAGTTCGCTCTGGTTACATTTGGGGCATTCCAGCCCGATTCTTAAAAAGCACTGCAGCCCACACCTCCCTGCCCAGCCCTCACTTGCTAGTGGTGGATGCAGGCGTCTGCACTGCTTCTCTGCTGGGGAGTTACTGTTGGGCTCGTAATCTGTTGGTTTTAATTATTTATTCATTTTTCTTCCCTGTTATGTTGTCCTCTGCGCTTCCAAGGCTCACCACAGACTCGGCAGTGAGAGTGTTTCCTGGTGTTTGGAAACTTCTCTCTTTTTAAGACTCCCTTCCCAGGATGGGACTCCCTTCCCGGGATGGAGCTCCCTCCCTACCTCCTGTGTCTCTTTTTTCATCTTTTATATTTTTCCTACCTGTTTTTGAAGACAATGATCTGCTTTTCTGGGTGCCTGATGTCCTCTTCCAGCATTCAGAAGTTGCTTTGTAGAATTTACTCAGCATTGAAATGTTCTTTTGATGAATTTGTGGGGGAGAAAGTGGTCTCCCCATCCTCTTCCTCTGCCATCTTAGGACCGCCTCCCCATCTTAATTTCTTAGCAAGTTAAAATGAGTCACTGTGCATAAATTTCTTATTTAGATTGGTCTGTGTTTACACCCATCATTCTACAAACAACATTATTTTCATTCATTGAGTAATTTAAAATATATCAAATAAACATATTACAGTGAGCACTTGACAATCATATAAACCTTTTTAGAATAATATCTGTTGAAAGAATATCCCATCAACCCCCCCAAAAAACTGTATGACATAATTTAAAAGAGAGACAGATTCAACAGGTATTATACTCATTCTAGCAAAAAATAAAACTGATTTAAAAATACGTAGATAAAGTCTGATATTGAACAGGTAAAGACTCTGAAGTCTATGGGAGAAAGTCACCTATAGCAAGATAAAAAGATTATTTTATCAATGAAGACTCAAGAGAGGTTTACTGATATAGCTTTGGGTAGTACGAAACCAGTGTGTGTACTGTAATCAGATAATGCACCTTGCCCTTACATTTGTGAGATATTGGACTGGAAAGACATAGGAGGGAGAAGAGCTGGCGTTTATTATGGCACAGCAGACAAGGGTGGCTCCCCTTGGGAAATTTATATTCACTTGAGATGCATGAGTCCATCATCTACATGACTTATCTGTCTTCTTCACTTACTATCTTAAAATATCATTACTTTCCGAGCTATTCTTAGAGAATTATCTATGTCTTTATGACCACTTGAGATAGTTTCTAGACTGAAACTGAATTTCAATAACTCACTTCCATTTTCTGTTGTCCTTTTCTTGGCTTCAGTATACCCGTTTCTCCTACCATTTCATCTTAAAGGACCACAAAGTTGTAGACGTGTATACTTAAAATTTTTAGTAAATGTGACAACAGTTCAAAATTAGTCTGCTACACTATTTTAAATGGACCTGGAAGAGGGCAAACTTTTATCCTATGAACATTTCAATGAGTAGTATTCCAGGTAACAGGTGAGCTTTGTACTTTCACTGATTGATATTTTTCTTGTTGTGGATTGTTTTCATTGGTGAGGGAGAAAAGGAAATTCTTGGAACTCCAAGATTCTACTGAATATTTACTATGTTTATCAATTTACCATAAATAGCACCTCTGGTTTTTGGATCAATAATTCCTACTAAATTGCAAGTAAAGCTTTTTTCTCATACCTGTGCATAGCAAAGTATAAACATATATGAATATCAATATCCCTGTGAATCAAGTTCATTATGATAAACAAATCTATATTTCCTCTGTTACCTAACTTATTCTGGTTTGTTCCAATACAGAGGAAAGCAGTTTGACATTATTGAGCCAGCAAAACCTAATGTGGAGTTTATTTCAGTTATATTTCTTGAGAATAGAAAAGTAACCTATATTTTCCAAAAAAAAAAAAAGTGGTTACTACCCACCTTTACTACTAATGACCCAGAACTTCAAACTGGACATTAAAAAATAATAATAAAAAGAATATCATGCCCCACAAGAAAACTGTTTTTAGAAGGATGTCTAGTTCCTTGACTTACTGAAGTTTACTAAATGTTGTGTATGATATTTCTCCAACAGAGAGCAAAATATTCATGGTTATTTTAAAACTAGTTCAGCAATGTCGCCAATAATTTTTCCCCCAACTTTAAACTTTTTATTTCATATTGAGGTATAGGTGATACAATAATTTAATATAAATTACTTAGTATTCCATATCAGAAAAGGAGTTAAATGAAAGAGTTGCAGAGGATAAATTTAGTTACCACTTTGGTAAGTATCAAATAAACAATATTTCTAACCATAGGAAATACTGGGTACAGTAAAAATTAAATGAAAAGCTATCAAAAGTCATTCTCATAGCCACTGGACATGAGTCTCTGACATATCTCAAGCTCTATAACCATTTGCTTACGGAAACAGAACTAATCTTCAATTGAATTTCTATTAAAAATTCAGATATTTTCAGTGGGAAAAAAGGCTTTAACTCTAAAGCAATGACTGAATTTATCAAAAATCTTTAATGCCATTTATATTTTTAAGATGCACATTTAAGTTTTCAAAGGATTTTTAACTGAGATGTTGAGGATTATGTTTTCCAGGCCATTAAAGTGTGAGTTAGACAAAAAATGTAATTAAAGCACTCTTGTGGAGAAGGCGATGGCACCCCATTTCAGTACACTTGCCTGGGAAAATCCCATGGATGGAGGAGCCTTGTAGGCTGCAGTCCATGGGGTCGTGAAGAGTCAGACACGACTAAGCGACTTCACTTTCACGTTTCCCTTTCATGCACTGGAGAAAGAAATGGCAACCCACTCCAGTGTTCTTGCCTGGAGAATCCCAGGGATGGAAGAGCCTGGTGGGCTGCCGTCTATGGGGTCGCACAGAGTCGGAGATGACTGAAGCTACATAGCAGAAGCAGCAGCAGCAACAGCAGCAGTAGAGCACTCTGGATAAGTGTCATGGATGGCAAAATAGAGGTGAAAAAAGAGAAGGGGACAAACTCAGGCAGATATGATTTTTAAAAGAGTTTAATAGGTGGTAAAGAGCAATATTGCATAGGAACCTGGAATGTCAGGTCCATGAATCAAGGAAAATTGGAAGTGGTCAAACAAGACATGGCAAAAGTGAACGTCGACATTCTAGGAATCAGTGAACTAAAATGGACTGGAATGGGCGAATTTAACTCAGATGATCATTATATCTACTACTGCGGGCAGGAATCCCTCAGAAGAAACGGAGCAGCCATCATGGTAAACAAAAGAGTCCGAAATGCAGTACTTGGATGCAATCTCAAAAATGACAGGATGATCTCTGTTTGTCTCCAAGGCAAACCATTCAACATCACGGTAATCCAAGTCTATGCTCCAACCAGTAACGCTGAAGAAGCTGAAGTTGAACGGTTCCATGAAGACCTACAAGACCTTTTAGAACTAATACCCAAAAAATATGTCCTTTTCATTATAGGGGACTGGAATGCAAAAGCAGAAAGTCAAGAAACACCTGGAGTAACAGGCAAATTTGGCCTTGGAATGCAGAATGAAGCAAGGCAAAGACTAATAGAGTTTTGCCAAGAAAATGCCCTGGTCATAGCAAACACCTTCTTCCAACAACACGAGAGAAGACTCTACACATGGACATCATGAGATAGTCAACACCAAAATCAGATTGATTATATTCTTTGCAGCCAAAGATGGAGAAGCTCTATGCAGTCAACAAAAATAAGACCAGGAGCTGACTGTGGCTCAGATCATGAACCCCTTATTATAAAATTCAGACTTAAATTGAAGAAAGTAAGGAAAACTGCTGGATCATTCAGGTATGACCTAAATCAAATCCCTTATGACTATACAGTGGAAGTGAGAAACAGATTTAAGGGCCTAGATCTCATAGATACAGTGCCTGATGAACTATGGAATGAGGTTTGTGACACTGTACAGGAGACAGGGATCAAGACCATCCCCATGGAAAAGAAATGCAAAAAAGCAAAATGGCTGTCCGGGGAGGCCTTACAAATAGCTGTGAAAAGAAGAGAAGTGAAAAGCAAAGGAGAAAAGGAAAAATATAAGAATGTGAATGCAGAGTTCCAAAGAATAGCAAGGAGAGATAAGAAAGCCTTTTTCAGGGATCAATGCAAAGAAATAGAGGGAAAGAACAGAATGGGAAAGACTAGAGATCTCATTAAGAACATTAGAGATACCAAGGGAACATTTCATGCAAAGATGGGCTCAATAAAGAACAGAAATCGAATGGACCTAACAGAAGGAGAAAATATTAAGAAGAGGTGGCAACAATACACAAAAGAACCGTTCAAAAAAGATCTTCATGATCCACATAATCACGATGGTGTGATCACTCATCTAGAGCCAGACATCCTGGAATGTGAAGTCAAGTGGGCCTTAGAAAGCATCACTACGAACAAAGCTAGTGGAGGTGATGGAATTCCAGTTGAGTTATTTCAAATCCTGAAAGATGATGCTGTGAAAGTGCTCAATATGCCAGCCAATTTGGAAAACTCAGCAGTGGTCACAGGACTGGAAAATTCAGTCTTCATTCCAATCTCAAAGAAATGCAATGCCAAAGAATGCAAAAACTACTGCACAATTGCACTCATCTCACATGCTAGTAAAGTAATGCTCAAAATTCTCCAAGCCAGACTTCAGCAATACGTGAACCGTGAACTCCCTGATGTTCAAGCTGGTTTTGGAAAAGGCACAGGAACCAGAGATCAAATTGCCAACATCCCCTGGATGATGAAAAAAGCAAGAGAGTTCCAGAAAAACATCTATTTCTGCTTTATTGACTATGCCAAAGCCTTTGACTGTGTGGATCACAATACACTGTGGAAAATTCTTCAAGAGATGGGAATACCAGACTACCTGACATGCCGCTTGAGAAATCTGTATGCAGGTCAGGAAGCAACAGTTCGAACTGGACATGGAACAACAGATTGGTTCCAAATAGGAAAAGGAGTACGTCAAGGCTGTATATTGTCACCCTGCTTATTTAACTTCTATGCAGAGTACATCATGAGAAACGCTGGACTGGAAGAAACACAAGCTGGAATCAAGATTGCCAGGAGAAATAGCAATAACCTCAGATATGCAGATGACACCACCCTTATGGCAGAAAGTGAAGAGGAACTAAAACGCCTCTTGATGAAAGAGAAAGAGGAGAGTGAAAAAGTTGGCTTAAAGCTCACCATTCAGCAAATGAAGATCATGGCATCCGGTCCCATCACTTCATGGGAAATAGATGCGGAAACAGTGGAAACAGTGTCAGACTTTATTTGGGGTGGCTCCAAAATCACTGCAGATGGTGACTGCAGCCATGAAATTAAAAGACGCTTACTCCTTGGAAGAAAAGTTATGACCAACCTAGATAGCATATTCAAAAGCAGAGACATTACTTTGCCGACTAGGGTCCATCTAGTCCAGGCTATGGTTTTTCCTGTGGTCATGTATGGATGTGAGAGTTGGACTGTGAAGAAGGCTGAGCACCGAAGAATTGACGCTTTTGAACTGTGGTGTTGGAGAAGACTCTTGAGAGTCCCTTGGACTGCAAGGAGATCCAACCAGTCCATTCTGAAGGAGATCAGCCCTGGGATTTCTTTGGAAGGAATGATGCTAAAGCTGAAACTCCAGTACTTTGGCCACCTCATGCGAAGAGTTGACTCATTGGAAAAGACTTTGATGCTGGGAGAGATTGGGGGCAGAAGAAGGGGCCAACAAAGGATGAGATGGCTGGATGGCATCACTGACTCGATGGACGTGAGTTTGAGTGAACTGCCGGAGTTGGTGATGGACAAGGAGGCCTGGCATGCTGCAATTCATGGGGTCGCAAAGAGTTGGACACGACTGAGTGACTGAACTGAACTGAATATTACTAATCTCAACACAGACAATTTAAGATATGTGAAAATTATAACTATTTGAAAGTACTTAAAATATTTGCTTTCACAGTAGTTGTATTGCACAGGCTTAGCTGTCCCACAGCATGTGGTATCGCCTACCAGGGATCAAACCCACCTCCGCTGCATTAACAGGCAGATTCTTTACCACTGAGCCACCAGGGAAGCCCTGCTGAATAGTTTTGAAAATAGTAATATAAAAAACTCAGGTTATAGCAAACAATGTTTATCTCTGCCCCATTATCCTCATTATTAATACATCTTCTTTATATCAGTTGCAGGATTTTTCTAAAGGTAAAATAAAATAGAAAAGCGTAATTGCTTTGTAAAATTGAAGCAACCATGTGCATGGGAGGAAGTACTACTATCAAAATACAGTCTTTTTTTTCCCCCTAGTTGTGGAGTGTGCTCATTGAACCTATTTAAAGGAAAGAATAGGAGGTAATTAAATTAAATTCTCTTTTATTTTTGATTATATCTATTTTTGTCTTTTGTTGTTTAGTTGCTGAGTCATGTACAACTCTTTGCAACCCCATGAAGCATAGCATGCCAGTCTTCTCTGTCCATCACTAGCTCCGAATTTGGTCAAACTCATGTCTATTGAGTCAGTGATGCCATTTAGCCATCTCATCCTCTTGCTCCCTTCTCCTCTTGCCTTCAATTTTTCCCAGCATATGGGTCTTTTCCATTGAGTCAGCTCTTTGCATTGGGTGGCCAAAGTACTGGAGCTTCTGATTCAACATCAATCCTTCCAATGGTTATTCAGGATTGATTTCCTTTAGGATGGACTGATTTGATCTCCTTGCTGTCCAAGGGACTCTCAAGAGTTTCCAACACAGTAGTTCAAAAGTGTCAGTTCTTCAGCGCTCAGCCTTCTTTATGGTTGAAGTCTCACATCCATGCGTTATTGCTGGAAAAACCATAGCTTTCTCTACAGGAAATTTTGTCGTATTTTTGTCTTTATTAGTTGTTAGGGGTAATACAGTGACTAAGCAGGTGCTGTTGTTTAGGGCATAAGTGTAGAGACTTAAAGATCAGATAAGTATCTTTACGACATTGAAATGGAAACTTTGTATATTCTAAATGAATATTCTCCAAATGGGCTCGTCATTCTGGTGAGTGAAAGAATTAGTTGCTCAGTTGTGCCTGACTCTTTGTGCCTCAATGATTGCATCGTCCATGGAATTTCCAGGCAAGAATACTAGAGTGGGTTGCCATTTCATACTCCAGGATATCTTCCCCACCCAGGGACTGAACCCAGGTCTACCTACATTGCAAGCGGATTCTGTACCAATAAGTCAGAGAAACCCAAGTCCTCTTGTTATTTACATAAATTCTGATTCTCTAATTATTGTATTTTCCTTCCAAAGACCGAAGGTAGAGATTTAAACCCTGCAAATTATTTATTTGACAAATTAACAGGAAACATTGGATCTAATCCATCTCCATAATTTGGGTGTAACACATACTTTCCAGACACGTTCAGAGATATGCTACCTTGCGGCTTTCAAGGATATCTACACTTCTTAGCTTGTTATGGGGACTCTCAGTTTATTTAACTGTTTTCCCTTTAAAATGTCTCTTTTGTACTGTGAAAAATTCATCCTTGTAGAAAATTAATCCTTGAAAATATACCTATGGTTTTATTTGATTTCTCTTGAAAGCCTTTTGTCTCTGCATGTTCACTCTATCTGAAAGTACTCTTTACCCTTGTCCTTGTAGAAAATTCTTAGTTTTCCTTCAAACTCTTGTTATATGTTATTATTCTTTGATCCACATACTGAGTCTAGAACACAATTACTCCATTCAAATCTTTATTATTGAGCTAATCACTTCTAAGTTCTCTTCATTTATCTCCTTTACCATGAAGACACCAAACAGATCTTTTGAGGCAAGCACTGTTGCCATTTACCTTTATTTTCCTGGCAAAGTGACTCACACACATGTAGGATTGACTGCTGTTTATGTACAAAGATTACCTTATTATAATGACTAGCTCATATGCCATCTTGGAAGTATCACAAAATTAAAGTAGCTAACTTCTGAGGGTATGTCATTCAACCTCTAGGAACAACTTAGATACTGTAAATATAGTCAATATATTGTTATCTACATTTCAATAGATCAAGCACACATATTTCTTTTGTTATGCTCTTGTTAAGAATAGGTTTAAAATTCAGATTATTTGCCAATACTGTATTTTGTAAGGTTTACATTAAAAAAAAACAACAAATTCTGATATCTCTTTAAATTTGGAAGCCCTTAAGGTCTTGGCTCTTAAGACTTCCCTGGTGGCTCAGATGGTAAAGCATCTGCCTACAATGCAGGAGACCTGGGCTCAATCCTTGGGTCAGGAAGATCCTCTAGAGAAGGAAATGACAACCCACTCCAGTACTCTTGCCTGGAAAATCCCATGGATGGAGGCGCATGGTAGGCTACAGTCCATGGGGTCACAAAGAGTCAGACGCAACTGAGTGACTTCACTTTACTTCACTTAAGATCTTAGAGGTCTCAGATGACAAATAATATGTCTGCAATGTGGGAGACTCAGGTTCAATCTCTGAGTCAGAAATATCCCCTGGAAAAGGGAATGGCAACCCACTCCAGTATTCTTCCCTGGAGAATTCCATGGCAGAGGAGAATTGGTGGGCAACAGTCCTTAGGGTTGTAAAGAGTGACACAACTGAGAGATTCACACACACACACACACACACACACACAAGATCTTAGAATACAAAACTTGGAACAACCAGTTAAAATTAGACTATCGTGAATGGCTGCTGGGTTAGTATCAGAAGTGCACCAGCTATGACAGACCACACAGAAGCGTGGCCGAGAGGAGCTACCCCTCACCCAAGGTCAGGGGCGGCAGCTGCGACAAGCAACCTCACATCCAAGGAGCGGTGGCTGCATGGGCACAGGAGGGCCAAGAAGAGCTACTCCACGTTAAAGGTCAGGAGGGGCGGCAGTGAGGAGATACCCCTCGTCCAAAGTAAGGAGAAGCAGCTGTGCTTTGTTGGAGCAGCAGTGAAGAGACACCCCATGTCCAAGGTAAGAGAAACCCAAGTAAGACGATAGGTGTTGCAAGAGGGCATCAGAGGGCAGACACCCTGAAAACAAATCACAGACAACTCGTCAATCTAATCACATGGACCACAGTCTAACTCAATGAAACTAAGCCATGCCATACGGGGCCACCCAAGGCAGGCGGGTCATGGTGGAGAGGCCTGACAGAATGTGGTCCACAGGAGAAGGAAATGGCAAACCACTTCAGTACTCTTGCCTTTGAGAACACCATGAACAGTATGAAAAGGCAAAATGATAGGATAGAGAAAGAGGAACTCCCCAGGTCGATAGGTGCCCCATATGCTACTGAAGATCAGTGGAGAAGTAAGTCCAGAAGAATGAAGGGATGGAGCCAGCAAAAGCAATACCCAGTTGTGGATGTGACTGGTGATAGAAGCAAGGTCTGATGCTGTAAAGAGCGATATTTCATAGGAATCTGAAATGTTAGGTCCATGAATCGAGGCAAATTGAAAGTGGTCAAACAGGAGATGGCAAACGTGAACGTCGACATTCTAGGAATCAGTGAACTAAAATGGACTGGAATGGGCAAATTTAACTCAGATGACCATTATATCTACTACTGTGGGCAGGAATCCCTTAAAAGAAACGGAGTAGCCATCATGGTCAACACAAGAGTCCGAAATGCAGTTCTTGAATGCAATCTCAAAAACGACAGAATGATCTCTGTTCATTTCCAAGGCAAACTATTCAATATTACAGTAATCCAAGTCTATGCCCCAACCACTAATGCTGAAGAAGCTGAAGTTGAACAGTTCTATGAAGACCTGCAAGACCTTTTAGAACTAACACCCAAAAAATATGTCCTTTTCATTATAGGGGACTGGAATGCAAAAGGAGGAAGTCAAGAAACACCTGAAGTAACAGGCAAATTTGGCCTTGGAATATGGAATGAAGCAGGGCAAAGGCTAATAGAGTTTTGCCAAGAGAATGCACTGGTCATAGCAAATACCCTCTTTCAACAACACAAGAGAAGACTCTACTCATGGACATCACCAGATGGTCAACACCGATATCAGATTGATTATATTCTTTGCAGCCAGAGATGGAGAAGCTCTATACAGTCAGCAAAAGAAAAAAGAAAGAAACATGATGGGGAGCTGACTAGCTCAGATCATGAACTCCTTATTGCCAAATTCAGACTTAAATTGAAGAAAGTGGGGAAAACCACTAGACAATTCAAGTATGGCCTAAATCAAATCCCTTATGATTATACAGTGGAACTGATAAATACATTTAAGGGACTAGATCTGATAGACAGAATGCCTGAAGAACTATGGATGGAGGTTCCTGACATTGCACAGGAGACAGGGATCAAGACCATCCCCATGGAAAAGAAATGCAAAAAAGCAAAATGGCTGTCTGAGGAAGCCTTACAAATAGTTGTGAAAAGAAGAGAAGCAAAAAGCAAAGGATGCCAGGGGCCAGCATGAGGAACTCTGCCCATGGCAAAGGTCATGAGAAAGGAGGCTCGGCATATGCAAAGGCGAGATCGAGCCTCAGGAGACCCCCCTGTTCCCAAGCATCTACCCCCAAAACCAGAGTCTGCCTACTTTACTGCTTCATGCTCTCACCTACACCTCTGACTTTACGGGGGGCTGTCCCCCACCACCTCTCTCGGAGAAGGAGTTAACTTAGGGCTCCAGCTAATAAAATTCCTGGGTGTGATAAGAGCGTTTCAGTTCACAAACTCCTCTGAAAGTTCTCTAGCCTGCCTGACAGGCTCGTCTGGCCACATGTGATTGTTCACAGCCTCCCAACCGTGAGAGGCACGAGATGCTTTAAACTTTCTAAATACAGATTCTTTTGAGAAGTTAGAAAATTATAATATAGTGGGTTGATTAGAAATTATATTGGTGAAGGGTTTTCATTTTTGGGGCCAATATTTGCTGCTAAGTCTCCATATTCCCTGCCCTTATACACATTAATGAGTATAACTAGCATATAGGAGAAATAAGTATTAACCTTTAAGATTAATCATGTTAAACCTTAGGCTAAGTAAATTCTTTTCTTGATTATAACCCCCTGCACCCTCACCCTATAGGAATGCAACTTTATCTGGTGCCTTCAGAGGGTGGCGCCTGGTTTAAGAAAATTCACCCCTGGAAGAATAAGTTTTCTGGTTGACTGACCATTATCAGAAAGAAAGAGCCATAAAATGTTAGCAGGCCCCCTGGCCAGAAGATGATATAAAGCCACCTAAGACCTTTTGTATACATTTATATGAAGCACCTGATTTTGATAAAGGTCAGGTCTGCTGACCCCACATGACTTTGTATTCTTATCTCTATGTATAACAAAAAGTATATAAGCAAACCTAGAAAATAAAGAAAACGGATCAGTTCCTGGAAAGACTGGTCTCCTCATGTTGTTCTTTCTCTCATTTTCTGGCTGAATTCCCATCTGGAGCATGGATGCCCACCAAGCCTGCTAATTATGCCGGGGCTTCTAATATCCGACCAGGGAGGCCTTAGTGTCTTCTCTCCTTCAGGAGAATGGGAGGATGCCTGTGGCCTACGTAGGCGGTGCAAACCTCGTCTCGAGGTTTTATTGGTATTTCACATAAACAAAGTTATTCAGCCCCTTTTCTCCACTGAATCTCCTCACTGAGCTATCCTTATTTAACCCCTCTTTATATCTTTAATTAATACTTAATTAAGCTATTGTTTTCCTGATCGCCAACACCATCTCCCCTTCGAATTCCCTGGATCCACCAGGGCTGGACCCCGGCAAAAAGAGAAAAGGAAAGATATAAGCATCTGAAAGCAGAATTCCATAGACTAGCAAGGAGAGATAAGAAAGCCTTCCTCGGTGATCAATGCAAAGAAATAGAGGAAAACAACAGAATGGGAAAGACTAGAGATCTCTTCAAGAAAATCAGAGATATCAAGGGAATATTTTATGCAAAGATGAGCTCAATAAAGGACAGAAATAGTACGGACCTAACAGAAGCAGAAGATACTAAGAAGAGGTGGCAAGAATACACAGAAGAACTATACAAAAAAGATCTTCACGACCAAGATAATCACAATGGTGTGAACACTCACCTAGAGCCAGACATCCTGGAATGTGAAGTCAAGTGGGTCTTAGAAAGCATCACTATGAACAAAGCTAGTGGAGGTGATGGAATTCCAGTGGAGCTATTTCAAATCCTGAAAGATGATGCTTTGAAAATATGGCACTCAATATGCCAGAAAATTTGGAAAACTCAGCAGTGGCCACAGGACTGGAAAAGGTCAGTTTTCATTCCAGTCCCAAACAAAGGCAATGCCAAAGAATGCTCAAACTACCACACAATTGCACTCATCTCACACACTAATAAAGTAATGCTCAAAATTCTCTAAGCCAGGCTTCAGCAATATGTGAACCATGAACTCCCAGATGTTCAAGCTGGTTTTAGAATAGGCAGAGGAACCAGAGATCAAATTGTCAATATCCGCTGGATCATGGAAACAGCAAGAGTTCCAGAAAAAAAAACATCTATTTCTGCTTTATTGACTATGCCAAAGCCTTTGTGTGGATCACAATAAACTGTGGAAAATTCTGAAAGAGATGGGAATACCAGACCACCTGACCTACCTCTTGAGAAACTTCTGAAAGAGATGAGAATACCAGACCACCTGACCTGCCTCTTGAGAAACCTATATGCAGGTCAGGAAGCAACAGTTAGAACTGGACATGGAACAACAGACTGGTTCCAAATAGGAAAAGGAGTATGTCAAGGCTGTTTTATTGTCGCCCTGCTTCTTTAACTTATATCCAGAGTACATCATGAGAAACACTGGACTGGAAGAAACAAGCTGGAATCAAGATTGCCAGGAGAAATATCAATAATGTCAGATATGCAAATGACACCACCCTTATGGCAGAAAGTGAAGAGGAACTAAAGAGCCTCCTGATGAAACCGAAAAAGTTGGCTTAATGTTCAACATTCAGAAAACGAAGATCATGGCATCTGGTCCCATCACTTCATGGGAAATAGATGGGGAAACAGTGGTACAGTGGCAGACTTTATTTTGGGGGGGGGGGGGTGCTGCAAAATCACTGTAGATGGTGATTGCAGCCATGAAATTAAAAGACGCTTACTCCTTGGAAGGAAAGTTATCACCAAACTAGATATCATATTCGAAAGCAGAGACATTACTTTGCCAACAAAGGTCCATCTAGTCAAGGCTATGGTTTTTCCAGTGGTCATGTATGGATGTGAAAGTTGGACTGTGAAGAAAGCTAAGTACCGAAGCATTGATGCTTTTGAACTGTGGTGTTGGAGAAGACCTTTGAGAGTCCCTTGAACTGCAAGGAGATGCAACCAGTCCATCCTAAAGGAGATCAGTCCTGGATGTTCATTGGAAGGACCGATGCTAAAGCTGAAACTCCAGTACTTTGGCCACCTCATGTGAAGAGTTGACTCATTTGAAAAGACCCTGATGTTGGGAGGGATTGGGGGCAGGAGGAGAAGGGTATGACAGAGGGTGAGATGGCTGGATGGCATCACTGACTCGATGGACATAAGTTTGAGTGAACTCCGGGAGTTGGTGATGGACAGGGAGGCCTGGCGTGCTGTGATTCATGGGGTCGCAAAGAGTCGGACATGACTGAGCAACTGAACTAAACTGAACTGAACTTACTAGATAACCATGCCTTCCATACCACTCAAAACAAACACCTGAACTTTCAAAGAGGGGAAACTTTCCTCCTTACCTTGCTTGAGTTCTTTTTACTAGTCTAATATTAAATTTACACTGATATATAAAGATGGGGGGAAACACACACACACACACACACACACACACACACAACTTATATGTGCAGAAGTCTCATAGAAAGAGACACCCAAAGTGACAAAAGCAAGTTGTTTATGTATCAGTTCCAGACAAAGGCAATTACTTGTGAAGATTTTACAGAATAAAGGGACTTGTGCTTGGGGTTGTGATCTAGTGAAAAAGTCACAGTTGGTTTAGTTTTAACTTGAATTCTCTAACTCTGGTGATAAGGATGAATTCTATCTGCCTGGTGTCTGGAGGGTACCCTCACAGGTGAGATTTATTTTCCACCTTTGAAGTAAAGTGGAGGGCTAGAATGTGTTTTTATTATTTTTCAATAGGTGTTTCTCAAGTAAACTTAATAGAAATAATCAACAAGCCATTGCAGTTTATCTTGCTGGGACCTTTTCTGAGCCTCCACGAACTCATTCAGTCAACAGTATGTCTCACTCCTTTACACTTACCCATCAGCTCAGTTCTATATCCTGCTTCCATCAGCATTCTCTTTAGCCTGAAGCACAAGAGACATGGTCCTCAGCAAATCACACTTTTCTCCCAGGATCTAGCTCTGGCTTTTTTTTTTCTTTATCTTGAAACTTTTGTTGGGGCATGGGGGGGTGTGGCAGGAAGACTAATTGATCAAGTTCAGTGCTGTCTAAAGATCTATGTAAAGAAATATACATAGATATACATAGTTTCCTTGGACTTGAAGCATCCAATTCTAATTTCCCCTACAGGAGCCCTGGATAAGAAAATGGAAACCCACTCCAGTATTTTGCCTGGAGAATTCCACAGACAGAGGACCCTGGTGAGATACAGTCTATGGGATCACAAGGAGTCGGACACAACTGAGCAACTAACACAAACACACAAAGAGACAAAAAGTGACTTGATAATCATTCCAGTTCAGTCGCTCAGTCATGTCTGACTCTTTGCAACTCCATGGACCTCAGGCACGCCAGGTTTCCCTGTCAATCACCAACTCCAGGAGCTTGCACAAACAACTCATGTCCATGGAGTCAGTAATGCCATCCAACCATCTCATCCTCTGTCATCCCCTTCCCCTCCTGCCTTCAGTCTTCCCAGAATCAAGGTCTTTTCCAATGAGTCAGTTCTTCTCATTAGATGGCCAAAGTATTGAAGTTTCAGCTTCAACATCAGTCCTTCCAATGAATATTCAGGACTGATTTCCTCTAGGATTGACTGGTTTGATATCCTTGCAGTCCAAGGGACTCTCAAGCATCTTCTCCAAAACCACAGTTCAAAAGCATCAATTCTTCAGTTCTCAGCTTTCTTGATAATACATGTGTCTAAAACTATTGTGTCAACCCATATCGCTTAAAACACAGATATAATAATGTAAAATAATTCCATTATATACTATATATAATAATAGTAATACTTCATATTTGAATAGCAATTTGCAAACCACACAGCCCTTTACCTTATCTCACTTTATTTCACAGAATATTAAGAGTAGAAAATACTTATTTTCAATGGAAACCCCGTGGAACTGAAATTATTCTTCCTGTTTAGAGACAAAGATACTGCAATTCAAATCTCAAAGAGATGAGAGATAGTCCAATCCAGCACCACCTCTTCCAATCATGTAGACTTGGTTTTATACATGCTGAGACCAACAGGTCATCTAAAAGTAACTTGGTCTTTAAGTATAATCATTTGATGGACTATGAAAGGCCAGTGATAAGGTTCACAAAAAGCAAGGAGCTAGAATAGACGTCTCTCATGAAATTAAGATTGTTGTAGGTCTATAATTTCTACAGAGGTATAGAGTCAACAATAACAGCAGCAACAACAAAATCAAAGTAGTTTACTTAGGTTTTGAAGAATGGACAAGTTAAAAATAATTTTTATTGAAAATCCAAAAAATTATGTCAATTTTTTTCTCATTTTGGGTTTAGATTTACAGTGTTTTCATGAGCTGTCAAATTCATTTTAAATGAATTTAAGGTGTTCCTACTTTAAAATAAGCTTTGTGGGACTGGAAAACCATAAATACAAAAATGAACTATCAACCACTCATACATGAAGAACTTCCATAGATAAAGTCTTTGTTCATGCAAATTTCCAGAAAAATGGGGGGGGGGGGGGGAGGAAGGATACTGTTAACTTCAGATATTGAATTTATATTATGCAAATTATACATTTAGTATTTGAAAGAAATAAAGGTTAACATTAAAGCCATGGGACTATAAAGAGTAAAGTAGACAACTAGAACTTGTGAAGAAACTTTCCAATTAGGACGGAGCACAAGGAAAACAAGAGCTTCCCTGGTAACTCAGAAGGTATAGAATCTGCTTATAATACAGGAGACCCAGGTTCAATCCCTGGGTTGGGAAAATCCCCTGGAAAAGAAATGGCAACCCACTCCAGTATTCTTTCCTGGAGAATTCCATGGACAGAAGAGCCTGGCGAGCTATAGTCCATAGGGTCACAAAGAGTCAGACATAACTGAGAGATTAACACTTAACACAAAGAAAATAAAATCGATCAATGAGAAGAAACTTGTGACTAAATATACACAAATACAGATCATATGGAAACACAGTATAAATTTGGGTAGTTCAAAAGACAGAACTAACTTACTGAAAATAAACAAATTATAAAGAGAGAGGAATGGTTTTTATTATGCATTTTTAAAGCAGAAAAAAAAACATTGAATGACTTCAGAATTTATTAAGCTTAGTGTGGGTGTTAGAATAACAAGTGATACTAGTGAAAGACCAAACATAGAGTATAGTTTGCAAAAACATTAGAAGGTAGATTAATAGACAACCCATGTATAGTGTTACTTATATGCCAAACAATAATCAGCACATATTTTACAGATCTTTTCCCCCAGATATTTACAGATATTATGTCAATGGACATTGGAACAACTGAGACAGGTGATGTTACTGTCTCAGATTTGTACTTGGGAGAACCTGAAACAAAGACCCATTAAATGACTGCCACAGATTACAGGTATTAAGTGGCAGAGCTGGAAATATTAATGTGCTTTAAGTCTAATTCATTAGAGAATGTTAGACTATTACCCAATTAATTCATGGAAATAAATGGGGGGAAAGCGAATCATGAAAATGTTCTCAACAAAGGTATATTAAAAAAACTGAGTAACATGTCACATATCTTCAAATTCAATGGTAATCCGGTTCAGTTCAGTTCAATTCAGTTGCTCAGTCGTGTCTGACTCTGTGACCCCATGAATTGCAGCACGCCAGACCTCGCTGTCCATCACCAGCTCCCGGAGGTCAGTCAAACTCATGTCCATCGAGTCGGTGATGCCATCCAGCCATCTCATGCTCTGTCGTCCCCTTCTCCTCCTGTCCCCAATCCCTCCCAGCATCAGAGTCTTTTCCAATGAGTCAACTCTTCACATGAGGTGGCCAAAGTACTGGAGCTTCAGCTTTAGCATCAGTCCTTCCAATGAACACCCAGGACTGGTTTAGAATGATCCAATATTTTTAAGATTAAATACTGAAAAATAGAAATGTTGAGTAAGCCAATAAGTCTATTTTAACATTTTTGGTGTTGTTGTTCCATCACTAAGTTGTGTCTGACCCTTTTCAACCCCATGGACAACAGAATGCCAGTCTTTCCTGTCCTTCACTATCTCTGAGATTTTGCTCAAACTCATGTACAGTCAGTGATGCCATCCAACCATCTCATCCTCTGTCACCTTCTTCTCCTCCTGCCCTCAAACTTTCTCAGCATCAAGGTCTTTTCCAATGAGTTGGCTCTTCACATCAGGTGGCCAAAGTATTGGAGCTTCAGATTCAGCATCAGTTCTTCCAATGAATATTCAGGGTTAATTTCCTTTAGGATTAACTGGTTTGATCTCCTTGCAGTCCAAGGACTCCCAAGAATCTTCTCCAGCATTACAATTTGAAAGAATAAATTATTTGACCCTCAGTCCTCTTTATAGTCCAACCGTCTATCTGTACATGAGTACTGGGAAAAACAAACAGACATAGCCTTGTACTTACTTTACTGCAAAATTGTCTTTTTTTGCAGCACTGTTCTTTGCAAAGTTTTTTGTGTTTGTATGCTGCCTCCAGTATATGTCCTCCCACTCTTCATGAAATCATTCCAGTCATCCTTTTATTCCCATTATTCAATATAAAGTCCACTTAACAAGATCATGCTATTTAATCTATCACCATATTTGCCACAGTTTTTCCTTCCTTGATGAATTTTCTCACATTTGAATTTTCATGCCCCCTGAATTTCTTCCTGAATGTTCATCCTCAGTTTCATTGCTGGTTTTTCTTCATTGCCTTGACCTCTAAATGTTGGACAGACACAAGTTCAAGTCCTTGTGAATTTCATCTGATTATATCTACACATTTTCCTTTACTTGTTAATTTCATTCAGTCTTATTCCATTTAACAGTGTCCATATGCAAATTGTTCCCAATGTAACTCTTCACCTTAGTACATTCTGAATTCTAAACTCTCATATTCAACATTAGATCGATGTCTTTACTTGGTGGTGCACTAAGCATCTTAGATTTAGTGTCCCAAACTGAGTTTCTAATACCATTCCCTTTCCTTTCTCAAGTCTGTTCCTCTCAAACTCCTCTGAATCCTATGGTTGCTCCAGGCAAATACCTTGAGTCACTCTTGACTTGGAGGAATTCAGATTGGTGTTTTCTTCCAATTTATCTGGCATGCAACTTATTTTGCCAGCTAGAATGCTACTCCATGTTTTTATCCATCATCCTTTCAGCTAGCTTCCCTGTTTCCATCCTTTCTCTCTTCAGTCAATTGTAAAGCAGAGTAATTTGTTTAAAGAGTAAATTAGGTCATCTCACTCCCTGGCACAGAATTCAATAGTTGCCCATTTCACCCAGTATATAAGTCAGATTCTTTTTTATGGGATTTTTCAAATTTATTTTGAATTGGAATATAATTGCTTTACAATGTTGTATCAATTTCTGCTGTACAAAATGTGAATCAGCTTTAAGTAGACATATATCTCCTTCTCTTGAGTTTCCCTCCCAGTTTCCCCCTCCATCCCATCCCTCTAGGTCATCACAGAACACCAAATGAGCTCCTTGTGCTCTACAGCACTTTCCCACTAGCTATCTATTATACACATGGTGGTGTATACATGTCAATGCTACATTCTCAATGTGCCACACTCTCTCAGTTATGCAGATGAACAATTTGCATATGGACACTGTTAAATGGAATAAGACTGAAAGACTGTTCTAATGGCAGAAAGCAAAGAGAAACTAAAAAACCTTCTGATGAAGGTGAAAGAAGAGAGTGAAAAAGCTGGGCTTAATACTCAACATTCAAAAAACTAAGGTCATGGCATCCAAGCCCATCACTTCATGGCAAATAGACAGGGAAAAAGTGGAAACAGTGCTAGATTTTATTTTCTTGAGCTCCAAAATTTCTGCAGACTGTGACTGTAGCCACAAAATTAAAAGATATTTGCTCCTTGGAAGAAAAGATAATAAATCTAGACAACTTCTTAAAAAGCAAAAATGTTACTCTGCTGACAAAGGTTTGTATAATCAAAGCTATGATTTTTTTTCAGTAGTCATGTAAGGATGTGACAGTTGAACCATAAAGAAGGCTGAGTGCTAAAGAATTGATGCCTTCAAATTTGGGAGCTGCAGAAGACTCTTGAGAGTTCCTTTGACTGCAAGAACATCAAACCGGTTAATCCTAAAGGAAATCAACACTGAGTATTCATTGGAAGAACTAAGGAAGAAGTTCCAATGATTTGGCCCCCTAATATGAAGAACTGACTCATTGGAAAAGACTCTGATGCTGGGAAAGATTGAGGGCAGGAAGAGAAAGCAGTGACAGGATGAGATGGCTGGTGGCATTACTGACTGAATGGACATGAGTTTGAGTAAATGCCAAGAGATGGTGAATGACAGGGAAGCCTGGCATGCTGCAGTCCATGGGTTTGAAAAGAGCCAGACATGCCTAGGGGCTGATCAACAACTCCTTCTCCTCCTGTGTCCACAAATCCCTTCTCTATATCTGTGTCTCTATTCCTTTCCTGCTGATAGGTTAATCAGCATCATTTTTCTAGGTTCTATATATATATGCAGTAATATATGATATTTATTTTTATTTTTCTGTCTTACTTCATTCTGTATAATTCTAGGTTAATCAATAGGGGTCCACAGAACTAGGAATGATTAAGCTGTTTATGGCTTTCTGACTACATTTATCTTAATTCTCCCCCCTCCCCCATTCCCTTCTTTCTATCCATATATCTATTTTTAAATATTTCTGGGCATGCCAGCTTGCATGTGTATGTTCTAGGCTCCTCTGTCCATTGGATAATCCAGGCAAGAATACTGGAGTGGGTTGTCATGCCCTCCCTCAGGGGGGATCTTCCCAACCCAGGGATCAAACCCATGTCTCTTTTATCTCCTGCATTGCCAAACTTGTTCTTTACCACTAGGGCCACCTGAGAGACCCCATGTTTACATTTATTCCCTCCGCCTAGGATACCTTTCTTTGACATCTCACTCTTTCACCCCCTGGACACTTTCACAGTATGAAATGTGAGAACACTAGAGTTAGATTATCTAGGCACAAATTCTGGCTTTGTTGGTATGAGCCATGACAATACTTATTCATCTTAACACCCTGTGTTTTGTTTTCAACACCTTTGAAACAAAAATGGACATAGTAACTGCTTCTGGTGTGGCTCTGAGGATTAAACGTGTGTGTAAACTATGCCAATATAAAGGATGTAAACTGTGTAAAAGGTCTAGAATCACGTCTGTACTATCATAAATGCCACATCAGCATTAATTACTAGTACACAACTTTTCTTCCTTAACTTTTTTTTCCCCAATATCATTCATCATTATGCCAAACTTGTAGTTGGTTTGTTCCTTTGTCTTCTCTGTTACTTATCGTATGGGAAGAAGTTTTGGTCTTTTATCAGCCTCTTTATATGTATTTGTTGACACAAACTGGAGACTCAATAAAGATTCTCAACAGAATTGCAAGAGTTTACATTTTTTCTGCACTAAATTAATAATTATATATATAGTTTTCACTTGCCAAGCTCATTCTTTAAAAATGACATTTTCTCTTTTATGCCTATTAAATTCATTGTTGTTGTTTAGTTGCTATGTTATTTCCAACTCTTTTGCAACCTCAAGAACTGTAACCCACTAGGCTCCTGTGTTCATGGGATTTTCCAGATAAGAATATGGAGTAGGTTGCCATTTCCTTCTGCAGAAGGTCTTCCTGACCCAGGGATTGAACTCGTGTCTCCTTCATTGGCAGGCAGATTCTTTATCACTGAGCCACCAGGGAAGCATTAAATCTTTAGTAAATTGTATGTCAATCATTAGCAAAATTATGGATGCGAGAGTTGGACTGTGAAGAAAGCTGAGCACCAAAGAATTGACGCTTTTGAACTGTGGTGTTGGGGAAGATTCTTGAGAGTCCCTTGGACTGCAAGGAGATCCAACTAGTCCATCCTAAAGAAAATCAGTCCTGGGTTTTCATTAGAAGTACTGATGCTGAGCCTGAAACTCCAATACTTGGGCCACCTCATGTGAAAAGTTGACTCATTTGAAAAGCCCCTGATGCTGGGAGGGATTGGGAGCAGGAGGAGAAAGGGATGACAGAAGATGAGATGGCTGGATGGCATCACTGACTCGATGGACACTAATTTGGGTGGACTCCAGGAGTTGTTGACGGACAGGGAGGCCTGGTGTGCTGCAATTCATGGGGTCGCAAAGAGTCACACACAACTGAGGGACTGAACTGAACTGAACTGACGAATAATTAATTAAATTAACATAAAAGAGGAAACATCCTTTGAAAATAATGAGATTGGTATTGTTGGGAGTCAAACTGCCAAAACTTTTTGAGAAATTCATTTATTGCGCAACAATAATTTATTAAGTCCCCAGTTGTGTCAGGAACTACAGATAAAGTGGCTAAAAAATGACTCTATTTAATTATGTTTTCTGTTTTGTTGTTGTTTTTTTAATTCCTAAATCAAGCTACATAAGGCTTTTTATTTTCTTTTCCCAGTTTTTGGTACTTAATTCCTAATATACCTAGTTTCGATCTTTCTTATTTAACTACGAAGGAGGATATGGCTATTAATGATTAATTATATATACCTTCGTTTGTATTCTTTTAACTTTTATTTGGGCTTCCCTGGCAGCTCAGATGGTAAAGCATCTACGTGCAGTGTAGGAGACCCTGGTATTAAACACACACACATACACAATTATTTCTCTGATACTTTTAAGCTGAAAATTTGACTTATTCCTTGAAGCAAGTTTTTTATTTGTTTTCACAGAGTAAGTTGATTTGAGGGCTTCCCAGGTAATGATAGGAGAAGGCAATGGCACCCCACTCCAGTACTCTTGCCTGGAAAATCCCATGGATGGAGGAGCCTGGTGGGCTGCAGTCCATGGGGTCGCTAAGAGTCAGATACGACTGAGAGACTTCACTTTCCACTTTTCACTTTCATGCATTGGAGAAGGAAATGGCAACCGACTCCAGTGTCCTTACCTGGAGAATCCCAGGGATGGTGGAGCCTGGTGGGCTGCCATCTATGGGGTCGCACAGAGTTGGACACGACTGAAGTGACTTAGCAGCAGCAGCAGCAGCAGGTAATGATAAAGAATCTGCCTGCCAGTGCAGGAGATGCAAACGACACAGGTTCAATCCCCGAGCTGGGAAGATTCCCTGGATTAGGAAATGGTAACCTACTCCAGTATTCTTGCTTGGAAAAGTCTGTGGACAAAGGAGCTTGGCAGGTTACAATTCATGCAGTAACAAAGATCTGGACACAACTAGACACTGAGCGCTGGCGCTGACTGGACTTCATTTGATGCCTTCTTTTCATCGTGATGAGATTTTTGTGCCCGGTATAATTTCTATAAAATGATCAAACCATAAATATGAGCCTTTTAATCATATTTTGGTTCATAATTTCTATTCTAGAGTTATGAAGAAACCAAAACTTTGTCTAATTATTGCAGCTCACACACTATCACCTAATCCAAACTATGCACACATGGTATATGGCATCTCACATTGGTAGTACATACATTTTACATTAGCTATTTCAATCCTATCTTCATCTGAGTTAGCTTTTACCTAGCTGACTCCTTAGGATTTTTTTTTTAATTAGGGGGAAGTATTAAACCCATTGGTATCCTTTAATGCATTCTAGCAATACCTTCCCTCATATATTAAAAATCTGAATTATGAAAAAAAAGTAGTAGCAGCATTGAATTTGAAAAATTTAATCACTGATTCTATTACCAAATTATTTGGTGTAAGTGAATATGAAGTATCTCTCCAGAAAATTTAAAAGTTCCCAAGTTGCCTATTGCTTGCTAATAATATATAATATGAAATAAATTAGGTTAATATTTCCATTTCTAGTCAGGTTGCAAAAATTCAGAATATCTGGGAAAACTAAGAAAAATATATATTTTTGTAGCTACAATTCTTTGTCTATTTTAGTTGAATAATTGCTGATCATTAAGTAAAGAGAAACTGAAGTCAGAGTATGCTTAAGTGTCAGTGATGAAACTGTCTCTCTGGGTCTTATTAAAAAACTCTTCCCTACAAACAGAATTCCCTACTGTAATTGCTAAAGTTAGATTTACCTTTTAATCAGTTTCAAGGAGACTTATTAAAATGATGTTTCTCAGCTTTTTCTTGGGGATGTATTAATAAAAAACAATTTCAACAAACAGTTTAAACTCAGGATTAATGAATATGGGGTACAGTTTGAGTGTGCTGAAGTAATCATCTGATTCCTCAGGGTGACTCTGTCCTCAGTCTTGAAGCATCTTCCTTTGGGAGATCAAACTGCAGACTGCAGTGGGAAGGTTTTGGAGCAGGATGTAGGTTTGACTCAAGCTCATCAATTACCTCCCCACACAAAGTTGGTAAAGTCATAAACTCTAAGTCCCAAATAAGAAAGAAAAATACTACTTATAACACCAGGCACTTTTGATGACTAAACCTTTAATGAACAATAAATGAATTTGCAAACTGAAAATTGAAGCTGCTATAATAATTGCAAGTAGAATGATGCTAATGATGATAACTGTGACCAAGATGTATTGGGTCCTAAGAAAACAAAGATAATGGCATCTGGTCCTATCACTTCACGGGAAATTGATGGGGAAACAGTGGAAACGGTGGCAGACTTTATTTTTGAGGCGGCTCCAAAATCACTGCAGATGGTGATTGCAGCCATGAAATTAAAAGACACTCCTTGGAAGGAAAGTTGTGACCAAGCTAGATAGCATATTCAAAAGCAGAGACATTACTTTGCAAACAAACGTCCGTCTAGTCAAGGCTATGGTTTTCCCAGTGGTCATGTATGGATGTGAGAGTTGGACTGTGAATAAAGATGAGCACCGAAGAAGTGATGCTTTTGAACTGTGGTGTTGGAGAAGACTCTTGAGAGTCCCTTGGACTGCAAGGAGATCCAACCAGTCCATCCTAAAGGAGATCAGTCCTGGGTGTTCACTGGAAGTACTGATGCTGAGGCTTAAACCCAATACTTTGGCCACCTCATGTGAAGAGGTGGAAAGACCCTGATGTTGGGAAGGATTGGAGGCAGGAGGAGAAGGGGACTTCATTGGAAAAGACCCTGATGCTGGGAGGAATTGGGGGCAGGAGCAGAAGGTGACGACCGATGATGAGATGGCTGGATGCATCACCGACTTGATGCACACGGGTTTGGGTGAACTCTGGGAGTTGGTGATGGACAGGGAGGCCTGGCGTGCTGCGATTCATGGGGTCGCAAAGAGTCGGACACAATTGAGCGACTGAACTGAACTGAACTGAATTATGTGCCAAGCAAGGTACTAAAAAGATCTACATACTTTATATTGTTATTCCTTACAAAACACAATAGTGCAGGGAAAATATTCCCATATTTTAGATAAGAGAAACTCAGATAATTTAAGTAATTTGTCTCAAGTCACAGCTAATTAAATCATTAGCTGGTATCAAGAATCAAGGTCTAACTGCAGAAGGGCTATATATTTCGAAATTAATACAATCTAAAATTCTCAAGACTGTACTATTATTGTGTCCCTTTCAGAATGTCTAACAAAATTCTTGGATACTTTTATCATTTGTAGTAGTAGTATAATAGATAGATGAAATAGATAGATGAATAGATAGACAAATACATCATACATATATACATATGTATATCATTAAATTGTTTTAAATATCTCAACCAAAGAAATTATTTTTCTTTCTTCAAATAAGAATCCCACTATAGAACCCCTTATCATACCAACATAAACCAAAGAGCAGTAAACTATGAAAGTACATCTCTAAATTCTCTTGTTTTCAAAGTACACACACGTCATCAATAATATATATTTTTTACATTTTGAATTCCATTTTTTCTATCACATTCAGAGGTAGCAACTGTAAAGGACAGTTTGAAGGTATATAGTATTTTTTTTTTCTCGTCTAAAGATTTGTTGACCTGAATGATAATAGTTTAAAGAAAGAATATTAGTATTTCAAATGACAAGCTGAAACAACTACATACAGATTTTCAACAATTTTTATCTTTTTACTAAAAAAACTAATTATCATGTAATTAGGATTTTTACTATGGAAATTTTCAAACCTATACAAAACTACAAGATTTGATAAATAATTTCTTCCATAAAACCTTCCAGCTTTAACCTGTCTGTTCACCTCAGATACGTTTCATCCATACCTCTTGTTATTCACTGGCTCAGTTCATCTCTAGGTCTATTCATGTTGTTGCAAATGACACATTTCATTTTTTCTTTATGGCTCAGTAGTAGTATTCTATTGTATATATTTTAATTGTAAGGAAAAGAAATGCAAAAAAGCAAAATGGCTGTCTGGGGAGGCCTTACAAATACCTGTGAAAAGAAGAGAAGCCAAAAGCAAAGGAGAAAAGGAAAGATATAAGCATCTGAATGCAGAGTTCCAAAGAATAGCAAGGAGAGATAAGAAAGCCTTCCTCATGATCAATGAAAAGAAACAGAGGAAAACAACAGAATTGGAAAGACTAGAGATCTCTTCAAGAACATTAGAGATACAAAGGGAAAATTTCATGCAAAGATGGGCTCGATAAATGACAGAAATGGTATAGGCCTAACAGAAGCAGAAGATATTAAGAAGAGGTGGCGAGAATATACAGAAGAACTGTACAAAAAAGATCTTCATGACCAAGATAATCACGACGGTGTGATCACTCATCTAGAGCCAGACATCCTGGAATGTGAAGTCAAGTGGGCCTTAGAAAGCATCACTACGAACAAAGTTAGTGGATGTGATGGAATTTCAGTTGAGCTACTTCAAATCCTGAAAGATGATGCTTTGAAAGTGCTGCACTCAATATGCCAGCAAATTTGGAAAACTCAGCAGTGGCCACAGGACTGGAAAAGGTCAGTTTTCATTCCAATCTGAAAGAAAGGCAATGCCAAAGAATGCTCAAACTACAGCACAATTGCACTCATCTCACACACTATTAAAGTAATGCTCAAAATTCTGCAAGCCAGGCTTCAGCAATACATGAACTGTGAACTTCCAGATGTTCAAGCTGGTTTTAGAAAAGGCAGAGGAACCAGAGATCAAATTGCCAACATCCACTGGATCATCGAAAAAGCAAAAGAGTTCCAGAAAAAGATCTATTTCTGCTTAATTGAGTATGCCAAAGCCTTTGACTGTGTGGATCACAATAAACTGTGGAAAATTCTAAAAGAGATGGGAATACCAGACCACCTGACATGCCGCTTGAGAAACCTATATGAAGATCAGGAAGCAACAGTTAGAAGTGGACATGGAACAACAGACTGGTTCCAAATAGGAAAAGGAGTACGTCAAGGCTGTATATTGTCACCCTGCTTATTTAACTTCTATGCAGAGTACATCGTGAGAATCGCTGGGCTGGAAGAAACACAAGCTGGAATCAAGATTGCCAGGAGAAATAGCAATAACCTCAGATATGCAGATGACACCACCCTTATGGCAGAAAGTGAAGAGGAACTAAAAAGCCTCTTGATGAAAACGAAAGAAGAGAGTGAAAATGTTGGTTTAAAGGTCCACATTCAGAAAATTAAGATCATGGCATCTGGTCCCATCACTTCATGGGAAATAGATGGGGAAACAGTGGAAACAGTGTCAGACTTTATTTTTGGGGGCTCCAAAATCACTGCAGATGGTGATAGCAGCCATGAAATTAAAAGACGTTTACTCCTTGGAAGGAAAGTTATGACCAACCTAGAGCGCGTATTCAAAAGCAGAAACATTACTTTGCAAACAACGGTCCATCTAGTCAAGACTATGGCTTTTCCAGTGGTCATGTATGGATGTGAGAGTTGGACTGCGAAGAAAGCTGAACACCGAAGAATCGATGCTTTTGAACTGTGGTGTTGGAGAAGACTCTTGAGAGTCCCTTGGACTGCAAGGAGATCCAACCAGTCCATCCTAAAGGAGATCAGCCCTGGGATTTCTTTGGAAGGAATGATACTAAAGCTGAACTTCCAGTACTTTGGCCACCGCATGCGAAGAGTTGACTCTTTGGAAAAGACTCCGATGCTGGGAGGGTTGGGGGAAGGAGGAGAAGGGGAAGACAGAGGATGAGATGGCTGGATGGCATCACTGACTCTATGGACATGAGTCTGTGTGAACTCCAGGAGTTGGTGATGGACAGGGAGGCCTGGCATGCTGCAATACATGGGGTCGCAAAGAGTCGGACATGACTGAGCAACTGAACTGAATTGAACTGATAGGATGGATAAATTACAAGGTCCAACTGTATAGCAAGTTCAGTTCAGTTCAGTTGCTCAGTCGTGTCCAACTCTTTCTGACCCCATGAATTGCAGCACGCCAGGCCTCCCTGTCCATCACCAACTCCCAGAGTTCACTCAGACTCACAGCCATCAAGTCAGTGATGCCATCCCGCCATCTCATCCTTGGTCATCCCCTTCTCCTCCTGCCCTCAATCCCTCCCAGCATCGGAGTCTTTTCCAATGAGTCAACTCTTCGCATGAGGTGGCCAAAGTACTGGAGTTTCAGCTTTAGCATCATTTCTTCCAAAGAAATCCCAGGGCTGATCTCCTTCAGAATGGACTGGTTGGATCTCCTTGCAGTCCAAGGGACTCTCAAGAGTCTTCTCCAACACCACAGTTCAAAAGCATCAATGCTTTGGCGCTCAGCCTTCTTCACAGTCCAACTCTCACATCCATACATGACCACAGGAAAAACCATAGCCTGGACTAGACAGAACTTAGTCGGCAAAGTAATGTCTCTGCTTTTGAATATGCTATCTAGGTTGGTCATAACTTTCCTTCCAAGGAGTAAGCGTCTTTTAATTTCATGTTGCCATCACCATCTGCAGTGATTTTGGAGCCCCAAAAAATAAAGTCTGACACTGTTTCCACTGTTTCCCCATCTATTTCCCATGAAGTGATGGGACCAGATGCCATGATCTTCGTTTTCTGAATGTTGAGCTTTAAGCCAACTTTTTCGCTCTCCTCTTTCACTTTCATCAAGAGGCTTTTTAGCTCCTCTTCACTTTCTGCCATAAGGGTAGTGTCATCTGCATATCTGAAGTGATATTTCTCCCAGCAATCTTGATTCCAGCTTGTGTTTCTTCCAGTCCAGTGTTTCTCATGATGTACTCTGCATATAAGTTAAAGAAGCAGGGTGACAATATACAGCCATGACGTACTCCTTTTCCTATTTGGAACCAGTCTGTTGTTCCATGTCCAGTTCTAACTGTTGCTTCCTGACCTGCATACAGATTTCTCAAGAGACAGGTCAGGTGGTCTGGTATTCCCATCTCTCTCAGAATTTTCCACAGTTTATTGTGACCCACACAGTCAAAGGCTTTGGCATAGTCAATAAAGCAGAAATAGATGGTTTTCTGGAACTCTCTTGCTTTTTCCATGATCCAGCAGATGTTGGCAATTTGATCGCTGGTTCCTCTGCCTTTTCAAAAACCATATTGAACATCAGGAAGTTCATGGTTCACATATTGCTGAAGCCTGGCTTGCAGAATTTTGAGCTTTACTTTACTAGCATGTGAGATGAGTGCAATTGTGCGGTAGTTTGAGCATTCTTTGGCATTGCCTTTCTTTGGAATTGGAATGAAAACTGACTTTTTCCATTCCTGTGGCCCCTGCTGAGTTTTCCAAATTTGTTGGCATATTGAGTACAGCACTTTCACAGCATCATCTTTCAGGATTTGAAACAGCTCAACTGGAATTCCATCACCTCCAGGAGGGCCTAGAGTAGCTATCCCATGTGGAAGGTCAGGAAGGGCGGCAGTAAGGAGATACCCCTCGTCCAAGGTAAGGAGCAGCTGCTGTGCTTTGCTGGAGCAGCCGTGAAGAGATACCCCATGCCCAAGGTAAGAGAAACCTAAGTAAGATGGTAGGTGTTGCAAGAGGGCATCAGAGGGCAGACCCACTGAAACCATACTCACAGAAAACTAGTCAATCTAATCACACTAGAACCACAGCCTTGTCTAACTGTATAGCAAAGGGAACTATATTTAATATTCTATGATAAATCATAATAGAAATGAACATGAAGAATATATATGTATATATATATAATTCATACTCAGTCACTCATCATGTCCAACTTTTGCACCCCATGGACTGAGCCTTACAGACATTATATATATTAATAATAATATAAAAAATAATAATACAAAATATAATATATGTAAAACATAAAATATACATTAATTTTATATAACATATAATATATTATAAATAATTATAATCTAGTAATATATTATAAAACTTTGTATATTTTATATTATATAATTTTATATAATATATAATTAATTATAATCTAATATATACTGATATATTATAACATATTTTATATTATATATTATAATTATAATTAATTAATCTATAATATATATATTATACATATATATTTTATATATTTTACATAATATATTATGTATTATCTTATATATTAATATTATATCATTTTTATAATAATAATCATTATACTAATATTATTGTATTTTTAGTATTCTTTTTATCATTTACTAGTATAATTTATTATCATTGTATTAAAATTATCATAATTACTAAATATTAGGCTATTATTATATTATATTAATATAATATAGATTATATTATAATATATTATAATATAATCTATATTATATTATATATAAATTATATAATCATGTTATATACGATTATATATTATACATATTATATCAATATGTATAATTTTTATGTTATAATTAATTTCATATAATATAATAATATATAATGATAAATAATATTAATAATATAAATATAACAGTAAGATATATATTGTATATAATAATATATATATTTATACACAGAGATGAATCATTTTGCTCTGTAGAAATGTCAACCATCCTTTAATAAAAAAATAAAAAATGAAAACGTGGCATGTACTTACATAGGAATTAAAAAGAAAGAAATTCTGCCATATGGGACAACATAAATGAGCCTGGAGGATATTATACGTAAAATAAGCCAGTTAGAGTAGCATAAATTGCTCATTATTCCACTGATATAATGTACCTAAAATCATCTTTAAAAGAATTATATTTTCTTGAAAGTATAATTTATTAATTTAACAAGATAAATTGTAGAAGTACTTGATTTCCAAGAATATGCTTAGAATGTAAATATTCTGATGAGTTTTATTTTTTGTTGCTTATGTATAAGTACCTCGTATTCCCTCAATTATATTTCTTATTTGCATATTAGTTCAGAGAAGTCCATATTTTAATATAGCCTGACTGCTTCATAGTAATATTACAGTGTTATCTATGAAGAAAAACCATTAGTCATTATATATTTATAGATGGACTTTTTTCCCTCAGACCTTCTTCTTGTTACTTCTTTTGGTTTTTAGATAATTAATAAGCATAAATGTTGATATTTTATTATATAAGTAATAACCCAGGCTGAGGACCATTAGAGTTCATTTCTCCTGAATATCTTTTCCTGAATAGCTTTTCCCCAAGTGTGGTGACTTTTCCCTTCATTTTCTTTTCCAGAGTATGTGAGCCCCATGAAAGATTCATTCATTGTGCCA
This sequence comes from Budorcas taxicolor, assembly GCF_023091745.1. Classification (NCBI taxonomy): domain Eukaryota; kingdom Metazoa; phylum Chordata; class Mammalia; order Artiodactyla; family Bovidae; genus Budorcas; species Budorcas taxicolor. The sequence goes on along the minus strand of NC_068911.1, from coordinate 43,224,409 downwards.
GATTCAGGCTCATCTATCTTTCAAATTATTTTTCTAATTAAACAAATAATTTAAATTTAGTTTTTAAATGAATTTTGATCAATGTTCAAAACCAGTTCAGTCACTCAGTCATGTCCAACTCTTTGTGACCCCAGGGACTGCAGCATGCCAGGCTTCCCTGTCCATCACCAACTCCTGGAGCTTACTCAAACTCATGGCCATCAAGTCAGTGATGCCATCCAACCATCTCATCCTCTCTCATCCACTTTTCCTCCTGCCCTCCAATTTTCCCAGCATCAGGGTCTTTTCCAATGAGTTGTCTCTCTGCATCAGGTGGACAAAGTATTGGAGCTTCAGCTTTGGCATCAGTCCTTCCAATGAATATTCAGGACTGATATGTCCTTTCGGATTGACTGGCTTGATTGCCTGCAGTCCAACGGACCCTTGAGAGTCTTCTCTGATGCCATAGTTAAAAATGTTTAAAATAGTCACTAAAAATCTGTTTTAACAAAATTAAACTCATTTTTTTTCTCTAGTTATTAGCTACATGCTTATTAAAGAACTACATAAACTGTTTTGGACTTTTTTAATTTTTTATATACCCATATCAGTAGAGTGTTACAAAAATTAGCTGATACCATCCATTTAAAGAGTTTCATCCAGCACCAGACACACAGAACAGGATTCAACTGATTTTATCCCCAGTTTTACTTTGAAAAGTTTGGAAAAAAATAATATTTTATTAAGGCAATCCTTAATAAATGCAACAAAAATAGCTTAAATTTTGTTTCAAGAAAATATATGCTTATTTTAGTAGCAGGAATGGAAGGACCAAAAAAATTCGGTTTCAAATATAATCACAAACACACACAAAAATAAATTTTACATGGCCAATTAGGTAAGTGGGAGAGTAAGTGATAGTCGCTCAGTCATGTCCAACTCTTTGAGACCCCACGGACTGTAGCCTGCCAGACTCCTCTGTCCATGCAATTCTCCAGGCAAGCATACTTGAGTGGGTTGTCACTGCAACCCAACTGTAGTTTTGATTTGCATTTCACTAAGAATTAGTGATATTGAGCATATTTTCATGAATTTTTTGTTACTATCTGTAAGTCTTCTTTGGGGAAATGTCTATCCATCTTCAAAATATCTACAGACAATGCATGCTAGAGAGGGTATGGAGAAAAAAGAGCCCTCCTATACTGTTGGTGGGGATATAAATTGGTATAACCACTATGGAGAACATTATGAAAGTTCCTTAAAATAAATAAAACTACAGCTGCCATGTGTGTGCTTAGTTGCCCATTCATGTCTGATTCTTTGCAATCCTAGGGTGTGTCAGTCATAGGCTCCTGTGTCCACGGGGATTTCCAGGCAAGCATACTGGGGTGGGTTGCCGTGCCCTCCTTCGAGTGATTTTCCCCAACCAGGGATCAAAACCAGGTCTGCTGGGCAACTTTACCAGCTGAGTTACTGGGGAAGCCCACCTGGACACATATCTGAAGAAAACCATAATTTCTAAGAATAAATGCACCCCAATGTGCATTGCAGCACAATGTGCAATATCCTGGACATGGAAGCAATTTAAATGTCCATCAACAGAGGAAGGGATAAAGAAGATGTGGTACATATGTACAATGGAATATTACTCGGCCATAAAAAAGGATGAAACAATGCTATCAACAGCAACAAGGATGGACTAGAGACTGTCAAAGTGAGTGAAGTAAGTCAGAAAGAGAAAGACAAATATATCATATCCCTTATGTGAAATCTACAAAAATGGTATAGATGAACTTGTTTGCAAAACAGAAATAGAATTACAGATATAGAAAAGAAACTTATGATTGACAAGGAAAGTGAACTGGGAGATTGGGGTTAACATATACACACTGTTATATATAAAATAGATAACTGATGAGAACGTGCTGTATAGCACAGAGATCTCTACTCAGTGCTCTGTGGTGACCTAAATGGGGAGTGAATCTAAAAAAGAGTGGATATATGTATATGAATAACTAATTCACTTTGCACTCATCTCACATGCTAGTAAAGTAATGCTCAAAATTCTGCAAGCCAAGCTTCAGCAATACGTGAACTGTGAACTTCCAGATGTTCAAGCTGGTTTTAGAAAAGGCAGAGGAACCAGAGATCAAATTGCCAACCTCCGCTGGATCATGGAAAAATCAAGAGAGTTCCAGAAAACCATCTATTTCTGCTTTATTGACTATGCCAAAGCCTGTGACTGTATGGATCACAATAAACTGTGGAAAATTCTGAGAGAGATGGGAATACCAGACCACCTGACCTGCCTCTTGAGAAATCTGTATGCAGGTCAGGAAGCAACAGTTAGAACTGAACATGGAACAACAGACTGGTTCCAAATAGGAAAAGGAGTACGTCAAGGCTGTATGTTGTCACCCTGCTTCTTTAACTTATATGCAGAGTACGTCATGAGAAACTCTGGACTGGAAGAAGCACAAGCTGGAATCAAGATTGCCAGGAGAAATAGCAATAACCTCAGATATGCAGATGATACCACCCTTATGGTACAAAGTGAAGAGGAACTAAAAAGCCTGTTGATGAAAGTGTAAGAGGAGAGTGAAAAAGTTGGCTTAAAGCTCCACATTCAGAAAATTAAGATCATGGCATCTGGTCCCATCACTTCATGGGAAATAGATGGGAAACAGTGGAAACCATGTCAGACTTTATTTTGGGGTCTCCAAAATCACTGCAGATGGTGACTGCAGCCATGAAATTAAAAGACGCTTACTCCTTGGAAGGAAAGTTATGACCAACCTAGATAGCATATTGAAAAGCAGAGACATTACTTTGCCAACAAAGGTGCGTCTAGTCAAGGCAATGGTTTTTCCTGTGGTCATGTATGGATGTGAGAGTTGGACTGTGAAGAAAGCTGATCATGGAAGAATTGATGCTTTTGAACTGTGGTGTTGGAGAAGACTTGAGAGTCCCTTGGACTGCAAGGAGATCCAACCAGTCCATTCTAGAGGAGATCAGTCCTGGATGTTCATTGGAAAGACCGATGCTAAAGCTGAAACTCCAATACTTTGGCCACCTCATGCAGGGAGTTGACTTATTGGAAAAGACCCTGATGCTGGGAGGGTTTGGGGGCAGGAGGAGAAGGGGACGACAGAGGATGAGATGGCTGGATGGCATTGCCAACTCGATGGACATGAGTGTGAGTAAATTCCGAGAGTTGGTGATGGACAGGGAGACCTGGCATGCTGTGGTTCATGGGGTTGCAGAGAGTCGGACACAACTGAGCGACTGAACTGAATTGAACTGATGGCAGGAAACTAATGCAATATTGTAAAGCAGCTATACCCCAACAAAATTAATAAAAGCAATTGTGATGAAATTTAGGAGCAGTGGGAATTAGGATGGGCTTCCCAGTTTGTGCTGGTGGTAAACAACTTGCCTGCCAGTACAGGAGAAGCCAGGACCCCTCTTCCATCCCTGGATCAGGAAGATCCCCTAGAGGAGGGCATGGCACTCCACTCCAGTATTCTTGCCTGGAGAATCCTATGGACAGAGGAGTCTGGTGGCCTACAGTCCATGGGGTCACAAAGACATGACTGAAGTGACAGCATGCATGCATGCGTGGGAGGTAGAATGGCCTTAGAATAGCTCAGTGGTGTGGGTAATGCACTTTTAGAGAATAATTATGCCAAATGTTCAACATAAAGCTGTTTGCACTTCTGAAATATAAAATTTCTCTCTTAAAGAATTCATATTGATGATTCCATTTATATGAAACTGTAGGAAATAAGCAGTCAGACACGACTGAAGCAACTTAACATGCAGCATGCACATAAGAATCACAAAGCAATCCATAGTGACAGGAAGCAGATTGGTGGTTGCCCAGGGTCAGTGGAGGAGGAACCTCAGGGAAAGGGACAAACTCATTCAGCATTGTCACTGTGGTGATGTTTCAAAACTTATCAAATTGAGTACTTTAAATATGTACACTTTTAAAAAGTCATTTATATAAATTTGAAACAAAAATGAAAAGGAATGAAATTGCTTTAATGATGACAATACAATAACTTGCTAGCTTTTATGTCTTCACTTTGTTGATTTTAAAATAAAGCATATCATGTTGCCAACTCTTTCTAAGAAGGCTATGCATGCTATAACAAAGCTGAAAATAATTTTACTAATTAGGTGTAATAATCAACGCTCATGAAGCACTTGACATGTACTACGAACTATACACGCCTTTTACAGTCATCATCTTATTTAATCTTCACAATCAGTCCAGGGCAAAGGAACTATTACTATTGTAGATGAAGAAATCAAGGAAAAGAGACATGAAATATAATAATTACCCAAGATAACAACTATTACTTGGGAAGACTAAAATTGTTAGCCAAACTGTGTGAAGGAAGAGTCCATGCTTCTAATCACAACTGATATAGAACAAGCAAGGAATGATAATGGCAGGAAAGAGCTCCAGGGAACTAAACTGATACAGTGTCAGTATCAGGTTGTCAGCAAGGGTTCAATGTCAAGGTTGTTCTGCTGGTGCTATTCTTTGAGCTGAATGCAAGAAGAGGAGTGTTAGGAAGATTATTCAGAGTGTTAAAAAAAAAAATTCTTGCTATTAAACTTTGCCTTATTTTCCAGATTATCTATGCAGCAAACTTGAAATATAAGATACCAAATGTTGATCTATCTTAGTATGACCCATATGACACAGAATTCAGATAAAGTCATTATGCCCGATGTTCCATTTCTTTGATTTTAAAGATGTCTGTTCAAACAGGTTAAGAAAACTCTATCTCTGTTTCTCTCTGTGTCTTTCCTTGTTTGTCTATCTCTTTCTCCTTTTAAAATCGAACACCTTCAAATTTTTTAAAAATGCCTTTCACGTGTAAATCACCAATAATGAAACAGTGGGTAAGACATATTGAGTAAATGTGAACACTGGAAGTGAGGAATTTGACTCGTATCATTTATCAGCATTTTGACTCTAGATAAGCCATAATTCCAGGTCCTCTGATTCCTCCCCATCCTTGATTTTTTCAGTTATTTGATAGCCAAATGGAACTTTTCTATGATTCTCTTCAGTGCATTCTTTACTTCCTGATTCCTCAAGCTATGTGGGTTTATGATGGGAATCACTACCACATAGAATACTGAAGCAAACTTATGTGTGTTCACAGAATGGCTTGAATTGGGCAGGAGGTACATAAAAATGATTGTTGCATAAAATATGGTGATAGAGGTGAGATGGGAAACACAGGTAGAAATGGCTTTTTACCTTCCTTCAGCAGAACAGATCCTCAGAATGGCAAAGAGGATGAAGATATAAAAATGATCACGATCAGTAGAGTGCAAAGGGTATTGAACCCAGCAATGGTTAACAGCATCAGCTCTTTGATGTGAGTGTCAGAGCAAGCCAGCGCAACCAAGGGAATGTCATCACAGTAGAAGTGGTTGACCCTATTGGAGCCACAGGAAGACAAAAGGAATGTTGCGACTGTCTGTGCAAGACCCACAACGAATCTATAAATATATGTGCTAGCAATGATCCAATTGCAGAGTTTTTTAGGCATGACGATGGCATACAGTAGAGGGTTGCAAATGGCAACATACCTGTCATAGGCCATGTAATCCAGGGACTTCACGCAGGAGAGGGAGGTCAGAGCAGGAGCGGGCTGGAGGGGAGGTGCAGGTGCCAAGGAGAAAGCAGAGCAGGTGCAGGTAAGAATGAGAAATTATTCAATTATGTTAGATTTTTTTTTAATGGCATCTTTCTATCTTTCCAAACCCCACAGAATTTCATACTTTGGAAATTCTGCAGAGAACAAATCACTTCATTCTGAAACCAGAATTTCCATGGAGAGTCCCCATTCTAAAGGAGATCAGTCCTGGGTGTTCTTTGGAAGGAATGATGCTAAAGCTGAAACTCCAGTACTTTGGCCACCTCATGCGAAGAGCTGACTCATTGGAAAAGACTCTGATGCTGGGAGGGATTGTGGGCAGGAGGAAAAGGGGACAACAGAGGATGAGATGGCTGGATGGCATCACTGACTTGATGGACATGCGTTTGAGTGAACTCTGGGAGTCGGTGATGGACAGGGAGGCCTGGCGTGCTGCAATTCATGGGGTCACAAAGAGTCGGACACGACTGAGAGACTGAACTGAACTGAACTGATCATGCAAAGCACAGTAAATAAACATGATTGTTTGCAGATTTAAGTCCTGACATCTTCACTGATAAGTGTTCCTTCCTTGAGATGTAATTATCCTTCTCCTAGTTTCAAAGAGGGACAGCCTTACAAATGGAGATTTCCCTAATAAATGTAAATGTACCTCACAAAAGGGCAACCTCAGTCTTCCCTGGTGAGCTAGCTGCTAAAAATCTGCCTGCTAATGCGGTGGACACAGGTTCTATCCCTGAGCCAGGAGTATCCCACCTGCCACAGAACAGCTGAGCTCATGCACCACAACTACTGAGCCAGCACTCTAGAGCCGGGGAGCCACAACTGCTCCGTGCAGGCGCCACAGCTACTGAAGCCTGCACACCTAGAGCCCATGCTCTGCAGCCAGAGTGGAACCAGCTCTCCACAACTGGAGAATGCCCTCTCAAGGTAATGGAGACACAGCGTGGCCATACAGAAATGAATACATCTTTTAAAAAAATAGGGGGCAACATCTACTCAGTTTTTTTTTTTTTTAATTAATCAAACTAAAATAACTCATGTCAAACAGACATAATTTGGGGTGGTGTGTTCTGGTCCCCTTGATATCTGTGTACACTAATTTGCTTGCACATTCATCTACTGAAGGATATCCTGATTTCTTCAAGTTTGTAGCCATTGTGAATAGAACTGCTGTGCAAAATTGCATCCTCGTTTGCATTTGGACATAGAATTTCAGAGCAACTTTCTAAATACTGAAAGCATGATTTCTGGACCCCAAGGTGAGACCTGTTGAGCTTTGGGGAAAACTGCCAGACTGTCTCTCATGAGGGCTGTACATGCATCCCACCAGCAATGAGGAATTGCTGTTGTTCCTCACCCTCCAGCAATTATTATTATCTTATATTTGGAGTTTATCAGTCCTAAGAGGTGTGGTGTGATATATCACAATTTTTATTTGTAATTCCCTGACTGTACATGATGGTGAGCCTATGTGCTATTTATTTATTTTTTATTTTATTATTATTTTTACTTTACAATATTGTATTAGTTTTGCCATACATCAACATGAATCAACCATGGGTGTACACATGTTCCCAATCCTGAACCTCCCTCCCCCCTCCCTCCCCATATCATCCCTCTGGGTCATCATTTTTAACAACTAAGGAAATTCTGACATGTGTTGCAAAGTTAGTAAACTTTGCAGTCATATGCCAAGTGAAAAAAGCTAAACAGAAATGGACAAATAATCTATCATTCCACTGTGAGATGCCCAGATAAGTCCACTGCAAACACAAAGTAGAATAAGGCTGCCAGGGGATACGGGGAGTTGGACCTGCTGGACTTGAACAAGGGCCAGTGACCGTGCATGGTGATGGTGGTGGTCAGTCAGTCAGTCAGTTCAGTCGCTCAGTCGAGTCCGACTCTGTGACCCCATGAATCGCAGCACGCCAGGCCTCCCTGTCCATGACCAACTCCTGGAGTTTACACAAATTCGTGTCCATTGAGTCAGTGATGCCATCTAACCATCTCATCCTCTGTTGTCCCCTTCTCCTCCATCCATCAATCTTTCCGAACATCAGGGTCTTTTCAAATGAGTCAGTTCTTCACAACAGGTTGCCAAAATATTGGAGTTTCAGCTTCAACATCAGTCCTTCCAATGAACATCCAGGACTAATTTTCTTTAGGATGTACTAGTTGGATCTCCTTGCAGTCCAGGGGACTCTCAACAGTCTTCTCCAACACTATAGTTCAAAAGCATCAGTTTTTCTGCACTCAGCATGAGATACAGGGCATTGCCAGCAGCAACACCTTCTCACACAAATTTCCAGTCAGTGCCTGTCAACTTTTTACACCCTTGGTTTCTCTCCTTTGGGTCTCAGAGCTCAAGGCCTCATGAAATTGAGGTGTTCTCCTTCTCAGAAAACGGAACCTAGCACACAGCCCCATGCCTCATTCTGCCAGCCAAGGCTATCAGCTCCTCTTACTGAAGAGCCATGTGTCACACGTGTCCTATAGAAGTCCTCAAATTAACAACAATGCCAATGAGAAGACCTAGGGTGGGGGAGGGCTGAGCTTAATGAAATTATCACCAGATGTGCCAGATTGCCAGCTGCTAAGGTGTGTGGCATCAACCTCCCACTGGCCTGACATCTTGGAGGCCATGTCCTCAAACTGGTGACAAGACACCTGGCAGGGACACTCTGGCAACATGATGAGCAGGTAGTGAGACCTGGAGGGAAGAGTGGAAGTGGACAGAAGGTGGATCCTGCAGCAAGAGCAGATGCTCCGAGTGGCTGTGCTTGGCATGTGCTCTGCTTAGTTGCTCAGTCATGTCTGACTCTTTGTGCCCTCCAGGCTCCTCTATCCATGGGGATTCTCCAGGCAAGAATACTGGAGAAGGGGATCTTCCCAAACCAGGGATCGAACCCACGTCTCTTGCATTGCAGGCAGATTCTTTTACCATCCAAGCCTTCCCAGGAGAGAGACTGTAAACGGAACTGAGTAAAGGTCAGGTTATTTGACCAGAGACCAAGCCCTTGGCCTCTGAAAGCTCTTGAATTTTTATTTGCTTTGCTCTCACTACTGTTTCTTGACTTTCCACCAACTTCAGAAGGGTAGGGGGTAGGGAGAGGAAGGCAGTGAATCATCAAGGAGAATTGTAGTCCAAAAACTAAACTATGATCCTAAGATATTGTCAGTTATAAAAAGACTTCCACCTCCACGAACCCAACTCAGGAGATATTCAGAGTTTGAACGTTGCCGAAGAAATTTTCATTTGCTTCTCTCCTATTGCATAATACATCCTCCTTAACTTTCAGTCTCTAAAACCTAAATTAAAGGCGACATCTGCTTCTAGCAAATGCAGTCAGTGTTGTCTTGGCACCACTAGTATGCAATCATAAAACCAAAGGAAGAAAAAAAGGAGTAAAAAAGGACAACACGGTGCAGCTTCCAGAAACCAGACCCTTTCCCAAATCACCCCCTCTCCACACCCATCTTGCTTCCTCCCACGTGTCTCAATCTGCTGTCATAATTCAACTGCAAATACACGTGTGTGCTCAGTCGCTTCAGTCATGTCTGAATCAGTGTGTCCCCATGGACTGTAGCCCACCAGGATTCTCTGTCCATGGGATGCTCCACGCAACGATACTGGAGTGGGTTGTCTTGCCCTCCTCCAGGCTATCTTCCTGACCTAGGGATCAAAATTTATCCCTAGTCTTCTGTTTGTCCTAAATTGACAGATGGGTTCTATACCACCAGTGTCACCTGGGAAGCACCCTGCTACAAATATACTTAACAGGAAATGCACTCCAGACCTGTTTGGTCTCCCATCAATCAAAAACCACCAAGATTTGGTCAGAACTGAAAAATTCAAACAATAAAATCTATGTAAAGACAAACTACACTCAAGGAATCTGTATGCCCCCGACCAGTTCAGCCACAAATGACTCCAAAGGGGAGAGTCTCAATCTTTCTAGGGAGAGGGGTGCCCCACTCCCAGCCAGATCGTCGTTAGGTCCCCCAACATGGCTTTTGCTCTAGGCCAAAGCTGTCCAGTGACGTGTACTGTGGACTACAAACTCAAGCTCCATATAATACCTTAGATTTTCTAGTAACCACATTGAAAAACATAAAGAAGCAGACGAAATTAATTTTCAAATTATATTTTAATCCAGTAAGGAAAAAATATTATCATTTCAACATGTGATCAATATGTCACAACTCATGGCTGGCGTGCACATAAGTCTGACCTTATTTTCATGACTAAATACATTCCTTTCTAAGACAAAGTGCCACTCCTAGGATGGGAAGCTAAAATGGGAACCCCTTTACCTTGGGAGTAAGCCTGTCAGGTAAAACACAAGACATCTAGTTAAATTTGATTTTCAGTGAATAAGTTTTTAGTATAAGTACATCCCAAGTATTGCAGGAGATGGACTTCTACTAAAAAGAAAAAAAGAAAAAAAAAAGTTTTCATTGTTTCCCTAAAATTCAAATTTAACTGGGATTCCTGTATTTCTGTTTGGTAAATCCAGCCACCTAAAAGGCATGGTTAGAACGGATTCCTTCTTTAGCTGAAAGAGAGTACATCACTGGTGAGTGAACACAGCACTCTCCCATCAGGGCCAGAGTCATGATCACGGGAGGATGATGTGCCATCAGGTGGCCAGTAGAGTTCGGAAGTGCAAAGGTGAGTCTTCCTTGGCCCAGCACAGACCACAAGGTACTGGCAACCCCACAAAAGAGGAGGAGATGAAGGCAGAGGGAGAAAACGTGGTCAGTTCAGGAAGCAGCAGAAGGTGAGGGTGCCCAGGAGGTCACAGGCCAGCCTGCCGGGGAGCCTCACAGTTCATGGTGTGAAGCGAACTTCCCAGGGTCCAGTGGTGATCACACCTGCAGGAAGGTGCCCAGCTAAGCAGTAGGGGGTCACTGAAGCCCAGTGGCTACTCTGCTCCACCCTTGTTTCTTTTCCATGAAGTTTACAAAATATCTGTACATCCTGTACTCCCATGAACCTTGACAAGACCTTGATCTTAATGCGGCATCTGCACCTTTCCAACCTGCTGTAGGATTTTCTTTACCAATCAAACTGTCCTTTAGTTTTACTTTATGTACTAAGAACTCTCACAGTGGGTGATGAGAGAGAAGTATCGTGTCCAACTTATTAGATATTCCTTAGTATCTTCCAAGTGAGTGTGGTGAAACATGCCCTCCAAATTCCTAAAACTCCTCAGAATTGCAACACAGTAGTAGCTGGTTAAAGCTAAGGGGCACGGTGGTCCCAGAACCTTGGGCAAGATGTGTTTCAGGTTGATTTAGTGTTGAGCATGTGTAAGGCTTGGAGGAATGATTCCGAGTGTCTCATACAGTAGATCAGGGTGGACCTTGAGAATCTCGAGTTTTAACCACTTCCCAGGTGATGCTGACACACTGGTCCAGTGATGACACTTTGAGAACCACTGACTTACACAAGAAATTGAAACGGCTCTTTTTGAGAAACTTATTCTATTCTACTCTGAGAGCTTCCTCACACGGAAAACCCAGATGCCAACCTAAAAATTAGCAGACTAGCTCTTCCACAACTAAGGATGTAAAGAAAAAACAATATGGAGATGCATTGGAAGGGAGAGATAGAGTCTAGTCAGGACCCATACTCCTGATGAGTGACTCAGAATTAGGAGGGGACATCACCAACTTGGTATCTTCCCTGGGAGGACATGCTGAGCACCTGAGCCCTGGTGACCTGAATGAGGAAGACGAGCTCCCATATCTTGATTTGAAACCAGCAGAGTTACGTCTGGGAGAGAGCTGGGGGCTGTGATAAGCCAAGACCAGATGCTTAGCAGGTTAGTGCCAAACTTACTGACGCTGAACGTTGTCAGTAATGACGCTCAATGTAGCCACAGGTCACATGGGAAAGAGAAGTATGTACTAATTTTAGGACACAAGCCAAAGGGGCAAGGATTTCTTGAAACTTTCTCCAGGGATGAAATCACTGATAGATGACATTTTAAAAACTCCTCCCTGTAGCCAGCTGTCCCAGTGCTAGCAGGAGCCTTTTCTGACATTCCCCACTTACCTTGCTAGCACTGCTTGCCCTGCTATGTCTCCGTATTCCCTGTGGAACAGACATGTCCAGCTCAGCCATGCCCACAACGCTCCTCCAAAATGGCTTCGTCCCCAAGGGCCTGGATTCCCCCACAATAGCCTCCTTTCCTACCACTCACAGTGGGTGGACTCAGCTGTGACTTGCATCCCCTCAAGGTGATTCCCACTCCAGGTCAGCTCCAGCCAGAAGTACATCTGCAACTGTTGAGGTGGGGCCCACATTCAGCTGCACTGGGGGCCAGCCAGACCCACCAGCATGCCCAAAGCAATGCGGGTATATCCAACAGGACACCACACTCAGCCTGCACAGGAGACACCCTGGATTTCCTGTCTCTGGTGACCTGCGGGAACTGTTCTTTTGGGCCGCATAGGAGACACTCTACAAAAATCCACTTATTCAACATGGAGACATAGTTCATCTACCTAATATTAATGCATAAAACAAAAAGGCAAAATAAAGAGACAAAGCATCTATGCTAAAAGAACAGCTAAGACATAAACTCAGGAAAAGAACTAAACAAGATGGAGATAAGTAATCTACATCAAATGACTGCAAAGTAAGGGTCATAAAGATATTTACTGGGTCTTCCCTGCTGGTTCATTTGTTAAGATTTTCCTGACAATGTAGGCAACAAGGGTTCAACCCGTGGTCTGGGAACTAAGATCCCAGGCTGCGGGGCAAGTAAAGCTGCACGTCACAGCTGTTGAACTCATGCACGCTAGAGCCGGTGCTCCACCACAAGAGAAGCCAGAATGATGGGAAGCCCATGCACCAAAACTGAGGGCAGCCCCCACTCTATGCAACTAGAGAAACCCAATGACACAGCAAGACCCAGTGGACCCAGTTAATAAATGAATAAAAGACATTTACTTCTATCAGGGGAAGCATGACAGAATGGAGTGAGAACTCCACAAAGAGGCAATAAGTATAAAAAAGAACTGATTATAATGGAAGAATACAATAACTGACATGAAAAATACAGCAGATGAGTCAACAGATTGGATGATTCAGAGGACAGATCAATAAGCTGACACACAGAGCAGTGCCTGCTGATGCACCAGCTGACCCAGAGGGAGGGGCGGGGAGGGAGGGGGCGGGGCCTCAGGATGGGGAGCACATGTGCACCCGTGGCGGATTCATGTCAATGTGCGGCAGAACCACTACAGCACTGTAAAGTAATCAGCCTCCAATGAAAATAAATACATTTATATTTAAAAGAAGAAAAAGAAATACAGAGTAGTGGAAATCACCCAATCTGAGCACCAAAAAGAAAAAAATAAGCCAAAAAATTGAGGATAGTTTAAGACATTTGGTGGATAATATCAAGCATACTAGCATTCACATTATAGGAATTCAAGGAGAAGGGAGAGAGAGAGATAAACTCTCACTTGAAGAAACAATGGCTGAACATTTCCCCATACTGTGGAAGGAAACACACCCAGGTCCAAGAAGCACAGAGAGTCCGACACAGGGTAAACCAAAGGAGAAACATGCCAAGACATATACTAATCAAACTAAGAAAAACTCAGCAAAAAGAGAAAATATTAAAAGCAGAAAGGGAAAAGCAACAAATAACAAGGGAATCCCCATGAGTTTAACAGCTGATCTTTCCAAAGAAATGCTGCAGGCCAGAAGGGTGCGGCATGATATATTTAAAGTTATAAAAGGGAAACACTTACCAGCAAGATTACTCCAACCAGCTACAACCTCACTCAGAAGCAAAGAACTCAGTACCTTCACAAAGAAGCAAAAGTTAAAAAATTCAGCACCACCAAAGTAGCTTTACAACAAATATTAAAGGATGCTCTCTAGGCAGGAAATAGAAGGGAGTGAATAGACATGGGAAAAAAACAGAATAATAAAGTAAATAATAATAGTATCATGCATATCAATAATTACCTTACCTATAAATGGATTAAATGGTCCAACTGAAACACAGACTGGCTGAATGGAAAGAAAAACAAGCCCCATATAAACGTTGTCGATAATACATCCGCCTCAGAGCTAGGGACACACACAGACTAAATCTGAGGGCCTGGAAAAAGGGATTCTATGCAAATGGAAATCAAAAGAAAGCTGGAGTAGCAATTCTCATATCAGATAAAATAGACTTTTAAATAAAGACTATTACAAGAGACAAGGAGGGACACTACATAATGATAAAGAGATCAATCCAGGAAGAAGATATTGCAATAATAAGGCACACACATCCAACACAGGAGCACCTAAATACGTAAGACAAATACAAACAACCATAAAACGGGAAATCGACAGTAAGAAAATAATACTAGGGGACTTTAACACCCCACTTATACCAATGGACAGATCATCCACAAAGAAAATGAATATAGAAACATAAGCCTTAAATCACACATTAGAGTAGATGGACCTTTTGATATCTTTAGCATATTCCACCACCAAACAGGAGAATACATTTTTTTTCTCAAGTGCACATGAAACACTCTCTGGAATGGATCACATCTCGGGTCACAAATCAAGCCTTGCCAAATTTAAGAAACTGAAATCACAGCAAGCATCTTTTCTGATCACACTGATACATGATTCAGTTCAGTTCAGTTCAGTCGCTCAGTAGTTTCCGACTCTTTGCCACCCCATGAATCGCAGCACACCAGGCCTCCCTGTCCATCACCAACTCCCGGAGTTCACTCAGACTCACGTCCATTGAGTCCGTGATGCCATCCAGCCATCTCATCCTCGGTCGTCCCCTTCTCCTCCTGCCCCCAATCCCTCCCAGCATCAGAGTCTTTTCCAATGAGTCAATGCTTTGCATGAGGTGGCCGAAGTACTGGAGTTTCAGCTTTAGCATCATTCCTTCCAAAGAAATAGGGATCATTTATAGGAAAAGTTGTAAAAAACACAAACACATGGAGAAAGCAAACAGGTCACTGAAGAAATCAAAGAGGACATTTAAAAATACCTAAAAACAAATGGCAATGAATAAATGACAACCCAAAACCTATGTGATGCAATAAATCAATACTAAGAGGGAAGTTTATAGCAATATAAGAAGCCTACCTCAAGAAATGAAAAGAACATCAAATAAACACCTAATCTAACACCTAAAGAACCTAGAAAAAGAAGAAAATGGCCACAAAACCTCCCAAGTTAGCAGAAGGAAAGAAATCATAAACAGCAGAGCAGAAATAAACGGAAATGAAGGAAACACTACCAAAGATCAATAAAACAATAAGATACGTCTTGGAGAACATAAACAAAATTGACAAATCATTAGCCAGACTCATCAAGAAAAACAGGGAGAAGACTCAAAGCAACTTGAAATGAAAAAGGAGACGTTACAACAGACAACACAGAAAGAGAAAGGGTCATAAGAGACAATTAGAAATAACTGCATGACAATAAAATGGATATCCTGGAACAAATGGACAAATTCTTAGAAAAGTACAATCTTCTAAGACTGAACCAGGAAGAAACAGAAAAATATGAATAAATCAAGCACAATAATGGAAATATTATTTAAATTAAATATTAATGTAATATTTAATAATTACTTTAATTAATATATTTAACACAATAAATTAATTTAAAATATTAATAAAGCTACTTAATATTTAATAATTAAATTGATAATTTAGTAATTTCAGTTATTAAATTAAAAATATTCAATTATTCAAGGACAAAGGATTCGTCCGATTGGGATAATTTGGTATCCATGTGGGAAGGTAAGTTGGATCCCTACCTCACAAAACACCACCAAACCAGTTAGACACATACTAAAAACCAACAATTGAAGGAAAAACTTTACAAAATTTTAAACAATTTTTGATGAGGGAATATCTTTTCTTTAAATTGAGGTACTGTGGATTTACAATAATTTGTTTGTTTAATTTGTTTGATTGAATAATTTCAGTTATTAAATTAAAAAATATTCAATTATTCAATGTTAGGGACCAAATGACGGTCTCTAGGACCTGAGTCATGTTTACCAGAAAGAGACAGGATATGCGCTCATCCTGCCTGGCCAATCATGTAACGCCAGCTACTCCTGTAACTGAGACAAAGAACTGCCTGTATACAAGCCGCCATACTCCTTTGTTCGCGGCTCTTGTCAGATTCCCTTGTGTGGGATGAGACTTGGGCCCTAGCGCGCTAGGAATAAACAAACTCCCTTCTTGCGTTTGCAATACTGTGGTGGACTTGCTCTCTCGGTCAGTTCAGAGATACGGGCTCGGAGCATAACATCTGGGGGCTCGTCCGGGATCTCCGTCCCGCCGGGGAGGACAACTCTCCTGGTAGAAGGGAGTAACCTCGTTAGGAGATAAGAGCTCTGAGCACCGGTGCTAACGTTGCAGAAACCCAGATTAAGTCCAGGGCCTAGTATCTTACTGGGGAGGCATCTGGCTGTAAAGTGCAGAGGCAAGTCAGCGTAAGGCTGGGGCCTGGTTTCGTGCTGGGGAGGCAGCTGGCTCGGGTTACTGGATTAAGTCAGCGTAAAGCCGGGGCCTGGTTTCGTGCTGGGGAGGCAGCTGGCTCTGTGAACATCCTGCAGGTGAGATTGAGTGCATTGTCGGTGGCCACCTTGTGTTTGTTATCTGTGTGTCTATTTGTGGTGTCTGCGTTGCTCTTTGTGTGCTCTGTTGGCTCCCAGTGTACTTTTCTGTGATCATGGGACAAACAACTTCTATTCCTTTATCTCTTATGATTAACCACTTCTCTGATTTCAAGTCTAGAGCTCAGAATCTTTCGTTACCGGTAAAGAAGAGCAAACTGATGACTTTCTGTTCTGTCGAGTGGCCCACCTTTGACATCGGATGGCCACAAGAGGGAACCTTCAATCCCCAAATTATCCAGTCAGTTAAAGAGAGGGTGCTTACTCCTAGTCCTGCCGGGCACCCAGATCAGACTCCCTACATTCTGGTCTGGCAGGATCTAGTGAGGAACCCGCCGGAATGGCTTAAACCCTTTGTTCTCGCTCCTCCTAAACCTCCCCATCCCTCTTCCCCAACTCCAACCTCACCAAGCCCACAGGTGTTAGTAATGAAGGCTTCCGAAGAAAAAAAAGAAAAAAAGGACGAAAATCGACCAAAGCCGGTATTCCAGGAATCTTCTCTGTATCCTAATCTGATAGATCTGGAGACCGAATTGTTCCCACCCCCATATGTGGATCCACATCCGCCCTTGCTTTCACAGGTTTCATCAGGAGAAGCCAGGAGGAGAACCGAGCCTTCAGCTCATCCCAGAGAAGGGGGCCCCACCCAGGGAACTTGGGGAAAAACAAGAGAAATGGCCAATGTAGCGGAAGAAGACCCAGAAGTCCCCTCCTCCACTGTTCACGCGTTTCCGGTCCGGGCGGGACCAGCCAGAGAGGGTGGAGAGCGGACGTATCAGTATTGGCCCTTCTCCACTAGTGATTTGTACAACTGGAAAACCCAGACTCCCTCCTTCTCTGAAAAACCGCAGGGTCTTATTGATCTTTTAGAGTCTATCCTTTTTACTCATAATCCCACTTGGGATGATTGTCAGCAACTGTTACAGGTGCTTTTCACTACAGAAGAGAGCGAGCGGATCCTGTCAGAAGCTCGAAAGAATGTGCCAGGGGTGGATGGGAGGCCCACAATACAGCCTAACCTCATTGAGGAGGGGTTCCCCTTGGTGCGACCCAACTGGGACTTCGAACGCGCTGAAGGTAGGGAGTGTCTCCGGGTATACCGTCAGACTCTTATGGCCGGCCTTAGAGCGGCCGCCAGAAAGCCAACTAATTTGGCCAGAATAAATTCAGTGAGGCAGGAACCAAATGAGAGCCCAGCAGCCTTCCTTGAAAGGATAATGGAAGCTTTTAGACAGTATACCCCTATGGACCCACAGGCAGATGAGTCACGAGCAGCAGTTATGTTAGCATTTGTAAATCAAGCAGCCCCCGATATTAGAAAAAAATTACAAAAGATAGAGAGGTTAAATGAACAATCCTTGCAAGATCTAGTGAGGGCATCCGAGAGAGTTTTTAATCATAGAGAGACCCCAGAAGAGAGAGAGGACCGCATTAGAAGAAAAGAAAGAAAATTTAGAGCTGAAGAAAACCGTAAAAATCAAAAAGAGCTGGCCCAGATATTTTTTGCTGGGGTTGAAAACAAAAACAGGTTCCAGAAAGGGAAAAGATTGGACTCAAAAACTGAAGAAAAAACGACAAGGCGTAAGCTTGAGAAAAACCAATGTGCATTTTGTAAAGAGTTTAGACATTGGAAAGATAAATGCCCCAAGAAAAATCTAAAAGAGGGGCCCAAGAACCCCAAAAACGAGACTCCCTCTCCAGACAGTCATATCCTCTACGCGGGTGAGGATAGCGACTAGGGGGGTCAGGGCTTGAAGCCCCTCCCCGAGTCCTGGGTAACTATAAATGTAGAGGGGAAACTGGTTGGCTTCATGGTGGACACGGGAGCCCAATACTCAGTCTTAAACCAAAGAGATGGACCCATGTCTAAGAAAAGTATCTGGGTGCGGGGAGCAACTGGGACTAAATGATATGGATGGACTACAAAACGGCATGTGAACCTGGGGACCCACCAGGTGACCCCTTCTTTTCTGGTGATAACTGAGTGTCCAGCGCCCTTGTTGGGAAGGGATTTACTGTCTAAAGTAAATGCCCAAATTCATTTCGACCACGGACAAGTGTCGGTTTTAGATGGGACCGGGCATCCTCTTCAGGTCTTGTCTCTGGCATTAAAAGATGAATACAGACTCTACTTGCCAGAGGCCCCAGCGACAACAAGCCCTGAAGTACAACCATGGGTTCAAAGATACCCTCAGGCCTGGGCTAAAACTGCAGGAATGGGACTAGCCAAACAGAGGCCCCCTATCATTGTGGAACTGAAAGCCAGTGCTTCCCCGGTGAGGGTACGACAGTATCCCATGAGTCAAGAGGCTCGACAAGGAATTACTCCTCATATACAACGCCTCATAGATGCTGGGGTCCTGAAAAGGTGCCGGTCCCCATGGAACACTCCCCTGTTGCCTGTGAAAAAGCCTGGGGGAACTGATTTTAGACCGGTTCAAGATCTACGAGAAGTCAACAAACGGGTGAATGATATTCATCCTATGGTTCCTAACCCTTATACATTGCTAAGCAACTTGCCTCCAAACTACATTTGGTACACTGTTTTAGATTTAAAAGATGCCTTTTTCAGTTTGCCTCTTTCCCCCACAAGCCAAGAGATCTTTGCCTTCGAATGGCAGGAAGACGGTGGTCAGACCCCTGTGCAGCTGACATGGACTCGCTTACCACAGGGTTTTAAAAACTTGCCCACGTTATTTAATGAGGCCCTGGACGAAGACCTCCGTGAGTATCGGGTTGAACACCCTACCATTGTTTTATTACAATATGTTGATGACCTTATGCTGGCGGCGGCTACAGAGAAAGAGTGCCAAGAGGCAACAGGTGACCTTCTCCAAACCTTGGGGACTTTAGGTTACCGGGCTAGTGCCAAAAAGGCCCAGATTGCCAAGCAAGAGGTTACATACCTCGGTTATAAGATAAAACAGGGCCAGAGGTGGCTAACACAGGCTATGAAAGAAACCATCCTCCAGATCCCTGAGCCAGCTAACCCTAGACAAGTGAGAGAATTTCTGGGAACAGTGGGATATTGCCAGTTATGGATCTTGGGGTTTGCAGAAAAGGCCAGGCCCCTATATGAGGGGACCAAAAAAAACAAGGACTGGAAATGGACTGAGCCAATGAAAGAGGCCTTCCAAGAGCTCAGGCGAGCCTTGCTAGAAGCTCCTGCCCTTGCCCTCCCTGATCCATCTAAGCCTTTCCAATTATTTGTAGATGAAAAGCGGGGGATAAGAAAAGGGGTATTAACACAGAGATGGGGACCATGGAAGCGACCTGTAGCTTACCTTTCCAAGAGACTGGACCCAGTGGCAGCCGGATGGCCACCTTGCCTCCGTATCATCGCGGCCACCACGCTCTTAGTCCACGATGCTGATAAACTGACTTATGGACAGAGACTCTTGGTCTACACTCCTCATGCCATAGAGAGCGTTTTAAAGCAACCCCCAGGTAAATGGATTTCTAATGCCCGCTTGACGCACTACCAGGCCTTGCTACTTGACACCCCACGGATTCATTTCCAAACGCCCTGCACTCTAAATCCGGCCACTCTTTTGCCCAATCCGGGGGAAAATAGCCCCCTCCATGATTGTGATGAGATACTGGCCGGGGTAACAGCAATGCGAAAGGACTTAACCGATACTCCACTGGATAACAGTGAGCTAAAATGGTTCACAGACGGCAGCAGTTATGTAAAAGATGGACAGAGACGGGCGGGAGCCACAGTAGTAGATGATTCAGGACAGACGATATGGGCAGAGGCCCTTCGCCCGGATACCTCAGCATGAAAGGCAGAGTTAATTGCCCTGATTCAAGCATTAGAGAGAGCCAAAGGAAAAAGAATAACTATTTTCACTGACAGTCACTATGCTTTTGGCACGGTACACATCCAGGGCCCCATATATCGGGAACGGGGATTTTTGACAGCTGAAGGAAAAGAAATTAAAAACTTGCCTGAAATCCGTAGACTTTTAGAGGCTGTACAGATGCCTCGGGCTGTGTCAATAATACACGTACCTGGACATCAAAAGGGTGACAGCCCCACGGCACGAGGGAATCATGCCACAGACCTGGCAGCTCGAAAAGTAGCTGATAAAGATTTCATCACCCCTGTGTTGGCGATCGGACTTCCACCTCCAGGTACGGGAACTCTGCCCCCAACCCCTGAGTATTCATCCACAGACTTTGCTTGGATCCAAAAACACACCAACCTTCAAAAAGATAAAGATGGATGGTACCGAGATTCAGACGGCTATTTGATACTCCCTGCTCAGTTGGGACGGCAACTATGTGAGCATTTGCATTTGTCTACTCATCTGGGAGAAAAGAAGACTCTGATGCTCTTTCAAACTGCGCGCCTGTGATTTCCCCGGCACCAGACAACTGTAAAAAACATAGTGCATGCTTGTAAGGCGTGTCAACAGATGAGGCCAGGAAAAGGACAACATGCAGGACTGAGGTATTGGGGAGAAGGACCAGGGCAACACTGGGAAATAGATTTCACTGAGGTAAGGCCAGGCAAGTATGGTTACCAGTACTTGTTAGTGTTGATGGATACCTTCTCAGGGTGGGTAGAAGCTTTTCCTACAAAGGGAGAAACCGTGATGATAGTGGCAAAAAAGATTTTAGAAGAAATAGTTCCCAGGTTTGGCCTGCCAGTGACCATCGGCTCTGATAATGGACCTGCCTTTGTGAGTCAAATAGTTCAGAGCCTTGCCCTAGCCCTGGAGACTAAATGGAAGTTACATTGTGAATACAGTCCACAGAGCTCAGGGCAAGTAAAAAAAATGAATCGGACTCTAAAAGAAACTTTAACTAAATTGGCTATAGAGACTGGCGGAGACGGGGTGACCCTCCTTCCCTTTGCCCTCTTCCGTGCGCATAATACTCCTTATCAACTTAATCTGACCCCATTTGAGATTCTGTATGGGAGACCTCCCCCTGTATATCCAATATTTGAAGGAAAAAAACTACCGCCTCCCACGTTGGGGCAACTCCAAGAGGCCTTGATGGCCTTAAGCAAGGTGCACTCTCGTGTCTGGAAACTGCTCCGGGAAATACATGTGGGTCAAAATAAGGGAACTATTCCCTCACATGACATTGGCCCAGGAGACTGGGTGTGGGTCAAAAGGCACCAAACCAAGGCACTAGAACCCAAATGGAAGGGTCCTTATGTTGTCCTTCTTACCACCCCAACTGCCCTAAAGGTTGACGGTATCGGGCCTTGGGTGCATTGCAACCACGTACGCCCAGCTGCTTCAGCAGAGCAAGAAGACGCTAAGAAAGAATGGGAAGCATCTCTGCACCCATCCAACCCCTTGAGGCTAAAGCTTCGAAGGCGCCAACAGGACCAGGACAACTCGGCTGGGCCCTCTTGTGGATGACCCAGTTACTCTGTTCCAGAGTTGCCAGCGTGAACCCGCATCAACCCATCAAAATCACCTGGAAGCTGCAAAATGGACTAACACGAGAGGTGCTAAACTCCACTACCGCAATACATCCACCAAACACATGGTGGCCGGACTTGTACTTTGACCTTAAGCCGATGGTAAATGTGCCTTGGGCTAGGGGTTATCTCCGAGAACAAGGGTTCTGGGCATGCCCAGGTGCACCCAGGCATGACTGGAAGACCTGTGGGGGAGCACAAGACTCTTATTGTAAAACTTGAGATTGTGTTACTTCTAATGATGGACCTCGGCGCTGGGAAGTAGGAAATCGAGATTTACTTAATTTTTCATTCGCCAAGCCCCTCCCTAGGGTCCTCAGAGATCCAACTTTTAGCTGTGAAAGTTGCAATTATGCACAAGTCAGAATAAGGTTCAATCCAGAAAAAAACAAAAAAGAGGGGACCTGGATCTCTGGCCTATCTTGGGGGCTACAGACGAGGGAATCAGGAGGGTTTGGGGTTGATGGGAAAGGGATTATAGTAGTGAGCCAGGTCTTAGAGCCAATTCTTGTACACAGTATCGGGCCCAACAAAGTAGAAAAGCTGGCTGTAACCCCCCCACCTAACGACTTCCATGCCAACATCTTTGGCAGTGAGTCCCGAAGCAGAAGCGCTCGCTGAAATAGATCCCCTATGGAAGCTGATTAGGGCAGCTTATGCCACCCTGAATCAGACCCATCCTGAGGCAACTAAATCTTGTTGGTTATGTTACAACTTAATTCCCCCTTATTACAAAGCAGTAGGCCTCAGTGCCTCTTATGACTTGGCCAACAGCACCGATCCTCCTCAATGTCATTGGGGGGACCAAAAGGTGGGTCTGACGATAAAAGAGGTATGGGGAAAGGGCTTATACATGGGCACGGTGTTACCAGCAAAGTCTCCACTTTGTGTGCATGTCATCGAGCCTGATGATTTGCCTGTAGCTAAATGGTTAATACCTCAAATGGGGGGATGGTGGGTCTGTTCACACACGGGGCTAACTCCATGCCTGCATAGCTCAATCTTTGACCCCAAAGAAGAATTCTGTGTTATGGTGGCTGTCATGCCAAAGATTCTGTACCGACCAAAAAAAGCAATATATGATTATTGGGCCCAGAAATTAACTCTAAATCCTCCAAAAAGAACTTATAAAGTTAAGAGGGAACCTCTTACCGCCATAGCCATAGCAACAATGTTCGGTCTTGAAATAGCCGGGGCTGGAACCGGAATAACAGCTCTGTCCCTGCAAGGCCAAGGATTTAACTCCCTGAGAGCAGCCATAGATGAAGACATTACCCGTATAGAGCAATCTATTAGTCATTTAGAATCGTCTCTAACTTCTCTATCTGAAGTAGTTCTGCAAAACGGGAGGGGATTAGATCTGCTCTTTCTGCAACAAAGGGGCCTCTGTGCTGCCCTAGGAGAAGAGTGCTGTTTCTATGCGGATCATACAGGAATAGTTAGAGAATCTATGGCCAAAGTGAGAGAAGGACTAGCCCAACGTAAACGAGAATGTGAGGCTCAACAGGGATGGTTTGAATCTTGGTTTCAACAATCCCCTTGGCTGACTACCTTAATCTCCACCTTGATAGGACCCCTGCTAGTACTTTTACTAATGCTTACCTTTGGCCCATGCATTATCAATAGACTTGTAGCCTTTGTAAAGGAACGCATAAATACAGTACAGCTGTTTGTGCTTTGACAACAATATCAAACTGTGTCTCAGGACCGAGAGGAAGATTCCTCTATATGATCTAAGGACAGGGGGGAATGTTAGGGACCAAACGACGGTCTCTAGGACCTGAGTCATGTTTACCAGAAAGAGACAGGATATGCGCTCATCCTGCCTGGCCAATCATGTAACGCCAGCTACTCCTGTAACTGAGACAAAGAACTGCCTGTATACAAGCCGCCATACTCCTTTGTTCGCGGCTCTTGTCAGATTCCCTTGTGTGGGATGAGACTTGGGCCCTAGCGCGCTAGGAATAAACAAACTCCCTTCTTGCGTTTGCAATACTGTGGTGGACTTGCTCTCTCAGTCAGTTCAGAGATACGGGCTCGGAGCATAACATTCAAGGCCAAAGGAATTGTCCCATTGGGATAATTTGGTATCCATGTGGGAAGGTAAGTTGGATCCCTACCTCACAAAAAACACCACCAAACCAGTTAGACACATACCAAAAACCAACAATTGAAGGAAAAACTTTACAAAATTTTGAACAATTTTTGATGAGGGAATATCTTTTCTTTAAATTGAGGTATTGTTGATTTACAATAATTTGTTTGTTTAAGGTGTACAGCAAAGTGATTCAGAGATTCGGCCTCTCAGGTGCTTCCTTGGACAAAATTCATTCCCTTTGGGAGGCCCCTGGGCCATGCCTTCAGAACAGCTGGGGCTTCAGTCGTATCCGACTCTGTGCGACCCCATAGACCCACCAGGCCCACCAGGCTCCCCTGTCCCTGGGATTCTCCAGGCAAGAACACTGGAGTGGGTTGCCATTTCCTTCTCCAATGCATGAAAGAGAAAAGTGAAAAGGAAGTCACACAGTCCTGTCCGACTCTCTGCGACCCCATGGACTGCAGCCTACCAGGCTCCTCTGCCCATGGGACTTTCCAGGCAAGAGTACTGGAGTGGGTTGCCATTGCCTTCTCCATCAGAACAGCTGAGAATCCTGAATAGGCAAAGCAGCATATGGTGGTGTTCGTGGGGGTTTTTAGACTGAATACATTATTCTAATATAATACAAGAAACGGGAGAAGGCAATGGCACCCCACTCCAGTGTTCTTGCCTGGAGAATCCCAGGGACAGGGGAGCCTGGTGGGCTGCCGTCTATGGGGTCGCACAGAGTCAGACACGACTGAAGTGACTTAGCAGTAGTAGCAGTAGCAATACAAGAAACAAGCCCAGAGGTTAAGAGAGGATCTCCAAACCTACCTTCAAACAGGAGGTCTTGCTCCCTTGAATGGGGTGTGTGAAACAGCACTTGGGAAGGGAAGAGGTGGGTCATGAATATTTCGTCTGCAGAGGACAAAGCAGTGTGTAGAGAGGATGTGCAGGCACGTCCCAGGACACTGAGCACACGGACACGTGGACTGGACTCCCAGCCCTGCTCTGGGGGCATCACACTACCTCTACCCCTGACACAGGGTGAGCAGCTCGCACATACCCTGGAGAGTATGGTCACATGACCTGGACCTGGCCAATCGGTGTGTTCCATCCTCCCTGGCCACCGTGAGTGGCTCAGGACTGGGCCGTTGACCAATCGGGGCCCAGGGCCGGGCCTCATGCTAGAATCAAGGGAAGAGGAGGGCTGGGTCTGCCGGAAAGGGTGGGGTCGTGTGAGGTCAGGTTGCCGCCCTGGGAGGGGGCGTGAGGTCAGCCTGGGGCAGTTAGTGACCCTCCCGCACCCCTTAGGGCAGAGCCACCGGCCTGAGAAGGAGGGCGCTGCTGAGCCCAGGGGGTGAGAGTGCCGGTTCCTGCTGTGGTCCCCGGGCTCCCCCTGAGACCGGAGGGAAGCCGTCTGCCCGTGAGTCCTCTCCTGCTTGTCTATCAGCTTGTGTGAACCACGCTGGATTTTCTGTCCAGCTGGCTACGTGGAGACCCTGGAAATGCTCCTGTGTGGGTTTTGGCTGGCTTCAGGGAAGAAATGCCAGATGACACTGGGCAACTCCAGTTTAATCTGGATTCAGCTCATATCTCTTGAAAGTGAAGTGAAAGTCCCTCAGTCGTGTCTAACTCTTGGCAACCCCATGGGCTATACAGTCCATGGAATTCTGCAGGCCAGAATACTGGAGTGGGTAGCCTTTCCCTTCTCCAGGGGATCTTCCCAGTCCAGGGACTGAACCCAGGTTTCCCGCATTGCAGGCAGATTCTTTACCAGCTGAGCCACAAGAGAAGTCCAAGAATACTGAAGTGGGTAGCCTGTCCCTTCTGTAGCGGGTCAGCATTCCCCACCCAGGAATCAAACTGGGGTCTCCTCATGGCAGGAGGATTCATTACCGGCGGAGCTATCAAGGAAGCCCAGTATCTCTTAAGGCCAGCTATTCATTGTAGGATTACCCTAATTAGTCTTCATGGGATTAAGCTGGCAACCTGCTAAGGTAGCAATCGATGTCCTTTATCTAGAGGACAAAACGAGGGCTCAAAGAAGGGTGTAACACAGCTGTAGCAAGGAAGTGTGGGTTAGACAAAACCCCCAGATCCTTCTGTTAGAACTCAGGGAAGCCCTATGGTGCGGCTTGTCCATGTGACAGGGGCTAAGGCTCCCAGCCCACACTGGATACTGTGGGGACCTGACTTGGTAACTGCCTTCGGGCAGCTCTGACACTCACAAAAGCAATTTGCACTGAAGAGAGGAGGGACACCTCTCTTCATCCTTCCCACCACACCCTCCGGGTACTCCCACACCCTGCCCCCTTTCTCTTTCTTTGTGAAGGAATAAGCGTAATGCTCATGTGACCACATTAGCTGTCCACAGTTCACGAGCTACCACCTGGAGCTGCTACTGGAGAGGCCAAGAGCCTTTGCTCCGGAGTACCTCTCTTTCCTTTGCACTGTGGGGGCCCTCCTCCACACCTGCACACCAGAAGCCATTTCTGAGACATGCAGGGACCCTCCTTCAGTTTGCAACAGGTCGCATCCATCGCTGTCCTTTCAATGCTTCCCTTGACACTCAGCTCCTGAGGTCCTTTGTCTGAATTGCGGCCCACCTGGCTGCCACGGGAGGGACAGAGCTGACCATGAATCCAAAGCTCGGATCTGAGAGGCAGGAATCTGTGCATAAAGGACCTGACTAATCACGCCTGTAGAGGCTGTAGTGGGCTCCAGGGATCCGTAACCAGGGCTTGGGCCAAAGTGACTCCACAGCTGTTTTAATGCCTGGGGAGGGTTCTGGCTATCATGGGGGTGGGGTGAGTCTCCTGAGGTTCTGAAGGCCCACTGTGTGCAGGTTCATGGTGCACAGAGAAGAGAAGGCGGAGTCCTTCCCTGGAGCTGGTGGGCTGTGGGCACAGCCATGGATGACCAGGAGTCTGCATCTCACTAGTGGCTGAGGCAGGTGCTGAGGGAATCCTCAGTGAGGTTTCTTTCCTTAAAAGCCATCCTAAGTAACTTTGGCTCCATTGCTTTTTGCCAAAAACCTACAATGATCCCAAGAGCTTTGTACACTCCAAGGGTGGTGACTGGATGTGGAGCCCAGCGCAGACCTGAGTCAGTCCTGCCCTGAGTCCCACGGGCCGGCCACACCACCCCTTCCCATGACCTGGCTTTCTTCTGCCAGGACCCCCAGAATGAGGGAAAGGCAAGTGTGGCCTCAAGCTGAGGGGCGCAGCGTGGGCTCCAAGCCTCGGGGTTCCCCTTGAGACGTCTGGTGGAGCTCGTTCCCGCTGCCGTCGGGCAGCGCTCTCTCGGGGAATGTGGTGTTTCTTTGCTTTCTGTTGTGATGGGGCACCCCAGTTATCTCAGGGCGATTGGGAAGTCTGCTGGTGTTACACGCTCCTGCCTTAGATGGGGAAACATCATTGCTGCATTGACACTGCTCACTCGATACTGGGAATCTGTTAGACACAAATGGCAAGGGGAACAGAGCAAAACAGAAAAGGAAAATGGAGAGTTGCTGGGTTGCTTCCAGTCTCACCTGTGATGAAGTGTGTGTACAGCCAGCACGTGAACCCGGGTTCCCTCACCTGCCAGCTACCAGGTGCCAGGCGCTGATTTTAGACCCCCACCTTCACTAAGGGTTCACTGACAGATACCGTTTGTGTGTATTTGAAGTCTACACTGTGATGACTTGATGCCCGTAGACGTCGTCGAATAATTGCCCAACATATACATCGCCTCACACGGTTAACTCTGTGTGCATGTGTGTGTGTGTGTGTCTTTTATGTTGTGCTTATAATCCATGAAAGCAATATAGATAGCTCTCCATTTTTTAAGATCTTCTTTAATTTATCTTAGAAGTTTATAGTTTACTGTATGTCTTGCACATGTTTAATTAGATATCTTGATATTTTCAGTGCCATTATAAATTCCTAATAGAGATAGAATTGACTTTTCTATATTCCTTTGGTAAATCCATTTACTTCAAATCATTCTAATTGTATTTTCTTATGTATACACAATTATGTCTGCAAATAAGTGCTTTTTTTTCCCTTTGCAACTGTGATAACGCTTTCCTTTTTCTTGCCTTATTGTACGGACCAGGATCTCCAGTACAGTGGTGAACAGAAGTAATGAGAATAAGTATCCTTGTCTCTGTCCCATTATCAGAGGAAAAGCCTTCAGTATTTCACCATCACACAGGATATTAGCTTTTTTGTAGATATTTTAATCAAAATATGTAAATTCTTCTCTGTTAGTTTACTGAGAGTTTTTTCTTAGTCATGAACTAAAATTATTACATTAAATTTTCTTAAGTTTATTTTCTGCAGATTTTGAAACAGGTGATTTTTCTTTTATGTCATGGTTTAACTTTTAAAAATTTTGTGATTCTAAAACAACCCCAACCAGATCTCGATGCATTCTCCTTCTGTTGGACATATTTGTTAGCGTTTTATTTAGGATTATTTCATCATACTCAGAGTCTGTAATTTTCCTTTCTTGTACTTCTTCCTGGTTGGTTTTAGTATCAAGGTTATGCTAGTCTTATAAAACAAGGTTGGAGAGTGTTCCTTGTTTACCCCGAGAATTCCTGTGAGATTACTTTCTTCCCTAGATTTTTGGAAGAATTGATTGGCAAAACCAGTTGGTTTCATTGTGGGGAGGCTTTTAATTTCAGATGTAATTTTTTTCCTGCAAATAAAATTTTCTGATTTTGTATGTCTTCTTGGGTCCATTTCAGTAAAGCATTTCCCCCCTGCTAGGAATTTATTGAGGCGAGCAGACTCTCCAGTTAGTAAGTGAACTATGGTTCATAATATCTTTCTTATCTGCAAGATGTGTTGTCTCCCCTTTTAAAACTCCTCGATGCTGGTGATTTGTGCTTTGTCTCTTTTTCTTAATAAGTCTCTCTAGGGGTTTATCAGTTTTATCAGTCCTTCCAAAGAGCCAACTTTTGGCTTTGTTTTTTAAAAAATTCATATTTGCTTTCTGTTTCCTTATTTTCTGCTCCTTTTTTTCCCATCTGCCTTGTGTTTCATTTGCTTTGCCTTTTTTCTGGTTTCTAGGGATAGAGGTTTAATTGAGTTTTAGCCTTCCTTCTTTTCCAGTATATGTGCTTAAGGCTTTAAGTTACCCTCTAAACACAGTTTGCTGCATCCCACAAGTTTGAAGAAGCCAGCTTTTCATTATTTTTATGGAAAAGTATTTTCTCATTTTCATTGTTTTCTTAAATTATTACTCATGAAATTCTTCCAAGCAGTATGTGATTTAACTTCCCAATGTTTGGGGAGGTTTTTCTAGTGACCCTTTTTTGATTTCAAGCTTAGTTCCATGAAGAGCCCCGTCTTCGTCTTTTGGGGCTATTTTGTAAATACTATAGACTAGCTGATAAACAACAGAAAGTTGTTTCTTGTAGGCCTGGAGGCTGGGGAGTCCCAAGATCACCAGCAGGTGCCACATCTGGTGAGGCCTGTTTCCTGGTTCCTAGACTGCCTGCTGCTTCTCCCGGTCCTCATAGCATGGGAGCCCATTCCCTCCTGGCCTGACCCCTCTCCTCCCAGAGTGCCTGCCTCCTATGACCACGTGTGGGGTGAAGTTTGAGGGCCCATAAACCGTCAGCCCATTGCAATCCCTAGGTATACCCTGCATTGTTTCAGTCCTTTGAAATAATTCGAGCTTTCCTAATGGCCCAATGCATATGCTTTTTGTTATATGTTCCTTGGGCTCTTTAAAAGAATATGTATCCGTGGAAATGCAATGTTCCGTGTGTATCAGTTACATCAGGTTTGTCACTCATGTAATTCAGACTCCGGTAGCCACGTTGAGTAAAAGCAGAAGTAGGTGAAATTACCTGTAATATATTTTATTTTAACACACCCCAAATATTATCATTTCAGTGTGTAATCAATATGATAAAATCTAATGAAATAGTTCACGTTCTTTTTTTCACACTAAGTCTTTAATATCCAGTGTGTGTTTCAGGCTTGCAGCACATCTCATTGTAGAGCCAGACACATTTCAGGTACTTCATGGCTGCAGGTGACTACGTACCAGGGGGCCCGGTTCCACGAGAGATGTGTCTTTAACGTCTCCCACTGGGATTATGAACTCGGCTGTTACTCCTTTTCTGTCAGTTTTATGTATTGATATTTTGAGGTCGTGTTATTAGGTACACTTGATCACGTGTGAGGAACTCCACCCACGGCAAGGTACACTCAAATTTAGAATCCTCATCTTCTTGCTAGACTGCACTTGTATCAGTATGAGATGCTCCTTTTTATCGCTAGAGATGCTTCTTTCTTTAGACACTATTTGACAGTGATGTTGCCACGTCAGTTTTCTGTCCTGGTTGGCCTGGGTATCTTTTACTTTCACCTGTCTAAAAGACCTTCCATCTTAACATGGACCTCTGTGTATAGCCTATAGTTTTCACTGGAATCAGTTTGACGCTTTATCTTTTAATGAGAGTATTTGCTGTGTTTATAATGCTGATATTTCAGTGTGTAGACACCCAGTTGCTGTGTGTTTTCTGTTTGTCCCCCCTAGTCTGTGTTCTTTGCTCTTGCCTTCTTTGAGAAGTATGAGGTGTTTCTCTAGTTCTGGGCTCCTCTGCCATGTTGTTGGGTTCACATTCGCAGACACGGCGTGTATTTTACATTCAAGTCTAACTTAGTACTCTTACTGCCTCCCTGACACGGCTGTTTCCTCTTTGTCACTGCTCTCCTTTAAACTGTTAGATATATTTTTGGCGTTAACATCACTGTTTCGTAGAGTTAATATTTACCCTCACTGTTGGTCTTTACTGGTTTTTTGTATTTCCGTCAGAGACTACTTTTCTTTTTCCCAAAGCACTGCCTTAATATTTTCTTTAGTTCATGTGTGTGGGTGATGAGTTGTGTCATTTCCATTTGCCCTAAAATTCTTTATTTTGCTTTTACTTTCAAAGAGTGTTTTTGTTGGGTATAGAATTGCACGTTGGAGGTTATTTGTTTTTCAGCATTTTACAGATGCCAGTCCATGATCTTCTGAATTCCTTGTCCTTGGAAAGTCAGGTCTCAGTGTTGTTGTGCCATTAAAAGCCACACCTTTTTTCCTCTGAGTGCTTGAACATTTTCTTCTTGCAGAGCTGCTGAAACCAATGTGTGGTTTTCATTTTTGAGTCAATGGTCTGATTCTTGAACCAACTCTTGCCACTGTCCCTGTCAGTCAGTTCATTCGCTCAGTGTCTGACCCCTTGCATCCCCACGGACTGCAGCACGCCAGGCTTCCCTGTCCATCACCAACTCCCGGAGCTTGCTCAAGCTCATGTCCATCGAGTCGGTGATGCCATCCAACCAGCTCATCCTCTGTCGTCCCCTTCTCCTCCTGCCTTCAGTCTTCCCCATCATCAGGTTCTTTTCCAATGAGTCAGTCCTTCGCATCAGGTGGCCAAAGTATTGGAGCTTCAGCATCAGTCTTTCCAATGAATATTCAGGACTGATTTGTGTTAGGATTGACTGATTGGATCTCCTAGCAGTCCATGGGGCTCTCAAGAGTCTTCTCCAACTCCCCAGTTCAGAAGCATTGATTCTTTGACATTCAGCCTTCTTCATGGGCCAACTCTCACATCCATACATGACTACTGGAAAAATCATAGCTCTGACTAAATGAATCTTTGTTGGCAAAGTTATGTCTCTGCTTTTTAATATGCTGTCTAGGTTTGTCATAGCTTTCCTTCCAAGGAGCAAGCATCTTTTAATTTCACCATCTGCAGTAGTTTTGGAGCCCAAGAAAATAAAGTTTGTCACTGTTTCCATTGTTTCCCCATTTATTTGCCACGAAGTGATGGGGCTGGATGCCATGATCTTCATTTTTTGAATGTTGAGTTTTATGCCAGCTTTTTCACTCTCCCCTTTCACTTTCATTAAGAGGCTCTTTAGTTTCAACCCCTGGAGGCATTTCTTAGTCCCCTTTCTGTCTTTTCTCCACCATGAGGGTCCCCATTGACAGTTTTTAACAACGTAGTGTAACAACAGGCTCCTTCAATATATTCTATACTTTTCCCCTCATATGTATATATATATATATATATATATATATATATATGTTTTAACCGATCCATCCTTCAGTTCACTGATCCTCTCTTCAGCTACATCCAATCTGATGTTAAGCCCAGAGACTGAGTTCTTAAATTCAGTCACTGTTACTGTAAAGTTCTAGAGTCGGTTTTGATTCTCAGAAATGTTTCCTTTTGTCCAGTATATTTTTGAACCGGTGAGGTTTCCATCTGATACCTCTAGCATTCTCTGATATGCTGATATACATCTGATGCCTCTGGATCTGGTTCAGTTCTTTTTCTCTTGGTCCTGTTTGTTGTTACACCCTCTTTTGCTTTTTTGGTTGCATGTTGGACATTATGTTTGGAAAACCCTAGAGGTTCTGAATGATGCTGCCTTCTCCAGAGTTTCCTCTGATGCAGACCTCCAGTGGGGACAGAGCTGTCAGTTCACTCAGGGCCTGAGGGACCTGAGGCTGGGGGGTCCTTGTAAGCTCAGTCTCAGCAGCCTTCACCCAAATTCTCCCCAGACCCCAGGGAGGAGCTTTCCAGCGTCTCAGCAGGTCCTGAAGCCCACCGTCTGTCTCCTGAGCACCATGAGGTGACTGATACTCAGCACTCAGCCGGTTTGGTCAGAGTGTTGGGTACATTTTCTGACATCCGAACTGACTCGTCAGGCAAGTACTCGAATTTCTGTCACCCCAGCCCAAGGAACCGTGCAGAGCTGTGTTAGCCAGCCCCCTCTGCTTGACTTTTTCCCTGCCTTTTCTTCGCAGAGTGGGCTTTGCTCAGATGCCCCGAGGGAAGGATTGGGCCTCTCAGTCTCCAGCTCCCACACTGGGCTTCCCTTTTCTTTGAAATCTTGGATTGTGGCTGCCTAAGGACCTCTTTTAAATGGTATTTCGCTTTTCTACCTCTTGGTAGGCTGACCTACCAGCTGCTTGCGTCTGTCACTGAAAGTGGGGACACCCTGGGGGTCTTCTGTCATCTGAAGCCACATGTAACAGGCCCAGTAATTGTATTGATCAAGGTTATTTGATACCGGGGAAAACAAGAACCAGGGGTCCTTGCTTGGTACCCACGGTTGTGTTTCTGATCAGAACCCCCAGCTTGCCGAGGCTGTTTCAGTGCCACATGAACTTGGGAAGGAGGTGGAGCAAGCAGCCCACGCGGCCTGGAGACAGAGGAGCCGGTCTGCCCTCTTCCCTTGCCCCTGCCAGCCCAGTGCAGGCCTTGCGATGCCGGGCTGCTGGTGGTGGAGAAGAAGGCTGAGGAGGGAGGGGTGACGTGACCTGTGTTCTGGGACATGGTCACATGTGGGTTTTCTTTGTCAGTTTGAAAAAATGACTGCTTTTAGTCTTCCCTCCAGTTTCACTTTAAGGTTGAAACTGAAGATTTTATTCTTAAAGTTGAGCACAGTGACTTTATGGTCTTTTTGAAAGCAACAGTTGAAGTTTTAAAAACATATCTCAGAGAACTCCACTAGATAAAGCAAAAAACAGAGAACGTGTTCAGGGTGAACTGCGGGCGGGACCCCAAACTGCACTCTGTCTCTCCCAGAGTGTGTAATCGCTGAGATGGGTGGATATAGGACCCCAAGCACCCTGGGGACTTGAGGCCCTGAAGTGACAGCAGAGGGCCGGGCTGAGCCAAGAGCAGTGGGGCTTGTGCCTCGGCGAGTGGAGAACCGCGAGGGTGGGAGTGGGGCGAGGAGAGGGGTGGGAGACTCGGGGGCAGAGGGTGGGGCAGCACCTGGCGGGGTCTGGGAGGTGCTGGCTGTCTCGGCTCGAGGCAGGGACACCCCTGAACCTCCACCATGCAGCCCCCATGGGGCAGAGTCGTCTGGCAGCCCAGGATCGAAGTTTAGAGTGTGAGTTCACAGCAGGTTAAATGAACCCCTGTACCCACTGTGGGTTCATTTTAAGGGCCTGGAGCGAGGTTGGTCAAGCCCTTGCTGAGCTCGAGTGAGGGAGTCTGACAGGGAGCTCAGGGTGAGAGTGAGGGGCAGCGAGTGTGGTGAGTCCTCCTTAGCCGGGTAAGGGTCTGGGGACGCCCTTGAGTTCAAAAACCTGGGACAAATTTCATCTTTTACCTGAAACCCTCAACATCTGGCGGTGCTGCCATCAATATACCAGCTTTGTTTTTAGATACTATGAAGTTAATGAGCTCTATTTAAATTCAAATTCACGTGAACTGAAAAATATTAAATATATATAATTATTTAAATATAAATATAATTTAACTATAAAGTGTTTGCTAATCTAATTAAGACATTCTTAAGTCATCAACATTATATAATACTTTTATTATGCCTAGGTTTAAGGTAAACTAAATTTGTCAACAAAAAGGTAACTCTCTCTATATATATATAAATATATATAAATATATAAATGAGATTAAAACTTTTAGACAAACTATTAAGAATAATTATATTTTTAATAGAATAATCTATTATAATCTGTTATTATAATCTAAAATCTCTTAGGATTGGAATAACTTGAATTTCTAGAGTTGTACTAAACTAAATAATAAAAGGTTATTAAATAGCTAGGTCATTTCCAAATAAAATAAGATTTTAAAGCATTAATTACTAAACATTAACTTCCTCTTACAGAAAGTTAAAGGGATTTTAAACTATTAATAAATATATTTTATAATGTATATTAATTTATATAAATACAAATATATATTTATATGTAATAAATATATTATAATATGATATAATAAATATATTCACCAATCTATAAAATGCTAATATACAGGACACTTTATAGTTGCTAAGGAAAAGTAAGATATATGCTTTTAATAAAAAGATATAAAATATGACATACTCAGATATACATTCCACATTTTTCCTGGGGGCCACTGCTCATTTAACAAACAACAATTATTAAAATAACTTGGAAGAATGACAAGCCTATTTAGACAGAGCAGTGGCCCCTCACGAAAGAGAAATTACAGACAGCTAAGGAACTTATAGATACACAACTAGAATTAAAACATATTGAAGAATCTTGTTCTCCTTGGAACTCTCCTATTTTTGTCATACAAAAAAAAAAAATCTAACAAATGGCGTCTCCTAACAGACCTTAGAAAAGTTAATGCATCTATGAAACCTATGGGTGCATTACAACCAGGACAAGATTGCTTTTTTAATATACCTTTGCACCCTTTAGACGGAGATAAATTTTCTCTTTCTCTCTCTCTTATCCTAATCATATTAGACCTCATAAACGGTACCAATGGACTGTACTGCCACAAGACATGATGAATTCTCCCACTATGTGTCAGTACTACATAGCCAAAGCCCTTGAGCCTGTGAGAAAGCAATTTCCTAACTTTCTTGTTATTCACTATATGGATGATATATTGTTTTCAGCTCCATCTGTCTTAAAAACTGAACACATGTTTGATATAGCTCAACTATCCTTTAAAAACTCTAGATTAATCATTGCCCCTGAAAACATTCAAACCTCTACACCTTACCATTACTTGGGGTTCATTGTTAATAGACAACGCATTACTCCCCAACTAACTCAGATCCGTGCTGATAAATTGTCAACCTTAAATGATTTTCAAAAGCTCTTAGGTGATATTAATTGGATTAGACCTTCTTTAGGCATTGCTAATTATCAACTGAATAACCTATTTAATACTTTAAAAGGAGATCCTGATTTAAATAGCCCTCGTTCACTTTCTCAAGAGGCATGAGAAGAACTCTGTTTGGTGCAAGATAAATTACAAAAACAATTTCTTACTCGCATCAAAATAGATTGACCTCTAGAATTGTTTATACTCCCCTCTCATTCTCCCACAGGACTTATTGCCCAACAAGAACACCCAGTAGAATGGATGTATACCCGTTTTAGGGAAATAAAGTCACTTACACCCTACCTTGATTTAATTGCTCTAATCATTATCAATGGAAGAATTAGGACTAAAACTCTAATTGGCTCTGATCCTCATAAAGTTGTAATACTATCAATAAATACATATTACAGGTATTCCTTATAATCCACAGACACAAGACATAGTCAAAACAAAAACATCACACACTAAAGTTACAAATAAAAAAATTTAAAAAGGGGGAATACACAGGTACACTACTGTGTTCCTTATCTAAAGCAGACTTTACTAGATTCTAACATATTTTCTAAACCTATAACTATTGTTAATACAGCTTTATTTGTTTTCAAGTTTTTTAACCTCTTCTTTAGATTCGAGCCAAGGGGGCCCCCGGCATTCAAAATGGAGATGAAACAAGAACCCCAGGAAGAAGAAAATCCAATATGGGCTATGTCTGCTCTAAAGAACTCCAGAAAGCACCACCCTCGGCGGCATCACCCCAATGATCTCCTCACTTGGAGACAAATAAAAACCCTACAAATCAAGCTGAAAATTTGGTCTCTCAACAGGGATTGCCTCCGAGTCCTGAATACTTTCTCCTGGCAATGCTCAGTCTTTTGGCCTGTACCTCCCCCCCAGCTCTAGCTCGGACTAATACCCAACCCCCTATGTTACAGGTGGTCGAATGGACGGAGAGAGGACCAATCATTTCAACTAATGACTCCATACATATGCTTTCAATCCCTTTCAGCAATTGTTCAATTGTATGAATATATTTTTTCTTCCCATCCTTTTCCTCATCCTTTTTTTTTTAGAATGTTACTGAGATTTTCAGTGATTTGGATAAACTAGATGGATTTAAAGCAGACATGGTGAATATGGGATCTGGGTGGCCTTTTCTATATGGATTTTTTTCATTCAAGATGGTGTTAATGTTTATTCCTGTTATAACATGTATGAATCTTGCATTCTTTTTTTCACCCATAGTAATTAAAAATAAATAACATACCGTATACCATTTAGATATTTGTAAGCATACAGTGTTGTAGTATGAATTACGTTTACTTTTTTTGCAAACCAGTTTAATAATGTGCACCTTGTGTGTGCTTTGGAGAAACTCAGGAAACTGAGTCAGTGACTGAAATGGCCCAAGATATCACCTTAGATACCATCTTCATCAAAAACAAAATGGCCCAAGATATCAGCTTAGATACCATCTTCATCTAAAAAACAAAACATCTTCAGCTTCCTGGTGGTCCAGTGGCTGAGACTGGACACTCCCAAAGAAGGAGGCCCAGGTTCAATCCCTGATCCAAGAACTAGATCCCCATGCCACAACAAAGAGTTGGCTTGCTGTAGCTAAATATCTGGCTTGCTTCTACGAAGGTTGACCTGGCGCAGCCAAATAAAACAAACAAGTAAATAAATATTAAAAAAATAAAACCAAAGGAAAGGAAGGGTATAGTTGTTGTACAGATTTACATCTTAGCTTTCCCTATTGAGAGAGGAAAAAAAAAGAGTTTCACAAGACCGCCATCCTTCTATCTGGTATATGCCGAGGATTCCTTTGAAATGAGATTTCTCTTTTAAATGTGACTCACAGAAGAGCCGTCTTGAACTTGGGTTCAGAGATGATCATGTGTCCTCTTAAAAAAAAATAAGTTAATTAGGTCCAACTAATTCTCGTGCTGCAGAGGTATATTTTGGGGTAGTATGTGCTCCCCTTCACTTTGGATGTATCCCAATTTGCTTACACAGTCATCTACCGAAGACATCCTGATATTTGAAAGTTTTTAGCTGTTTCAAGTAGATCTGCTGTGTATAATTGTGTGATACTTTTTGTCTGGACACTTTTTCAAAGCTGTTTAGTAAGTGCTAGACGTGTAGTGATCAAGTCATAGGTGAGCCTTGTTTAGCTGTGGAAAAATCCAGCTAAGTTTTTCTGGCGTGTGGGATCTTCCTGGGTAAGGGATGGAACTTGCATTGTCAGGCAGATTCTTTACCAGGGAGCCACCAGAGAAGCCCCGCCCCTGCCCTTTGTTGAGTTTACTGGATCCAATAGGTGTGCAGGGCTACTTCACTGTTGTTTTAGTTTGTAATTTCCTAATGATATATGATTTCGAGTATTTTTGATATGCTGACTTACTATCTGTATCTTTTCTTTGGCCAGGCGTTCAGATTTATACATTTTTTCATGAGGTTGTTTGCTCCAGCGTTTTTGATATAGTTTGAGTACAATCCTTTATCAAATGTGTATTTTGTAAATATATTTTTCTGTGGCTTGTGTTTAAGTTTTGTGAATAAGGTTTTTCACAGTTTAAATTTATAATTTTTTAAAGTTCATGGTATAAATTTTATGTCCTCTTTTGGACAGACTTTAGTGTTTGGTTTGGTTTGGTTTGGTTTGGTTAAATTTCATAAGCAAACCTAAGGTATACTGTAGATACCATTGTAAGCAAAGCTGACGTACCAAAGATACAGTTTTGCCTTTTGTCTGTTGAGAAGTTTGAGTGAGGTTGGTGTAGATTGTAAAATTATGTCTGCATTCATTTGACTGGATATGGCTTCCAATTATTTGTATAATCGGTTTTGCAGATGTCACGGGAAGTCAGTTTCCCCAAGGGAAACTGGGTGGGTTCCATGAAACATGAACCATCTTCGATCCCTGGGAATCACTTTCTGCTTCTTCTGGCTTTGGATTTGACTTGTTTGGATATCTCATACTAGTGGAATCACAGAACGTTTGTCCTTTTTTGGTCTGGTTTATTTCACTTAATATAATGACCATAACGTTCATCCACACGGTAGCATTGTCAGAATTATGGACTTTGAAGGGCCGAGTCAGATTCCATTGTGTGTATACCACAGTTTGTTTATGGACTTGGCTGTCTGTGGACACTTAGATTGCTTCTGTGTGTTGGCCAGTGTGAGTCATGCTGTTGTGACTGTGACTGCAGAAATATGCATTTTTTCAGCCCCCTTTTCCAAACCTTTTGGGTACATAGCAAGAATTAGAATTGAAATGTCGATTTATTCCATGTGTTAGTTTTGGAGCAATTTCTGTAAAGTCTTGTGCAGTGGCAGAAACGTTTCAGTTTATCTTTTTGTATGGTAGAATACTGTTCAAGCTTTTAAATATACGCTGTGTTGCATATTCATTCCCCCACCGATGGGCACTTGAATGGGTTCTACCTTTGGGCTATTGTGAATATGGTCCCTACAAATATTTATGTACCAGTTTTTCTTTGAATTATTAACAAATACATAATACTATATATGAAAGAAACCACAAGGACCTACTATATAGTTGAGGAAGGTGTATTGAATATCTTATGATAAAGTATAATGGAACAGAATCTCAAAAGGAATACATGAAAAAGACATAAATGAAAGTGAAGTTGCTGAGTTGTGTCCCAACACTTTGCGACCCATGGACTGCAGCCCACCAAGCTCCTCTGTCCATGGGATTCTCCAGGCAAGAATACTGGAGTGGGTTGCCATTTCCTTCTGAAAAAGACATAATACCATGATAATTATTGTGCCAACACTATGAGTTATCATAGCACCAGTCAACATGTATTAATACAGGCCACTAACATATTCACATCCATAAGTATGTTTCGCTGCTTGGTTATATAAAAGTAGTAGAGAAGTCAAACAGAGAAGACATAAACTTCCTGTGATTGCTCATCATCATTTATGCACTGTTACTACCTGTAATACTCATTGTATAAGTGCTGGACTGGGAAGTGACATTCGTACAAACCAAGAGATGATGAAGGTGTAAGGAAGTAGAACTTACTGAATTCCTTAATGAAGGATGATAGAACTCTATCTACATGAAGTGAATGAAAATCAAACGCTTTAATTGAGCCATGTTCTCGCTAGAGTGATGAGCGCCCACCCCACCCAAAATTAGCTCACAGTTAAATCCTGCAGTCATCTGGCTCCAGCGTCTGCTTCCTGCCATCCAGAAAGAAAAGGTGAGGAAGTCCTGACAAAATCCTTGCTATTTTTCTTTGTTTGATTTGTATTTTATCGCAGGGCTTGGCAGAAAGAGGGCCTAACCTGTTTTTAGAGTTGCATGCCAAGGCTTGCCCTGGCATGTTACATATGCTGACAAACTGCTGATCATTTCCAACAAAGGACAGTGATCTGCACTTCAATATCTGTTGCCTGAACTGGAATAGTAGGCATCCCTTTAAGTGCAGTTCTTCAGGCTGAAGTGCGCATACCTAAAGCAGTAGCATAAGATGAACACATTTTATCATATAAACATCACATCCCATGAATTTGTAAGAATTTTCCAGTTATACTGATCATCATTGGAGGAACTGACTTGCCCCAGTAATAACTGGAGGACCCAGCATAACAGTTCCTTGACTAAATAATACGCTCACGGGTACTTCTTCCAGTGTTCTTTCTCCTACTTCGGTCATGAACAGGAGAAGCTGATGGTAGTGGTTCTTGAAATGTATGTTGATTCCTAGGTGGTACTGTCGGTAAATAATCTGCCTACCAGGGCAGGAGATGAAAGTGATGTGGGTTTGACCCCTGGGTCGGGAAGATACCAATTCATACACTCGTTTTATGTGAACAAGTTTTATACTCATGAATGTTTTTCTTCTGTATACAGAATATATAGGTGGACTATAAAGAAAGCTGAGTGCAGAAGAATGGATGCTTTTGAACTGTGGTGTTGGAGAAGACTCTTGAGAGTCCCTTGGACTGCCAGGAAATCCAACCAGTCAGTCCATACTAAAGGAAATCAGTTCTGGGTGTTCATCGGAAGGACTGATGTTGAAGCTGAAACTCCCATATTTTGGCCACCTGATGCGAAGGGCTGACTCATGTGAAAAGACCCTGATGTTGGGAAAGATTGAAGGCATGAGAAGGGGACGACAGAGGATGAGATGGTTAGATGGCATCACCGACTCAATGAACACGAGTTTGGGTCGACTCTGGGAGTTGGTGATGGACAGGGAGGCCTGGCGTGCTGCGGTTCACTGGGGTCGCAGAGTCGGACACAACCAAGCGACTGAACTGAACAGAAAAACAAATGCTGTTCAAGAACACTGAAAGAATCCTAATGTTGAAAATCAGATCTGTACTGTGAGCAATGCCTAGAAATCCATGAGTTGAAGCGTAGTATGATGCCTATCATCCTTGTCATTCCCTCAGTGAAATACTCATGGTATAGATTCATGAAGAAGCTAAGTAGAATTAATCCTTTACGTCAACAACTGTGAATTTAAGTCTCCTGTGAATCCTATGTGACAACCACACATACCAACATGATTTATTAGTATTAGATCAATATTTTTAGTCCTCAGTTCAGTTCAGTTCAGTCACTCAGTCGTGTCCACCTCTTTGCCACCCCATGAATTGGAGCACGCCAGGCCTCCCTGTCCATCACCGACACCCGGAGTTCACCCAAACTCACATCCATCGAGTCGGTGATGCCATCCAGCCATCTCATCCTCTGTCGTCCCTTTCTCCTCCTGCCCTCAATCCCTCCCAGCATCAGAGTCTTTTCCAATGAGTCAACTCTGCTCATGAGGTGGCCAAAGTATTGGAGTTTCAACTTTAGCATCATTCCTTCCAAAGAAAGCCCAGGGCTGGTCTCCTTCAGAATGGACCGGTTGGATCTCCTTGCAGTCCAAGGGACTCTCAAGAGTTTTCTCCAACACCACAGTTCAAAAGCATCAATTCTTCAGCGCTCAGCCTTCTTCACAGTTCAACTCTCATATCCATACATGACCACAGGAAAAACCATAGTCTTGACTAGACGCACCTTTGTTGGCAAAGTAATGTCTCTGCTTTTCAGTATGCTATCTAGGTTGGTCATAACTTTCCTTCCAAGGAGTAAGCGTCTTTTAATTTCATGGTTGCAGTCACCATCTGTAGTGATTTTGGAGCCCCCTGAAAATAAAGTCTGACACTGTTTCCACTGTTTCCCCACCTATTTCCCATGAAGTGATGTGACCGGATGCCATGATCTTCGTTTTCTGAATGTTGAGCTTTAAGCCTACTTTTTCACTCTCCTCTTTGACTTTCATCAAGAGGCTTTTTAGTTCCTCTTCACTTTCTGCCATAAGGGTGGTGTCATCTGCATATCTGAGGTTATTGGTATTTCTCCCGGCAATCTTGATTGCTTCATATGTCATGCTGCTGTATCTTGTGTTGTGTTCCAAGTTGGTGCCTTCTTTTGGACTCAAGGATAGAGTGTTTTTTAGGTGTTTTTCTCCTAAAGCCCTGGCTTACTGCTGAGTTCTAATAAATGCCTCTGTGCAATGTTTCTGTCATTTGGCTTTATAATCCAAGCCTTGTGAAGAAAATGGTTTGTATTAATCAGCTTCAGTATAAGCTTATACATGTATTTGGCAGACTTAATATCAGTGACAGTTTCTTGGAAACTATTTGATGCATGTAACTACTGAATATCTTGTTGATGGGAGTCTGAAGGCTTAGAAACTGATGCTGCCAAGAAAACTGAAGATGCAGGAAGTTCATGAGAACAGTACTTCCGATCACGTGAGAGTGTCTGCAGCAGGTCCCGGGTTTTTCTGTACTGTGCGTGTGATGCTTTCTCAAGTCTGGAAAATTGTCAAAATGCAGATTTCTTGGGCTCTAACACAGGCATAATAAAACAGGATTTGAAGTGGTGAAGAATGTCTCATCCTCTCCTCCCCTCTCCCCATGTCCATAAGTTTCTTCTCTATGTCTGTCTCTCCACGGTTGCCCTATAAATAAATTCTTCAGTACTATTTTTCTAGATTCCATATATATGCATTAGAATACAATATTTCTCTTTCTCTTTCTGACTCACTTCACTCTGTATCATAGGTTCTAGGTTCATCCACCTCATCAGAACTGACTCAGATGCCTTCCTCTTGATGGCTGAGTAATATTCTATTGCATGTATGTAGCACAGTTTCATTATCCATTCACCTGTCAGTGGACATCTAGGTTGCTTCCATATTCTGGCTATTGTAAATAGTGCTGCAATGAACAGTGGGCTACATGGGTCTTTTTCAACTTTGGTTTCCTCAGGGTATATGCTTAGGAGTGGGATTGCTGGGTCCTATGGTGGTGTTATTCCTCGTTTTTTAAGGAATCTCCATACCATCTTCCATAGTGGCTGTATCAATTTACATTCCCAGCAATAGTGCAAGAGCGTTCCCTTTCCTCCACACCCTCTCCAGCATTTCTTGTTTGTAGATTTTATGATGATGGCCATTGACCGCTGTGAGGTGATATCTCATTGTAGCTTTGATTTGCATTTCTCTAATAATGAGCAGTGTTGAGCATCTTTTAATGTGTTTGTTAGCCATCTGTATGTCTTCTTTGGAGAAATGTCTCTTTAGGTCTTTTTCCTACTTTTTGGTTGGGTTGTTTGTTTTTCTGGCATTGAGTTGTATGAGCTGCTTGTATATTTTGGAAATGAATCCTTTGTCAGTTGTTTCCTCTGTTATTATTTTCTCCCATTCTGAGGGCTGTCTTTTCACCTTGCTCATTGTTTCCTTTGCTGTGCAAAAGCTTTCAAGTTTAATCAGGTCCCACTTGTTTACTTTTGTTTTCATTTCCATTACTCTAGGAGGTGGGTCATAGAGTATCTTGCTTTGATTTGTGTCATTGAGTGTTCTGCCTGTGTTTTCCTCTAAGAGTTTTATAGTTTCTGGTCTTACATTTCGGGCTTTAATCCATTTTGAGTTTATTTTCATGTAGGTGTTAGGAAGTGTTCTAATTTCATTCTTTTATGTGTAGCTGTCCAGTTTTCCCAGCACCATTTAGTGAAGAGCCTGTCTTTGCCCCATTGTAAATTCTTGCCTCCTTTGTCAAAAATAAGGGACCCATAGGTGCACGGGTTTATTTCTGGCCTTTCTATCTTGTTCCATCGGTCTATTTTCGTGCCAGTACCATACTATCTTGATGACTATAGCTTTGTAGTATAATCTGAAGTCAGGAAGGTTGATTCCTTCAACTCCATTCTTTCTCAAGACTGCTTTGGCTATTCGGGATCTTTTGTGTTTCCATATGAATTGTGAAATTTCTTGTTCTAGTTCTGTGAAAAATGCCATTGGTAATTTGATAAGGATCGCCTTCAATCTGTAGATTGCATTTGGTAGCATAGTCATTTTCACAATATTGATTTTTC
Organism: Budorcas taxicolor; assembly: GCF_023091745.1. Lineage (NCBI taxonomy): Eukaryota > Metazoa > Chordata > Mammalia > Artiodactyla > Bovidae > Budorcas > Budorcas taxicolor. Next base: position 43,180,505 of record NC_068911.1, on the reverse strand, counting down.
CTACCCAGAAACATGGAAGATGGCTCCCTCTGTTAGTGTCATCTTTGATTTCTTTCATCAGTGTCTTATACTTTTCTGTGTAGAGTTCTTTTGTCTCCTTAGGTAAGTTTATTCCTAGATATTTAATTTTTTTGTTGCAATGGTGAATGGGATTGATTCCTTAATTTCTCTTTATGATTTTTCATTGTTAGTATATAGAAATGCAAGTGATTTCTGTGGATTGATTTTGTATCCTGCAACTTTGCTAAATTCACTGATTAGCTCTAGTCATTTTCTGATACTGTCTTTAGGGTTTTCTATGTACAGTATCATGTCATCTGCAAACAGAGCTTTACTTCTTTTCTGATCTGAATTCCTTTTATTTCTTTTTCTTCTCTGATTACTGTAGCTAGGACATCCAGAACTCTGTTGAATAATAGTGGTGAAAGTGGACACCCTTATCTTGTTCCGGATCTTAGGGGGAATGTGCCGGGGATTCAACCTGAAGAGATGGATGGTGTCAGCGAGTAATGAGACAGCCTCTCAGTTTTCTTTCGGACTGCCTGTTTATTTCAAGTTTAAGATTCTCTTTTATACTTTTATAAAAACATTAGGCCAGAGGTTTGACATTTTCAGATCCCCCTCTCCCAGATTATTATCTCCATAAATCATTGTTGCTCTTCAAACAGAGTTCCTGCTTCAGTGATTCTCTGGGAATCAGCCTTATCATCCATTATCTACCTCCTCTAATGTGTCCTGGAGTTAACTTGTGATTACATGCTAATCACAAGTTAACCTATGCTACATTGTACCTCATGCTACATTCCTCAGTTAACTACTTATCTTCCTAAATCCTGTTTGCCCCTAACATCCTGAGCTCACTGTCTCTTAAAAAGGGTCTAGGTGTAGTGTCTCTAAAAATTCCTAACTTCTATAAGCGATAGTAAAATGTGCTAACTTTACAGCATTCCTTAAAATCTTTAACTTCTAACTGTTTTAATTATTTCTAAGCCCTAAATTCATGGACCTGACATTCCAGGTTCCTAGCTCTTAAACGCTGGGCTGGAAGAAACACAAGCTGGAATCAAGATTGCCAGAGAAGTAACAATAACCTCAGGTATGCAGATGACACGACCCTTATGGCAGAAAGTGAAGAGGAACTAAAAAGCCTCTTGATGGAAGTCAAAGAGGAGAGTGAAAAAGTTGGCTTAAAGCTCAACATTCTGAAAACAAAGATCATGGCATCCGGTCCCATCACTTCATTGGAAATAGGTGCGGAGACAGTGGAAACAGTGTCAGACTTTATTTTGGGGGGGGGGGCTCCAAAATCACTGCAGATGGTGACCGCAGCCATGAAATTAAAAGACGCTTTCTCCTTGGAAGGAAAGTTGTGACCAACCTAGATAGCATATTGAAAAGCAGAGACATTACTTTGCCAACAAAGGTGTGCCTAATCAAGGCTATGGTTTTTCCAGTGGTCATGTGTGGATGTGAGAGTTGGACTGTGAAGAAGGCTGAGCATGGAAGAATTGATGCTTTTGAACTGTGGTGTTGGAGAAGACTCTTGAGAGTCCCTTGGACTGCAAGGAGATCCAACCAGTCCATTCTGAAGGAGACCGGCCCTGGGATTTCTTTGGAAGGAATGATGCTAAAGCTGAAACTCCAGTACTTTGGCCACCTCATGCAAAGAGTTGACTCATTGGAAAAGTCTCTGATGCTGGGAGGGATTGAGGGCAGGAGGAGAGAGGGACGACAGAGGATGAGATGGCTGGATGGCATCACTGACTCGATGGACATGAGTCTGAGTGAATTCAGGGAGTCGGTGATGGACAGGGAGCCTGGCGTGCTGCGATTCATGGGATGGCAAAGAGTTGGACACCACTGAGCGACTGAACTGAACTGAACTGAACTGAAGCCCTAAATTCAGTAAACTCCTTTGCCATAAACATTTTCCTCACAATAAAGCTTCAGATAGCAATCCCTCCCATGGCCTCAACCTGCGGCCTATGCGCTCGTCCTGGAACACTCTTTTGTAAAAGTCCTTAAACAAATGTCAATGATTAACTTTATGAATTATTCTCTGAGCACAGCTGCAGAAGGCTTAATGTTCCTTAATATTCCTTTTCAGTCAACTCAGCTGAGGAAAGGAAAAGACAAGTCAGAATGACAAGGCCTACCCCCTTCATTCCGGGTCTGTGCCTGCAGAATGAGGAGAGGGGGCTGGGGGCTGTGCCTCCATTTTGTCAGTAATGCCTAACGCGGCTCCCGACAGGAATGATTTCAGTTTTTCACCATTGAGAAGAATGTTTGCTGTAGACTTACCATATATGCCCTTTACTGTGCTGAGGAAGGTTCCTTCTGTGCCCATTTTTTGAAGAGTTTTAATCATAAATGGGTGCTACATTTTGTCAAAGGCTTTTTCTGCATCCATTGAGATAATGATCTTTTTTCCAATGTGTTAATCTGGTGTATCACATTGATTGATTTGCATATATTGAAGAATCCTTGCATTCCTGGTATAAACCCAACTTGATCATGGTATATGAGCTTTTTGATGTGTTGGTGAACTCTGTTAGCTAAAATTTTGTTGAGGACTTTTGCATCTCTGTTCATCAGTGTTATTGGCCTGGAGTGGTGTTTTGTTTTGTTTTTTTTTTTTATTGTCTTTGTCTGGTTTTAGTATCAGGTTGATGGTGGCCTTGTAGTATGAGTTTGGAAGTGTTCCTTCCTCTGCAATTTTTGAAAGAGTTTGAGAAGGATAGGTATTAGATGTTCTCTAAATGTTTGATAGAATTCTTCTTTGAAGCCATCTGGTCCTGGGCTTTTGTTTTTTGGGAGATTTTTGATCACAGCTTCAATTTCAGTGCTTGCAGTTGGGTTGTTCATAATTTCTATTTCTTCCTGGTTCAGTCTTGGAAGATAGAAGTTTTCTAAGAATCTGTCCATTTCTTCCAGGTTATCCATTTTATGACCATAGTTGTTCATAATAGTCTCATAATCCTTTGTATTTCTGCATTGTCTGAGGTAACCTCTCCTTTTCATTTCTGATTTTGTTGATTTGATTCTTCTCTCTCTGTCTTGATGAATCTGGCTAAAGGTTTGTCAGTTCTGTTTATCTTCTCGAAGAACCAGCTTTCAGTTTTATTCATCTTTATTATTGTTTGTTTCATTTCTTTTTCATTTATTCCTGCTTGGATCTTTGTGATTTCCTTCCTTCTACTAATTTTGGGGCTTTTCTTTTGTCTGCAGTTGTTTTGGGTGTAAAGTTAGGCTGTCTAGTCCGTGTTTCTCTTGTTTCTTGAGGGAGGACTGTTCTGTCATGAACTTCCCTCTTAGAGCTGCTTTTGCGGCATCCCATAGGTTTTGAGTTGTCATGTTTTCATTGTCATTTGTTTCTAGGAATTTTTTTATTTCCCTTTTATCTTCTTCAGTAACCTGTTGGTGATTTAGAAACACATTGTTTAATCTCCGTGTGTTTGTGTTTCTTACAGTTTTTTTCTTGTAATTGATATCTAGTCTCATAGTGTTGTGGTCAGAGGAGATGCTTGATACGATTTCAACTTTCTTAAATTTACTGAGGTGTGATTTGTGACCTAAGATGTGGTCTAGCCTGGAGAATGTTCCATGTGCCCTTGGGAAGAAGGTGTATTCTGCATTTGGATGGAATGTCCTGAAGATATCAATGAGATCCATCTCATGTAATGTATCATTTAAGACCTGTGTTTCCTCATTAGTTTTCTGCTTTGATGATCTATCTATTGGTTTGAGTGGGGCATTAGAGTCTTACTACTATTGTGTTACTGTCAGTTTCTCCTGTGGTGTCTGTCAGTGTTTGTCTTAGGTATCGAGGTGCTCCTATGTTGGGTGCATGGATATTTATAATTGTTATGTCTTCCTTTTGGACTGATCCCTTGATCATTCTGTAGTGTCCTTCCTTATCTCTTGTACTTGTCTTTATTTTAAGGTCTACTTTGTCTGATATGAGGATTGTTACTCCAGCTTTCTTTTCCTGCCCGTTTGCATGCAATATATTTTTCCATCCTCTCCCTTTCAGTCTATATGTGTCGTTAGGTCTAACGTGGGTTTCTTGTAGACAGCATATATATGAGTCTTGCTTTTGTATCCATTCAGCCAGTCCATGTCTTTTGGTTGGAGCATTTAATCCATTTACATTTAAAGTAATTATTGCTCTATATGTTGCTCTTGCCATTTTCTTAATTGTTTGGGGTTGATTTTTTAGATCTTTTTTCTTCTGTTCTATTTCTTGACTGTATCAGTCCTTTTAACATTTGTTGTAAAGCTGCTTTGGTGGTACTGAATTCTCTTAACTTTTGCTTGTCTGAAAAGCTTTTTATTTCTCCATCAATTTTGAATGAGATCCTTGCCAGGTACAGTAATCTTGGTTGTAGATTTTTCCCTTTCAGTACTTGAAATATATCCTGCCATTCCCTTCTGGCCTGCAGAGTTTTTGCTGAAAGATAGCTGTCAAGTGTATGGGGTTTCCCTTGTATGTTACTTGTAGCTTCTCCCTTGCTGCTTTGAATATTCTTTCTTTGTGTTTAGTCTTTGTTACTTCGATTTTTTCAAAGCATGTTTTATAGGTTAGTAGATGATGGCATTGAGAATGGGAATGTGTAGATTGAGAAGAAAAGACATTTTTCAGAAACGTTCCAGTTTTCCTGGAAACAGGAGTATGTGATTAGCACATAGTCAATTCTTGTAAATACTTCATGACTGAAAATGCCATCTCGTTTTTCATTTTGTGGTATAAATAATTCTACACGAAATTACATTTTAATTATTATATCATCATGATTTATATTATATATAATATAATATTATAAATATTCGTTGCTGGCTTTTAAAAAACCTGTAATTGAGAGACCAGAAAAAATGAATAAATGAAATTTTAGTACATTTCTTGATAGAATTGCTTATTAAAAACTCTGAATATGAGTTTTCAGGCCTGAAGCTAAGTAATCAAATTTTGCCTCTAATGAGAGAGAAAGAGATGATTGAATTACATCATGTGCTTCTCCATGTAAGGTTTCTAGGATTCCAAATATATATTATCTTAGGACTATAAAAGAAATAATGTTTGGCTCTGAAATAATGATCTGAAAAATACCAGACCTCAAGCATGTAAATCAGTAAATTGGAGTAGTTGTGACGCCACGACTTTCCTAAGAATCTTTTAGCAACTTTAGAACCAGTTTGAGCTATATAAAAATCTGTGTGTGTATTCATTTGTTTACAGTCATAGCTTCTATAAATGTTTTTAATTTCCAACTTACAGAAATAATGTTGGATTTCCAACATCCTAGAAAGAATAGAAAATGGTATAATAACTAACGGAGTTATTAAGGTATAAAGTCTGGGTCAGGAATCCTGGCTTCATATCTCACTCTTATTATTTACTAGTTTTATAGTTTTCCATCAGCTTCACCTCTTTCCACTTCAATTCCTCATCTGTAGAATGAGTAATGGAATCTCATAGTAATAAAAGAGTAATCGTGTTAGATAGAAATAGTAGTAGAATCTGTCTCCTAGGACTGTTTTTAGGCCTCTCCATGCAATTAGAAGAGTGCCTTCTGTATAAGAAGTTCTCGACTGTTAGTTCTGTTACTCAGTTTTTCATTTATTGTTGCTGCTGTTACTGGTATTTACACACACATGTGCGTACATAAACTGTTTTTTAAACCATTCACTACCAAACTTTAGCAGATGCCATGTTTAAGTTATTGAGAATACACATGACAGTGTGTGTACCACTAACTTGTTCATTGTAACTGCAGTAGAGAGATTTAATGGACAAATGTACTTTAATGCCTTTACTCATTCTTTTGCTGAGGGACATAGAGTTCCAAGTGTTTCACTATTGTGATACCTATGTTCCTTGTACATCACCAAGAATGTTCATGGGGTGTATACCTAAAAGTGTAGTCGTGGCATTTTAACATACAGGCATCTTCAGCTCAAGTGGTTCTTTTAATTTCCACTGGCAGTATAGAGTTGGAATTCCCCATTGCGCCCCATCTTGGTGTTCTCAGGCTTTTGAGTTTTTGTCAACCTTTGAGACAGTATCTCAAGCCTGTCTTGAGTTTTGTTTTTAGTTCCCTTGTGCCTCAGTGTTTGCATATGTTTATTGGCTGTTTGGGGTTTCTCTTCTGTGATTGGCCTATTTGTTGCCTTTGTCCTCTGCTCTGTCAGGTTATTTGCCTTTTGTTGTTATTCTTGTTTTAATTCTTCTTCAGTTACTTGCATTGCACATATCTTCTCCTGCTCTCTAGCTTGTCTTTTCACTTTGTGTTTTCTTTGCCTTTTGTGTTTAAGAAATCCCTTCCTGCCTCTAAAAATCATCACAATGGTCTGCCGTTTTTTTCCAGCAGTTTTTTTCAATTTGATCTTTTAATTCACGACTCTAATCTCTTAAAATTCATTTTTATCTATGTTACGAGTAACAATTTTAGTTTTTCATATAAATGGTGCAACCATTTATCAAATAGCCCATGTAAATAGTAATGCATTACTGTAATAAACAAGTTCCATTTTTAGGCTCCCTTATTTACTGCTCTGTTTGAACAACCTTGTTTCAATCCCACATTTCCTCTACCTTATGCATCTTCAAAATTATTTTAACTGTTCCTGGCACTCTTCTGTTTGAATTTTAGAATAATTTTTTCATGAGAATCAGGTTGTATTTTGTTGAAATTGTTTTAGGTTTTAACTGAATGCAGGGGAAATTTCTGTCTTTGTGATACTGAGTTTTAGTATCTTTTTGTTTCTTTATGTGTGTATTCATTAATTTGTTCCTAGGTACCTTACAGTGTTTGTTTCAATTGTGAATGAGATCTTTTCTAGTTGGTTATTGCTGGTCTCCAAGAATGCCACTGAGTTTTATATATTGACCTTATCTTGAGCATCCCTGCTGAACTCTTCTGCTAGCTCTAATTGTGTGTAAATTCTCATATGTATTCTTTGTAGAAATCCTGTTGTGCAAGCAAGGCCAAGTTCATATCTCACATTCCAGTTCTTATGTTCCATTTAAGATTTTTGTGCCTATACTCATGAGAGATACAGACTGCGACAGTACTAGTTTTTCTTTTCTTGCCCCGTATTTTTCCTTTCTGGTGTCAAGGATGTAACAGCTTCATAAAGTGAGGTCTTTTCCTCCTGTTCTTTGAAACAGTTTTTACAATGAATAGGGACTGTCTGCTCTTTGAAAGAGTCGGTATTTCATCCTGTAAAAATCCTCTGTCATGGTATCTTTGAAGTAAAGAGAGAGAAATTTCATCTTTCCAAACCGAAATTCTGCGATTCTCCATTCCTCCCTGTCTCCTGGCCTTTGGCAACCATTGTTCTACTTTATTTCTCTGTGAATGTGACTGCTCTGGGTACCTCATGTGAATGAAACTCAAACACTAGAATTATAGTGTTAGTTTTCCTTCAGGATTTTACTTGAGAGGAATGTTAGACAGACTTGTAAACTGAGCCAAGAGCTATTGAATTCCTATTTGAAGTAATATCCATACATAATTGAATACGATTTACTGTTACTGAGCATGCCTCAAAGAATGCTTGTCAAGTTTTGATGATAATTCCTAATGAGAGGCTTTTAAAATGTATTAAGCAATGATGTTATCCTTGAAGTAGCCTCCTCAGGTGTCTTGGAGAACGTAATATTTGAATAAATGTTCACGTGAATATCGGTGGGGTTTCTATCAGTGTCATTTCTCATATTAATGAAACTTTCAAACATTTGAAAATTGTTTGCGGTAGTAGATCACATTGTTTCAAAATACCCAGTTGGGTTTCAAGTAAGTTGCATGTATTTAAGTCCCTGAGTTGAAGAAAAGTGGGCTTGTGTAAAGTATTTTAAAATATTTAAAATGAATGTCCTTGCTGAAAACAGGAATTCACTATTGGATTTTAAAATGCTTTACACCAACTGTTTTCTGCAAGAACACTTTTTTTAAAATGTGTGTTAAATAATTCTTGAGAAGGTACTATTTAATGTCTGAAAAGAGTTGGTCATGAACTATAGCTTGAGATTTCAGAATAATGTATATTTTACAGTTTAAAATCAGTAAAGTTTATTCCTAGAATATGTGTCATCTTATGTATTATTTAAGTAACAGTAATTTTCCACGTACTTAGTTGTTGTTTTTTGTTTTTTGTTTTTTTTCCTTTTAAAGTATTTCCTTCTATTTGTTTAGGGGCTACCTAGAGGCTCAAAGCACTTTATGAAAGAGTTAAACATTTCAAAGTTTGAAGATATTTCTAGAAAGCCATTCATATGTAACATATTTATTAAAAACATGGGATTTAAAGTCCTGTCTGTAACATTTTGAGTCTCCGTTTCCTCATGTAAATATAGGGAATAATATGTTAAATACAGTAATATCTACCTCATAGATGGCTGTGAAGATTAAATGAGAAAATAAAGTTCAGCCTCTTACTAGAATGCCATGCACAAAGAAAAATTTCATTATTCTGTTGTTGCAAGTACATAATTCCTGAGGTTTAAAAAAGAATTGTTTTTATGTTCTGTATTTTGTCTTTTAAACATTGATTTTCAAAAGAACATGTGTCCTTTCCTAAAGTTTCCCCCTTTGTTTTTTTCTCTTTCATCCATCTAATCCAATTATCTATGTCCCGAAGAATTTTGATACTAGAACCTGAGTTTCAATAATAGAAATGTGTTACGGTAATAGAAGCAGCTTAGCCAAGACTGTCAAGTTCACAGTAGAGCCATTTGTAGAATTTTTTAAAAAATTATTTGGGTAGAAAACAAACAAAAAACCCATTATTTCTATTTTCAGCCACAGAAGGCAGCCCATCTGTTGTTTATCTAATCTTGATTCAGAAACATACTAAAATAGAATAATAGCATCCTATCTAACTTATGATTTTAGCTTCATTTTCTGATAACAGTGTTTCCCCTTCACCGGACAATACCAAAAGGAATCAGCATTGTTTATGAAAGGACCATAAGGAAATGGGTATGTTCTGCTCTTCCAACATTAATGGCAGCAAATAATTCTCTATAAATATATAGTATATACGACTAATCTCTTTCTGTTCCTGCTACTAATGTTTAAAGTGGTAAGTATCCTGCCTGTGACTTCCTAGCACCAAACTGATTTTTCCGCAAAATTGTTCAGGGCCTGTAATAGAGGGAAAGAGGGAGAGTTACAGAGAAATTATTCTAAGTCTCTTACAGGAAAATATTTTGAAATATTATATTTTAGAAGTATAGACTATTAAATTTATTTTCAAAGTATTGATACTATTATGTACAGGCTGCAAAATGCTACCAAGGGGCACTTTTGGATAAATACTTTAAAATATACAAGTCATTTTGGCCTCTGCTAAACAGACTAAATAGCTTAAGCCATGAGTTCCGTTTTAGTCTTAACTCAGATAAACTGGTGGTGGTCGTGGTGGTGGTCATTCACGAAGTCGTGTTGGACTCTTTGTGACCCGTGAACTGCAGCATGCCAGGCTTCCCTGTCCTTCACTATCGAAGAGCCCCGTCTTCGTCTCTTTTGGGCTACTGTTACAAAACCCGTAGACTAGCTGATAAACAACAGAAAGTTTTCTTGTAGGCCTGGAGGCTGGGGAGTCCCAAGATCACCAGCAGGTGCCACGTCTGGTGAGGCCTGTTTCCTGGTTCCTAGACTGCCTGCTGCTTCTCCCGGTCCTCACAGCACGGGAGCCCATTCCCTCCTGGCCTGACCCCTCCCTGAGTGCCTGCCTCCTAGGATCATCACCATGTGCGGGGTGACGTTTGAGGGCCCATAAACCATCAGCCAATTGCAATCCTTAGGTATACCCTGCATTGTTTCAGTCCTTTGAAATAATTCGAGCTTTCCTAATGGCCCAATATATATTCTTTTTGTCATATGTTCCTTGGGCTCTTGAAAATAACATATATCCGTGGGAACGCAATGTTCCGTGTGTATCAGTTACATCAGGTTTGTCACTCATGTAATTCAGACTCCGGTAGCCACGTTGAGTAAAAGCAGAAGTAGGTGAAATTACCTGTAATATATTTTATTTTAACACACCCCAAAGATTATCATTTCAGTGTGTAATCAACATGATAAAACCTAATGAAATAGTTCACATTCTTTTTTTCACGCCAAGTCTTTAATATCCAGTGTGTGTTTCAGGCTTGCAGCGCATCTCATTGTAGAGCCAGCCGCATTTCAGGTACTTCATGGCTGCAGGTGACTACATACCACAGGGCCCAGTTCCACAAGAGATGTGTCTTTAATGTCGCCCACTGGGGTTATGAACTAGGCTGTTACTCCTTTTCTATTTCTGTCAGTATTTATGTATTGATATTTTGAGGTCATGTTATTAGGTACACTCAAATTTAGAATCCTCATCTTCTTGCTAGACTGCACTTGTATCAGTATGAGATGCTCCATTTATCACTAGAGATGCTTCTTTCTTTAGACACTATTTGACAGTGATGTTGCCACATCAGTTTTCTGTCCTGGTTGGCCTGGGTATCTTTTACTTTCACCTGTCTAAAAGACCTTCCATCTTAACATGGACCTCTGTGAAGAGTGTATAGTTTTCATTGGAATCAGTTTGCCATTTATCTTTTAATGAAAGTATTTGCTGTGTTTATAATGCTGATATTTCAGTGTGTAGACACCCAGTTGCTGTGTGTTTTCTGTTTGTCCCCCCTAGTCTGTGTTCTTAGCTCTTGCCTTCTTTGAGAAGTATGAGGTGTTTCTCTAGTTCTGGGCTCCTCTGCCAGGTTGTTGGGTTCACATTCGCAGACACAGCGTGTGTTTTACATTCAAGCCTAACTTAGTACACTTACCGCCTCCTTGACACGGCTGCTTCCTCCATGTCACTGTTCTCCTTTAAACTGTTAGATATATTTTTGGCGTTAACATCATTGTTTTGTAGAGTTAACATTTACCCTCACAGTTACCTCACTGTTGGTCTTTACTTGTTTTTTATATTTCCGTCAGAGACTACTTTTCTTTTTCCCAAAGCACTGCCTTAATATTTTCTTTAGTTCATGTGTGTGGGTGATGAGTTGTCTTATTTCCATTTGCCCTAAAAGTCTTTATTTTGCTTTCACGTTCGAAGAGTGTTTTTGTTGGGTATAGAATTACACGTTGGTGGTTATTTGTTTTTCAGCATTTTACAGATGCCAGTCCATGATCTTCTGACTTCCTTGTTCTGGGAAAGTCAGCTCTCAGTGTTGTTGTGCCATTAAAAGCCACACCATTTTTCCTCTGAGCACTTGAACATTTTCTTTTTGCCTTAGGCACCCGCAGAGCTGCTGAAACCAATGTGTGGTTTTCATTTTTGAGTCAATGGTCTGATTCTTGAACCAACTCCCTGTCAGTCAGTTCAGTCGCTCAGTGTCTGACCCCTTGCGACCCCATGGACTGCAGCACGCCAGGCTTCCCTGTCCATCACCAACTCCCGGAGCTTGCTCAAGCTCATGTCCATCGAGTCGGTGATGCCATCCAACCAGCTCATCCTCTGTCGTCCCCTTCTCCTCCTGCCTTCAGTCTTCCCCATCATCAGGTTCTTTTCCAATGAGTCAGTCCTTCGCATCAGGTGGCCAAAGTATTGGAGCTTCAGCATCAGTCTTTCCAATGAATATTCAGGACTGATTTGCATTAGGATTGACTGATTGGATCTCCTAGCAGTCCATGGGGCTCTCAAGAGTCTTCTCCAACTCCCCAGTTCAGAAGCATTGATTCTTTGACATTCAGCCTTCTTCATGGGCCAACTCTCACATCCATACATGACTGGAAAAATCATAGCTCTGACTAAATGAATCTTTGTTGGCAAAGATATGTCTCTGCTTTTTAATATGCTGTCTAGGTTTGTCATAGCTTTCCTTCCAAGGAGCAAGCATCTTTTAATTTCACCATCTGCAGTAATTTTGGAGCCCAAGAAAATAAAGTTTGTCACTGTTTCCATTGTTTCCCCATTTATTTGCCACGAAGTGATGGGGCTAGATGCCATGATCTTCATTTTCTGAATGTTGAGTTTTATGCCAGCTTTTTCACTCTCCCCTTTCACTTTCATTAAGAGGCTCTAGTTTCAACCCCTGGAGGCATTTCTTAGTCCCCTTTCTGTCTTTTCTCCACCATGAGGGTCCCCATTGACAGTTTTTAACAACGTAGTATAATGACAGGCTCCTTCAATATATTCTATACTTTTCCCCTCTTATATATATATATTTTAAATGATTCATCTTTCAGTTCACTGATCCTCTCCTCAGCTACATCCAATCTGATGTTAAGCCCAGAGACTGAGTTCTTAAATTCAGTCACTGTTACTGTAAAGTTCTAGAGTCGGTTTTGATTCTCAGAAATGTTTCCTTTTGTCCAGTATATTTTTGAATCGGTGACGTTTCCATCTGATACCTCTAGCATTCTCTGATATGCTGATACACATCTGATGCCTCTGGATCTGGTTCAGTTCCTTTTCTCTTGGTCCTGTTTGTTGTTACACCCTCTTTTGCTTTTTTGGTTGCATGTTGGACATTATGTTTGGAAAACCCTAGAGGCTCTGAGTGATGCTGCCTTCACCAGAGTTTCCTCTGATGCAGACCTCCAGTGGGGACAGAGCTGTCTGTTCACTCAGGGCCTGAGGGACTTGAGACTGGGGGTCCTTGTAAGCTCAGTCTCAGCAGCCATCACCCACCTTCTCCCCTGACCCCAGGGAGGAGCTTTCCAGTGTCTGGGTCTGGAAGCCTGGGGTGCCTCCCTTCTCGGCAGGTCCTAAAGCCCACCGTCTGTCTCCTGAACACCACGAGGTGACTGATACTCAGCGCTCAGCCGGTTTGGGCAGAGTGCTGGGTACGTTTTCTGACATCCGGACTGACTCATCAGGCCTGCACTGGAATTTTTGTCACCCCAGCCCAAGGATCCGTCCAGAGCTGTGTTAGCCAGCCCCCTCTGCTTGACTTTTTCCCTGCCTTTTCTTCGCAGGGTGGGCTTTGCTCAGATACCCCAAGGGAAGGAGCAGCCCTCTCAGTCTCCAGCTCCCTCACTGGGCTTCCCTTTTGTTTGAAATCTTGGATTGTGGCTGCCTAAGGACCTCTTTTAAACCGTATTTCGCTTTTCTAGCTCTTGGTAGGCTGACCTACAAGCTGCTTGCGTCTGTCACTGGAAGTGGGAACACTGTGGGGGTCTTCTGTCATCTGAAGCCACATGTAACAGTCACAGTAATTGTATTAATTAAGGTTATTTGATACCGAGGAAAACAAGAACCAGGGGTCCTTGCTTGGTACCCACGGTTGTGTTTCTGATCAGAACCCCCAGCTTGCCGAGGCTGTTTCAGTGCCACATGAACTTGGGAAGGAGGTGGAGCAAGCAGCCCACGCGGCCTGGAGACAGAGGAGCCGGTCTGCCCTCTTCCCTTGCCCTTGCCGGCCCAGGGCAGGCCTTGCGATGCCGGGCTGCTGGTGGTGGAGGAGAAGGCTGAGGGGGGAGGGGTGACGTGACCTGTGTTCTGGGACATGGTCACGTGGGTTTTCTTTTTCAGTTTGAAAGAATGACTGCTTTTAGTCTTCCCTCCAGTTTCACTTTAAGGTTGAAACTGAAGATTTTATTCTTAAAGTTGAGCACAGAGACTTTATGGTCTTTTTGAAAGCAACAGTTGAGGTTTTAAAAACACATCTCAGAGAACTCCAGTAGATAAAGCAAAAAACAGAAAACGTGTTGAGGGTGAACTGCGGGCGGGACCCCAAACTGCACTCTGTCTCTCCCAGAGTGTGTAATCGCTGAGATGAGTGGATATAGGACCCCAAGCACCCTGGGGTCCAACGCCCTGAAGTGACCGCAGAGGTCCGGGCTGAGCCAGGAGCACTGGGGCCTGTGCCCTGGTGAGTGGATAGCCTCGAGGGTGAGAGTGGGGCCAGGAGAGGGGTGGGAGACTCGGGGACGGAGGGTGGGGAGCACCTGGCAGAGTCTGGGAGGCGCTGGCTGTTGCAGCTCGAGGCAGGGACACCCCTGAACCTCCACCATGCAGCCCCAACGGGGCAGAGTCGTCTGGTAGACGAGGATCAAAGTTTAGAGGACGAGTTCGCACCAGGTTGAATGAACCCCTGTACCCACTGTGGGTTCATTTTAGGTGCCTGGAGTGAGGTTGGTCAAGCCCTTGCTGAGCTCGAGTGAGGGAGTCTGACAGGGAGCTCAGGGTGAGAGTGAGGGGCAGCTAGTGTGGTGAGTCCTCCTCAGCCAGGTGGGATCTGGGGACACCCTTGACTTCAGGGGTGCCTTTCAGTAGCCTCCCTGGAGGGTTGTTTGGGAGTTAGAGGAGGCAGAAGCCCGCTTAGAAGACCTGTTCATTCCCAGGGGTGGTGGTTTCTGAAGCAGTTTATACTGGTCGGTTCGACTGTGACCCAGTACCTTGCAGGGTCGTGTTTTACAGGGGGCCTGAGCCGTGGGCACGGCCTTCCTTCTCCCGCACCCCACAGTCCCCTGTCGTCTTTCTGGCGGCCCCTTCCCCTCCCTGCACCCTTGATGGTTAGCCTGAGCCCAGCCCCCCTGTTACCACGGAGCCCCTTGTGACTGAGCGGGTTCCAGTTCTGGGCTCCTGGGAGACGTGCTGGAGGCAGAGCCTTGGTGCCATTTCTCCTTGAGACAGCGGTGCGGGTGGTCATAGTGTGAGAGCAGTGGTCCTAGTGTGAGAGTGGTGTGTGTGAGAGTGGTGTGTGAGAGCGGTGTATGTGAGACCAGTGGTCATAGTGTGAATAGTGGTGGTCGTAGTGAGAGATTGGTGGTGCTAGCTCGGGAGCCGAGGTATCCTACTGTGAAACAACGGTTGCCCCCAAGTGGGGGGCTGCCCCCATCTGCGAGGATGGGTCGCAGAAGGGCCCGCCTGTGGGCGTTATTCCAGTGCTGCAACCCTAAGGCACAGGCCAAGACAAGAAAGAACTTGGCCTCCGCCCAAGTCCTGGAAAGAGAGTGGCCTGAGGTGAGAGCAGCCCGCAGCTGGGCCCGTTGGATTGGCCCTCACTGGGTGAAGTTTCGGGGTTGTGTTTCATTTCATTAGCATGGCTGTGGGTCCTGCCAGCCAGGGCGCTTTGGCCTTAGTGCGCAGCATTGACCCGAGCAGTTTACCTTGTAAGAGGCTGTGCAGGTGCTGCATGGAGGGTGGGCGGGGGCCCCACAAGAAGGGAAACACTGGCTGGAGGAGTCTCTGGGCACGTGGACTGAGCTATCAAGTCATTCCTTGAAGTAGAAATGCTAAGCCCCTTAACATCTCCCTTCTTCCAAAGGAAGGATATACTGGCTGGAGGAGTCTCTGGGGCATGAGGATCGAGCTGGAGAGTCAGTCCTTGACGCAGAAACGCTAAGCCCCTTAACATCTCCCATCTTCCAAAGCACAGAGCAGTGTGTCCAGTATTTTAATCACGGGTACCTACTGCTTCCATGTATGACATACACCCTCATAGCTACACATGTCTACTACATGCCTCTTACAAGTGCTGGGCACTGTTCTGGGTGCTGAACACTCAGTATGTAGTAGGGGATACGTAGCCCAGGATTTTTTAATTTCTGCAAAGAAAAATAGAAGAACATGTGGTTCAGTTTGAGCAAGTTCATCACGTGAACAGCTCCGAGTGCACGCAAATTGTGGCAAAATACATATAACATCAATTTTACATTTTAACCAGTTGATTGAATGACTGGGTGGCTTCCGTGGAGTCAGACTAACAGATGGTCTTGGGGTGCCATCTGCCTGGTGGCTTCCCTTTTTTCTTCCTTCTCCCCAGTGGCTCTAGGTCACTGGTCTGTGTGTCATTTAAGAATCTCTTTATCCACTTTGTTGTTAGGTTTATCTTTTGGAAAGCTTCTCAGATGTCCCTGGACCTTGAGAATGCAGGCTTGGATTCCGGGTTCTCCCCTGCTGTGTGCCTGCCAGGTCGAGGGGGAGGCTGAAGGCCGGTCTGAGTTGTAGTGGTCTGTGTGGTCTTGGGGTCAGTGGAGCCCCTCTTCTCTGGAGGGGCTAGGAGAGCCTTTGTGTGGAGCGTGGAGAGACTTGACAGGGCCAGTCTTCACAGTCTTGCTGTCTTTTTAATTTATGTTTGCATTTAGTTTCTCATTTCTTTGTTTTTTAGGAGAAGAAGAATATACAGCTACTTAGGGAGCAACTTCGGAGACGAGAAGAAGAAATATCAGTGCTCAAGGCCGAAATCAACAACACCAGGGTCAGAATGGGGATTCTCACGTGTTGACATTTGCCCCACGTGGGTCACCGCTAGCCTCCAAGTTGCTGTCCTTAACCTCTGTCTGATTTTCAAGTCATTTTTCACATCTTCCCACTGAGCAGACCAGGGTGGATCAGTTCGGGGTTCTCATATCTTGTTTCAAATTTATGATGAGAGCTAATGTAATTTCAGTACATTTGAGGGGGGAGTTCTCTTAGATTTTTGTCCACACTACACTTTGTGTGGGATCTTAGTTCCCCAACCAGGGATTAAAACCCGTGACCCCTGCAGAAATGTGGAGTCTTAACTACTGGGCCCCTGGGGAAGTCCACTCTAAATTTCGACTGAACTGGCGGGATTCTGATGTGCCTTAGCATGTTTCTGGCTATAGCGTGAGGCTGAGAGGAGTTATCGGGCCTGAATTCGAGCATGAGGTTGAAGGTGCTCCTTTGGCCCTGCCCCGCAGCTGCTGCTGGACCACCTGGAGTTCCTGGTTTCCCGGTATGCGCCATCCCTGTGGATGACGGCGGGCAAGTGGCAGGCGCAGTCCCCAGCCAGCATGAGCAGCGAGGTCGAGGTGCTCAGGGCGCTGAAATTGCTCTTTGAGCACCACAAGGCCCTGGATGAGAAGGTACCAGCCCCCTGGCCGTCCTTGATTTGTACACTTACTGCCTTGTTCTTATTTATGTAACTCGTTGACTTTTGAGCTTCTTGAATTCTGGTATATACATTTTTTTTTCTGTAAGAAGTCAGAGTTTTATATGGTTAAAAAGCGTTGCCTGCGTACATGCTCAGTCATGTCTGAATCTTTCCAACCCGGTGGACTGTAGCCCACCACGCTCCTCGGTTCATGGGGCTTCCCAGGCATGAATCCTGGAGTGGGTGGCCATCTTCTACTCCATGGTATCTTCCCGACCCAGGGATCGATCCTGCCCTCTTGCATTGGCAGGCGGATTCTTTACCACTGAGCCATCTGGGAAGCCCCCAGTTAAAAAGTATTAGTTGGCATGAATGTCTCGAGATTTCTTATATTCTGTATATCAACTTGCAGTGAAAAACTGGGTAATAGAATTCATTTAGGATAACATTTTGTTCTCCCAAGCTTAGAATTTAAAGCTGTTAACAAGCAGATTTTCTTGACGTTAAGATCAGTGAGACATTAAAGGTATTCTGTTACAATATCCATGTATTAGGGTCAGTATACACTAAGAATTGTACTAACGTATATACACACATCAACACACGGTGACTCAGCCCCTTTGATTTGAGTTGAGAGCGCGGTTACGGGTAGCGCTCGAAAGGTGTAGTTTGTTAGAAGAATTAGGTGCCACACATAAAGAGGTAAGCTTAATCAGTCATCCTGTAATTTCAGTTAAGGGTTTGTCCTTTGAATCCTTTCATTTAAAAAAGAATGAAGGCTCTAGTGGTGGGCATCAGGTGTTCTTTCTGATTGAGGACCCACCCACCTGGGTTATTTTAATGACTAGTAAACTAGCCTTGTGGCTCAGAGCTGCAGGATGTCTTCAGTACCCCTTTGTCCAGGAGAAGACAAATTCTGACTCTAATCACCTGGTGATATTCGGGATGGATAGCATCACCATGTATTTTCTTTCTATGTTGTGTTTTCAGTTTCGAGTTGAGTTTTTCCAGGTGGAGTTTTGCTGTCTTTACTTATTTGTTTACTCTGATTCCATTTTTTGGTTTATCCACATTTATCCACAGTCAGGGCTTCCATGTAAAATTGGGTTCAGTTCCTGATAGCCTTGAGCTGCCCTGAATGTCGCTGACAAGACGTGGTCCTCTCATGCCCAGGTGCAGACCGTGAAGGAGCAGGACTGGGAGCGCACACAGCAAGCCAGCGTGCTGGCCGACGTGGCTCAGGCGTTCCAGAGTGATGAGGGCGTGTCTGACGGTGAGGGCGACAGGGTCACCGTCTTCAGCTCGGCCACTCATCTGTCGCCCAGCGGGCAGGCCGATGCCAGGACTCTGAGTGTGAGGCTACAGGAGGAGCTGGACGCCATCAACGAAGAGATCAGGTGGGTGATCCCAAACTCAGCTCCCCGGAAACTCGATTTCTCTGAGCTGCCTTCTCCTAGGGAAGTCTGAGTGTTCCATAGTAAGAAACCTGACCTCAGGTCTGCTTCAAGAATTTTCAGTTTTGAGATTGCCCTTGATTATAGAGCTCGGTCAGCCGGGGGGTTCTGTCCGAGGCGTTTTGGGGTGTCCCCCCTCAGCTCTGAGCCCCAAGGTGGGTGAGGTGCTGAGGCGGTGTCCGCTGGGGCCCGTGCACCCTTCTGTGTCCCTCGGAGCCCACCACTTTCTGGTGAAAGGCCACCTGGAACAGAAAAGCTCAGGTTTTGGGGTTTGCAAATTCTCACTCAGATGTGCATTTTCATTTTTAACTTAATTAACAGTGTGAAGATTGGCTTGTTGTAAGACAGTGGTCCAAGGACGTGTGTTTGAGTTTTTCTCATCTCATCAGTATACTTAAGATGTTTTCTTTAGACACCGTCTTGGCAGTTATAACAATGTACAAAACGGGATAGAATCCAAAGGCCGGCCTCGTGGTGAGCAGGGGACCTTGGGTCTGGGTGCAGCCAGGTGGCTGGGGGTCCCGAGGCCTGCCTGGTGCCACACCCACACAGCTATGCCCGTGTCCCGAGTCCATGTTCAGAGTGGCCACAGGCCAATGACCCTGCACAGGACCAGGCAGAGGCTGCTGCTCAGACTGTTCTCATCACATCAGCCCAGGCCGAGGTGCCCATTTCTGTCCGCCGAGCGCGGGGGTCCAGGAAAAAGGCAGGGGGTGAATGGGACAACCAGCAAACGCAGGTGGTGCCGCCTGCCCATTTGACGGCGAGACAGACGGTTTTGTGGGCTGTGTTTGAGCACAGATGAGATCAGAAAGATGGTCTTTCCATGTCCCCGCAGGAAATGTGGAACGGTTATATATTAATATTTTTATTTTTACAGCAAGTTGTCAAGTAAAAGTGATTTTTCCTTATGTGACAAGTTGACTTGATGTAAATGGTACATTCTGTCCTCAACTTGTTCCCAACAGTGAAAACGTTTCAAGATGTATAAGTGGAAGTGAAGCTGGAGAGTTTACTTCCTGTAAGAATCTTGTATTTTAATTTGAAAATCATTTTATTTGCATAATCATGTATTTAAACTGCTATATAAAAACATCCACGACACATTAGGGGAGAAGACCAGAAACTGTGAATTCTAGGTTAATGCAGCACATTGATATGAATCCAGAAACTCACACAAAGCTGGTGCAGAACTTCCTCAAGTGATGCGTTTGTACATATTCAATCTTTCGTAAAAAAAAAAAAAAAAAAAAAAAAAAACAAGAAAGATCAACTCAGCACTTCATCTGGTCTGGAGACTTGTGTTTAGAAACTCCAGCTTGTTCGTGAATTGCTGTTTTGATTGTACCAAGTTCCTGATTCCCAGTGGAAAAGACTTGCGGCACTGACATGCATCTCTGCCCTGAGAGCGGGGGAGGTAAAGGTTGTCAACATCACGCATCTCCTCACAGGAAGAGTGTAGCCACCAGGGTCCCTTCAGAATGTTAGAGGAAAGACGTGAATTCAAGAGTGAATGATCAGGGGCCAGTTTGTAAGACTCAATGCTAAGTTATTCTAAGTTTGAGAATATTCAAAAGAGGAAAAGTCGAACCTTTTCTTGAGATGTTAATTGAGCAACTGTTTCTGGAATTTGCTAATCATGACACAGAATGCCAGCCCAATTTGTTGTTCAGACAGGTTCCTCTGCTGACAAAGGCAGGTGACGGGTTTTATTCTATTTTAGGTTGATGGAGGAAGAGAAGGAGAACATGGAGCAGTGGGCCGAGGACACTGAGAGCAGGGAGGACAGGGGGAGCTTAGGCAGCCTCCGTCGTTATAAATCGGTGAGCTCCCTCAACCTGCTTGCCCGCTCCTCAGATGCCAGCTCCTACCTGCCCCTGCCCAAGCCCAGAAGGAGGGGGCACCACCCGGCGCAGGAGGGAGACCAGCTGGGCATCATGACTGTGGTATGTGTCTGCCTCCTCCCTGCCCATCCTTCCCCCAGGACATGGGTTTTCTTTATTTTGTTTGTTTTTTGGTTTTTCTCTTTTTGCTTAGAAGAAAATCAGGTACATTTGCTGCGCTCAGAGGTCTACACTTTTGTAAACTGCCTAGTCTTTAATCATTCCACAATGGCACAGCAACGAAGTAGTCTTGATATTTGGACCACAGGCTTAGCACATCATCATGAACTCAGCCAGAGCCTGCCTCTGTAACGTTGGGCCTGGCCTGTACTGGGCACAGCAGCTGCAGGGAAGTTTCTGTTCTCAGGGAGCAGAGTGCTTCGTGAAAGTAACCATAGGCAGCCCTCGTGGCATGGGAAAGCCGTGCAGCACATGTTCCACTGGGGCTGCCTGGCTGCAGGGTGCAGGGCATGCGGTGGGAACAAAACCAAGAATCTCCATGGTCTGCTTGCTGATGGACCCGGCCGCGGGCTCAGGCCAGCTCTGCATGTGAAACCAGGTTAAGAGCCTGGTGCCCCAGGGCCCCAGGGAAGAGGTTGGGCTGCCTTACTTTTATGAGTCTAAAAATGGGATGACGACCTAGGGCTGTTGGTGACAGAGTGTGCGGCTCCAAAGCACATGTTCCAGCTTTCTTGCGTGTTTAGCTTGGGTTTTGTGAGTACATTGTTATCCCATGAAATCACATGTACAACACTCTGCTTTGTAACTGGACATGTATTATCACTTTTTTCTTGTACCACCCATTTCATGTCGGCTGCATTGTTAGTCAGGTTACCATTAAATTCACTGTGAATCCTTTTAGCGGCCTGTGAAGTGGGAACTAGTCCATTTTGTGGTCTTTTGACACACCGTTTTTATAATTTGCATCATTGGCTAATTAGTTGATATTTAAAATTCTTTGAGGATTTCTCTGTGGTTTCTTGCTTGATTTCTTTCCGAATATTTGTTAAAGAACAGTTCTGTATGTCTTCCTCGCTGTTGGAGTTCTCTGGCGGTGTTTCTGCTTTCATCATTGGTTTAGATTTCCTGTCTCATCCTGTTGTCTGCTTAGCTGTCATCAATCCTGACCCCTCCCCTGCCCCCGAGGCTGTAGTTTACCCATCCATCTCCCCTCCCCCATCCCCCCACTTTCTCTGGTCATGGCCGTGCTGTGGTCCACAGCGTGTGCACCCTTTTCGGGTCTGTGCTTTGTCTTCATGTCTCATTAAATGGTGTTTTTCCACCATAGCAGTAAGTTGAATTGGTGTATCACTATGCAGTTCCACGAGAAGGCAATGGCAACCCACTGCAGTATTCTTGCTTGAAAATCCGAAGAACAGAGGAGCATGGTAGGCAGCAGTCCTTGGGGTCGCACAGAGTCAGATACGACTGAAGCAACTTAGCAGCAGCAGCAGCAGCAGCATGCAGTTACAAGCATAATGTAGATGGTTCCTAAATGGCATATCATGTATAATTCATAAATGAGATTGTGCTGACATAAAGAAATGATCCTCTTAAGTGTAGAATTAATGGACTTTTAGATATGCAGATGACACCACCCTTCTGGCAGAAGTGAAGAGGAACAAAAAGCCTCTTGATGAAAGTGAAAGAGGAGAGTGAAAAAGTTGGCTTAAAGCTCACCATTCAGAAAACGAGGATCATGGCATCTGGTCCAATCACTTCATGGGAAATAGATGGGGAAACAATGGAAACAGTGTCAGACTTTATTTTGGGGGGCTCCACAATCACTGCAGATGGTGATTGCAGCCATGAAATTAAGACGCTTATTCCTTGGAAGGAAAATTATGACCAACCTAGATAGCATATTGAAAAGCAGAGAGATTCCTTTGCCAACAAAGGTCCATCTAGTCAAGGCTATGGTTTTTCCAGTGGTCATGTATGGATATGAAAGTTGGACTGTGAAGAAAGGTGAGTGCCAAAGAATTGATGCTTTTGAGCTGTGGTGTTGGAGAAGACTCTTGAGAGTCCCTTGGACTGCAAGGAGATGCAACCAGTCCGTCCTAAAGGAGATCAGTCCTGGGTGTTCATTGGAAGGACTGATGCTAAAGCTGAAACTCCAGTACTCTGGCCACCTCATGTGAAGAGTTGACTCATTGGAAAAGACTCTGATGCTGGGAGGGATTGGGGGCAGGAGGAGAAGGGGACAACAGAGGATGAGATGGCTGGATGGCATCACCGACTCAATGGACATGAGTTTGGGTGAACTCCAGGAGTTGGTGATGGACAGGGAGGCCTGGAGTGCTGCAATTCATGGGGTTGCAAAGAGTCGGACATGACTCAGCGACTGATCTGAACTGAGCTGACACAATCTCCTTTCTGTGTTGGTGCTTATATTTAAGAGTGTAAATCTCATCAGCTTTTGCACAGTTAATGTCTCTATTAGACTCTTTAGAAAAGTAGCTTTTACAGTTAATAAAATGTAAAGACTGCACCTGCTATTATGGTAGCTTTCATTCTTACATATTTTCACAGGAACCTGTTTTAATGAATTTATTTTGAGAAGTTTTAAATCAAATTCTATGTCAGGATTTTACATTAATGTCCAAGAGGTGGTTAGATTTGTTCAATGTTAAAATAGGTATTATGGTAACTTCCTCATAAGTTCATTTACTAATTTAAAGTATAAGATGTTTTTTATTAAGGGAAACTAATTATAGAGAAGTTTGCCTGAGAATAGACAATTGTTAAGGGCCTTTGTTGTACGGAATCCTGTGCTTTAATAAATCATGATGATGTAATAGAATTGTATCTTCCTGAGTAATAATTTCTAGTGTTTCTCTAGTAAATCTTGAATAGCTTATTTAACTTCTGTGGTCAAAAAACTGTTCTGTTTCCAGTCACGTGTTCTCTAAATCTTCATGTCACTTACATGTTTGCCCTCATTTTTGCTTTCCTGTATTTGCCTATTCGGATGCTTGAAATTTAGGCTTCAAAGTCGCAGTGAATCTGGTTTCTCTTCATTTCTTTGCATGCATCTGTCAGCCTAGTGATTTAAGGAAGTGGCGTCGAAAGGTAAACTATTTAGTAATTTAGCAGGCCTTTCTTTCTCTGTGAAGTATTAAAGAGTCCTTATGGTTTAACGTGAATGAACACCGTGTGGTTATGTCCTGGTGAATAACTGACGTTTTAATGGAAGTAATGAAACTCACCCACCACTTAAACTGTGCTGATACAAACAGTTGTAACAGTTTGCCTTTCTCCCACTTGTTTGCCTTCTGATCATCTCATGGTTGTTTACAATAGACACAGTATTATTTATTATTTTAAAATTTTCTTTACTTGTGTTTTTGGCCATGCTGCACAGCTTATGGGATCTTAGTTCCCCAGCCAGGGATCGGACCAGTGTCCCAGCAGTGAACGTGCCAAGTCTTAACCTCTGGACCACCATGGAATTTCCGCTTAGTGTTTTCTTACAAGAAATGACTGAATGAGAGCCAGAGATGTTAGATTTGCGGGAAGCCAATTTAATGATGGTGGGTCGCAGTGTGCAGGAGACTCTGTGCGCTGGGCACATGCTTTCCACGTCTGTCATCTCATCCCCAGGTGAGGTCCAGGCTGCTGCTATCCCCGTTCAGGAGACATGGACACTGAGGCTTAGCATGGCCAGGCACCTTGCCCAGGTTCTCATACCCAGCCGCACGGTGTGGACTGGTCTGATCAGAGCCTGGACACTGAACCGTGGTGCCATCCAGCGCGCTTTCCTCCAGAGGCTCTCATGTCCATCACGGCATCCCTGATGGAGGGAGCCTCAGGAGGGAGCTCGCTGCCTCTCCCCTCGGGTCACTTGGATGAGCCCCTGTTGTTGGAGTCCACTGCCCCACGGGCTGTCCTTCCTTGTCCCTGTCCTTCTCCCAGCCTGCTGACCGAGCACTCCTGGGCCTTCCCGCAGGACTGGGGCAGCTGCGCTCCAGTTCAGGCAGCTCAGTGCCCGGGAGCC
Source organism: Budorcas taxicolor (assembly GCF_023091745.1). Classification (NCBI taxonomy): domain Eukaryota; kingdom Metazoa; phylum Chordata; class Mammalia; order Artiodactyla; family Bovidae; genus Budorcas; species Budorcas taxicolor. The sequence goes on along the minus strand of NC_068911.1, from coordinate 43,156,346 downwards.
CTACTGCTGGGCAGAGCAGAGCAGTGCCGTCCCCCTGGGGTTGGTGACCTGGGTGTGCCACTTGCCCGCTCTGTGGCCTGCTTTGCCCTCCTGTTAAGTGGACACAGTGCTGCCCATCCTGGCCACGTGGGCACCAGTGGGGCGGCTCCCATCCTGGGGGAGGGCAGCCAGGCTGCAGACCCAGAGGTCTTCCTCAGGAGGAGGCCCGGGGTAAGGGGCTGGTGTGGTCCCTGACCTTGAGGCAGGTGTTGGCTCACATTCTGGGGGAGGGCAGCCAGGCTGCAGACCCAGAGGCCTTCCTCAGGAGGAGGCCCGGGGTAAGGGGCTGGTGTAGTCCCTGACCTTGAGGCAGGTGTTTGTCTCCACTGAGTCCATAGTCAACCCAGGTGCATCACTTCCCTGCTCTGTTCCTTGTTTTCTGATTTTTAGAAATGCTTATTTTAACTTGAATTTGAGATTGATCCCTGTTCAGTTCCATGTGGATAATTTCTAGCCTTTGTAGCCTTCTGTTGTCGGAGGGTTCTTGATAGAGTGCAGGGGAGGCTGCCCAGTTTATCCAGCTGCTGTTAAACAAGTTCAGCTGTATTTTGCACTAAGTCACTTTGTTGTCACCAAGCTCCTGTGGGGCTTCACGGGACCAGTATTCTTTACAGAATCCCACTGAAAAGGCACAGGTTAGTTGGTTAAAACAACGCACTGATTGTTTATAAAAATACATGCCATGCATGTCTCCTAAAACTTCCCCTGGCTTAACCAAACACCCAGATGTATCAGTGAGACCTGTCTGGACCCTGAGGGGTTAATCTGTTCCCTACACTGTCCTTCGTGTCCTCACACCCAGGACCAGCAGAAAAGCTGGAAGTCCAGGAGAGATCACCTTCTTTTTGTGTTCTTATTAGTTTATTTGTTAATTGAAAGATAATTGCTTTACAGAATTTTCTTTTCTGTCAAACCCCAACATGAATCAGCCATAGGTACCCATATATCTCCTCCCTTTTGAACCTCTGATCCTCTAGGGTGATACAGGATCATCTCGTAGTGAAGACCTGGGGGTGCTTTATGGAAACCGCTCTGAGCACATGACCCTCGAACTGCGTGTAAGTACTTCAGTGGGTGGCCCCCAGTCTGTCTGTTACCGAGAAATGTGATCCAGGCACATGGTGTTCACGTGGAGGGTTTAGGTACCTTTTCTGTGTTTCCCTTGTTGTCATGGGTTCCAGTAACCTGTATCATCTCTCCAAATGATCTTGGGTGGTGGCACAAGCTGTATCATTTCCTCCTTCAAACAGAAAGGTCTGGACGGCTTTGCTGAGAGGTTTCGTACTCTCGCTGTGGTGCTTCTGAGCAGCATCTGGCGATGAGCACAGTCCTTTCATCAGGGCAGTTCATACCATGCAGGGTTCACGGGGCCGGCATCGCTCTGCTGTCCTGCCGGGCAGGGCCATCTGGTCGCTGGATCCAGGGAGGGTGGAGCCTGCCTGCAGGGAGGCTCCCGTCCAGGGTCTCTGCACTCAGACAAATGCTCTCGCTGCCCCATAGCCCCACTTCTCTTGACCAAGACAGTCCTTAAGGTGGCATTAAGCTAGAACAAGGGGTTTTTTTGTAATTGTGGGAATGCATAGCTAATAGATTTTCAGATAAGATTCTGGTTATAATGTAAAGCCTGTGTGATTGCCATTTTCAAAACACTCTATTGTTAGCCAATGTTACACTTACCTCACTCCCTCAGCTGCCAGCTTTACGGGAAGAGGTAGAAGATGACGAGACTGCTATCAAATCTAAAACCTCGACCCTGGCCACACCGTGGTCCCTTCAGCTGGACCGCCTGCACACGGGGTCGCTGCACACAGCCAACCAAGAGGACATCAGGGACGCCCACAAGTAAGCGGCCTGTGTGTGCATCGTCAGTTTCAGGAGCCCTGCACCTCCTGTCTTGAAAGAGTTGCAAGGATGATTTTAAAGGAATACCATTGGGTTCAGTGCCTGTGTTTAGTGGTGAACTTCAGGTGCTGGGGAAGAAGAGCTCAGTGACCTCAGTGATTTTAGAAAATGTCCTTCTCTAGAGATTGACTCCTGTGGGAGCTTTCTTCCTGCTCTTGAGAGAGGTCTGCCCAGCCTGGGGCATGTTCCTGACAGTGACGGCCCCTTACCTCTCGGGTTCACTCTTGAGGGTCCCTCCCGTTTCCTCAGGGGTCTCCTCTCAGGAGACTCTGTCTCCTCCTGTGACTGACACTGTCATTCAGACCACCACCTGAGCTCCCATCCTGAGCCAGGCAGCACGCGATGGAGGGCACGTGTGGTCACCTGACCAGCAGCCCTGCATGGTGACCATCGCTCTCCTGCCATGGCCGGGGCCGGTCACCCTGCAGGAGGCGGGTGCAACCGCCCGGAGCAGGGGAGCTCGCCTTCTCCTGAAGTGTTGTCACCTGCCAAGCAGCGACCATGAGGAAAGGTCGGGGCGCCCTCTGCACCAGCTGGCCTGGAGTGAAGCCCTCCTCGGGGGAGAGCTCGAGGCAGAGGATCTCAGGTTCCCGGGGTGGTTGTCTGTGTCCAGGAGCATGCATTGCTCGTGTGGAGCGTGTTTGGTGAAGGAGACTCCACTGTCTGCTGCGAGGTTGAGGCGCGGGTGTTGCTGAATGTCCGTTTCTCTCAATAGCTCTTGTGGAGGGGTGTGTGTTTGCATGAGGTTGCCAGTTAAAGGTCATTTTCTCTCCCCAAAGCTCAACAGGCTCTGAGGACAACCCCAGGAACAACCCCAGCAGCAGTAGCAGCAGGCAGGACTCGCTGCACAAAGCCCCGAAGAAGAAGGGCATCAAGTCCTCCATCCGCCGCTGGATTCATAGGAAGGAAAAGGGCCGGCCTGAACACCCCGGCAAGGAAGTGTTAGCACCAGGTGGGTGCTTTCCTGTTCAGAGGGAGGAGGCCTGCAGGCATGTCCCTTCTGTGTCTCCCCCGTTGTCCCCACGAGGCTCCTGTCACTCACGCTGGGGGTCCTCCTGGGAGCAGGAGCGGAGGAGGCGTCTGTCTTCTCAGTGGGTCTGAGATGATCGGATGAGTTAATGAGTGGATGGGTGGATGGATGGAGGGATGGATTAGTGAGTGGGTGGATGGATGAAGAGATGGCTGGCTGGATGGGTGGATGAACAGAGCATGGAATGAATACAGCAGATGATGGTACTCCAATGCTAGAAACATATTCTACAAATTTGATTGAGTAGGAGCTGGTCAATGATTGTTTCCTCCTAACAGTGACACGTGTTTCGAAACGGCCTAAGTTCTCATCAGTGAGGGGTGAACTGCAATCTGTGGACACCCCACAATGAACAGCCCGCCCTCCTTCCTGCCACCTTCCCCAGGAGCTCATCATGGGTTCTTCCCATGCCCCCCACCCCACTCCACAGCCACACAGGTCCTCCTGGGGTCCCCTCATCACACAAGGTTATCATTAGGCCCTCATCTCACTTGGCTTCATCTCCTTGAGGACAGGGTACGTTCCTGCCTCTTCAGCCACAAATGTGTTGAGTCTTGTTTGTGCTGGGTGTGGGATGTACAGGGGTAAGTGGAGCAGATGTGGTCTGGAGCACAGTTAAGTGGCAAGAGGGAAAAAGAGCAGGTTATTAAATGCTATCCCTATTATTAATACAGTGCTGAGATGGATGGTGCATTGATTCTATACCAGATGCTGTGTGTGCCCCTTACCAAGCAGGTGCTGCCCCCTCCCGATTTACAGAGGAGGACACAGTGACGGTCACGCGGTCAGGGAGTGGTGAGGGCAGGTTCACACCCACGCCGCAGGCCCAGGCACTTTTCCGAGCCCCAGCCACCTCTCTGGTGGATGCAGCAGGAAGGAGACGGTTCTGTGGCATGATGATTCAATGGACATGAGTTGGAGCAAACTCCAGGAGCTAGTGAAGGACAGGAAAGCCTGGAGTGCTGCAGTCCACGGAGTGGCAAAGAGTCGGACACAACTGAGCAACTGAACTAAAACCTGAGTGTGTGCTCCCCTGCTTCAGTCGTGTCTGACTCTTTGCGACCCCAGGGACTGTAGCCCACTAGCTCCTGTGTCCATGGGATTCTCCAGGCAAGAATACTGGAGTGGGTTGCCATGCCCTCCTCCAGGGCATCTTATCGACCCAGGGATCGAACCCACATCTCTTGTTATCTGTTGCATTGGCAGGCAGGATTTTTACCCCTGGCACCACCTGGAAAGCCCCAGTGGATGCTGACAACTAGAAATGCAGAAAATCCGGGCTGCTCCCAAGGTAAACTGGGAGAGCAGCAAGCACAGGTTGTAAAGACAAAGACACAGGATGAGCGCCAACAGCGCCCACAGAGACAGGCAGGAATGCGGTCACCCACATAAAGGAAACACGTGCGCCATTCGGAATAGGGGCCCGTCAGCCCTTGGAGGGACAGTTGGAACCGGAATGAAAACCGAGGCCATGGTCAGCAGTGCCCACCCACACAGCCCGGGTGGCGTGGTGTCACTCACCAGGCTTCCCGCGTCCCCAGAGCTGCTGGCGGTAACATCTCTGAGTGCCAGGCCGGGCAGCGTCCCCGTGTGAGCTAAGGCATCACTGCTCTCCTTCCAGTGCTGCTGCGGGCCCTCTGTGGGCGGCCACCCTCATCCCCTGCCCTGCCCCCCGCTGGGGCCTGGCTCTCCCCCTGGGATCCTTTCAGCCCTTGAGCTTGGGTGTTCCCAGCCCTCTGCCATGCTGGACTGGGACGCGACTCAGGACTTAGGCTTGAGATGTCAAGGAGACCTTGAATCTGGAAGGACAGCGCCATGGGAGCAGGAGAGCAAAGCCCGCACGGGGAGGAAGCAGAGCTGGGGAACATGCCCACAGCCTCCAGAGCCTCCTGCACAAGTGCCTCTCTTTGCCTCTCCTTGGCCTGGACAAACCCCAGCTGCTGCTGCTCCGCAGGTGATTCCTAAAGATGCACGTCCTACAAGAGCTATTGTCCTGCTGCTCTGGGGCTGCCTGAGTGTGTTCAGGAGCATCAGACAAGTGGGGCTGCCACACCTCATACTGGAGGTGAGGGGCCTGATACTGGGGAAGGGTCGGAGGGTGGGGGAGGGCCTGATGCTGGACTAGGATGTGATGGTGGACTAGAGCCTGATGCTGGACTAGGGTCTGATGCTGGGGGAGGGTCTGATGCTGGGGGAATGTCTGATGCTGGACTACAGTCTGATGCTGGAGGAGGTGTCTGACGCTGGAGGAGGGCCTGATGCTTGGGAAAGGCCTGATGCTGGGGGAAGGTCTGATTCTGGACTCGGGCCTGATGCTGGGGGGCACATCTGATGCTGGACTAGGGGCTGATGCTGGGGGAGGGCCTGATGCTGGGGGAAGGTCTGATGATGGTGGGCAGCCTGCTCCCAGATGTACATGGAGTTGAGGATAAATCTCTATGAGAAATCTTTTTTTCATACTTTCCTGACCACCTTGCTATGTTCTTTTTAACTTAAAGATAATTTTGTGCAGTATCGCTTGATTTCTGCCGTACATCAACCTGAAATACCCGTAGGTGTACGTATGTCCCGTCCCTCTTGAATCTCCCTCCCACCTCCCCTTGCTACATTCTTGTTTCTATGGATATATGAATAATAGACTGTTGACTAACATAACATGAACAGCTCCCACACACAAGTGTGCACACGCACACTCCCTAGTGCATCATTCGGGTCCACGTCAGGGTGGCCCTCGGCTCCCCGGCCCTGGAACTGACGGTGAGCCTCGACACCTGCACTTTGTTCCCACCCTCGGCCCGCTGCCCGCACCTCAGCAGCAGAGGGACCCTGTCCCCACAGATGCTGAAGTGATGGAGCCTCTTGTCTCCGGAGCCAAGGGCATGAACACACAATCGGTCGTCCTCTGGGGACACCTACGCTTCCGCCTTCTGGGCTTTCCATTGTATCCGTCCATTTCTCTTAACACAATGTCCGTGTGATGACTCGGGGTCCCATTACCAGCTTTGGTCTGTTCTCAGTGAGAGTACAGCTTACCCTCCGCACTCTTTATTGGCCCTGGGAAATTTTGCTTCAGTACTTTATTGAAAGAAAGCAATAAATAATCCTGTGATAAAAATAGTTCAAAAGTAGACTATACGTACTTTGTCACATATTCGGGAAGTTCACAAAAGATTAATAGGAAAATAGAATGATAACAATGAATTGGACAAGTAAATTAAAGGTAGAACCCACATGTAAAGAGACATGCTGTCTTTGTCTACCAAGATACCAGCTGCATAATAAATATCGCACCATGACCTGAACACATCTCTTGCTGGCTTTTTTAATGTGCCGCTGAAAAAGTAAAAGTTACATTTGATGCTTATACAATCCAGAACGGCTGTGTCATCACAATCTAAAAATGTACGCCTGGGCCCATTCTTTAAACATGTTTACAAACAGAGGTAAGAAGATGCTTTACATACAAATAAGGCCTGTGTCAGAGCTGCGCTCCGCTGTCTGTCTGGGAAGGGGCACCTTCACTGTCCAGCTCCATGGCTCCATGGCGGGTGCAGGGCATCGCGATTGCTCCCAGAAGCTTCTCACCGGAGAGTAGGGATCCGGGTCCACAGAGACTAGGTTACGGCAGAGAGTTTCATAGTCGTCTTCTAGTCATCCTTTCAGCCCAAATTTCATTAGAAGCTCACATTTAACACTCAGTACTTTTAAATCACTTCATGCTGCAGACAAAAAGCATTTCTTCCTAGAAAAAGTACAGTTTAGGCCAGTGGTTAAAATCCAACAACAATTGGTTGAAATTAAGTTTGCTTATCTCAGAGGGATGGTTGGAGAGCCTGGTTACATTCTGGAAGGATAATGCACACCGTGTCATGATGATTTTACAACCGCAGGAAAACCCCTTCTCTCATGGTTTAACATTTAACAATTAAACAAGAATAATTATAGTAAATGCATCATTTTCCAAAGCCCTATATTTGTTCATAGGATTTATACAGACAAGCACTACAGTACATTCATTTGAAAGACTAAAATCAGGTATCAGAACATGAATTGATCTGAAAGGATATTTACAGTCAGAATATACAAGAAAATGTAAGTAATAATGGAAATGAAGTCATAAGTTTACATAAATATAAGAAACATTAAATTCTAAAGTATTTTCTCTGTGGAATTCATGAATTTTTCACTAATTAAAAACCTGTAATAAAATATCTTTGGGTCCATGTAACAAGTATCAGCAGAGTAAAGATTGCATGGAGTTCAAAATGTAGTCTTTGTCGTATACTGGACGCTGTATAATCATCTGGAGAATTAGTGCAGGTAAACTGGAAACACAGACAAGTCAGTCCTGGGACGGCAGCTGGTGTCCGAGCCCCTGCCCCTCCAGACACCCCCTCCACCCCATTAGGGACTTCAGCTGCTTTAAGAATTCAGAGAAACATGGAGGACCAAGCAGATCAAGGAGAGAACTCTGTGGCTGACCTTATTCTGACATAGAGCTAAAAGCTGCTGGTAAAAAAAAAAAAACTCAAAAGCCCAATCCAGCTTTCTAGCTGAGACATGACCGGGACAGAGCAGACAGCCTCCTGCCCTCAGAGCAGCTCCAGTAGGGCTGGGCCCCGGGCAGGACCCACCAGAGGCCCACCCAGAGCGGCACCTGTAAGGGAGGGTGGCCCCTCAGCGGCGGCCGAGCCCCAGATGCCAGTGCACCTCCGTGTGAAACGCTGGCCTCCGCACGGAGAGGCCCAGGGCAGGGAAGCCTCGTGAACCCTGGCTCTCTGGGCCCTGCTCCCTCCAAGAACGTGCACGCAGGGCATGGCCAGCAGCACCGCCGCTGTGGGAGGGACACCCATGTGCGCGGACACGAGGGAGCCTCGGCCGTGCTCTCACCACTCTGGCGGCAGCGGGGCGCCAGAGTCATGTTCTCTGCTGCTGAGGGCTCCCTGGGCCTACCTCTGTAGACCCGCTGACCCTCCACTCCCGGGGCGTGGGCTCCGTGCCCCTGCGGGACCAGGCTGGCCTGTACTCACCCCAAAGCTCAGCAGGAGCAAGTCCTGACTGTAGCGGAATCCAGCCTCTGCATTCCCACCACGCTGCCCTGTCCCATGAGTGCAGGAGGAAGCGAGCAAACACAGAGTGTGGTTCGTCATGTGACGTCACAAGGGGCACGAAGACACACACACACGTGCAGCAGCGCCCACTCCTACTGAGGGTCTGGGGAAACTCTTGAGGGTGGACAAGCTGGAGAGAGCAGCCTGGGGGCTGCCACGTGGGGGTCCCTGCCACCCGGGGCTGGGGTGGGGGGGTGTAGGGCGGTCACACTAGAGCAGCAAACGGCACATTCGATGACACAAACGCCATCATGGGGACAGCCACTCCCAGTGAGCAGCTGCCAGTCTCTCATTAGACCTCCGGATTCACAGGGCTGCTGGACCTCTCTTCCAGCCCTCACAGGATCTGTGAGATGGGACATGGGGAGGGACTGGCTACTTGCGGGTCAGAGGCCGGGCACCTGTGGCCTAGAGCCCCGCAATCTGCTGTCCTGGGGGCTGGGCCGCTCTCCCCAGGCCGCTTCAGGGAAGGCAGAGCATGGGGCTCATCTAAGAAAGTGGAAACTCAGTCTCAGCCTCCCTCGGAAATGTCACCACTGACGTTTTCTCATCAAAACACAGGCTGTAGGGCCCAATGGGTCAGCCCTGACCCCCAAGCCGCGCTCTAAGTTGACTAAGAAATCTACAGAAGCCGCTAGCAGAAACCCACTGCTCCCAATTGAACGTTTTCCATCTCCCCCTGGGCCCACCAGGAACACATCTGATGAGTGTCTGGCCAGGGTTCCAGAGAGGGCTAAAGACAGTGGGGGCTGCTGATGGAGCAGGCCACCTGTCCAAGCCCTTCTGATTCTAAGAGCCCCGGACACCTGCTGCACTGTGACTTCAAAAGCCATGAAGACAACCCAGTTACACGGTTTATGCCCTGCCTATCTCATGCGGTTTGTAAAAGGTCACCTCCAATATATTCCCAACACCTCGCTCTAGGATTGTTTCTAATTTATCTAAACTCTAATGTCTATGTCACCTGTCCATCTGACAGGGAAATGTTGGATTTATAATGAAGAGAATGGAAAATAAAAAAGCAAGCAGTTAGACTCTTCAATCGACTGAAAGCTAAGCTACAGTTAAGAATTGTAAAAATGAGCTGCATGCTCCTTGGAAGAAAAATGCTGTTTGAAAAAGGAGAGAGGCACTGGGTCCCCCCAACCCCTGGTTAAGCGTATTATTGAGTTCTGGTGAAGAGACGATGCAGCTTCCCCATAAGCGCCCTCACCAAAAGTGCCCAGCTTAGCACAGGCTTTCCCTAAATATACTTTGCTCTGTCAGAGCAAGTGAGAGCAAAGCTTATTAATCTACTCACGGGAAGGGCTAATAACAGGAAAAAATGCACCAAAGAGACCCTCCAGGCCCCGTTCCCATGAGGTGAGCGCACACTCTCTCTGGGGCGGGCACAGCCAACCGTAGAGAAAGCATCCAGTGAGACACCCCTGTCACAGATGGGACACTGGAGCGGGGTGGTTGGTGCAGAAGGCAACTTCTGACCCCGGCCCAGGCTGTCTGGCCGTCTATCTTGCCATCAAGTGGGGACACAGCGGCCCTGAGCACCCAGCCTGAACTAGCAGTGTTCTCTGGCAGAGAGGCTGTCAGAGGGAAAACCAGAGCTGAGATTGAAAGGGCAACTGCCAGGCCGTGTATTTACGTCCCGGCCAAACTCAGGGGAGGACCTCTCCTGGCCTCACCTTCTTCGTTCACCCCATTGACTGACAGTGTGCAAGGGACCGACGACAGTGAGGACGGGGGGAGGACAGGCAGGTGGACACTGCTGTCACTGAATTTGGACTCGGCCATCCTCCCAGTGGGGAGAGTCCTTGAGGGGCAACTGGTGTGGCCTGAGAGTGACCCTACTGTTTTACAAAAGAACTCTTGAGCGCTGCTGGCCACACACACATCTCTACAAGCATGGGTGTCAATCTAACGCTCTGAGAACAGACATGTGTCTTGGTTTTATTAGTTGCAAGAATATGCTAGCATTCAACCAGACAAGAACTTGAAGAAAAACCAGCACAACTGTTTAACGTTTATAAACAGGTGTTAGGGTTCCCTGTAGAGCACTGCCCCTTGGGCGTGCGATGGCACTAAAGAGCCCTGTAACCTGGGAAGCAGGCCATTCCAGCTCATCCACATTCTAGCCCAGGGCTGCACACGCCGTCCGACCTGTCACCTACCATCCGGCTGCATCTTCTTTGGCTGCACCGAGGGTGAGGGCAGAGAGGACGGGACCCGGAAGTTTGTGGGCAGAGTCTCTGTGCACCCAGCAGCTAAGCCATGGATATCCTTTGGTCTGAATTTTTTCCTCCAAGAAGGTGCCTTCCTAAAGCTTTTATCTACGTTTGGAAATTACAGGACAGACAAAAAGACAATTTAAAACAAAGAACAAAACAAAAAGCCACTAGCCCTTTAAAATGGCTGAGTTTGCTACTGCACTTTTGTCCACGAGTATCTGACCCGTTTGTGATGACCATGTGACTGATCTGCCCAAACTGGGAACAGAGGAGCATGGCACAAGGTGGGGTCACATGCGTACCAGGACCCTGACTGGACCCTAACTGGACCGCCCTGGCTACCCGAGTGGACAGTTAGCAGATTTCACTTCATGGAAACATTTTCAAGCTGTAACTAGTTCTGTCTCACGCTGGGACAGAGCCAATGGATGCTTCTTCAGGTGTCCCATTCTCCTTGTCAAATCAAGTGTCCTTAAGGTCCGATGAAGACAAGAACTATAGTGTGGCCCGGAGCAGCCAACGGAATGGACAAGGCCTGAAGAGGCCCAGGGTGGGAGGGCACCAAGACCTCCGTGCCCCTCACCCCACCGCCCGTGTCCCACATGCACCCAAGCCCGGCCAGCCTCTGGGGGTCATGGAAGCCCTCTGGGCCCCCAGGCCCGGCCAGGCGACTCCTGGCCTCAGGTTGGCGGGGTTCGGGTGCGTGGCATCATCGGCAGGCCAGAGTCCGGGTCGCCAGTCTTGCCGCTCAACTACAGCGCGTGCCCCCTGTCGAGAGGTGCAGCCAGCTTGGCCAACTGGCAGGTCAGGCAGGTCAGAGCTAAAGGGAGGCGCAATGCAAGGCTCTTAGGGCGCCCGGCGGCAGCTGTGTCCGTCTAGGGCCATAGCAGCCTGAACACACCCGATTTCTTCCGATCTCGTAAGCTAAGGAGAGTCGGGCCTGCCTTAGTCCTTGGGTGGGAGACCACCTGGGAATACCTGGTGTTGTAGGCTTTTTGCCTCCCCTCTCCTTTAGCCCCCGGCCTGCGTCCCAACTCTTGGGCCCCCGCAGCCCGAGCCCTTCCCATGAAGGCGGGAGTGGGTGGCCGGGGCCTCAACTCCCGCTGCAGACCCGGGTTGCCTCCGCGCGGCTCCGAGCCCCTACGCATTTGGCTTCCAGGAAACCAGACGACCGGCCCTGGAGTCTCCGTCTGGGGCTCCCTTGGCATGCCTCAGGAAATCCCGGCAGCTGGGGCTCCAGCCCCCAGCCCCAGCACCAGCCTCACAGGCGATCTCGCGCAGACGGTGCATGGATCTTGCTGAGTTTTACTTTTGGTGGATATATGCCTGAGAGTGGGACTGCTGAAGAATATGGTACTTCGAGTTTTAGTTCCTTGAGGGGCCTCCATACTCTTTTCCATAGTGGCTGCACCAACTTCCATCCCTACTAACAGTGGAGGCGAGTTCCCTTTTCTCCACAACCTCTCCAGCATTTGTTATGGACAGACTTTGCAATGAGGACCATTCGGACTACTGTGAAGTGGTCCCTCCATGGAGTTGGGAGTTGAGCCTCTCCAGTAATTAGTCATGTGGAGCAAGATGTCCTTTTTCAAATGCAGGTCCAATTCTATCCCCTACCTCCCTGCTCAAACTGCGCTTGTCTTTCCCCATCAATATTTAATATATGACCAAATCCCTTCATTGCTTGCTCCCCACTTTCTTCTCTGATCTCTTGTCACTGGGATGCCCTCTGCACTCTTTGGGTTACATCCCATAGGGCATTTTTCATTTCTTGAATGCACTAAGGTTCCCTTGTCACATAGCCTTCCAAGATGCTATTTTTCCTGCCTGAAATTCTTCCTGCGTCTGAACCCCGGTGTACGTTCGTTCAAAGAAGGGATCTCAGCTCAATCATGACTCTGAAAAGCCTCCTCTGACACCCAGTTTTTGGTGAGGGAAGAGGCCTCTGTAGAAGTTCTCAAAGGATCTGCCTGGTATTTATCATTAGATTCATCTCAGTGAGAGCAGGAGCTCTGTATCTTCTTCTCTCAGCATTCTATTTCCAGAAACGGATTCCATGCCTCCTAGCTCATACTAGGTGCTCAGTTTTTATTCAGTGCTCCCTTTTATTCAGGGCTCCCTTGGCGTGCCTCAGGCAATCCCAGGGGCTGCACCTGCACCAGCCCCAGCCCCAGCCCCAGCCTCGCAGGCCATCGCGCGTGCTCGTGTGCACCCGCGCGCACACAGAGACACAAGTGCACAGACGGTGCCTGTATCTTGTGGAGTTCTACGTTTGGTGGATCTATGCCTGGGAGTGGGACTGCTGAATCATCAGGTACTGCTCGTTTTCCGTTCTTCAGGAACCTCCATACTCTTTTCCATAGTGGCTCTACCAACTCACATTCCTACTAACAGTGGAGGCGAGGTCCCTTTTCTCCACATCCTCTCCAGCATTTGTTATGGACAGACTTTTCCATGAGGACCATTCTGACTAATGTGAAGTGGTACCTCCTCGTAGTTTTGAGTTGAGTCTCTCCAGTCATTGGTGATGTGGAGCAAGATGACCTATTTCAAATGCAGATCCAATTCTATCCCCTACCTCCCTGCTCAAACTGCTCTTGTATTTTCCCATCATGTTTAATATACGACCAAATCCCATCGTTGCTTGCTCCCCACTTTCTTCTCTGATCTCTTTTCACTGGGATGCCCTCTGCCCTCTTTGGGTTACATCCCATAGGGCATTTTTCATTTCTTGTAGGTCCTAAGGTTTCCTTGTCACATAGCCTTCCAAGATGCTATTTTTCCTGCCTGAAATTCTTCCTGCATCTCAAGCCTGGTGTATGTTGGTTCAACCTATGGATCTCAACTCAGTGATGACTCTGAAAAGGCTTCCCTGACACCCAGTTTTTGGTGAGTGAAGAGGCCCCTGTAGAAGTGCTCAAAGTATCCGCCTGGTATTTATCACTGGATTGGTGTCCGTGAAAGCAGGAACTATGTGTCTCCTTCTCTCAGCATTCTATTTCCAGAAACGGATTCCATGCCTCCTAGCTCATAGTAGGTGCTCAGTATTTATTCAGTGTGTGAAAGACAGAAACGTTCTTTGAAGCCTCAACTTTGCACTTGGCTCAGCACTTTTGATCTCTTTGTATCTTTGTCGATTCAATTCTTTTCTTTCTTCTGGTGATGTGCACGCGATATTCAAGGCACAATCAAAGGCATGAAGACACAGCAATAAGCATAGGTTCTTGCTCTCAAGGAACTCGTACAGCAGATTTCCATCATTTAGGGTTTTTAGAATGCTCTAGAACCAGGTCAACTCTTAGCATTATCCGTTTCCATTTCAAAGAAAGGTCATGTTACTTACATAGCAAAGGGGGAGACCTGCCAACTTTGAGTCCAACACTTATACCTTTCCCATTTCAGGCAACTCTTGTGGTTCCTTCTGTAGGTGTGTGGCTCTTCCAGAAACGTGAAGATCTAGCACAGGCCTCAGACTTTTGTGTGATTTGGAATCAACAAGAAAGCTTCCCGTGATAGGTTCCAGAGCACCACCTCAAACGGTCAGTGGCGAATGGAGTGGATTCCAGGGATATGCATTGTTACCCAGCATCACTGGTGCTTCTGTGGCTACAGACTCAATGCAGTGGGCAGGGCCTGGACTGTCCACTGGGTCTGATGTAGAAGGGAAAGAAGGGCTTCCCCACCACTGTTTATAGCCTTGTGACTAGAAACGGTCCCCAAACAATAATCAGACAAACAAGAGTATCCCAGGTCGTAGCCCATGAGATGAAGGAATGAAGCAGCTGGGTGAGATGGAGCCAAGGGGAAAGGTTGCTCTTTTTCTCTCCACCTCTCCTCCTTTCTTCCTAGAGGCCTTAGGGATTCATCATGGAGATTTGAAATAAAGCTCACAAGAGTCATATTTGTGGAATACAGAGTTTGCATTGAACCAACTATATAAAATGACGAGAGTTTAACCTGCCACATGTTTCTTTCCCAAAAAAGGCAATTGCTTTTCCATTGTGGGGTTTCTCTGTTGCCTTGTTCAAGTAGCCTTCATAGTAAAAACAAAGGAAAACTAAAGAAAGATTCAAAGGTAGCAACAAAGGACACCTTCCGTTTCTGAAATCATCTTTCCACTTTGTAGCACACGAGGTCTTTCCTGTGCATTTTGACTAGGGAATTAGCAGGATCCTGGCTGGGATGGGAAGGCATGCACCTGCAGGAGACTCGGGTTGGATCCCTGGGTCAGGAAGGTGCCCTGGAGAAGGAAATGGCAACCCCCTCCAGTATGCTTGCCTGGGAAATGCCACGGACAGAGGAGCCTGATGGGCCGCAGTCCATGGGGCGATCAGAGTTGGGTACAGCTGAGCAACTAAGAACAGAAGCGTTTCCAAGGCCCACACTCAAGTGTGTATGTGCTTGGCGTGTCGTGTCCTGTCTGTCTGTCTGTCTGTATCTCCCTCTCGCCATCTTGGAGTCTGTCTAGGAAGCTTCGTCTCTTTCTGCCTCTGTCTCTCCCGACAGCCGGCCGCCGATCCGTTTGTCTGGCCCTGGCCTCTAAAGGGAGCTATGGCTCTGGCTGAGGAGCTGGCGCCGGGAGGCTGTCTCCCTGGGCGTCGGTGTGTGCGAGTGTCTGTGCGTCTGTCGGTGTGCCTGCCTGTCGCTCTTCTGCTCTCTCAGGAAGGTGGTGTGCTTGGCGGGCGGCCTGGGGGCAAGGGGGTGTGGCCTCGAGAGGGCAAGGGGCGGGGCTGAGGCGCTCCGGTCGACCGCGCCTCCGTGGCTCCACGTGGGTCCGGGCACCGGGCAGGTGCTGCGCAGGATGGGCGCTCAGGGCCCTGGCTGGGCTGCGCCTAGGCCCGCAGGACGCTCTGAGGCCCGCAGGCCGTGGCGAGGGGATGGGAGGCGGTTTGGGGGGGCCGTCTGGAGGCGGGAGACGGTGTTGCCAGAAGCCAGACACCTCCGGGGCCGCGTGGCCCTGAGCAGCGATCGGGATGGGGGCAGACTCCTCAAGTCATTTTTCTCATCTTCCCACTGAGCAGACCAGAGTGGATCAGATAGGGGTTCTCATTACTTGCTTCAAATTTATGACGAGAGCTAATGTAATTTTAGTACATTTGAGGGGGGAGTTGTCGTAACTTAGATTTTTGTCCACGCTACACTTTGTGTGGGATCTTATTTCCCTGACCAGGAATTAAAACCCGTGACCCCTGCCGAAGTTTGGAGTCTTAACTACTGGGTCTCTGGGGAAGTCCACTCTAAGTTTCGACTGAACTGGTGGAATTCCGACGTGCCTTAGTATGTTTCCGGCTATACTGTGAGGCTGAGAGGAGTTATCGGGCCTGAATTCGAGCATGAGGTTAAAGGTGCTCCTTTGCGCCGCCCCCCGACCCTCGCACCTGCTGCTGGAGCACCTGGAGTGCCTGGTTCCCCGGTATGCGCTGTCCCTCTGGATGACGGCGGGCAGGCGGCAGGCACAGTCCCCAGCCAGCATGACCAGCGAGGTGGAGGTGCTCAGGGCGCTGAAATTGCTGTTTGAGCACCACAAGGTCCTGGACGAGAAGCTACCAGCCCCCCGGCCATCCTGGAGTTGTACACTTGCTGCCTTGTTAGGTGGATGATGCACGTATTTATGTAACTAGTTGACTTTTGAGCTTCTTGAATTCTGGTATATACATTTGTTTCTGCAAGAAGTCTTAAGTTTTATATGGTTAAACAGCGTTGCCTGCATACATGCTCAGTCATGTCTGAATCTTTCCAACCCTGTGAACTATAGACCACCACGCTCCTCTGTTCATGGGGCTTCCCAGGCATGAATACTGGAGTGGGTGGCCATCTTCTACTCCAGGGAATCTTCCCGACCCAGGGATCGATCCTGCCCTCTTACATTGGCTGGCGGATTCTTTACCACTGAGCCACCTGGGAAGCCCCCAGTTAAAAAGTATTAGTTGGCATGAATGTCTCGAGATTTCTTATATTCTGTATATCAACTTGCAGTTAAAAACTGGGTAATAGAATTAATTTAGGATAACATTTTGTTCTCTCAAGCTTAGAATTTAAAGCTGTTAAGAAGCAGATTTTCTTGACGTTAAGATCAGAGAGAGAAAGGTATTCTGTTACAGTATCCATGTATTAGGGTGAGTATACACTAAGAAGTGTAGTAAGGTATAAACTCACATCAACACACAGTGACTCGGCCCCTTTTATTTGAGTTGAGAGCGCGGTTATGAGGAGCGCTCGAAAGGTGTAGTTTGTTAGAAGAATTAGGTGCCACACATAAAGAGGTAAGTTTGATCAGTCATCGTGTAATTTCAGTTAAGGGTTTGTCATTTGAATCCTTTCATTTTAAGAAAAAATGAAGGCTGTAGTGGTGGGCATCAGATGTTCTTTATCTTTCTGATTGAGGACCCACCCACCTGGGTTATTTTAGTGACTAGTAAACTTGCCTCTCAGAGAAGGCAATGGCACCCCATCCAGTACTCTTGCCTGGAAAATCCCATGGATGGGGGAGCCTGGTAGGCTGCGGTCCATGGGGTTGCGAAGAGCTGGACACCACTGAGCGACTTCCCTTTCACTTTTCACTTTCATGCACTGGAGAAGGAAATGGCAACCCACTCCAGTGTTCTTGCCTGGAGAATCCCAGGGACGGGGGAGCCTGGTGGGCTGCCGTCTATGGGGTCACACAGAGTCGGAGACGACTGATATGACTTAGCAAACTAGCCTTGTGGCTCAGAGCTGCAGGATGTCTTCAGTACCCCTTTGTCCAGGAGAAGACAAATTCTGACTCTAATCACCTGGTGGTATTCGGGATGGATTGCATCACCATGTATTTTCTATGTTGTGTTTTCAGGTTTGAGTTGAGTTTTGCCAGGTGGAGCTTTGCTGTCTTTACTATTTGTTTACTCTGATTCAATTTTTTGGTTTATCCACATTTATCCACAGTCAGGGCTTCCATGTAAAATTGGGTTCAGTTCCTGATAGACTTGAGCTGCCCTGAATGTCGCTGACGAGACGTGGTCCTCTTGTGTCCAGGTGCAGACTCTGAAGGAGCAGGACTGGGAGCATGCGCAGCAAGCCAGCGTGCTGGCTGACGTGGCCCAGGTGTTCAAGAGTTACGAGGGCATGTCTGACAGCGAGGGTGACAGGGTCACCCTCTTCAGCTCGGCCACTCAGCTGTTGCCCAGCGGGCAGGCTGATGCCAAGACTCTGACTGTGATGCTGCAAGAGTAGCTGGACGCCATCAACAAAGAGATCTGGTAGGTGATCCTGAACTCAGCTCCCCAGAGACATGGTTTATCTGAAGACATGCCTTCTCCTAGGGAAGTCTGAGTGTTCCATAGTAAGAAACCTGACCTCAGGTCTGCTTCAAGAATTTTCAGTTTTGAGATTGCACTTGATTATAGAGCTCGGTCAGCCGGGGTGTTCTGTCCACGGTGTGGTGTCAGCACTCTGTGGGGGGGTGTTGTGGGGTGTCCCCCCTCAATTCTGAGCCACAAGGTGGGTAAGGTGCCGAGGTGGTGTCCCCTGCAGCCCGTGCACCCTCCTGTGTCCCTTGGAGCCGACCCTGTTCTGCTGAAAGGCCACCTAGAACAGAAAAGCTCGGGTTTTGGGGTTGGCAAATTCCCACTCAGATGTGCATTTTCCTTTTTAACTTAATACAGTGTGAGGATTGGCTCATTGTAAGACAGTGGTCCAAGGACATGTGTTTGAGTTTTTCTCATCTCATCAGTATATTTAAGATGTTTTCTTTAGACACCGTCTTGGCAGTTATAACAATTTACAAAACGGGATAGAATCCAAAGGCCGGCCTCATGGTGAGCAGGGGGCCTTGGGTCTGAGTTCAGCCAAGTGGCTGGGGTCCCCGGGGCCTGCCTGGTGCCACACCCGCACAGCTATGCCCGTGTCCCGAGTCCATGTTCAGAGTGGCCGCAGGCCGATGACCCTGCACAGGACCAGGCAGAGGCTGCTGCTCAGACTGTTCTCATCACGTCATCCCAGGCCGAGGTGCCCATTCCTTTCAGCCGAGCGTGGGGGGCCGGGAGAAAGGCAGGGGTCGAACGGGACAACCAGCAAACGCAGGTGGTGCCGCCTGCCCATTTGACGGCAAGACAGACAGCTTTGTGGGCCGTGTTTGAGCACAGACGAGCTCAGAAAGATTGTCTTTCCACGTCCCCACAGGAAATATGGAATGGTTATATATTAATATTTTTATTTTTACAGCAAGTTGTCAAGTAAAAGTGATTTTTCCTTATGTGACAAGTTGACTTGATTTAATGGTAAATTCTGTCCATCAACTTGTTATCAACAGTGAAAACCTTTCAAGATGTAGAAGTAGAAGTGAAGCTGGAGAATTTACTTCCTGTAAGAATTTTGTATTTTAATTTGAAAATCATTTTATTTGCATCATCATGTTTTTAAACTGCTATATAAAATCATCCACGACACATTAGGGGAGAAGAGCAGAAACTGTGAATTCTAGGTTAATGCAGCACATTGATGAGAATCCAGAAACTCACACAAAGCTGGTGCAGAACTTCCTCAAGTGATGCATTTGTACATATTCAACCTTAAAAAAAAAAAAAAATCAACTCAGCACTTCATCTGGTCTGCAGACTTGTGTTTAGAAACTCCAGCTTGTTTGTGAATTGCTGTTTTGATTGTACCGAGTTCCCGATTCCCAGTGGAAAAGATTTGAGGCACTGACGTGCATCTCTGCCCTGAGAGCGGGGGAGATAAAGGTTGTCAACATCAGGCATCTCCTCACAGGAAGAGCGTCGCCACCAGAGTCCCTTCAGAATGTTAGAGCAAAGACATGAAATCAAGTTTGAATGATCAGGGGCCAGTTTGTGAGAATATCAAAAGTGGAAAAGTCGAACCTTTTGTCTGAGATGTTAGTTGAGCAACTGTTTCTGGAATTTGCTAATCGTGACATGGAATGCCAGCCCAATTTGTTGTCCAGACAGGTTCCTCTGCTGACAAAGGCAGGCAATGGGTTTTATTCTTTTAGGTTGATGGAAGAAGAGAAGGAGAACACGGAGCAGCAGGCGGAGGAGGCTGAGAGTAGGGAGGGCAGGGGGAGCTTAGGCAGCCTCCATCGTTATAAATCGGTGAGCTCCCTCAACCTGCATGCCGGCTCCTGCCCACCCCTGCCCAAGCTCAGAAGGAGACAGCACAGCCCGGCACGGGAGGGAGACCGGCTGGGCATCATGACTCTGGTATGTATCTGCCTCCTCCCTGCCGCATCCTTCCCCCAGGACATGGGTTTTCTTTATTTTGTTTGGTTTTTGGTCTTTCTCTTTTTACTTAGAAGAAAATCACGTACATTTGCTGCGCTCAGAGGTCTACAATTTTTTAAACTGCCTAGTCTTTAATCATTCCACAATGGCACAGTGACAAATTAGTCTTGATATTTGGACCACAGGCTTAACCCGTCATCGTGAACTCAGTCAGAGCCTGCCTCTGTAACATTGGGCCTGGCCTGTGCTGGGCACAGCAGCTGCAGGGAAGTTTCTGTTCTCAGGGAGCAGACGGCTTCGTGAAAGTAACCATAGGCAGCTCTCATGGCGTGCGAAAACCGTGCAGCACATGTTCCATTGGGGCTGCCTGGCTGCAGGGTGCAGGGCATGCGGTGGGAACAAAACCAAGAATCTCCGTGGTCTGCTTGCTGATGGACCCGGCCGCGGGCTCAGGCCAGCTCTGCATGTGAAACCAGGTTAAGAGCCCGGTGCCCCAGGGCCCCAGGGAAGAGGCTGGGCTGCCTCACTTTTATGAGTCTACAAATGGGATGACGACCTAGGGCTGTTGGTGACAGAGTGTGCGGCTCCAAAGCACATGTTCCAGCTTTCTTGCGTGTTTAGCTTGGGTTTTGTGAGTGCATTGCTATTTACCCCGTGAAATCACGTGTACAACACTCTGCTTTGTAACTGGACTTGTATTATCACTGTTTTCTGTGACCATCCATTTCATGTTAGCTGCATTGTTAGTCAGCTTATAATTAAATTAACCATGAATCCTTTTAGCGGCCTGTGAAGTAACTAGTCCATTTTGTGGTCTTTTGACACAGTTTTTATAATTTGCATCATTGGCTAATTAATTGCTATTTAAAATTCTTTGAGGATTTCTCTGTGGTTTCATGCTTGATTTCTTTCCGAATATTTGTTAAAGAACAGTTCTGTAAGTTTTCCTTGCTGTTGGAGTGCGCTGGCGGTGTGTCTGCTTTCATCATTGGTTTAGATTTCCTGTCTCATCCTCTTGTCTGCTTGGTCATCATCAATCCAGACCCCACCCCCGCCCCCGAGGCTGTAGTTTCCCATCCATCTCCCCTCCCCTGTCCCCCCACTTGCTCTGGTCATAGCTGTACTGTGGTCCACAACGTGTGTGCCCTTGTCAGGTCTGTGCTTTGTCTTCCTGTCTCATTAAATGGTGTTTTTCCCCCATAGCAGTAAGCTGAATTGGTGTATCACTATGCAGTTACAGGAGAAGGCTATGGCAACCCACTCCAATATTCTAGCCTGGAAAATCCCATGGACGGAGGAGCCTGGTAGGCTGCAGTCCACAGGGTCCCACAGAGTCGGATTCGACTGAAGCAACTTAGCAGCAGCATGCAGTTACAAGCATAATGTAGATGGATCCTAAACGGCATATCATGTATAATTCATAAATAAGATTGTGCTTACATAAAGAAATGATCCTCTTAAGTGTAGAATTAATGGACTTTTAGATATGCAGATGGCAGCTCCCTTATGGCAGAAGTGAAGAGGAACTAAAAAGCCTCGTGATGAAAGTGAAAGTGGAGAGTGAAAAAGTTGGCTTAAAGCTCACCATTCAGCAAACGAAGATCATGGCATCCAGTCCCATCAATTCATGGGAAAATGATGGGGAAACTGTGGAAACAGTGTCAGACTTTATTTTGGGGGCTCCACAATCACTGCAGATGGTGATTGCAGCCATGAAATTAAGCCGCTTACTCTTTGGAAGGAAAGTTATGATCAAACTAGATAGCATGTTGAAAAGCAGAGACATTACTTTGCCAACAAAGGTCCATCTAGTCAAGGCTATGGTTTTTCCAGTGGTTATGTATGGATGTGAGAGTTGGACTGTGAAGAAAGCTGAGCACCGAAGAATTGATGCTTTTGAGCTGTGGTGTTGGAGAAGACTCTTGAGAGTCCCTTGGACTGCAAGGAGATCCAACCAGTCCGTCCTAAAGGAGATCAGTCCCGGGTGTTCATTGGAAGGACTGATGCTAAAGCTGAAACTCCAGTACTCTGGCCACCTCATGTGAAGAGTTGACTCGTTGGAAAAGACTCTGATGCTGGGAGGGATTGGGGGCAGGAGGAGAAGGGGACAACAGAGGATGAGATGGCTGGATGGCATCACCGACTCAATGGACATGAGTTTGGGTGAACTCCAGGAGTTGGTGATGGACAGGGAGGCCTGGAGTGCTGCAATTCATGGGGTTGCAAAGAGTCGGACACGACTCAGCGACTGATCTGAACTGAGCTGACACAATCTCCTTTCTGTGTTGGTGCTTATATTTAAGACTGTAAATCTCATCAGCTTTTGCACAGTTAATATCTCTATTAGACTCTTTAGAAAAGTATCTTTTACAGTTAATAAAATGTAAAGACTGCACCTGCTATTATGGTAGCTTTCATTCTTACATATTTTCACAGGGAACCTGTTTTAATGAATTTATTTTGAGATGTTTTAAATTCTATGTCAGGATTTTACATTAATGTCCAAGAGGTGGTTAGATTTGTTCAATGTTAAAATAGGTATTATGGTTACTTCCTCACTTTTTTAAATTACTAATTTAAAGTATAACATGTTTTTTATTAAGGGAAACTAACTTATAGAGAAATTTGCCTGAGAATAGACCACTGTTAAGGCCCTTTGTTGTACAGAATCCTGTACTTTAAGAAATCATGATGTTGTAATAGAATTGTATCTTCCTGAGTAATAATTTCTAGTGTTTCTCTAGTAAAACTTGAATAGCTTATTTAACTTCTGTGGTCAAAAAACTGTTCTGTTTCCAGTCACGTGTTCTCTAAATCTTCATGTCACTTACAAGTTTGCCATCATTTTTGCTTTCCTGTATTTGCCTATTCGGATGCTTGACATTTTAGCTTCAAAGTCGCAGTGAATCTGGTTTCTCTTCATTTCTTTGCATGCATCTGTCAGCCTAGTGATTTAAGGAAGTGGCGTCGAAGGTAAACTGTTAAGTAATTTAGCAGGCCTTTCTTTCTCTGTGAAGTATTAAAGAGTCCTTATGGTTTAACGTGAATGAACACCGTGTGGTTATGTCCTGGTGAATAACTGACGTTTTAATGGAAGTAATGAAACTCACCCACCACTTAAACTGTGCTGATGGTTCTGTTGGAAATGGGTCATTCGTTGGGACAGTTGTAACAGTTTGCCTTTCTCCCACTTGTTTGCCTTCTGATCATCTCATGGTTGTTTATAATAGACAGAGTATTCTTATTTTTTTAATTTTCTGTACTTATTTTTTTGGCCATGCTGCACAGCTTATGGGATCTTAGTTCCCCAGCCAGGGATCGGACCAGTGTCCCAGCAGTGAACGTGCCAAATCTTAACCTCTGGACCTTCTCCCAGCCCGCTGAGCGAGCACTCCTGGGCCTTCCCATGGGACTGGGGTGGCCGCGCTCCAGTTCAGCCCACTCAGTGCCCGGGAGCCCTTCTGCTGGGCACAGCAGAGCAGCGCCGTCCCCCTGGGGTTGGTGACCTGGGTGTGCCACTCACCCACTCTGTGGCCTGCTTTGCCCTCCTGTTAAGTGGACACGGTGCTGCCCATCCTGGCCACGTGGGCACCAGTGGGGCGGCTCCCATCCTGGGGGAGGGCGGCCAGGCTGTGGACCCAGAGGCCTTCCTCGGGAGGAGGCCCGGGGTAAGAGGCTGGCGTGGCCCCTGACCTTGAGGCAAGTGTTTGTCTCCACTGAGTCCATAGTCAACCCAGGTGCGTCACTTCCCTGCTCTGTTCGTTGTTTTCTGATTTTTAGAAATGCTTATTTTAACTTGAATTTGAGATTGATCCCTGTTCAGTACCTTGTGGATAATTTCTAGCTTTTGTAGCCTTCTGTTGTCTGAGGGTTCTTGTTAGAGCGTAGGGGAGGCTGCCCAGCTTATCCAGCTGCTGTTAAATGAGTTCAGCTGTATTTTGCACTAAGTCACTTTGTTGTCACCAAGCTCCTGTGGGGCTGCACGGGACCAGTATTCTTTACAGAATCCCACTGAAAAGGCACAGGTTAGTTGGTTAAAACAACGCACTGATTGTTTATAAAAATACATGCCACGCATGTCTCCTAAAACTTCCCCTGGCTTAACCAAACACCCAGATGTATCAGTGAGACCTGTCTGGACCCTGAGGGGTTAATCTGTTCCCTACACTGTCCTTCGTGTCCTCACACCCAGGACCAGCAGAAAAGCTGGAAGTCCAGGAGAGATCACCTTCTTTATTTTTTTTTTCAATTAGTTTATTTGTTAATTGAAAGATAATTGCTTTACAGAATTTTCTTTTCTGTCAAACCCCAACATGAATCAGCCATAGGTACCCATATATCTCTGCCCTTTTGAACCTCGGATCCTCTAGGGTGATACAGGATCATCTCGTAGTGAAGACCTGGGGGTGCTTATGGAAACCACTCTGAGCGAATGACCCTCGAACTGCGTGTAAGTACTTCAGTGGGTAGCCCCCAGTCTGTATGTTACCGAGAAATGTGATCCAGGTGCGTGGTGTTCACGTGGAGGGTTTAGGTACCATTTCTGTGTTTCTCTTGTTGTCACGAGTTCCAGTAACCTGCATCATCTCTCCAAATGATCTTGGGTGGTGGCACAAGCTGTATCTTTTTCTCCTTCAAACAGAAAGGTCTGGACGACTTTGCTGAGAGGTTTTGTACTCTGGCTGTGGTGCTTCTGAGCAGCATCTGGCGATGAGGACAGTCCTTTCATCAGGGCAGTTCATGCCATGCAGGGTTCACGGGGCCGGCGTCGCTCTGCTGTCCTGCCGGGCAGGGCGATCTGGTCGCTGGATTCCAAGTTGGGCGGAGCCTGCCTGCAGGGAGGCTCCCGTCCAGGGTCTCTGCACTCAGTCAAATGCTCTCGCTGCCCCATAGCCCCACTTCTCTTGAACAGGACAGTCCTTAAGGTGGCATTAAGCTAGAACAAGGGGTGTTTCTGTAATTGTGGGAAAGCATAGCTAATAGATTTTCAGATAAGATTCTGGTTATAATGTAAAGCCTGTGTGATTGCCATTTTCAAAACACTCTATTGTTAGCCAATGTTACACTTACCTCACTCCCTCAGCTGCCAGCTTTACGGGAAGAGGTAGAAGATGACAAGACTGCTATCAAATCTAAAACCTCGACCCTGGCCACGCCGCGGTCCCTACGGCTGGACCGCCTGCACACGGGGTCGCTGCGCACAGCCAACCAAGAGGACATCAGCGACGCCCACAAGTAAGCGGCCTGTGTGTGCATCGTCAGTTTCAGGAGCCCTGCACCTCCTGTCTTGAAAGAGTTGCGAGGATGATTTTAAAGGAATACCATTGGGTTCAGTGCTTGTGTTTAGTGGTGAACTTCAGGTGCTGGGGAAGAAGAGCTCAGTGACCTCAGTGATTTTAGAAAATGTCCTTCTCTAGAGATTGACTCCTGTGGGAGCTTTCTTCCTGCTCTTGAGAGAGGTCTGCCCAGCCTGGGGCACGTTCCTGACGGTGATGGCCCCATGCCTCTCGGGTTCGCTCTTGAGGGTCCCTCCCGTTTCCTCAGGGGTCTCCTCTCAGGAGACTCTGTCCCCTCCTGTGACTGACACTGTCCTCATTTAGACCACCACCTGAGCTCCCGTCCTGAGCCAGGCAGCACGCAATGGAGGGCACGTGTGGTCACTTGACCAGCAGCCCTGCATGGTGACCATCGCTCACCTGCCACGGCCAGGGAAGGTCACCCTGCATGAGGTGGGGGGAGCCGCCCAGAGAGGGGAGCTCGCTTTCTCCTGGAGCGTTGTCACCTGCCGAGCAGCGACCCTGAGGGAGAGTCGGGGCTCCCTCTGCACCAGCTGGCCTGGAGTGAAGCCCTCCTCAGGGGAGAGCTCGAGGCAGAGAATCTCAGGTTCCCGGGGCAGTTGTCTGTGTCCAGGAGCCTGCATTGCTCCTGTGGAGCGTGTTTGGTGAAGGAGACTCCACTGTCTGCTGCGAGGTTGAGGCGCGCGTGTTGCTGGATGCCCGTTTCTCTCAGTAGCTCTTGTGAAGGAGTGTGTGCTTGCACGAGGGTGCCCGTTAAAGGTCATTTTCT
Source organism: Budorcas taxicolor (assembly GCF_023091745.1). Lineage (NCBI taxonomy): Eukaryota > Metazoa > Chordata > Mammalia > Artiodactyla > Bovidae > Budorcas > Budorcas taxicolor. The sequence goes on along the minus strand of NC_068911.1, from coordinate 43,130,761 downwards.
CTCCCCAAAGCTTGACAGGCTCTGAGGACAGCCCCGAGCACAAGCCCAGCAGCAGCACCAGCAGGCAGGACTCACTGCACAAAGCCCCGAAGAAGAAGGGCATCAAGTCCTCCATCCGCCGCTGGTTTCATAGGAAGGAAAAGGGCTGGCCTGAGCACCCCGGCAAGGAGGCGTTAGCACCAGGTGGGTGCTTCACTGTTCAGAGGGAGGAGGCCTGCAGGCATGTCCCTTCTGTGTCTCCCCCGTTGTCCCCACGAGGCTCCTGTCACTCACGCTGGGGGTCCTCCTGGGAGCAGGAGCGGAGGAGGCGTCTGTCTTCTCAGTGGGTCTGAGATGGTCGGATGAGTTAATGAGTGGATGGGTGGATGGATGGATGGATGGATTAGTGAGTGGGTGGATGGATGAAGAGATGGCTGGCTGGATGGGTGGATGAACAGAGCATGGAATGAATACAGCAGATGATGATTGTTCTCCAGTGCTAGAAACATACTCCCAGGTCCCCTTCAACCACAACCTGGGACAAATTCCATCTTTAACCTGAAACCCTCAACATCTGGCAGTGCTGCCATTGATATACCAGCTTTGTTTTTAGATACTATGAAGTTAATGAGCTCTATTTAAATTCAAATTCATGTGAACTGAAAAATATTAAGTATATATAATTACTTAAATATAATTTGAATATAATTGTTTGCTAGTCTAACTAAGACATGTCTTAAGTCATCAACATTATATAATACTTTTATTATGCCTGGGTTTAACATAAACTAAATTTGTCAACAAAAAGGTAACTCTCTCTATATATATATAAATATATAAATGAGATAAAAACTTTTAGATAAACATATTTTTAATAGAATAATCTAATATTATATTCTGTTATTATAATCTAAAATCTCTTAGGATTGGAATAACTTAAATTTCTAGAGTTGTACTAAACTAAATAATAAATGTTTATTAAAAAACTAGGTCATTTCCAAATAAAATAAGATTTTAAAACATTAATTACTAAACATTAACTTCCTCTTACAGAAGGTTTTTCTTACATAAAAACTAAAGAGATTTTAAACTATTAATAAATATATTTTATAATGTATAATATATTGATATATATAAATATGTATTTATATGTAATAAATATATATTATAATATGATATAATATCTTCACCAATCTATAATATACAAGACACTTCATAGTTGCTAAGGAAAAGTAAGATATATGCTTTCAATAAAAAGATGTAAGATATGACATATTCAGATATACATTCCACATTTTTCCTGGGGGCCACTGCTCATTTAACAAACAACAATTATTAAAATAACTTGGAAGAATGACGAGCCTGTTTGGACAGAGCAGTGGCCCCTCATGAAAAAGAAATTACAGGCGGCCAAGGAACTTATAGCTACACAACTAGAATTAAAACATCTTGAAGAATCTTGTTCTCCTTGAAACTCTCCTGTTTTTGTCATAAAAAAAAAAAAAATCTAACAAATGGTGTCCCTTAACAGACCTTAGGAAAGTTAATGCATCTATGAAACCTATGGGTGCATTACAACCAGGACAAGATTGCTTTTTTAATATACCTTTATACCCTTTAGACCGAGAGAGATTTGCTTTCTCTCTCTCTTATTTTAATCATATTAGACCTCATAAATGATACCAATGGACTGTACTGCCACAAGTGATGATGAATTCTCCCATCATGCATTAGTACTATGTAGCCAAAGCCCGTGAGCCTATGAGAAAGCAATTTCCTAACTTTCTTGTTATTCACTATATGGAGGATATATTGTTTTCGGCTCCATCTGTCTTACAAACTGAACACATGTTTGATATAGCTCAACTATGCTTTAAAAACTCTAGATTAGTCATTGCCCCCGAAAATATGCAAACCGCTACCCCTTACCATTACTTGGGGTTTGTTAATAGGCAAGGCATTACTCCCCAACTAATTCAGATCCATGCTGATAAATTATCAACCTTAAATGATAAGCTTTTTCAAAAGCTCTTAGGTGATATTAATTGGATTAGACCTTCTTTAGGCATTGCTAATTATCAACTGAATAACCTACTTAATACTTCAAAAGGAGATCCTGATTTAAATAGCCCTCGTTCACTTTCTCAAGAGGCATGAGAAGAACTCTATTTGGTGCAACATAAATGACAAAAACAATTTCTTACTCGCATCAAAATAGATTGACCTCTAGAATTGTTTATACTCCCCTCTCATTCTCCCACAGGACTTATTGCCCAACAAGAACACCCAGTAGAATGGATGTATACCCGTTTTAGGGAAATAAAGTCACTTACACCCTACCTTGATTTATTTGCCCTAATCATTATCAGTGGAAGAATGAGGACTAAAACTCTAATTGGCTCCGATCCTCATAAAATTATAATACCTATCAATAAATACATATTACAGGTATTCCTTATAATCCACAGACACAAGACATAGTCAAAACAAACACATCACACACTAAAGGTACAAATAAAAAAAATTTAAAAGGGGGAATACACAGGTACACTACTGTGTTCCTTATCTAAAGCAGACTTTACTAGATTCTAACATATTTTCTAAACCTATAACTATTGTTAATACAGCTTTATTTGTTTTCAAGTTTTTTAACCTCTTCTTTAGATTCAACCCAAGGGGGCCCCTGGCGTTCAAAATGGAGATGAAACAAGAACCCCAGGAAGAAGAAATTCCAGTATGGGCTATGTCTGCTCTAAAGAACTCCAGAAAGCGCCGCCCTTGGCAGCATCACCCCGATGATCTCCTCACTTGGAGACAAATAAAAACCCTACTAATCAAGCTGAAAATTTGGTCTCTCAACAGGGATTGCCTCCGAGTCCTGAACACATTCTCCTGGCAATACTTAGTCTTTTGACCTGTACCTCCCCCCGCTCGATCAGACTAATACCCAACCCCCCTCTATTACAGGTGGTCGAATGGACGGAGAGAGGACCAATCATTTCAACTAATGACTCTATACATATGCTTTCTCCCTAGTACATGAAAGGGCCCTCACACCCTGGGCAGGAAAGAAAACTAATGAACATTTCTTTAGGCTGTGAAGTCCTTCCCTTGTGCATGGGCCCAGCAAAATTGTGCATAAACGTCAGCCGACAACTTTGGGCGGACAAATTTGGGCTTTCATCCTGCCTCCAAAAGAAGACTTTCAGACATTGCTTGGATTATTTACTGCCCTTTCTTGGTCTGTAAACCATGTTTATACTACTGAAACTTTAGGGAAAGAGTTGGGGAAAGAACAAAGAACTTTATGCAAAGGGTTTACTTATAAAAACTTTACTTATACTCCCATCCTTGGGACAAATGTCAAACCAAATCAAGAAAATCAATGTTTGTGGCTAATCATACAGTTGTTGGTTGGGGACCCCATGGTATGTGGTTATCTGACTGCTCAGATGATATTAACAACACTGTGTGTGATATGGAAGGTCACTGACACTCGATGGAACATTACTATGACAAAGGACTTCTTGAGTGGCGTGACCGTGGATTAGCCCCACCTCGTCCTAGGATCGTCCTCGATAAACATAGTGGGCCTGAACAATGGGCCATTTGGAAACTTGCTGCGAGCACCAGAGCATGGAAGTACTTGGAACTTGGACCGGACATTTCATACGGACCAGTCGTGGTCATAGTAACTATTTCTTTCACTATAATCAGTCATGTTTTATACAGGCCTGTGTCCCACTTCCTTTTGTTATAGCCATAGAAAATTTACAATTTAATAAAACTTTTACGTTCTGTAACTTGTATGAATTGCAAACTATATACTTGTATTAACTCCTCTATTTCTTTAAGCTACTCAATTTTGTGTTATTCCTGTTCAATTCAATCACAATGCCTACAACTGGGAACAAATCAAATTTCATTTACAAAATATACATGATCATGCCTCTGTAAAAGAAAATCTTTAAAACTTTTTCTAAAAACTTGCCCTCTTCCCCTAATTTGGAAATTTTAGCTGAACAAATAAACCTGGGCTAGACCCACGAGGATGGTTTCAAAGTATTACCCACAGTATCAGGTTTGGAACTGTAGCTTTGGTGATTGTCTTGATTATTATATTTGTTGTTTATCATCGCCTTTCTATAAGGTTGGTTAATACTAACCAAACTCATTTGGTCAAGACCTTTTGTTTTTTTAACAAATATAATAAAATAGGGGGAATTGTCAGGAAGCATTTAACAGGAGGCTTCCTGTGTGCTGTTTTGGATCTGTCAGAAATTCTCTGCTCCTTATTAATTCCTGAATACTCAGGAATTAAGAGGAGAGGCAAGCCTCTCCCAGGGGCTGAAGAATCCAGGCATTTCCTTCCTTAGTTTTTCTATACAGTGATAAGTACCCTCTTCCTTCTTGTGAACCATAGGGTAAAAGTGATTGTTTACAACTCTCTCTCTTTAATATGGATCGCCTATGTTTTGTAAGTCTGGAATTTTAATCTTTCTTTGCTGAGAATAACTACCTGTAAGACAGTATATATGCCCACACCATGTTGATTAAAACACCTTTGCTCCATCAGAGCTCTGGTCCCCGTGTCTTTCTTTCTCTCTCTCTCTCTTTTAGGCTGATCCCTTGGATCTCTGAGTTCACTTTCCTGCCTGGGCTTCCAAGACCCTCTCAAGAAGGTGCTCTGCATCTTTACTCCATCGAGCGGGCACCTGAGGCCTCCGTGAACAGAGCAAGTCCCATGTCAGTGGCTCTATTGTCTTTCTGCGTAAACCAAGGAATATCAGCCTCTTTCTCTCCTATACCTTCTTACTGTCGACTCTGGAGCACCAGGTTCCGGTCCATTAAAGGACCTCAACAAGGTGAGTGCAGACGGGGGCTACGCCCGTTGGATTGGCCCTCATCCGGTGAAGCGTTGGGGTTGTGTTACATTTTGTTAGCATGGCTGTGGGTCCTGCCGGCCAGGGCATTTTGGCCTTAGTGGGCAGGATCAACCCCAGCAGTTTACCTTGTAAGAGGTTGTGCAGGTGTTGTGTGGAGGATGGGTGGGGGCCCCACAAGAAGGGAAACACTGGCTGGAGGAGTCACTGGGCACATGGACTCAGCTATCGAGTCAGTCCTTGAAGCAGAAACGCTAAGCCCCTTAACATCTCCCTTCTTCCAAAGAAAGGATACACTGGCTGGAGGAGTCTCTGGGGCATGAGGATCGAGCTAGACAGTCAGTCCTTGAAGTAGCAAGGCTAGGCCCGTGAATGTCTCCCATCTTCCAAAGCACAGAGCAGTGTGTCCAGTATTTTAATGATGGGTACCTACTGCTTCCGTGTATGACATACACCCTCATAGCTACACATGTCTACTACATGCCTCTTACAAGTGCTGGGCACTGTTCTGGGTGCTGAACACTCAGTATGTAGGAGGAGATATGTAGCCCAGGATCTTTTTATTTCTGCAAAGAAAAATAGAAGAATGAAAGACTCAGTGTGGTTCAGTTTGAGCAACTTGACCACGTGGACAGCCCCACGTGCACGTAAATTTTGGTAAAATACATATAACATAAATTTAACATTTGACCAGTTGCTTGAATGCCTGGGTGGCTTCAGTGAAGTCAGGCTAACAGATGGCCTTGGGGTGCCATCCGTCTTTTTCCCAGAGGAACACTCCAAAGCTTGGTGGCCTTGTAGACCTTCCCTTTTTTCTTCACTCTCCCCAGTGGCTCTAGGTCACTGGTCTGTGTGTCGTTTAAGAATCTCTTTATCCACTTTGTTGTTAGGGTTATGTTTTGGAAAGCTTCTCAGACGGCCCTGGGTCTTGAGAAGGCAGGCTTGGATTCCGGGTTCTCCCCTGCCGCATGCCTGCCAGGTCGAGGTGGAGGCTGAAGGCCGGTCTGAGTTGTGGTGGTCTGTGTGGTCTTGGGGTCAGTGGACCCCCTCTTCTCTGGAGGGGCCAGGACATCCTTTGTGTGGAGCCTGGAGAGACTTGACAGGGTCAGTCTTCACAGTCTTGCTCTCTTTTTAATTTATGTTTGCATTTAGTTTCTCATTAAACTGTTTTCTAAGAGTTTCCAAGTCATACAGAGGAAATACAGATGGTTAGCGAGCAACTTCTCAAAAGAGAAGAAGAAATTGCAGAGCTAAAGGCGGAAAGAAACAAGACCAAGGTCAGTAGGGGGATTCTCACGTGTTGACATTTGCCCCATGGGGGTCACTAAATGTTTGCCTTTAGTTTCTCATTTAACTGTTTTCTAGGAGTTTCCAACTCCTAGTGAAGAACTAAGACTATGTAGGGAGCAGCTTCTTAAAAGACAATAAGAAATTGCTAATGCTGAAAGCAGAAAGAAGCAACACCAGGGTCAGTAGGGGGATTCTCACGTGTTGACATTTGCCCTGCGGGGGTCACCGCCGGCTTCCTTGTTGCTGTCTTTAAACTCTGATTTTCAAGTCATTTTTCACATCTTCCCACTGAGCAGACCAGGGTGGATCAGTTTGGGGTTCTCATACCTTGCTTCAAATTTATGATGAGAACTAATGTAATTTTAGTACATTTGAGGGGAAGTTCTCTTAACTTAGATTTTTGTCCACACTAACTTTGTGTGGGATCTTAGTTCCCTGACCGGGGATTAAAACCTGTGACCCCTGCAGAAGTGTGGAGTCTTAACTACTGGGACCTTAGGGAAGTCCACTCTAACTTTCGACTGAACTGGCGGGATTCCAACGTGCCTTAGCATGTTTCCGGCTATAGCGTGAGGCTGAGGGGAGTTATTGGGCCTGAATTCAAGCATGAGGTTGAAGGTGCTCCTTTGGCCCCGCCCTGCAGCCGCTGCTGGAGCACCTGGAGTGCCTGGTTTCCTGGGTTCGTGCCGTCCCTCTGGATGACGGCGGGCAAGTGGCAGGCACAGTCCCCAGCCAGCATGACCAGTGAGGTGGAGGTGCTCAGGGCACTGAAATTGCTGTTTGAGCACCACAAGGCCCTGGACGAGAAGGTACCAGCCCCCTGGCCGTCCTGGATTTGTACACTTAGTGCCTTGTTTTGAGCTCACTGATTGCCCGGAAGTGCTGTGTTCCCTCCCTCTCAAAACAAGGCTGTCTAAGGCTTCCTTTCCCCCTTAGAGACCCTCCGATGGCTCTCTAAGCCACGAGGAAGACCTGGCTAAGGTGATCGCGCTCCGGAAGTCCTAGAGAAGCAGTCGCAGGAGCAGAGCCAGATGAAGGAGTGCCTGGCAGCTCGCTCTGCCCACGTGACAGAGCTGGAGGAGGACCTGGACACGGCCAGGAAGGACCTCCTCAAGTCCGAGGACGTGAACGTGAAACTGCAGCGGGACATCAAGTGAGTGATGGCCGCTGTGTCTGTTGTCCTGAGGTGGACTGTAGGTCCCTACTTCTCCCAGGGACTCAGCCTTGGGATGGCTGCGTGAGTAAGAGCAGAGCACTGGAGACACCGCAGCTGGCTGCCTCCCCGCCTCTGCATCGAAGTCTCTTGGGTAGAAGAGGCCTGGTCCAGGCAGTCTGTTGGCAGTGGACCAACATGAGGGTAGCCCTGGCACTGTGCTGCACCCTGGGTGTGGACTCCCATTTCCACAAGTTCTAGGGGGCCCACTGTGCTCCTTTTGCAAAAATTCATTCATCCATCCATTCATTTATTGGCATATAGTTGCTTTACACTGCTGTGGCAGTTTCCGCTGTACAGCAAAGTGAATCGGTCCTCTGTCTGTCTATCCCCCTCTCCTTTAGATGTCCTGCCTGTTTACTTCACCACAGAGCACTGAGTGGACGCCCCTGTGCTGGACACTAGGTCCTTACTCGTTGACTTTATGTGAAGTATCCGTGCTGTGTGTGTGTCAGCCCCGCCTCCCAGTTCAGCCCCGCATCCACCTGCCTGTCCAATGTGTTCCTGATGAAACTGACATGTCCTTCTGATTCACTCAGGCGAGTCTGGCGACATCTCTGGAGCCCGCTCTCTCGGAGAGATGGGAACATGCTGTGTGGGCTCTGCTGAGGCAGCTTGCCTGGCCATCTTCTCTAGTTTTCTGAGGTTCCGCTCCTTGAAGGGATGTGTGACAGTGATACCGGCGGTCAGACAAGTCGAGTGGCGTTTGCTCACCCTCAGATCCTCAGGCCCGAGCTGTGTGACCGTGTGGAATCGCGATGTTTCTGGCGGTCGTGTCTGCGGGGGTCATGATTTATGAGAAACATCCCAGGGATGTGGTGTTGCTGGGGGCATCGTCCCCACTACCAGCCAGCCAGCCACCCCGTTCTTCTGGCGGGAAAGGTGTTGCCCCGCACTGCCTGTGGGCACTGGCTGGGCGTGGAGCGTCAGGCCGGGCCTGTGCTGGCGCGGCAGCCGGGAGCATTGCCCGGAGCTCAGTGAGCCGCTGAGACACCATCGGTTGGCGGGCGGCCGGCGGTGTCGGGTGCTCGCAGACCCTCCCAGAGCAGGGTCACGAACCGCCGCCAGGGGGCGCCCTTCTGCCTGTGATCTTCCTCTCCAGGCTTGGTTTCTCCCCTCCCCCAGCATCTCTGCTGTCCGTCCCCGTCGGCCCTGTAGTCCGACCGTTTGTCTTCCGGAAGCTCTGCCACTAAGGAGGCTAAACGGTTCCAACTTCCCTCCCAGCTTAGGAAGGTAGAACGTGTGCCTCGCGCGTCCCGCACTTGCCGCTGCCTGCTGCCCGCGCTAGCTCGCCACAGGCAGTCCAAGGAGGGGGCGCAATGGCCACGGGTGCGGGCCCGGGGCAGGGGGAACACGTCTCCTCTCACGAGCCGGTCACCAGCACCCGCCGTGAGCCACGTGTCACACACGAAGCCACGCAGGTTGCATGAGCAGGCATGCAGGCGTGCTCCCCGCGAACCTGGGGCCCGTGGTCCGCACAGAGCATGGCCCGCTTGCCGCCCCTACGATCACAGCCCGCGTGCCATCGGGACAGGGTCGTTGCGAGCGGAGCTGACTCTGTTCTTGGCCAACAGGCGGAAGACAGACAGGGCAGCATCGAGGAGAGGCTGCGCCAGATGGAGGCCCAGCTGGAGGAGAACAAGGAGCTGCAGCAGGTGCGTGTGCTGACCGGGAGGCGGCGTCTGGGCGGGAGACGTGGCTTGGGCGGGGGCCAGCGCTGCCTTTCTCCGCCACCCCGTCTCTGCCGCCCAGTGTGTGCGTGTGTGTCCCCATCTGCTGATCCGGGCACCCACTTCCTCCGGAGCAGGGCCAGAGGTGGTTGCCCACAGGCGGTGGGCAGGGGCCAGGGCATCCCCACGTTCAAAGAGGCTGCCTGTTGCTCTGACCAGCCAGTCCAGGGAGCTTCTTGGGATACGGGTGGACCTCACGACTGCCCCTCAGACAAACCTGAGGGTGCCAGCCCGGGGCCCATGAAGCTGAAGGCATGGCGCCCGGGTGTGGAGCCTGCTTGCCTCGGATGTGGCACTGGAGCCCCACATGCCAAACTGCTGGTCCAGACACAGCGTGTGGGTAGCATGACTGCTCCTAGGCAGGAGGAGAACAGTAGTTGCGCTGCGACAGAAGGCGCGTCAGGAAGGGGTGATGGAGGAGGCTCGCATCACCGAGTCCTGAGAGCGGTTTCCCGGAAAGGGTGGCCACACGGCGATACAGACCATCCAGGAAATGGAGTGGGGATCCCGGGTCCAGCCTCACGTGTCAGTACTGTCCCCACCATGCCTGCGTTCTCAGGCCTGGACTGCAGAGCCTCACAGGCGGGCCCCCAGGGGGCAGTGGTTCTGACTCCGATCCTGAGACCGGCGGTGAGGCGCCCTCCCCGCTTAGGCAGAGAGCTCAGTGTCTCCCGATCAGGGGTGCACATCCTTACTTTCAGAACTGCTGCTCAGAGGCTGTTGAGATCGGGATGCTGTTTATGACTAAGCCAATTCAAAGTCAACTTTTGTTTTGCTTTAAAAAATCTTTGAATGCCGATGCCTTATTGTGGAAGCTGTGACAGGTTTTGTTTCCTTGGGCTCAGAAATCACTGCAGATGGTGACTGCAGCCATGAGATTAAAAAATGCTTGCTCCTTGGAAAGCTATGACAAACATAGACAGCATATTGAAAAGTAGAGACATCACTTTGCCTACCAAGGTCCATATAGCCAAAGCTATGGTTTTTCCGGTAGTCACGGATGGGTGTGAGAATTGGACCATAAAGAAGGCTGAGCACTGAAGAATTGATGCTTTCGAATTGTGTTGCTGGAGAAGACTCTGTTTTAACAGAAAATAAACTGTTTTTAAATGTATTATGATGGAAAATTTCAAACATGCACAAAAGTGGATGGAGTAGTATAATAAATACCCATGACCCGTCAATTAGTCTCAGCAATTTCTAACACAGAGCCAATCTCAAATAGATCATTCTTTTGTCTTCTTTCCATTTTTTTAATACAGTAGGTTCTAAAACAGCTTTTTAAACCTTGAAATTGATGCTCATTTTATAAAACACAGACTTGCCAACTTTGTTATTACATTTAAAAATTGCTTGAGGTAATTATTTCCAGTTTTTTAATATGAATTTTCATATTGGAAAAGACCCTGGTGCTGGAAAAGATTGAAGGCAGGAAGAGAGTGGATGACAGAGGATGAGATGGTTGGATGGCATCACCAACTCAATGGACATGAGTTTGAGCAGATGCTTAGCAGAAGTCGAGTTACATTTTCCTTATGGCTAATCCACTGCTGTAACACGTATAGCATTTCTGGTTTTGAACACTGAATGTGTTTGCATTATAGATGGATTTAGAGTCTGTGGCGGTTGTGTGTGGTTCAGAATTCTGAGTAGTCCTTTCTGGGTTCACCCGAAAGCTGAGACAAAGCGTGAGCCTTTCATGTGGACTCTGCTGTGCATCAGAAAGATAATATGAGCCACATACACAATCTAAAATTTCCTAAAAACCAACGGGCTACTTGACATCTTTCTTTCACCGTGAGTCTTGTAATCTTCTGTGTGATTTCCACACCGAGCTTTGCACCAGCCTGTCTCACGTGCTCAGGGGCTGCACGAGGCGAGTGACTGCCGTGGCCGACAGCACAGAGCTGCCAGGTTGAGTCGAGTGACTCGGAAACTTGGCCCGTTTGACTTGTTTTACTCCATGAGGAAGTGAAGTGGGCTGTAGAGGAATGAATGTGAGGAATGCCCAGGAATGCAGGCAAGCTCCATGGAGGTAGTTTAAAGCAATGAGAGGAGCAAGGGCAATAGAATGAGTCGTGTCCCCCTGACCCGAACCCCCACCCCAAGTCCAGCTTCTCTCCACAGACTTCGTCGTTGTGAATGGCTTGCCATGTTTCCTCCAGAGAAACCTTTTCTACACCTGAGATGGAACTTCCTCTTCATTATGGTTTATGGGTTAATATTGTTCTGAGTGTTTATATCTGCTACGGGACTCTTAGAGAACATTTTCTCAGAATTAAAATGGTCGGAGTTGGTACCTACTACGGTAACCTGTTCTGCACATTCTGGTGCAAGTCATTTTACATCCGGAAAGCAAGTGGTGCAGGCTGTGTCATTTGCTATTCCGTAGGGCCAGCTGATTCTAACCCTGGAAACCCTGAGAGCCGAACTGGACCAGACGAGACTGCGAGGGGCTCCCTTCCACCACGGGCAGGCCGCTCCCCTGGGCAGCTCCCCTCAGCGCTGTCGAGTGGGACAAGGGCCTGTCTGGTGTGTGCACAGTATGACTGGGTGTGGCTCATGGTCGCACCTCAAGGAGCCTGTAGCTTCGTGGTCAGTGAGAGGGAAGAGACAAGCATTGTTCCTTAGGTCAAACTTGGTACCACGGAGTAGTGGTCACAGGATTGACAACACTCAAAACCACAGGTGGAGGTTTGGAAATGGGGGGCCGACCAGTTGATATTTGGGTGTATTCATTTGAGGGGCCTGACAGACTGTGACACTGATGTCTCTGAAGAGTCGCAGAAGGTTGATGACCTGTAGTCTTTTTTTATGTGAATGGAGACTGCGACATGATTTGCTGTTGACTGCAGTGGGAGGAATCACCTGGCTTGTGAATGAGGCGAGCAGATTACTGCTGTTGCTGCTGCTAAGTCACTTCAGTCATGTCCGACTCTGTGTGACCCCATAGACGGCAGCCCACCAGGCTCCCCCGTCCCTGGGATTCTCCAGGCAAGAACACTGGAGTGGGTTGCCATTTCCTTCTCCAATGCATGAAAGTGAAAAGTGAAAGGGAAGTCGCTCAGTCATGTCTGACTCTTCGTGACCCCATGGACTACAGCCTACCAGGCTCCTCTGTCCATGGGATTCTCCAGGCAAGAGTACTGGAGTGGGTTGCCATCGCCTTCTCTGGCAGATGACTGAGCATCCTGATATTTTCTTACTCGTTGTCATAGGGGCGGTAATTCCTATTAAGTATTGAAATGTTTCTTTGGCTTCTTCACGGAAAATGGTCACAAGTGAGAGACCAACTTTAGCAAAGGTTATTAAGGGCTTAACTGGTGACATTCATTCATCTGTAGGAAAGCGACTACTGCTTAAATCCTGAGTTAGGAGACAGTTTGGAGCCCATACGCATATTTCTGTGTTCGTGTGCTTAGGGGATCCTCGCGGTCCAGGGCCCCCACCCAGCCTTCTTCTAGAGTAAGGGGATATCATTTGAGACAAATGCAGACCCAGAAACTGGCGGGTGGAGTTCAAGGATAGCATGTGCCCTGCAGAATGGATAGGGGACATGGCCGGATTTGCTGGCAGAGCTCCTCCAGGGTGAGGGGCTGGTGCTGTCAGAGGTGGGGAACCCCTGCTCCCAGGGTGGATGAGGTGAGTGTGAGGAGGACTGTGTAGACAGTGGAGGAAGAGGAGGTGGACACGGCCTCCTGCTCTTGGGGGTTTTGGGTAATGAGGAGGGCCCTGGTGCCAGGACCTGAGGCCTGGCACAGTTGAGGGGTTCAGATGGAGAAGCCTGGGGCCTGGTCACCAGGACCCTGTGTCAGTGAGTGTGAGAGATGAGAAGAGGAAGCAGCCACGGGGCAGGAGGGGCCGCTGTGCTCTGGACAGTGGGCCGCAGCGGCTGGTGCGAGGGAAGGGTGTTTCCAGGAGACAGCTCTCGAGGGGTCACGGCAGTGACTTAGCTGCACAGGTGCGGCCTCGGAGTGGGGCTCGTGGGCAGTGTGGGCTGGGTGGGGGGCACTGTGCTGGCTCAGGAGGGAGGGAGTGGGGACTGAAAACCTGCCTCACAGGCAGGGCAGGCATGGCGTATTTAGCAGGACCTCCCAGAGGAATTGGTCACCTTGTCTCTGAGACCTTCTCCCAGAAGAAAGAGCTTTGGGCGAGGAGAGGGAGAGAGATGGAACCTGCACCCCACGAGGGGACTGGGAGGTGATGGTTGGGGGGCAACCCAACCCAGAGGCCTCTGTGGCCCTCAGAGGACCCGCGAGGGTCCACGGTCCATGGTGGGACTGGGTCATACCCCCGACCTAGTTCCCAAGTGTGATCTGGCCCCAGGCCTTGGGTGAAGTGGAGCAGAGAAGGGAGCAGTTCCGTCAGGAGGGAGGGGGTATGGGAGGGAAGACAGGCATGGTTTGGGGAGATTCCAGCCCTCCACCTCCTGTGCAGCACAGCTTTCCTCACAAAACCGTTGAGCAGGGCGGCGTGTGACCCCGAGCAGGCTGAGCTGGTGGTTGGCCCTGGCCGCTCTGCAGATGGATGGGGTGTCCTGTCCTCGGAGGAGAGCCCTGTCTCCCGGGTTTAGGGATTCCTGCACATAAAGGCGCCACCCTCTTCCCAGAGACAAGACTGAGCAGAGCCCGGGTGGTCCTGCAGTGCAGGCGGCTCACAGTCAGGGTGGGGCCGCCCTGCCTCTCAGCAAGCCCCTGATGAGTGAGCTCCTGGCACCTGCAGGCCCAGGCCTTAGTGCTCAGGGCCTGAGCATCTATGCTAGGCCTTGTTCAGCCCAGAGTCTGGTGACATGCTCACCTCTGCTTTAATAGGAGACACCAATGGTGCTCAGCTCCGAGCTGTGGGTCCGAGGCCTTTCTTCTGCAGGTTGTCTGAGGTGCCTTTAAAAGCACTGAGAGCAATGTAGACAGTATTCCAGGCGGACAGGTGATTGTGACCCATGGACTTCACACGGGAGAGGGAGGTCAGAGCAGGCGCCGGCCGGAGGGGAGGTGGGTGCCAAGGAGAAAGCAGAGCAGGTGCAGGCCCTGCCCTGGGACCTGAGGGTGGGCTCTGGGGGGACCCTGGACCCCCCAACCCCAGACAGCCGATCCTGTCCTAGTCAGCTCCACGCCCTCGCAGCAGTGCTGCCTTCCCCACATACAGGAGTTTTCCAGCTGCTGGGGATGAGGCCTGAGTGTCTGAGGAGCAGCGGGCAGCCTGTTGCTGTTGTTGGAGCCAGGAGGGCAGTACCCTCCCGGGGGCTCTTTTGCTGTGAAATTGCCGATCTTCCAAATGGACAAGCTGTGGCTTGCCTGACAGAGTGAGCTCTCTTTTCTTTTTTCCCGTGTGTTTCAGGCAACCCCACTTGGGCAGCACCCTGGACCTCAGGTTCCCTGTGGTGGACCAGCCGGCAGACTCCTCAGGCAATGGGGCGGTGCTGCAGCACCCCCAGAAAGGCTGGCTGGCAGCGCTGTGCGACGAGCCATCCAAGGCAAGGACCCCACCACCCCCTTCCCGTCCCTGGTGGCCACCCTGTGAGGCACCTGCCCCCTCACACCGTGCTCCTGAGGTGGGTTTGGAGCACAGCGCTAATAGATCGCTTTACGTCTTCCCATTTTCCTTTTTCTGGCTAAGAGTTTACTTCTAAGGCATGCTTTTTTTTCTTAAAATGACCAGTTTTGATAACTTGTGGCCTACTGTGAGGCCCAGCATGGTACTAATTAGCACAGTTTTGAAATCGTCCTACAAGTAAATGGATACACATATCCATCAGCTTATTGTGAGAAGAATTCTCATTGGAAGTTTAAGTGCCTTTATATTTTCACCTCATTCATGGCGTGTATTTTTTCATACATGTCTGTGTTTTCAGCTTCCATATTCAGTGAGCAGTTAGTTTGTGCCAGACATGGTCAGAAGTAGGACTCCAGCAGTGAATTAAAAACCGTGTGCGTTCTTTACCCACTGCTACGTAATGAATCACTGCCAAGCTTAGTGACTTCCCAGTGAGCAGCTCACAGTCCACAGTTCCTGTGCATTGTAGCAGGCGGGCCTGGTTCAGGGCCTCCTGAGGGCACAGCCACGGGAAGGCCCCCCAGGGCTGGATGGCAGGCTTTCAGACTCACCCGGCTGCTGGGGACAGGCCCAGGTCCCTGCCGTGTGGACCTCTTCATAGCCTGGCTTTCCTCGGAGCACCCTCTGAGAGCAAGAGCGTGGGGTGTAGTCCGGGGCCTTCGTGCCCTGGTCTCGAGGCCACACACCTTGACTTCTGTTTGCGAGAGTGAGCTGCAAAGTCCTGCCTCGCTCAGGGGCTGAGCAGGAGTCGCCCCTTCTGCCTCTAGAAGGGAGGAGGATGGAAGAATTTGTGGCCCCTTTTTTAAACCCGTGCAGCCTGTTGAACAGTAATGAGCAGGGAAAGGACACCAGAGTGCCCGAGTTGTCCGAGGAGGAGGGCATGATCGTGTGTGAACAGGGTGGCCAGCGAGGTGACACCAGGAGGGTGACCTTGAACCAGAGACCGGGAGGCAGGAAGAGAAGTAGCCACTCGGAGATAGAAAAAGGGTCGTGTCAACCAGCGGGGACAAGGGAGAGAGCGGGCCGCATCAGGGAGGAGCCCGGGCTCAGGCCTGAGCAGCTCGAGGCTGGAGCCTGTTTCCTGAGGTGAGGAGGGCTGCTGGGGCGGGGAGCTAAGAGCCAGGCCTCAGCCCTGTTGATGTGGACGAGCCCATGGGGTGTCCCAGGGATGGTCAGGAGAGCAGCTGAGTGTTCCGGCCTGCATCCGGGAGAGGACTCACTCAGCTCAGGGTGGACTTGGGGTCGTGGGCATACAGATGGCATTGAAAGGCATGAGCACAGTAAAGTGGGTGCCCGGGCAGGTGGCGGTGGAGCGAGATGGGGTTCAAGGTAGAGCCGTGGGGCGCCCTGCATTACACGGTTGAGAACGGACGCAAGGGACTGAGGAGTAACCACAGGGAGGGTGGGGCCTGGAGCCCAGGGAGAGACATGCTGGGGGGGCGTGTGGGTTGCCCGGCCGAGGGCAACAGGGAGGGCAAGGAGGGGAGGGGGCTTGGTAACATGGGTTCCTGGAGCCCCCAGGGAGCTGCCCTGTGGGGCAGGGCACACCGCCTGCTGGCAGAGACTTGGAGACCAGGCTGGGAGGGGGACTGTAGAGGCCGCTCCCAGGGAGCTTTCAGAGACCCGCAGTGGGCGCTGCAGGGAGCCCTGGAGGAGGAATCTGCTGGTTCCCCCTTGTGCGACTGGAAGGCGAGAAAAGGGAGAGGACGTGCTGACCCGGCTGATGGGGGTGAACCCATAGGCAGCTGGTTCGCTGGAGTGGAGCAGAAATGATGGCGGGTGGTCCTGGAGCCAGTGAAGTGGGTGGCCCAGCCCTGGGGCGAGGTCGTGATGAAGACAGGAGGCGAGGGCACTGGCCACGGGGGACAGGGAGCCGGCAAGCCAGCACCTGGAGGCTGCCCCTTGGTTGCTTTGAGGTCATGTCTGGGAAAGAAGGCAGGACCTGGGTTGAGAGTGTGGCAGGGGGGAGGTTTGCAGAGAGAAGGATGTGAGGTGTGAGAGTGGGAGGGCGGCACAGGGCCCTGCGGGCACTCTCCTGTGTGTCTCTGATGACAGAGCTGCCCTTGCGGTGCGAGGGGCCATCCCCCAGAACAGCTCGAGGGCCTGTGCCCTGAGAGGAGAGTCACGGGGTTTGGGGGGGCAGCTGGCCCTCCTGTCCCCTGGCTGAGCCTGTTCGTTCCTGTCTGTGGGTGTTCAGACCAGCCTGGGAAACGGAGGGCTGGGAGCCTGTGAGGATGGCACTCTCTGGTGAACTGGTACCAGTGATGACCGCTGATAGGGAGCCAGCGGCTGCCGAGCTGAAGGGTTCTTTTTTCTTATTTTCCTCCAGCCTGGCTGATGGAGGCATGGATGTATTTTTGTAATTTTCAGTTTCTGTCTCTGACTCCATCAGCCCACCCTTGTGAATAACCTCATAGGTTTGACTGCCGTCCATGCTGAGACCTGAGTGTCATCAGGCCATCTAGGAACTGGATTCTCCCCCTGCCCATTTTTTCAGTCCTGCTCACTGAAGAGATGGCAGTGTCTTGTAGGCATCGCCCATTTATCCACAGTCAGGGCTTCCATGTAAAACTGGGTTCAGTTCCTGATAAACTTGAGCTGCCCTGAATGTCGCTGACGAGATGCGGTCCTCTCGTGCCCAGGTGCAGACCCTGAAGGAGCAGGACTGGGAGCGCGCGCAGCAAGCCAGCGTGCTGGCCGATGTGGCCCCAGCATTCGAGAGTGATGAGGGCATGTCTGATGGCGAGGGCAACAGGGTCACCCTCTTCAGCTCAGCCACTCAGCTGTCGCCAAGCGGGCAGGCCGATGCCAAGGCTCTGACTGTGATGCTGCAGGAGCAGCTGGACGCCATGAACGAAGAGATCCGGTGGGTGATCCCGAACTGCGTTTTCCTAGGGAAGTCTGAGTGTTCCATAGTAAGAAACCTGACCTCAGGTCTGCTTCAAGAATTTTCAGGTTTGAGATTGCCTTGATTATAGAGCTCGGTCAGCCGGGGCGTTCTGTCCACAGTGTGGTGTCAGCACTCTGTTGGGGGGGGGGTTGGGGGGTGTCCCCCCTCAGCTCTGAGCCCCAAGGTGGGTGAGGTGCCGAGGTGGTGTCCCCTGCAGCCCGTGCACCCTCCTGTGTCCCTTGGAGCCCACCCTGTTCTGCTGAAAGGCCACCTAGAACAGAAAAGCTCGGGTTTTGGGGTTGGCAAATTCCCACTCAGATCTGCATTTTCCTTTTTAACTTAATACAGTGTGAAGATTGGCTTGTTGTAAGACAGTGGTCCAAGGACATGTGTTTGAGTTTTTCTCATCTCATCAGTATATTTAAGATGTTTTCTTTAGATACCGTCTTGGCAGTTATAACAATGTACAAAATGGGATAGAATCCAAAGGCCTGCCTTGTGGTGAGCAGGGGCCCTTGGGTCTGGGTGCAGCCAGATGGCTGGGGGCCCCGAGGCCTGCCTGGTGCCACACCCACACAGCTATGCCCGTGTCCCGAGTCCATGTTCAGAGTGGCCGCAGGCCGATGACCCTGCACAGGACCAGGCAGAGCTGCTGCTCAGACTGTTCTCATCACGTCAGCCCAGGCCAAGGTGCCTGTTCCTGTCGGCCAAGCACGGGGGGCCGGGGGAAAGGCAGGGGGTGAACGGGACACCAGCAAATGCAGGTGGTGCCGCCTGCCCACTTGACGCCGAGACAGACAGGTTTGTGGGCCGTGTTTCAGCATAGACGAGCTCAGAAAGATGGTCTTTCCGCATCCCCGCAGGAGGTATGGAACGATTATATATTGATATTTTAATTTTTACAGCAAGTTGTCAGGTAAAGGTGATTTTTCCTTATATAACAAGTTGACTTGATGTAAATGGTAAATTCTGTCCATCAACTTGTTATCAACAGTGAAAACACTTTCAAGCTATATAAATAGTGTAAAGCTGGGGAGTTTACTTCCTGTAAGAATCTTGTACTTTAATTTGAAAATCATTGTATTTGGATAATCATGTATTTAAACTGCTATATAAAATCATCCACGACACATTAGGGGAGAAGAGCAGAAACCGTGAATTCTAGGTTAATGCAGCACATTGACGAGAATCCAGAAACTCACACAAAGCTGGTGCAGAACTTCCTCAAGTGATGCGTTTGTACATATTCAACCTTAAAAAAAAAAAAAAATCAGCTCAGCACTTCATCTGGTCTAGAGACTTGTGTTTAGAAACTCCAGCTTGTTCGTGAATTGCTGTTTTGATTGTACCGAGTTCCCAATTCCCAGTGGAAAAGACTTGCAGCACTGACGTGCATCTCTGCCCTGAGAGAGGGGGAGGTAAAAATTGTCAACATCAGCTATCTCCTCACAGGAAGAGCGTCGCCACCAGGGTCCCTTCAGAATGTTAGAGGAGAGACGTGAAATCAAGCATGAATGATCAGGGGCCAGTTTGTAAGACTCAATGCTAAGTTATTCTAAGTTTGAGAATATTCAAAAGAGGAAAAGTTGAACCTTTTGGCTGAGATGTTAATTGAGCAACTGTTGGTGGAATTTGCTAATCGTGACACAGAATGCCAGCCCAAATTTGTTGTCAGACACGTTCCTCTGCTGACAAAGGCAGGTGACGGGTTTTATTCTATTTTAGGTTGATCGAAGAAGAACACGGAGCAGCCAGCCGAGGAGACTGAGAGCAGGGAGGGCAGGGGGAGCTTAGGCAGCCTCCGTTGTTTTAAATCAGTGAGCTCCCTCAACCTGCATCCACCTCGTTGCATGCCGGCTCCTGCCTGCCCCGAAGTGGGCACTCCAAGCCTCGAAGGAGGCAGCACAGCCCAGCCCGGGAGGGAGACCAGCTGGGCACCATGACTCTGGTATGTGTCTGCCTCCTCCCTGCTGCATCCTTCCCCCAGGACACTGGTTTTCTTGTCTTTGTTTTTGGTTTTTCTCTTTTTACCCAGAAGAAAATCAGGTACATTTGCTATGCTTAGAAGTCTAACATTTTTTAAACTGCCTAGTCGTTAATCATTCCACAATGGCACAGTGACATAGTCTTGATATTTGGACCACTACTTAGCCCGTCATCATGAACTCAGCCAGAGCTTGCCTGTGTCATTGGGCCTAGCCTGTGCTGGGCACAGCAGCTGCAGGGAAGTTTCTGTTCTCAGGGAGCAGACAGCTTCGTGAAAGTAACCATAGGCAGCCCTCATGGCGTGGGAAAGCCATGCAGCACATGTTCCATTGGGGCTGCCTGGCTGCAGGGTGCAGGGCATGCGGTGGGAACAAAACCAAGAATCTCCGTGGTCTGCTTGCTGATGGACCCGGCCGCGGGCTCAGGCCAGCTCTGCGTGTGAAACCAGGTTAAGAGCCTGGTGCCCCAGGGCCCCAGGAAAGAGGTTGGGCTGCCTCACTTTTCTGAGTCTAAAGCTGGGATGACGACCTAGGGCTTTTGGTGACAGAGTGTGCGGCTCTAAAGCACATGTTCCAGCTTTCTTGCGTGTTTAGCTTGGGTTTTGTGAGTGCATTGTTATCCCATGAAATCACGTGTACAACACTCTGCTTTGTAACTGGACATGTATTATCACTTTTTTCTGTTACCACCCATTTCATGTCGGCTGCATTGTTAGTCAGCTTATCATTAAATTAATCGTGAATCCTTTTAGTGGCCTGTGAAGTGGGAACTAGTCCATTTTGTGGTCTTTTGATACACTGTTTTTATAATTTGCATTATTGGCTAATTAGTTGCTATGTAAAATTCTTTGAGGATTTCTCTGTGGTTTCTTGCTTGATTTCTTTCCGAATATTTGTAAAAGAACAGTTCTGTATGTTTTCCTTGCTGTTGGACTTCTCTGGCAGTGTGTCTGCTTTCATCATTAGTTTAGATTTCCTGTCTCATCCTGTTGTCTGCTTGGTCGTCATCAATCCAGACCCCCCCACCATCGCCCCCACGGCTGTAGTTTCCCATCCATCTCTCCTGCCCCGTCCCCCCACTTGCTCTGGTCATAATGAATTTGCCTAGTCTAAGAACTTCATAAAAGTGGAGTCAAACAATATTGGTCCTTTTGTGTCTGGTTTATTTCACGTAGCACAATGTCTTTAAAGTTCATTCATGTGAGTAGCTTGAAACAGAACTGCCTTTCATTTTAAGGCTGAATACAATTCCATTGTTTGCCTAGACCCCATTTTGTTCATCCATTTCTCACCAAATGGACATTTGGGTGTTTACATTTTTGACGATTATGAATAATGCCACTGTGAACATTAGTGTACACATTTTTGTATGACCATGTTTCCAGTTCTCTTGGGTGGAAGAGACTCTCAATGAGACTGTAGAGGAATTTGATGAGTAATACACATCAGCCAGAGATGGATACAGTAAGTCCCCTCATACAAACATTTGAGTTTTGAACTTTCTAAGATGCGAATGTGTGTTCGCATGTCCAATCACATTAGTTCATGTGTCTGGCGTGCACAGTCACGTGTGTCCATCCTCTGCAGGTGGCTGTGCTTTTGTGTACTTTACAGTACAGTAGAGCAGTTTTGTAATTTCAAGCCCAAGATGTCTGGAAGCAAGCTTACAAACAGTGGGGTGTAGCCAGTTGTGTTAGTTGGGTACCGAGGCTGACTTGTGTTGTATTTACGATCAAACTGGACCTATGAACTCACTTTTGGAACAGAACTCATTCATACAGAGTGGACTTACTGCACTCTGATCATGGACAGTGGTCACTGAGACTGTGTTTCCTCTGAGGAAGTGTGGAAGTAACTTAGATATGCCATGGATGGAGGAGCCTGGTAGGCTGCAGTCCATGGGGTCGCTAAGAGTAGGACACGACTGCGCGACTTCTTTCACTTTTCACTTTCATGCATTGGAGAAGGAAATGGCAACCCACTCCAGTGTTCTTGCCTGGAGAATCCCAGGGACGGGGGAGCCTGGTCGGCTGCCGTCTATGGGGTCGCATAGAGTCGGACACGACTGAAGCAACTTAGCAGCAGCAGCAAATTTATATACATTCCTTTGTTAATGTTCTTTTTCATTATGGTTTCTTCCAGGATACTAGATATAGTTCCCTGTGCTATACAGTAGGAGCTTGTTGCTTAGCCATTCTAAATGTAATAGCTTGCATCTACCAACCCCAAACTCCCGGTCCGTCCTGCTCCCTGCTCTCCTCCTGCTTGGCAACCACAAGTCTGATCTCTACGTCTGTGAGTCTGTTTCTGTTTTGAGGGTAGGTTCATAGGTGCCACAGTTTAGATTCCACATACAAGTGATATTCATATGCTGTTTGTCTCTTTCTGACTAGAATCAAGTATACTTTAAATAGTTACCCATTTTCCAAGCAGAGCTCTTCTTTCTTCAAATGCCTACAATTAAAAAAAAAAAAAGATGGAATGATTTCATATTTTGTGGTTCAAAATACTCATTAAAAAGACATCATTAGGACTTTCCTGATGGTCCAGTGGCTAAGTATCTGCCTGCCAATGCAGGGGACATGGGCTCAATCCTTGGTTCCAAAAGATTCCACACACCTAGGTGCAACTAAGCACAAGTGCTACACGTACTTTAGCCTGCCTGCCCTGGAGCCCCTGCTCCCCAACCAGAGAAGCCACCATAATGAGAAGCCTGCTCACTGCAGCCAGAGAGGGGCCCCTGCTTGCCAAAACCAAAGCAAGCCCGTGCACAGCAATGAAAACCCAGCACAGTCAAAAATAAAATAAATAAATTTTTAAAAGACATCATTAAAGGACCAATCACTAAATATTGCCAGTCTTTTCCATTTTATCAACTGAGTATAAAGAGACAGATTTTGTACCTGAAAGGGTAGCTTTATTTATAACTTGGGCAAACTTTCCTTTTGCTCAGTTTCTCCATGTGAGACAATTCATCTTAGAGGATAAATAATTTTTTAAAGGCAAGAAATAAGAAAAGAATGGAACCATAAAGTGAAATCACTTTTGGAATATGAAAGGTGATGACAAAACTGACAGAGGAAAGATAAGAAAACGGACAACCTCCCTCCAAATATTTCAGCATTACTAGTATTAGAACTTGTGAAATTTATGAGTGAGTGGCTGTTTTTTAATTTCATGAGTTCACATACCAGTGGGTGTACATTCCATATGTGTTTGCATATGTGCGCCTCTGGGCTTATTGCTCAGTGTTTATCTGTATAGGTTTGTTGTTATATACCATTGAGGACAGAAATCATGTCTTATTCACCTTGATTTCTCCACTGCAGAGTGCTGTATGTGGCATATTAGAGGTGCTCAAGCTTGCTGGAAGGAATGAATATGCTTGTGACAAATGAATATCCTTTGGATGTATTGCTACCATGTGAGTGTATTTACATATTAGTGGAGAGGTGTTTTCCTGAGCTTCAGTCATTTGTGTATCTATCTGAATGGGTGAGGAAGGGACAACTCGAGTGAGAAGGTTTGGCAGAGGAGGGCAAGCTGGAGCCAGGAAGCAAGAGACAGCAGGTAACAGGTGTGACTGTCCCTCTGGCGCCCACCCTGTGCTCTGTGGGCTTTCAAAACAAGGCTCCATGTTTTCCCTTCCTCCTGGCACTTTTAAAATTCTCTCGCACTGTCAGGACACTACTATTTAGAAACCAACTCAGGGCTATTTCTTCCCTTTTGTGGAGGAGGATGAGGAACTGGTTTCATGCTTCCAACAGATCTATTTTCCTTCCTTGGTTTAGACTCTCAAATTCTGCTTTCAAAGGGCAGGCAAAATGGAGACTGAAATATTGATTCAACAACAACCTCGAGGCCTGTAAAATGCCATCTTTGCTACTAACCAGGGAATATCATATATCACAGGTAGACACTTTTTATACTTTAGAGAAGAAGAAAAAGAATACCATTTTCTCCTCCCTCCTAATTAACTGCCCCCTGGGCTACTAGGACCCTCAAATAACAGTGACAGATAATCTCAGAATTTCTAGATGACAGTAGAAGAGGGGATTTCTCTGGTGGTCCAGCAGTTAAGACTCTGTGTTTCCACTGCAGAAAGCAAGGGTTCAATACCTGGTTGGGCAATTAAGGTCCCACAGGCCAATGGAGTGGTCAAAACAAGCAAACAAAGAAAAAGAAAATAGAAGAGAGCCTATTAAAAAAAAAAAAAACCTATAGAATTTTTCAGAAGATTGAAAAATCAGGATTCAGGGCTTTCATGGTGGTCCAGGGGTTAAGAATCTGCCTGCCAATGCAAGACATACAGGTTCCATTCCTAGTCGGGGAAGATTCCACATGCCTCGGGGCAGCTAAGCCAGTGATCCACAACTATTGATCCCGCACGGCCTGGAGTCCACGTACTGCAGCTAGAGAGTAGCCCCCGCTCGCTGCAACTAGAGAAAGCCCTCGTGCGCCAACGAAGACTCAGTGCAGCCAAGAAAAAATAAAGAATAACAAAAAAAGAGAAAAATCAGGATTCACTCATTTCCTGAAATCTTCTCTTGTGTCTAACAAAGTCCTATCAAGCCTCTAATTCCCCTCCCAAGTCTCGGGCACCAGCAATTCTCTGGCACCCACTGGTCTCACTCTTCCCAGCTCCTCCTCCACTTGCAGCCCATGCTCCACCTGGTCTTTCTGGGAGTCGCTATTGCCCGCCAGGTCATTCTGTTCATTTTCTCTTCCCAGGTAGATTACAGCTACTTTCCCTTATATGATCCACAGGTTCCAGGGGAAGCTCTCAACAAAACACCTGCTGACTGAACAACAACAGGAGATTCACGTGTCATAGAATTTTAGGGCTAAAAGGAATCTTAGGATCTTTTTGTTCACTTTTTCTGTTTTAGAGAGGATAAGCAGAGGCCCAAAGGGTTACCTTTATAGATTTTAAAGAAAAATCATTGTTTCCAGACTGTATGTTCAGCTGAATAATATACTTGGTTCCTCATTAAAGCCATGTGGTGCAAGCATGCTTAGTCATGCCCAAGTCTTGGAGACCCCATAGACGGTAGCCTGCCAGGCTCCTCTGTCCGTGGGATTTCCCAGGCAAGAATACTGGACTGGGTTGCCATTTCCTACTCTAGGGGAATCTCCCTGACCCAGGGATCAAACCCACGTCTCTTGCATGTCCTGCACTGACAGGCAGATTCTTCATCACTAACACCTAGGAAACCCTGCTAGAACCATGCTCTTTCTATTCTGACCCCCAACCTTGATCTTCCCTATTCTGACCTCAAGCCCTACATTCTCAATGAATTGCTGCCCATGGTTTGACCTGACAGTGGGGGAAAAAAAAAAAATAATTAGGTCCCAGGATGACAATCTCCTTTCAAAAGGAGGTTGGGAGGACCGTTGTGGTGTCCAATGACAACAGAAGGCATCAGAAAGAAAGGGGCACTGACTTGAAGGGGTGTGGAGAATCAGCAAGGAAGTGGCAGGGGGACTTCCCTGGTGGTCTAGTGGCTGAGACTCCACACTCCCTATGTAGGGGCCCGAGTTCCATCTCTGGTCAGGGAACTAGATTCCACTTGCTGCAGCTAAAAAGATCCCACACGCCACATCTAGAGACCCTGCATGCCGTAACAAAGACCCAGTGAAGCCAAATAGATAAAGAAAAGAAATATTTAAATAAATAAATAAATAATAAAGTCAGTCATTGATAATAAAATCAAATAAAGAGGGTAAGAGATAGGGTCTTTAGAGGGCCAAGGACCAAGTCTAAGCAGAGTCCAAGCAAATGCAGTTCTTCACCAAAAGGCGGTTAGAGTCCGGTAGGAACTGATAGGCATGAGGGGCAGAAAGAGAAACACTAGACAAACCCAGATCTGGTTCTGACTCTACCCTTGACAAGAAGTTTAATTTGGAACAAATTATTTAACTGTCAGGCCCTCAGGCAGACTCAGAATCTTATAGTCTCTGGTTGGGAGCAAGTCTTCATTCCAAGGATTTGCAATCAGATTTTTGATCTTAAAAAGCTGGAAGAGGGTTGGAAGGATAAATTGGGAGTTTGGGATTAACATATACAAACTGTTATGTATAAAATAAATAACCAACAAGGACCTACTTGTTGGACATACACTGCTCAATATTGTGTAATCACCCATAAGGGAAAGACTCTGAAAAAGAATAGATATGTATAACTGAATCCCTTTGCTGTACACTTGAAACTAACACAACATTGTAAAGCAGCCATATTTCAATTAAAATTTAAAAAGAGCTGGAAACAGTATCACTTCAAGTGGAAAACATTAGAGAGAATCGTCTTTCCTTGCAGAATGTCACAGTTTGTTCACATCACAGTTTACTCAGAGCCTGCTGTTAAGTCAGAATCCCACGGTTGTTATTTTAGTCTGTTGACGCTGTGGTTGCATATTTCACCAAGGGCCATCATTACCATGGAGGAGTAAGACATTTGGGGCTCCTGAATAATGACCGATGGATGGTGGTTAGGTGCTTTTTCTCAGAACACCCTTTTAACTACATGTGGACTGAACTACATGTGTGAACCATATTAAAAAAAAAAAAAAAAGGAAATGTTGATCACTTTCGATTAACATAGTAGATGAAAAAAAACCTACACTAGACAGCAAAGAGATACATACTTATAAAACATTCCTCCTCTCAACGTTTTCACAAGGCCTGAATTATCTTGTAATCTGAGGATGCTATAATTTTGGCATCTACATTTGAATTCAATCTCTCTGCTTAAAGCCTCTTGTGAAGTTAAAATCCTATGAGGTTTATTTAAGACTGAAACAGTTTCATATTTTTCATTGTACTACAGAATAGAAAAAAGGCAAAATTAAAACAAAAACCAGGGACTTCCCTGGTGGTATCGTGTTTAAGACTCCGCGCTTGCAATGCAGGGTGCCTGTGTTCTATCCCTGGCCAGCAAACTAAAATCCCATATTCTATGCAGTGTGGCCAAAACAAAAAAAGAGGACCTCAAAATTACGCTGATCATTGGCAAATGCCCTGTTGTAGAAGTGTAGAAAAGCCCTTGAAGTTATCGTAAGGACACGGTCTGCCCAGCTGTAAACTTAGGTATCTATTTTGAACCCCTTTCACAGTGTCAGAATGTTAGACCTGGAAGGGGCCTTTGAGGTCATCTGATCCAAGCCACTCAATTTCCAAAGGCAGGTAGTAAAGATCAGAGGCATAAGAGACTCGCTGAAGTACAGCAGGAGATTATTTAGTATAGCTGATCTGGAACCTGTTTTTCCATTCTCAGCATTACTGTTCTTTGCTCGCTTTTACTTATATTTGTTTTTTAAATTGTTAAATATCATTGCACTGTATACAGTAAAAAACAAAAACTCTCTCTTCCAATAGACTTCCCTCCCACTCTTCCATGTCGTCCAACTTTTTAGGGGAAACCACTATTGATAGTTGGGCTTCTCTGGTGGCTCAGCCGGTAAAGAACCCACCTGCCAATGCAGGAGACATAAAGAGACGTGGGTTTAATCCCTGGGATGGGAAGATTCCCTGGAGGAGGGCATGGCAACCCACTCTAATATTCTTGCCTGGAAAAGTCCATGGACAGAGGAGCCTGGAGGACTACAGTCCGTGGAGTTGCAAAGAGTCGGACGAGACTGAGCACATGTGCACACACTATTAACAGTTTGCTGTATACATATGCAAATTCCATGTGTGTGTCTGAGCACTGATACATTCATTCACATACATATGGGTATACACATGGGCCAAGATTTTTTAAATTTGTATTATATTTAATTTTTATTGAATTATAATTGATATATATTGTTAGTTTCAGGTGTACAACATAGTGATTTGACAGTTTTTAAATTTTAATTATTTTTTTATTGAAGAGATTTTGCATTACAAAATTTTGTTGTTTTCTGTCAAACCTCAACATGAATCAGCCATCAGTTCAGTTCAGCCACTCAGTCGTGTCCGACTCTTTGCGACCCCATGAATCGCAGCACGCCAGGCCTCCCTGTCCATCACCAACTCCTGGAGTTCACTCAGACTCACGTCCATCAAGCCAGCGATGCCATCCAGCCATCTCATCCTCTGTCGTCCCCTTCTCCTCCTGCCCCCAATCCCTCCCAGCATCAAAGTCTTTTCCAGTGAGTCAACTCTTCGCATGAGATGGCCAAAGTACTGGAGTTTCAGCTTTAGCATCATTCCTTCCAAAGAAATCCCAGGGTTGATCTCCTTCAGAATGGACTGGTTGGATCTCCTTGCAGTCCAAGGGACTCTCAAGAGTCTTCTCCAACACCACAGTTCAAAAGCATCAGTTCTTCAGCGCTCAGCCTTCTTCACAGTCCAACTCTCATATCCATACATGGCTACTGGAAAAACCATAGCCTTGGCTAGACGGACCTTAGTCGGGAAAGTAATGTCTCTGCTTTTGGATATGCTATCTAGGTTGGTCATAACTTTTCTTCCAAGGAGTAAGCGTCTTTTAATTTCATGGCCGCAGTCACCATCTGAAGTGATTTTGGAGCCCCCCAAAAAATACAGTCTGACACTGTTTCCACTGTTTCCCCATCTATTTCCCATGAAGTGATGGAACCAGATGCCATGATCTTTGTTTTCCGAATGTTGAGCTTTAAGCCAACTTTTTCACTCTCCTCTTCATGAAGAGACTTTTTAGTTCCTCTTCACTTTCTGCCATAAGGGTGGTGTTATCTTCATATCTGAGGTTATTGATATTTCTCCCAGCAATCTTGATTCCAGCTTGTGTTTCTTCCAGTCCAGCATTTCTCATGATGTGCTCTGCATATAAGTTAAATAAGCAGGGTGACAATATACTAGGTATGCATATATCCCCTCCCTTTTGAACCTCCCTCCCAACCCCACCCCTCTAGGCTGATACAGTGCTGCTGTGTGAGTTTCCTGAGCCATGCAGCAAAGTCCCATTGCCTGTCTATGTTACATATGGCAGGCTAAGATTTTTGAAAATACTTTTACTCCAAACTAGAACCTATCTAAACCAAAATAAAAATGGCTGGGGGGGGTGATAAAATGGGAGTTCTGAACAACAAAATAAATATCATTTCTAATAGAAATTGTTATTTCTCTTATCATTGCTCACCTAGAAAGTAACATGAAATTTTTAAACATTTTTATTTATTTGACTGCACTGGGTCTTAGTTGTGCCATGTGGGCTCTTTAGCTGCAGCATGCAAACTCTTGCAGCATGTGGGATCTAGTTTCCTGAACACAGATGGAACCCAGGCCCCCTGCATTGGGAGCACAGACTCTGAGCCACTGGGCCACCAGGGAATTCCCTAGAAATTCTCATAAAATTTGACAAAAGCTATTCAGGCTTCCCAGGTGGAACCAGTGTTACAGAACTCACCTGCTGGGACTTCCCTGGTGGTCCAGGGGCTAAGACTCCATGCTCCCAATGCAGGGGGCCTGGGTTTGATTTCTGGTCTGGGAACTAGATCCCACATGCTGCAACTAAGGGTTCACATGCTTCAACAAAAATTGCAACCAAATAAATTAAAAAACAACTCACCTGGTAATGCAGGTGATATAAAGGACACTGGGTTCGATCCGTGGGTCATGCAGATCCCTTGGAGGAGGTCATGGCAACCTACTCCAGTATTCTTGCCTGGAGAATCCCACAGACAGAGGAGCCTGGCCGGCTATAGTCCATGGGGTCTCCAAGAGTCGGACACGACTCAGTGACTAAAACACATGAAGGGTCCTCAGTGCTATGCACGGTGGGTAGGGTGGAATTTGTCCTTTGGAGCACTGTGTTATCGCTTTTGCTTCATAGGATTAGTTTGGTATTTTAGAAAGATCGTTCTGGGACCAGAATAGAGGATGGATTAGAGACAGTGAAACCAGCTGAGGGGTTACTGCAATGTGCCAGGCGAAGGGGGGTGAGTGTGTGAACTGAGAATGTGGAGCTGGATGTGCGCCAGTCAAAGGGGAAGAGGGGTCTGGATGAAGAGGCCTCGGAGGGAGACTCACAGAGCCTGAAGACCAGGTGGATACGGAGGTGAAGGGGAGCTGGCAGACACTCCGTCTTCTCACCTCCTAAATCTTTTTAAAAATATTTATTAATTTATTTGGCTGCACTGGGTCTTAGTTGCAGCACACAAGGTCTTTAGTTGCAGTATGTGGGACTGAATTCCCTGGCCAGTGATAGAACCTGGGCCCCAGCCCTGGGAGCCAAGAGTCTTAGCCACTGGACCACCAGGGAAGTCCCTAAGATCTTCCTTTCTAAGCAGGAACTCTGTATCTCTTGCCAACTCTGGCCATGTAACTGGGGCTCGATTAAAGTTTTCTTTATTTTTGTTCTAAATTTATTTCAGTTTTTTTCAATTAAAATTTTTGAAGAAATCCTTCATTTTTTTTTATCCACTATACAATCCTAAGCAATTCCTGTTCATGTTTTGATTACCAAAATTTTAATGTGTTTTTTTTTTCCCTTTAAAGCATGATTTCAACTAATAAACTAGTTCTTATTACTTACCCGGTCATTCAAAAGCTGATGGTTTAAGGGTGTCCGGGTACTCATCTTGTCTGCATTTTGGGACCATTTGTGTTTTTCGGAGGTGCAAAGGGCATCATGAAATAACTGGATATTCTTCTGTAAGAA
The DNA here is from genome assembly GCF_023091745.1 of Budorcas taxicolor. NCBI lineage: Eukaryota > Metazoa > Chordata > Mammalia > Artiodactyla > Bovidae > Budorcas > Budorcas taxicolor. The sequence continues at coordinate 43,100,614 of NC_068911.1, read as the reverse complement.
AAACTACAGCTGCAGAAGAAATGAATCATACAATTCAGAATACTAAAAACACTCATTCCATACAATCTTCTTTAGTCCACTGGGACAGGGACTAGGGGGAGAGTAACATTTACTGGGAGTCTTTTATATGTCAGGCGCTTAACAGGTTTGCTCAATTAAAACCCATAACAATATGGTAAGGTGGTGGGTTTTAGCTTATGTTACAGATGAAGAAATGAGGCTCACTGAAGTTACATGCTTTGCCCAGAGTTAGACAGACAGTAGGTGGTGAAACAGAGAATCAGACCCAGGTCTGTTTAACTCTGTTTGATTTTCATTGGACCAAGGGGAAAAAAATCAGAATCACTCTTAGCTAAGAACATACCATATTGGTCAGAAAGAAGTATTTATAAAATCACCGTGCAATCTGACCTACCCCATTTCGTCCCTTGTGACCTCCTTCTTCCTCTGTCAACTTTCTGACATCTAGCTAACAAGGGCTCTAGCTTGCTACCATATTTAAGAAGTAGAATAGTACAATGGACAAGGCCAAGAATTTACATATGGACAGATTTGGGTTTATTGGGAAAAATACACTGGGGAAAATATACAGTACACCCATTACTGTTTAGGTCTGCCTTTATTTTTGTGGCCTCACGGCATGTGGGATCTCAGTTCTCCCACTAGAGACGGAACTCACATCCCTTGTATTGGAAATGTTGAGTCCTAACCATGACTGCTGCTGTTCAGTCACTAAGTTGTGCCCAACTCTTTGCAACTCCATGGACTGAAGTACACCAGGCTTCCCTCTCCTTCACTGTCTCCCAGAGGTTGCTCAGACTCATGTCCATTGAGTTGGTGATGCCATCCAACCATCTCATCTTCTCTTGCCTCCTTTCTCCTCCTGCCTTCAATCTTTCCCAGCATCAGGGTCTTATCCAAGGAGTCAGTTCTTCACATCAGGTGGCCAAAGTTTGGGAGCTTCGGCTGCAGCATCAGTCCTTCCAATGAATATTCAGGGTTGATTTCCTTTAGGATTGACTCATTTGATCTCCTTGCTGTCCAAGGGAGTCTCAAAGGTCTTCTCCAGTACCACAATTAAAAAGCATCGATTCTTCAATGCTCAACCTTCTTTATGATCCAATTCTAACCACTGGACAGCCAGGGAAGTCCCTAGGTCTGCCTTCATTGGATTCAAGCACTCTAATTTCCGTGAGGGATTATTTTTCCCTCAGTGTGTAGGGTCTGCTGGATTGGTTAATCAAGGTGGCCTCCCCTTGCCCAGTCATGAGACTAAGCTAGGCCAGGTAACTGATGCTGGCTTATCCTTGCTTTACAGCCACGGTGATCATTCAAAGGACTGTAGATGCTCTGAGGAGATTGTTAAGCTGTTCTCAGACTCTTCTTGGAGAGGCTTCCTAGGTGGTGCTAGTGGTAAAGAATCTGCCTGCCAATGCTGGAGACCTAAGAGATGCAGGTTTGATCCCTGGGTCAGGAAGATCCCCTGGAGGAGGCCATGGCAGCCCCCTCCAGTATTCTTGCCTGGAGAATCCCTTGGACAGAGGACCATGGTGGGCTATGGTACACAGGGTCACAAAGAATCAGGCACGACTGAAGCAACTTAGCATGCAGGCATGTCCTTTCCATCTTGTGAGCCACCTGATAGCCTTCAATAAATTTCACCTCCATTAGCTAGAAGACCCTTCTTGTAGGGGCATCCCTGGGGGCTCAGATGGTAAGGAATCTGCCTGCAATGCGGGAGACCTGGATTCGATCCCTGGGTTGGGAAGATTCCCTGGAAGAGGGCATGGCAACCCACTCCAGTATTCTTGGCTGGAGAATCCCCATGGACAGAGGAGCCTGGCGGGCTACAAGAGTTGGACACAACTGAGCGACTAAGCACACAGCAGGCACACATTAGCTAGAATCTATTTCTGTTGTTTGCAACCAAAACTTTTTACATTACACACTTTGGATCCTGGCTCTAAAACTTACTAGCTTTGAAACTTTTTGCAAGTAGTCACTCAGTCATGTCCGACTAACCCCATGGACTGCAGCACGCCAGGATTCCCTGTCCTTTACCATCTCCCAGAGGTTACTCAAACTCATGTCCATTGAGTCAGTTATGCCATCCAACCATTTCGTCCTCTGGCATCCCCTTCTCCTCCTGCCTTCAATCTTTCCCAGCATCAGGGTCTTTCTAATGCGTGGGCTCTTTGCATCAAGTGGCCAAAGAATTGGAGCTTCAGCTTCAGCATCAGTCCTTCCAATGAACGTTCAGGACTGATTTCCTTTAGGATTGACTTGGACAGGTACACACTGCTATATTTAAAATGGATAACCAACAGGGACCCACGATATAGCACAGGGAACTGTGCTCAATGGCAGCCTGGCTGGGGGAGAATGGATACACGTATATGTATGGGTGAGATCCTTCATTGTTCATGTGAAACCACCACAACACTGTTAATTGGTTATACTCCAATACAAAATAGAAAGTTGAAAAAAGTAAAATAAATAGCATCATCACAGACTTTCTTAGAACTTCCTGTTATTTACAGAGTTCTTCAAAGCCTGTCCTTGAAGGGGGCACAACAAAATATTTTAAGGTAAAAAATATTTAAAGCAGATTGATGGCATTTTCAGTATATAGCCTCAGTGTTTCTGTTTGTTTGTGCTTTCTTCCTCTCTGAAGGTATGTTTCATATCCAAAGCAGTGGTGCTGAGTTGAGGACTGCACAGGATTTGCCTGCCTCACCCAGGGCTCCAAAAATTATAGCAACAAATATAAGAAAATGTAAAAACATATTTATTTTTATGTATTTATCTGCCTGAGCAAGGTCTTTGTTAGGGCATGTGGGATGTAGTTCCCTGACCAGGGATAGAACCCACGTCCCCTGGACCACCAGGGAATTCACCTGGACAATTTTTTGATCCAGATACCACAGCTAAGACCTGGCACAGCCAAATACATAAAAATAAATATTTTTTAAATTAAAAAACCGTTACCTTTTTACTTACAGAGGATTCCCCCAAATGCTAGATGTGAAATTTTGTGACTCTCACTTGACATGTAATATCCCCTCTCAGGTTTAAATTAGAGCTGAAGAGAAAGCCAACGTTTTAAAACCTCAGGGTTTTAAACCATAGATAATATCTTCCTGCAGTTGCCTGCTGATACCACTCTGCTGGAATAAGGGGGAATTAAGGAGGTTCAGATGAGCCCTCACATTCTTAGCTCCGAACAGCTAAGTTGCAAAGGTGTAAGAAATGATTTCATTACAGCATTATTAATTGGCTGCTATAAAAATACAAATGAGCAGGCAAATATATAAAGCACGGTCACTGAGTCTAGATCTGCTCAGTTAAAAATCACATATTTCCTTTTTTATTGCTAGTTATTCATGTTTGATGTTTCTTCTATTTAAACTGATTGAAGGTGTGTGTATGTGTTTTAATTTTTATTTATCTGTTTAGGCCAAGCCACTCGGCTTACAGAATCTTAGTCCCCAACCAGGGATTGACCCTGGCCCTCGGCAATGAAAGTACAGAGTCCTAACCTCTGGACCGCCAGGGAATTCCTTAAACCAGTTGTTTTCAATCTTTTATTTTTTTTTTCAGGGCTATGAAACTCTTTGAGGATATGATGAAAACTATGAATCTTCTCCCTAGAAAAATGCGTATAAACATTACATTTTGTTTATACTAGGTTAAAAACTTCTGTTGTAAGCTCAGAAACTCTCTTTTCCCAGTATGAGTAGAAAACAATCTGACTGATTATAAGCACGATTTCTGATTAGGACAAAGTAGCTTTTCCAGGTCCTCCCTAAGGTTTTGCATTGTTGTTGTTTTATTCCTTCCTGGTTCTTCAGAGCTAGAAATTATTTGAAGTAGGCTTTTTTTTTTAATTTTCAAATCAACTTGAATAAAGTTTGGTTTTCAGGAGATGGGGCCTGGCTGAGAAAAAGAGCCCTCATGGTCATAGTCTTCCCGAAGCAGGAAATGGAGGTGTCCTGCCCTGGGTTTTGTCATTATCCTTTCACAGTTTTCCCTCTGCCCACTCTAGAAGACGGGCAGTGTGCACATCTGCATGCCCACACTGGTTCACAGTATAGACCACTCAGGTGCTTTCATACAACATGCAAAACAATTACAAGACAAAGCAAGTTGCCTTCCCTCCTTCTACATACAAACCTTGCTGTTGTTTTTTCATGACCTCTTTACCCCTTAATGGCTGTCCTTGCATGTTCCCCTTTAATTTTTCTTTGGATAAAGGGGAAGAAAAAGGGCTTATGGCCCTTACCCCCAGTGTGTGCTTCTAGTGTCATGTTTAAAGGCAAGGATAGGTCCTCTGGTAAAGTTCCAGTGGTTACACACCTCCTGTCCCATCTTCAAAGCCATTCTTCACACTGTCACCGTTGCACAACTTCACTAAAGACTTATTAGGTCTGTATTACAGGTATAAAGACAAGTCTTGACTAGAATGGAGATTACAGTCTACTACAGGAGGGTTTTTTTTTAACAAATAAAAATGTATATATTTAAGGTGATGTTTTAGTATATGTACACATTGTGGAATGCTTACACAATCAAACTATGTAACATATCCATCACCTCCCATAGTTACTGTGTGTGTGTGCATGTGTGCGTGTGTGTGTGCATGTGTGCGCTTCTGTGTGTGTGATTACCCTTGAGATCTAGTCTTCTAGCAAATTTCAAGTATATAATATATTATTATAAACTATAGTCACCATGATCCCTGGGCAGGAAGATCCCCCGAAGAAGTTAATGGTAACCCACTCCAGTATTCTTGCCTGGAGAATCCCATGGACAGAGGAACCTGGTGGGCTACAGTCCATGAGGTTGCAAGAGTGGGACACAACTTAGCGACTAAACTACCACCACCATCACCACATAGTCACCATGCTGCACATACGGTCTCTAGAACTTATTCATTTTCTAACTGAAGGTTTGTACCGTTTGATCAGTATCTCCACACTTCCCTACTCCCCAGCGTTGGCTAACCACTACTCTATTCAGGGAAGTATTTTTCAAAAGGTCTGTTAATCACTTTTCAGCTCAAAAACCTTCAGAGACTCGATCATGGCTACAGAATCCTTAGCATGCTCACCTCACACCTCACACCTCACATCTCAAGCTGGGCTCAAACTAGGAGCGCTCGGCCGAGCGTGTGCAGCGCGCCTGCGCCGTCCGTGCGTGCGCACGCGCCCGGCCATCGCGAAAGCTCGCGGGCGCTCCGAGGCGGGCGCTCCGAGGCGGGCGCTCCGAGGCGGGCGCTCCGAGGCGGGCGCTCCGAGGCGGGCGCTCCGAGGCGGGCGCTCCGAGGCGGGCGCTCCGAGGCGGGCGCTCCGAGGCGGGCGCTCCGAGGCGGGCGCTCCGAGGCGGGCGCTGGTGGGCCTCGCTGGCTCCGTTTACCTGAGGGACCTGCGGCCGCCCCCGGCCGGCGCCGCAGCCCCCCGGGAGCCCGGCCCCGAGGTGTGGGGTGAGCCCCGGGTCGTGCCGGCCCCTTCCCGTCCGGCTCAGCGGGAAAAGGACTCGGGAGTGGGGACTGAGGAGGTGCCCGCTCCTCGGTCTAACCCTGCGCCGGAGAGCCACCAGCCGCCGCGGCACCTCCTCCTCAGGGATCCTGATTCTCGTCGCCGCCGGAACAAAAGCCTTGGGCGCCGCGCTGTGGAGGGGTGGGCGGCGGGCTGGCGGGGGAGCCCGAGTTTGGGGCGGGGCGGACCGGGCGCGCGGACTGGATTAACCCTCTCGTCCCGAGCCCGCGCCGAGCAACCTGTTCGAGTGTGGCCCGCGCTCCCTGCGCGCCGCCCTCGGCCCCGCCTGGGGCTCGGTCGGCGCCGCGGGGGCGGGTGGCGCTCCCGGGCCGCTGGGGGCTGTGGGTGGAGCACGCGGCCGCTGGCCGGGAGGACGACGCTCCGAGGGCTGGGTGCGGGGGCGCGGGTGGCGTCGCGGCATCTGGACTGCTGCCTGTTTCTAGTCCTGAAAGTTGTCCCCTCTCCTCCTTCCCGTCAGTTTTGCAAAGTCTACTTATTCCTCCTCGAGGCTTTCCCCGCTTCCCCCATGGACGCTCTGTTTGCCCTGGGGTACCGCGGGGAGGTTCATCCATAGCCTCTGAAATAAGGTGCTGTTAAACATTTCAAGACATTTTAACATCTTCCTAGAGGCCTTTTTCAGAGTTAGGTGCCTTCCTCAATAAGAGAATAAGGGGTGGCTCGTTCGTTCTTTCTTTCTTAGAAGAAGAAAAACATATGCCACTAATTTAGGCAGAGGCGTCAACACGAAGTTCCAAAATATCTGGGAAGGACAAAAAGTCTGGTTTTGGGCCCAGAATAAATGAAATTTTGAATTTTGGTTCCCTTCTGAATGTAGCCAGATAGAGCAGCAGAGCAGACCTGCAGCTATAGGAATAAATGACTGCTCTATAAGGTTGATCAAACAATATTTTATTTTATAGAAGTAGTTTGGAGAGACCTGTAATGTTTATGTACGGAAATTGGGTTACTTGGCAAAGCCAATACCGCAGGAGCACGGAAACAAAGACTTGACAAGGGGGATGTTACCTCCCTCTTGAGCCTTCTTTTAACCTTTAGTGGTGTGCTGACAGTCAAAGGGATAGATAAATCTGTAGTTCTGTTATTAAGAAACATTTACTCCTGAAGATAATGCTTTCCATCCGTCCTTTTTTTTTTCTCCCATCCATACTTTTAAGCAAATCAATACCATCTTTTTCCTCCATAAGAAGAAGGAGAAAAAAAAAAAGTTTGCTTGAAGTACCAAACCACAACATAGAGGTAATAAGATAGGAAAGTGACCTAAAAGCTTAAGTGGGCAGGCTTGCAAGGATAGAGCTGAAAATAAAAGAAAATCGAGATGCAATTCTTCTTACAGTGTTGCCTTTTATTTAGTGAAATAACAGGTTCCTCCTCTACACCGCCCCCCCCCCCCCCCCCGAAACTGTCAGGAAAATAAGGGAATTAGTGTCAGGAAGCATTGAACAGGAGGCTTCCTGTGTGCTGTTTTGGATCTGTCAGGAATTCTCTGTTCCTTATTAATTCCTGACTACTCAGGAATTAAGAGGAGAGGCAAGCCTCTCCCCGGGCTGAGGAATCCAGGCATTTCCTTCACTAGTTTTTCTATACGGAGAGAAGTACCCTCTTCCTTCTTGTGAACCATAGGGTAAAAGTAATTGTTTACAACTCTCTCTTTAATATGAGAGAGATCTCTCTCTCTCTCGCCTATGTTTTCTAAGTCTCGAATTTTAATCTTTATCTTTGCTGAGAATAACTACGTTGTAAGACAGTATATATGCCCACACCATGTTAATTAAAACACCTTTGCTCCATCAGAGCTCTGTTCCTCGTGTGTGTCTTTCTCTCTATCAGGCTATTTGTTTGGAGCACAGAGGCCCTCTGAATTCACTTTCCTGCCCAGGCTTCTAAGACCCTCTCAAGAAGGTGCTGTGTGCCTTCACCACATCGAGAGGGTGCCTGAGGCCTCCGTGAACTGAGCGAGCCCCGTGCCAGGGGCTTTATTGGCTTTCTCCATAAATCAAGGACTATCAGCCTCTTTCTCTCCTTTACTTTCTTATCATCGACTCCAGACCCCCAGGTTCCGGTCCATTAAAGGACCTCAACAATTAGTAAAGCCTATTGTCTTACCTTCTCTTTCCTCCTCCTCCGTGTTTTCTTTTTTCTTTTTCTCTTCCACTAATATTCCCTGCTTCTACATCTCCCCTAAATCTACCAGTGCCCTATTAATAGAGGAAGAACGGACTTTAGGTTCTTTCATCCCTTTTTTCATCTTAGGTACTGCATTGCTCTGAGCTTTATTTTGTGCTTTGAACGTTTAGGTGGGTTTTTCTAGGGAGATCCCCAGCCATGATTGAGATACTTGAAGCAGGGAGGCTTGAGGAGAAGATAACTAGTAAAGTGCATGTTCTTTTTTTGTATAGCACAGTGTTGTGAGCACGTCATCCTTGGGCAAAGAGAGGGGGTTTTAAACTCACTGTAAGTCCTCTGTTGCCCACTTGACAGGCAAAAAAATCTCTCTCCCCGTCTTAAATTTCCGATGTGTTAGTAAAACTATGAGATTTCATACTGAAAACTTATTCCGTGCATGTTAGTTGTTGATGTTAGACTGCTGTTGACTTCCTTTTCTTCAGGAGACATGTGATAGGAAACAGTTCTTACTGCATCTTTACCTTCTTTCACAGGGAAGAGCAGTGTTGGCCTCAAGCGTTTTTTAACCCCTAAATCTCTAGAATTAGAGACGTTTAAAGCTGCAGTTGCCCACAAAAAGAGCAGTAGTGCAAATGAAAAACAAGACTTTGAAATATGTATGAGAGGAATTGTTCAGTATAAATTTGGGAGAAGAAGGGTCACAGCGTCCTGAGGAAAGAAGTGAAGGTTTTTAATAGTGGCATTTCCAGAAGGTTAGGTGTGAATGTTTGAAGAGTAACAACTCCTCTTTGAGTAGAAATTAGTTTTAACTGACTGTTGCATCAGAAACGATGAATCTATCATTGAGTTACAGTTTGTTATGCTGAGAACTAGCAACAGTTTTGGAGGATCCAAGGAATGCGCTGTGAATGAAGTTTAAGAGAAAACAACTAGGCTGCTGCTGCTGCTAAGTCACTTCAGTTGTGTCCGACTCTGTGCGACCCCATGGACTGCAGCCTACCAGGCTCCTCCATCCACGGGATTTTCCAGGCAAGGGTACTGGAGTGGGGTGCCATTGCCTTCTCCGAACAACTAGGCTAGTAGGCCTAAAAAAAATCCTGGTCCCCAAAGTTTATCTCATTAAACTAATTTTATAGTTAAAACTTGCAACCATGCTAAAGGGGAAAAAAAATCAGGAGCTTGATATTAGAGAATTTTCTGAACACATGTTAATGGAAAAGGGAAATGAGGCTGGAATTTCAACCTGATTTTTTTTAAGTCCAGACTCTCGCCATCTTTTAACTTTCCAGTTTTGTTTTTAGTTTTAAAAGATCTTTTGCTTTCTCTAGTATTAAAAGTAATGTATAATTTGTAAGATGGGCTGGATTTTGATGCCTACTATTCGTTTTCGTTTTGAACTTTATTTGTTTTTCCTGTATTTTTTTAAGCCCCATCACTCAGCACACTGGAAGAATAGATTATCTTGTGTAATCAGTAGATGACGAGACGGACTTTAAAAATTCGATAAAGTAGCAAAGTGATACCTTGAGATTAGTAAGAATCTAGGCCCTATGAATTAAATATGCTGCTGCTAAGTCGCTTCAGTGGTGTCCAACTCTGTGCGACCCTATAGACGGCAGCCCACCAGGCTCCCCCTGTCCCTGGGATTCTCCAGGCAAGAACACTGGAGTGGGTTGCCATTTCCTTCCCCGATGCATGAAGCTGAAAAGTGAAAGTGAAGTCGCTCAGTCCTGTCCCACTGCGACCTCATGGACTGCAGCCTACCAGGCTCCTCCACCCATGGGATTTTCCAGGCAAGAGTACTGGAGTGGGTTGCCATTACCTTCTCCGATGAACTAAATATGGAGCTATATACCCTTTAGCAACCAGAAAACAGTATCCTGAGAATGAATTTATTTTTTTAAATAAGATATGGAAAACAAAAGGCCAAAACCCACATGAGTTTTAGGAAAAGGAATCTAGCACTTTGAGCAGTGATATGCTCTCAGTGTGTACTGTGCTCTCTAAGAAGATGATAATTTCCTTGAGAGAAGAAGCTTCAGAGGTAGTGATTGCTAATCCTTATAATGCAGTCTTGGAAAACTCTGAAAGAAGACAAAAGAATATCCTCCTGTTCCCATTGTAGCCAGTGTGTTTGAGGCAACCTTTAATTTCTGAATTGGAAACACAAAATGTTACATACATGTGTAGTGTGTCCAGATAAGTAAATCTAAGCTGAGAAAGAGGAATCACTTTCTGTACAGAAAGTGTGAATTGGAATAGAATTGCTAACCTCTTTTGTTGCAGGGCCTTGCTGACAAGCCCCCAGGGCCCATTTTTGTCATTGTCTCTTCTGGGATTCTGCCTGCTTTCTTTCCTCTTCACAGTTGCCATCTCCTCCCTTTCCCACCTGAGTTCTTTGGGTCTGGCTTTGTAGCCAGCCTCTGAAGACAGTCTTCCAAGATTGCATCCCCTTTATTGCTGCTCTTCAGAACAAATACTCAACTTATTTTAGGGGCTTTTACTTTTTAACATCAAAAGAGAACTGGTAAATTGGGGAATATCAGATTCCTGATGTTACACATCGATAAAAATTAAACAGAACTGGACATGGAACTACAGACTGGTTCCAGATAGGAAAAGGAGCACGTCAAGGCTGTATATTGTCACCCTGCTTATTTAACTTCTATGCAGAGTACATCATGAGAAACGCTGGGCTGGAATAAGCATAAGCTGGAATCAAGTTTGCTGGGAGAAATATCAGTAACCTCAGATATGCAGATGACACCACCCTTATGGCAGAAAGTGAAGAAGAATTAAAGAGCCTCTGGATGAACGTGAAAGAGGAGAGTGAAAAAGTTGGCTTAAAGCTCAACATGCAGAAAACAAAGATCATGGCCTCTGGTCCCTTCACTTCGTGGGAAATAGATGGGGAAACAGTGTCAGACTTTATTTTTGTGGGCTCCAAAATCACTGCAGATGGTGATTTTAGCCATGAAATTAAAAGACGCTTACTCCTTGGAAGAAAAATTATGACCAACCTAGATACCATATTAAAAACCAGAGATATTACTTTGCCAACAAAGGTCCATCTATTCAAGGCTATGGTTTTCCAGTGGTCACGTATGGATGTGAGAGTTCGACTGTGAAGAAAGCTGAGCGCCAAAGAATTGATGCTTTTGAATTATGGTGTTAGTGAAGACTCTTGAGAGTCCCTTGGACTGCAAGGAGATCCAACCAGTCCATCCTAAAGGAGGTCAGTCCTGGATGTTCATTGGAAGGACTGATGCTGAAGCTGAAATGCCATTACTTTGGCTACCTCATGCAAAGAATTGACTCTTTGGAAAAGACCCTGACTCTGGGAGGGATTGGGGTCAGGAGAAGAAGGGGACAACAGAGGATGAGATGGCTGGATGGCATCACTGACTCAATGGATATGAGTTTGGGTAAACTCTGGGAGTTGGTGATGAACGGGGAGGCCTGGCGTGCTGCGATTTACGGGGTCACAAAGAGTCAGACACGACTGAGCGACTGAACGGAACTGAATGGAACTGAACTTTTTATCATCAAAAGAGAACTGGTAAATTGGGGAATATCAGATTCCTGATGTTACACATTGATAAAAATTAAAGTGTAGGGTTAAATGTATCTAGTCCTTTTTGTTTTCTGATGAAATAGTCATCAGTTCACTTAATCGGAAATTAGTTTTCCACATATCTTATATTGCTCTGTAGAAAAGTGAATGTCTTTTCTTAGGGTTAGGGCATTGAAAACTGTTGCCAGTGTTGGGACCTAACAAACGCCATGATAGGCTTCAGGGACTAAGGTAGGACTCATGGGAAAAGCTGAGTCATTGCCCAGTGAGGTCATCCCCACGGATGCCAGGACTTGTCTAATCAGCATACTCCCTGTAACCTGGTTTGAGTTTATCAGGACGTAAAAGACATCCCCCTGCAGCCAATAGCCAATTAGTAAATACCAGGAAACCCCTGCAGCCAATAAAGAGTAGCCAATTAGTAAATACTAGGAAACTCCTGCAGCCAATCAGCCCTTGCCAACTCTCTGTCTTTGTTCTAAACCTATTAATACTGCTGTAAATCTGAGCTCGGGGCTCTTGCTCCACGCCACTGCATTGGATGTGGCGGGAGCCCTAGCTCGAGCTAGAAATAAAACCCCTTCATGCTTTTGCATTGCTGTGGACGTCTTATTCTCTCAGTTTTGGGGACTCGGACTCTGGGCATAACATTTGGGGGCTCGTCTGGGATCCCTTTAACTGGGAAGAATAACACTCTCCCAGTAGAAGGGGTTTCCTCATTAGGAGGAAAGATATCTGAACACCAGTGTTAAGTCTGGTTAAGTCCAGCGTAAGGCTGAGGCCCAGCATATGCAATGGAAGGCAGCTGGCTCTTGTTAGGCCTAATCAGAGGTGAATTAGTCGTCCTATCCAGTGTAAGACCAAGGCCCAGTGAGCGCGCTGGAAGGCAACTGGCAGCCAGCATAAGACCGGGGCCCAGCATTCACTCTGGAAGGCAGCTGGTTCTGTGAGGGATTGGGAAGGAACATCTCTCCCGACTCTGAATCTGGTGGGCAGTGGACGCCTTGTGGTGAGATAACACTGGGAAGCAAGACAACAGTAACCCGGGATAGACCTAGTTCTGTGTTTTCGGCCCATATTTGTTTGTCTTCTGTCCATCGCCTTTCTTTGTGTGCCGGCGCCATTTTTGGTTTTTTGTGTGTTCATTGTGAGCTCCGTCATTATGGGTCAAAGCTCTTCCACCCCTTTGTCTGTAATGACTGACCATGAAGATCGGGAGAGTAATACTTATCTAGACCATCTCTAACTCCTGACACTGAGGGAAAAAAAAGAAAAAAGAAAAAAAGAAGACTTGAAGCTAGCTGTCTAAATATGTAGAACTTGATTTTCTTTCCCTGTGCCTTGAGACCAGGGCTCTCTTGGTATGTCTCTGGGTAATATTTTTGAGGTTAATTTGTATATGAGCTCTATTTATTTGGCTTAAAAAAAGGTAAGTGCTTACAAATGAAGTAATTCTAAATTAAACAATAAATTCCAGGTTCATGTGAACTGGGAAATATTCAATGTTAAATACCTGATATTAACGTTTGTTTGTTGACCTATCTAATATAGACATGTCTTAGAGTAATTAACATTAAGTAGAATATTTTCATTGTACCTAGGTTTGATATAAGTTAAATATTATATCTGTTACAAGTTTGTCAGCAAGGAAATTAACCTCAAGTGAAGAAACTTCTAAAAAATGTAAATGAGATATGAGCTTTTATATCTCTAGCTAACTTTGGGGATGCTTCAGAGGGCCCCTGGAGCATCCCAGAGAGATATTAAACTGTGTTTATTTGGTTGGTTAAATTATATGGAAAAGATTATCAAATGAGTAATAAATCTGCTCGTGTTATAATGTATGGTAAAATAACTAAAATAGATGTCAATTATGGTTATAAAAATCATCAGACCAAAATTAGAGAGAACAGAACTATTTTGCAAACAAACTAGCCTTAATTTGGTTATACTTAATAAAAATAAGGGTAACTTTAAGGAGAAAAAGATATTTCAAAATGTTAAATACCAGTTTGTTAATGGAGGTCTGCATCTAGTAAGACTCATCTTTAGATAGTTCTTTGCTGTTATGTCATGTTAATGTAAAATTTAATTGAATTCTTGAAGAACACCTTAAGTTTGTTTCTGAAGCTTATCTCAGTAATCTATCTTTGGATGAAGATCAGATGCCTCATAACCTGCAACCAGGACTGGAAAAAGACATAATTTAAGGGACTGTCTCCAACATGGATGGAAGGACTTTTTTTATCAGGAGAAACTACGCTACACCAGGATGAGAAGACAACGACATCAGAGGGAGATAGCTTCCCCGAGATGCTGGACCTGATTCATATGATCATTTATTTTTTTTTGACTTCTTAGACCTTTTCATATAAGTCAAATGCTTTTCTATCGTAGGCCTGATCTTATGCTAGTTTTAAAAATCAATCCAATTGTTGGGTTCGTGGCCAATTACCTGTGTCTAGTTCTGGGTTACCTTGGTAAATTTCTCTACTACCAGACTCTAACTGGTTGGCCCTGAGAAAATTTACTTAAAAATTATTATAGTCATATTCAGGTCACTGTGCAGAGGACCTGAGATATACTGGGCTATATCTAATGGAAGTTCTTAACATAAGTCTTACTTGTGACTTTACTAATACTGCTGGCTATGTTATTTGTATTTCACCTGTTTTACAAAATTGCTGTTTCTTACACTGTCAAATATGTGTGTGAGGCCTCTAATAGAATAATATATAGTCCCATATGAGATCAATGATGGTAATAGTGTAACTGTAGACATGAGAAGAAGCAACAAGAGGGAATATTTTCCTGGACCAAGAAGCTAGTAAGACAGGTGGTCCAGAGAATTTTGGATGCTGTTTTATGGCCTAGTCCAGTAACAGCACATTGAGTGGCCTGTCAACAGAATCTTTGCCAAACCTGAGAATGGACATTCTCAGCACCATGGGATAAAATGGTCATGAAATGCCCCCCTCAAAATCATGGTCAAGTTTATGAGCAAAAAGGCGCTCTGCCAACTGAAGACTGACACTCGCCATCTACATCTACAAAGATTAAATCCTGGCCACCGCAACTGCCGACTTTCAATGCCCCTGAAAGGAGTTCAGGGTGAAAATCAGAAATGAGGCACTCTGTGCTCTGGGAAAAACTGGCAGAACAGGCCTTCAGATATTAGATCTTTTCAGGAAAAGATTTTATGAATCCCAATTCTTGCATCTTCTCGTACCTAGAGAAACACTGACGTCATTAACAGTGAAATCTGCTTTGGCTATTAAGGAAAAGTTTACAATTAAAAGTCAAAATAGAGTAGCTATGGTTCAGATATCCTGGGAAATAACTAGGTGATGCTGTAGGTGTGCTTTCAGATTAGAGCTTGTATTGCTCCAAGCTGGGGCAGTCCTATGCCCCATTTTGACAGGAAGTTATCACAGTCATAGTTGCCTAGTTCCCTAAAATTAAAACTGAGCGGGACTCTGTGGGGCTCTGGAGTACAGATCTGTTCTGTGTTCTCCATTTCTTATCTGTAGGATATAGACTTTGTTCAGCCTCCTTGGCCTTCTCTGAATTCCAAAGCATGGATTCAAACAATTGCTAATCAGGAAAGGGAGGGGATACAAAAACAGAAACAATCAAAGGTTGGTACAGCCTCCAGACAGAGTCCTGGTTCCAAGAAATATGCATAACAATGTCTTTGAGCCCCCACCCAGGGGGAAGATGGTAACTTCAGACTAAATACAAGATTCCTGGAGCACAGCTCTGTTGCCTCACCACCTACCAATCAGAGAGGGTCACAAACCCTGCAACCCTCACCCCAAATGTTGCCTTCTGTTTCCGGGGACCAGAGATGACCATCCTGTTAGGTCTCCTATTGGCCCTTGTCTATTTCATCTCTGAGAGGGGCCAACTAAATTGCTGTTACTACAAGAATAGAAGCTGGTTTCAGATGTGGAAAACCCCAACTTAGATTAGGTAGAGAGAGACTTCTGCTCTGCTAGGCAGGCCTACGCCCATGTGCAGCAGGAAGAAGTTACAGAAGAAAGAGACCTCCGACCCAATTCCCAAGAAGTATCTTGAGTATGAAGTCTCTCAGGGGGCCTATGTGCTGCCTTAGGGGATGAATGTTGTTTTTATGTGAATCACTCGGGGGTAGTCAGGGAGTCCCTGGCCAAGATAAGAAAAGGGCTGAGTTAGAGAAAAAGAGAAGGAAAACTGTCTCAAAATTGGTTTGAATCCTGGTTCAACTCATCCCCCTGGTTCACAACTCTCATATCTTCCTTAGTAGGGCCCCTGATTATCTTGTTCCCTCCTTCTCCACTCCGGAACTGCTGGTGCTAACCCACATCAACCTGCTAAGATCACCTGGACACTTTGTAATGGACTAACCCATGAGGTACTCAATTCGACTACTGGAACCCCCCCAATACTTGGTGGCCAGATTTATTCTTCGACCTTGGACCTTTGTAAAAAGAACATATCAGTACAGTTCAAGTGATGATGCTGAGACAACAATATCAGGCAATGTCTCAGAATGAAGAGGAGGATTCCTCTCCATGATCAAAGGACGGGGGGAATGTTGGGACCTAACAAACGCCATGATAGGCTTCAGGGACTAAGGTAGGACTCACGGGAAAAGCTGAGTCATTGCCCAGTGAGGTCATCCCCACGGATGCCAGGACTTGTCTAATCAGCATACTCCCCGTAACCTGGTTTGAGTTTATCAGGATGTAAAAGACATCCCCCTGCAGCCAATAGCCAATTAGTAAATACCAGGAAACCCCTGCAGCCAATAAAGATTAGCCAATTAGTAAATACTAGGAAACTCCTGCAGCCAATCAGCCCTCGCCAACTCTCTGTCTTTGTTCTAAACCTATAAATACTGCTGTAAATCTGGGCTCGGGGCTCTTGCTCCGCTCCACTCCACTGCATTGGATGTGGCGGGAGCCCTAGCTCGAGCTAGAGATAAAACCCCTTCATGCTTTTACATTGCTGTGGACGTCTTATTCTCTCAGTTTTGGGGACTCGGACTCTGGGCATAACAGCCAGACCCCTCATTTTTTACTGGTTCTTGATGCCTCAGACTGTTCCCTCCAGTTAATCCAGCAATTCCCTTTATTCAGCTGAGATTCTGCAGATTCCTATAGTAAAAGATAGTATATCAAAAAGAATGAAAACATCTTTTAACCTTTATGTGATCAGTTGCTGTATTTTGTCAGTATTTCCTGGTTTCCTCAATCTTCTGTGTCCTCTCTGAAACTTACAGCTTCTTCAAGGATGGTTCTCTTAGGAAAAAGGACTGTTGCTATCCATACTCACGTGATCCTGATTAGAAGCATTTATTTCATTGTGTTATTGAAAAGCAATTTAGAATATATATCAAAGTTGTTTTTTTTTTTAACTGTGCATAATATTTGGTTCACCCAAGAACGTGTCCCGGAACTCTTCGGTCACCAGTGAGGCATGAGCACCCGCCATCTCCCTCCCTGGCTGGCTCTTCCAGGCCTCCTGGCCCCAGCAAGGGGGGACAGGGGCTGCCCAACCCCCACCCCACCCCATGGTCCTTGGCAAAAACTAAACAGCACCCTTATTCCCTCTTGAGGACTCAACCCCCTTATAGCATACCCACCCAGTGAGGTATGAGTGCCCACCCTGCCTCTGCCCCGCCACCTGGCCACTCTGAGCCCCAGGCCCAGCCCCACCCATGTCCCTACAGTGCCCACCTACCCAACCTGCCCATGCCCACTCCTACCACTTGGTTTCAGGGGCCTGGCCCCACCTTATCCCATCTCTCCAGCAAGGGAACCCCACTTGAGCCCCTCCTGGCCACCACTTCCAGAGGGTCCACCTCGGCTGACCCTCTTCTTCCTCCCCATGTCTAGGCTTCCCTAAACCAGCCCCCCTTATCATGACCACTTATAGTGGTGTGTGGAGAAGGAAATGGCAACCCACTCCAGTATTCTTGCCTGGGGATTCCCATGGACAGAGGAGCCCAGCGGGCTACAGTCCATGGGGTTGCAAAGAGTCAGACACGACTGAAGCAATTAAACAAACAAAACAATATTTGGTTCAGCTGAGAGGTGATCTGATTTTTTTCAGTATTCAAAATCAATTTTTGACCCATTCTAAGTTGGTCATCATTTTTTTTTTTTGCTTTTCTTGCTACCTGTAGTAGGGTATTTTTGTGTCCCTTGGCTTGTTATTTAATCAACAGCCAGTAAATCATTGATTGAAGTAGTAGTATTGTCAGCACACATTCATAGATTTAGCAGACTTAATTTTCCCATACACAAATAACATGCGACAGACTTTAAAATAACATTGCAGCATTTATAATAGTTTACTACTTTTTTGTTTTGTTTTTGTTTTTTGACCATGCTGTGCAGCTTGTAGGACCTTAATTCCCTGACCAGCGATCGAATTTGAGCTCCCTGACATAGAAGTGGGGAGTCCTAATCACTGGATTGCCAGGGAAGTCCCTATAATATTATATTTTTAAGCAATTCAGGTAGTTTTATCCTGTTCCATGTATGTATATTTTTGACAAAGGTGAGACTATATGCTGTTTTGTAAACCATTTAAAATTTTATTTTTCACGTATTGTATTGTTACTGTCTTTTCAAGTCAGTGTATACAGATCCTGCTCATCATTTTTACTGAGTGTGTTATGTGTTGCTTGTACCTTAGTTTAACCAATTCCTTATTGGTAGACTTTCAGATTGTCTCTGGGTTTTTGTACTAACATTTCAGTTATATATCATGTGTACTTGTGTTTACTTTCTTAGCATAAATTGTAGAATAGGTCTGCTGAATCAAATTATATACATTTTAGGGGCTTTCAATGTCCATAGCTATTTTTTTGAAATACCAACTAGTTTGCTTTTCCTCCAGTAGTATTTGAAAATGGAGAATTTCCTGGCGGTCTAGTGGTTAGACACTTCACTACTCTGGCCCAGGTTCAGTCCTTGTTTGGGGAACTAAGATTCTGCAAGCCGTGTGGGACAGCCAAAAAAAAAAAGCATTTCTAAGTGTTGGAATGTTGAATATATTCCTTTCTCTGCACCCTCTCCTATACTGTGTTCTGTTATTCTTACTTTGCTCATCTGATTGGCAAAAATGTTAAATATCATGTTTGTATGTTTTTATTAGTAAAGTGGAATATCTTTCATATGTTTATTGGCCATTTGTAAATTTATAACCTTTTTCCATTTTTCTATTAAGGTAGTATTCTTTATCTGCTTTTTAAAAAATTCATTTTATATATTACTTTTGCTAAGCACATAATTATGTGCAAATATCCTGTATTGTTTTAAGTTATTCTATTTTAGGATAGCATTTCTCAAAATGTGACTTATAGATCACTTGTAACAGTACCGAGATAATCGTTAGAAGGCATGTATATCATTCATTTTCCAGAGGTTCAGATTTCTTAGACCCGTGGGGTTTCTATGAATCTGCTGCACATTAAAATTAGGGAACCTCTGATTTGGAAGAAATATGAATTCCTTAATATTTTTACTGTTCCTGTTTTTCTTCTTGTCTCATGGCATTCTACTGTTTTTTCTTATTTATCTTAATAATCATAAACTAGTCTTAATGTATTGAGGTTTTATCCTATCCCAGCCTAACAATAATTTTACTAAAATGTTTTGATATATGGAAATTTGAATGTTAAAGTACATGAAGGAAAGCACTTTTGTATGTCTGTGAGAAGCATTGTTTGTAAATGAGGCAAAAGGAATAACTGAGGGAAAAACAAGTAAAATCGAGTAGACAGAAGTATAACGGGGTTTCTCATCTAGTTTAAAAAACTCAATATTAGTTTATTTCTTCCTCAGGTTTTGTGCGGTAATCTTCTTTGAACCGTAAATTTGGAACCCATACTGCTAGAAAAATACTCTAAATGAAAAATTTGAAATTCTCATTGTTATATACATATTCAGTAGGGAGCAATGTTCCCTTTAATTTTTTTAAAGTTGCAAGCAGATGAACATGCTGCATAAGCAGCAAACTACAAAAATGGAGCTTGTATGGCTGTTTGATACTGTAGCCAAATAAAGCTTTCAGGGCTCATGTGACACATTTAATGATATGCAGAATTGTTACCGTGCTGCGTGATAATTAAGCTTAAATATACATGACTGTGTTTAATGTCACTTTTCCATAGCCAGACATCACATTTCTGGGGCCAGCTTGAAGGAGGAAGAAATATGGCAAGCCAAGAAGTTTTAACACATATTTCTGATTTAGAGATTTCAGTATTAGAGAGATGAGACGTTTGGGGCAGAGGTTGCTTGTAACTTTGGTGTTTCTAATTCCTAAGGTTGTAGACTTTACTTTTCCCTTCTTCTACTCAAGACCGTATGGTTGGGGGAGAAATTCGGAAGATTCAGCCATGGCTTTATTTCTCCAAATAGTTTTTTCTGCCCAGCAATGAAAGCTTGGGACGCAGAGCTCCCTGTCATTGGTACTGCACAAAGCACAGTTTCTTTCTCTGCTTTAGCCGAGCCGGTTCAAGTTCTCTGTCACAGGCCCTAATATCTATTTGAGTTGTCCTATTAACCTGGGTCTCTGAGAATTTCTGAACCTGGCTTTCTCATGTTTTCCCAGCCGAGGTTGTGTACTTCAAACAGAAATATTTGACATCTGTGAAACAAAAATAAAGTAAAAGTGACTTAACATCCTTACAAAACCAAATGGAGGTCTGATAGTTTTAGAACATGCTTTTTTTCCTGCCAATCCCGCCTTCCACTCTACCTACCCTTCCAGCCCCCAAAGAGATGCATATTTTTGTCCCTAGAAAAAAAGTAAATGTGAAAGTTGCACCCAACTCTCTGCGACCCCAAGGACTGTAGCCTGCCAGGCTCCTCTGTCCATGGCATTCTCCAGGCAAGAATCCGGGGGTGGGTTGCCATTTCCTCCTCCAGGGAATCTTCTGCCAGGCTCCTCTGTCCATGGCATTCTCCAGGCAAGAATCCTGGAGTGGGTTGCCATTTCCTCCTCCAGGGAGTCTTCCCAACCCAGAGATCGAACCCATGTCTCTAGCATTGCAGGTGGATTCTTTACCGTCTGAGCCACCAGGGAGTCCCCAGGAAAGGCAGTGTCAAATGTGACTCTGAAACTTGGTAGAAACTCTTAACTGGAAATCATTCATATTCCACGCTGTAACTTTCTAGAGTTGACTCTTCTCTGCAGCCTGACTGTGTGTTAAGCAGGCTTACCATCCTTACAAAACCAAATGAAAGTCTGATAGTTTTAGAATATGCTTTTTTCCTGCCAACCCTGCCTTCCACTCTACCTACCCTTCCAGCTCCCAAAGAGATGCATATTTTTGTCCTTAGAAAAAAAGTGAATGTGAAAGTTGCATCCAACTCTCTGTGGGTCAAACGTTTTCTCTATCTATGTACTAAATTTTTGTACTATCTAAAAGGATGAAGCATTGTTGGGAAAATGTCCTGATACTACTTTTAGAATCTTCCGTTTGCCAGTTTAGTATTGGTTGATAGAAGTAAGTCTTTGTACCTGGTGTCATTCAGTAATAAAACTACCTAAAGTTTGATGTTGCTTTACCTTTTATAGAGTATATTATTTTATAATTCACTCATACATCTTTGATAGGGAGGTGCAATTTTTAGAAAGGAAAATTCTGAGCTCGGAGAAGTTAAGAGATTCACATAATTGGGAAGAGGCTTGAATCCATATCTTTTGATTTCCTTATAGTTTACACCTTTCACAGATACCATCTGCTGAATCATGTAATGATTAAAACATATGGAATAAAATTTAAATAACTTGTTATTAAGTGTGGCAGATATTTAAATAAAATTTAGGACAACAGCATGCAAGTTTTTCAAGACGGATCAATTATGTCTTGTGACAAATGAAAAACTACCATTGTAGATGGGAAATTAAACTCTCTGTTATATAAACAACTGAGGGAGGAAATAGTGCTTTCCTTTAAATGCTACTTATGGATTCTCTGGTATATCTATAGCAAGAATGAGAAGGTAGAAAAACTGTCGTATTTTTTTTTCTGAAATACCCATGTATTTTATCTGCAAGGCAGTATTGTATCTAGTCGAAGTTTGTGATTGTTGTTGTTAGCCACACGCCCGGAACTTGGAATTTTAGTTCTCCACCAGGGAGTGTGCTGGAGCTCCAGCAGTGGATGTGTGCAGTTTTAATCACTGGACCACCAGAAAGTCCCAAAGGCAGTATTTTAAAATTTCTCTTTCTAGAAGCTGATTGTTAGTGTGTAGAAACGCAACTGATTTTTGTATACTGATTTTGTATCCTGCAACTTTACTGAGCTAATCAAAGTTTTAATATCAAGTCTGTAATATTCTAAGAGGAAATTGCTAATTTCTCCCATTTTTTAAAAAAAATTATTTTTCAGATATTTCAGTCAATGGAAGAAATAGCTCTGCATCTCCTAAGATGGAATCTGTTGTCTGGGAATGTGTTTGATCAACTTGACACGTTGGCCACATGGTTGTTGTGTGAAGTTGCTCAGTCGTGTCCGACTCTTTGCAACCCCACGGATTGTATCCTGCCAGGCTCCTCCATCCGTGGGATTTTCCAGGCAAGAATACTGGAGTGGGTTGCCATTTCCTTCTCCAGAGGATCTTCCCAACCCAGGGATCGAACCTGGGTCTCCCGCTTTGCAGGCAGACGCTTTTACCGTCTGAGCCACCAGGGAAGTCACATGGTACCCGATGTAATAAAATGAAAAGAAGAGGCAGATGATGTCATTTTCCCATATCGTGAAACCAAAAACAAATGCCTTTTGTGAGACCAAGCTAACAAACCTCTGACGGTGCAAAGAGTAATTCTGTTTGAAGAACTTAACAGTAAGATAGAAGAAGTCCTTTCAAGCTGAGACCTGCAGGTGTACAAAGATCTAAAATGCATATTGAGTAGGCCTGATCATCTGAATCCCATTCCATCAAGAAAGCATGGCTGTGACTTGGATCGTCTTCTCTCTGTGACCCTTGACTGTGTTTGTGGGCCGTATAGGTGGGCACAGTTTGTTTTCTTTGAGCCTATTACCTTGAGGATGTGCCAGGATTTGCCTTATAACACTGCCTTCACGCCCAAACTTCTGAATCACTATGCCCAACAGATGACAGTTTTAGCAGTGGAGGGAAGGCTTCATCTATTACTTGGCAGGTCGTAGACAATGATTCTTGGGGTGCCCTTAATCAGTCTAATGAATGTGTCTGCTAAACAACAGGAACAACTAACATGTTATTTTTCACTGCATCTTGCACATTAAAAAGTTATGTATTTAGGTTCAGACTCTGATAGACTGAAGATTTCCTGTTTGGGGGATGTTACTCATCTTAGTTTTCAGATATTATTCTTTTATGAAGAACTTTGAAACATCGGAACTGGGGAAGTAATAGCCTTTGAGAAGTTTAAATTGTCCAAGTTATGGTTACATCTTTTCTGTTATTTGATAATAAGACTTTAAAGAGCAGACTATAAGAATAATATTCATAATTCACTTAGTAAATATTAAAGGTAACATGATTTTGAAAATGGGTTCTTTGGTTCAGCCTTTAGGCTGGTGGGTTTACAGTATTGACATTGTCTTAAATACTTAAGATGGTATCCTGGTCTTACTATCTTTACATCAATTTAAGAACAGTAACTCCCAAGCAGTGATAGAGGTTTTGTTGTGTGAATTATCTGTTCTTGACCTCTCAGGACGTCATGAAACTCTGTTGCCTTACTTGAATTTTTCTAATGATAATTCTTTAGGCACTTTTAAATTATTTTACTTTAGAAGCTATGACAAATTAATGGATATAGTTAATAATAGGTTTAAATAAGTCTGTATGTGTTTCAATAACGGTTTTAGAATTGTGGGCAAAGATATGTTTACCAGATAGGAATTAGGGGGCAGCAAACTGTGACAATAAGAGGTAAAAGCTTTGGAATTGTATAAACTGCAGCAGCAGCTACCACTTTCTATCTGTATTACTTTGGTCAAGTTACTTGAGCTTTCTTACCATTGTCACTTTGCTTGTAAAATAGAGTTAACACTTTGGAAGATACAAAAGGAAGCGTTTATACAAAATGAAGCGTTTATAAAGTATCTGGCACAGTACTTTTGGAGTAAGTTCTCTTAAAGTGATAGCTTTTACCATGTTCTCATATTCTAATATTAATGTAGCTATATCATACATAGAATTTAAAGGTTTTTTTTTTAATTTTAGTCTTGAATCCTTTGTTACAGTGCTTTCAGCAAATCGAATACTACTTGTTTTGGAATCTTCATTTTATAGTAAAATTCAAAGATTTAGTACTTCCAAGTAAACTAACATAAATCTGGGAAATTTTGTAGAAAGATGATTATTCATAGATTTTGAAACATAGAGGGCAACTTGTATAGTCCAAATACTTGAAAATATTGTAGAGGTTGAATAAAATATTTCTGCTCTTCCACTGACTACACGCAGTCTAACTGGTAAGGAGAGATTTGGTATAATAGACTGTTAGATTAGATATATGAAAATGGGTATTGGTTTAATATAGGAATTTGGTTCCTGGCATGGTAGTCCCTGTTGAGTATTAAAACTACCCAGTTCTCTCACCAAAAAAATGAAGGAGGACTATCTTTGGTTCTGGTATCATTTAAAATCAGTATAACTCCTTTGGAAAGCAAATAGAGTTGTAAGAAATAAGTCATAAAGATTTATATACTAATTCGGGTTTAACTTTTGCCTCTTTCACGTAGTAGCTTTCAGACTTTGAAATTAAGTCAGCTAACATCTCTGTGATCTGGAGAAGGAAATGACAACCCACTCCAGTACTCTTGCCTGGAAAATCCCATGGACAGAGGAGCCCGGTAGGCTACAGTCCATGGGGTCGCAAAGAGTCGGACACGGCTGAGTCACTTTACTTCACTTCAACATCTTTGTGAAAATCATTTGTGAAAAGGCACTAATAACAAAAATACTTTGATTAAATGAGAGATTTAAGTAGCTAGCACAATGCGTGAAGCAGAATAGATGATCCAGAAGTGTTAATTCTATTCCAAATTTCATTTCCAAGTGACCCTAGAGAGAAAGTACTAGAAAGATGTTGACAATTAAGTAATGCTTAAAATTCTCCAAGCCAGGCTTCAGCAATACGTGAACCGAGAACTTCTGGATGTTCAAGCTGGTTTTAGACAAGGCAGAAGAACCAGAGATCAAATTGCCAACATCCGCTGGATCATGGAGAAAGCAAGAGAGTTCCAGAAAAACATCTATTTCTGCTTTATTGACTATGCCAAAGCCTTTGACTGTATGGATCACAATAAACTGGAAAATTCTGAAAGAGATGGGAATACCAGACCACCTGACCTGCCTCTTGAGAAACCTGTATGCAGATCAGGAAGAACTGGACATGGAACAACAGACTGGTTCCAAATAGGAAAAGGAGTACGTCAAGTCTGTATATTGTCACCCTGCTTATTGAACTTCTCTGCAGAGTACATCATGAGAAACGCTGGGCTGCAGGAAGCACAAGCTGGAATCAAGATTGCCGGGAGAAATATTAATCACCTTAGATATGCAGATGACACCACCCTTATGGCAGAAAGTGAAGAAGAATTAAAGAGCCTCTTGATGAAAGTGAAAGAGGAGCGTGAAAAAGTTGGCTTGAAGCTCAGCATGTAGAAAACTAAGCTCATGGCATCCGGTCCCATCACTTCATGGCAGAGAGATGGGGACATGGTGGAAACAGTGGCTGACTTTGTTTTTTTGGGCTCCAGAATCACTGCAGATGGTGATTGCAGCCATGAAGTTACAAGACGCTTACTCCTTAGAAGGAAAGTTATGACCAACCTAGACAGCATATTAGAAAGCAGAGACATTACTTTGCCAACAAAGGTCTGTGTAGTCCAGGCTATGGTTTTTCCAGTGGTCATGTATAGATGTGAGAGTTGGCCTATAAAGAAAGCTGAGTGCTGAAGAATTGATGCTTTCAAACTGTGGTGTTGGAGAAGACTCTTGAGAGTCCCTTGGACTGCAAGGTGATCCAACCAGTCCATTCTAAAGGAGATCAGTCTTGGGTGTTCTTTGGAAGGACTGATGCTAAAGCTGTAACTCCAATACTTTGGCCACTTCATGTGAAGAGTTGACTCATTGGAAAAGACTCTGATGCTGGGAGGGATTGGGGGCAGGAGGAGAAGGGGACGACAGAGGATGAGATGGTTTGATGACATCATGAACTCGATGGGCATGGATTTGGGTAGACTCCTGGAGTTGGTGATGGACAGTGAGGCCTGGCGTGCTGCGATTCATGGGGTTGCAAAGAGTTGGACTGAGTGACTGAACTGAACTGATAAGCCTCTTAATTTATAGTTTCTCCTTCCGTTTCCCATCGTCCTTTTTTCTTGTAACACACTTGCCCTGCAGATTGTCTCAGGCTTTATTTTGCTGTTTGCATCCCTGTGGTGTTTTTGACCATGTTCCTCTGTCTGTTTTTGTTTTGAAAGAATAGTTCCAAGGCACTGTAATATCTGCTTGTTACTCTGTATAATTTTAGCAGCCTTTGCTCTTTCCCTAGGTCAAGAATCTTATTAGGGGTTTGTCAAATGGTGATATTCTGTCATTCTTCATTTCTCAGCTAGATCACTTTAGAAACAGAAACTTCCTCATTTTGATTATTGGACTGTTGAGTTACCCTTATGTTCAGTTTATATAAAAAACACAGTAAGTATGCAACTGTTCTCCTTTGTTTTTAGGATAATAAATTGATCCATAAGAATCTTTCAAAAGTGACTAATGAGATCTTTCTCCTTTCAAAGATCATCGTTCTCCTTTCAAGTATCATTATGAAGCCATGGATTTTTACCGTATTCTGTGTGTTTCCGTCCATTGCAGTTAGTATTTTGTTGTGGCTCAGTCTGTTCTGTCTTTGGTAGTGAGCACCTCTTCAAGATCGCTCCTAAGTGTTTTCGATACTCCCCTAGTGGTTTCTGATAGCTTCCTTGCTTTCTGGTATGATCCAACCTCATTTCGTAAAATTCTGCCTCAGAACTTGAATGATCACTTTCTTTTGTGAGCGCTGGTTCCTTTTAGTTGGAAAGAATTTTCACGGCTTTTTACACACTGCTATCTGGGTGCTATGCTTATTGATACTAGGTTAGTTATTTATAGGTCTCTTCAAAGATGGAGCTAGGAAATACTTTTTTACAGAAAGAAAGTTCAGCATGAGTTTATACTGATAACTTGTAATTAGATAATATTGGAGAGTTTTTATTTAATATTTTAGAATTTTTGTTTCTTATACTGAAACCTTATGATAGATATGCAGACATTACATAATTTCAGTATAATATCAGTATCGTTACTGAACACACTGTAAGGTTTCTTTGTATTTCTTACGTCGTTAGGATGTATTTCCCCAAAGATGTGCAGTCAGATTGCTGTGTTTTAGAGTTAAGCACTCCTCTGTTTGCTTTAACTCAATACATTGTTTAGGTTTGTTTTTCATTTTGATTTTGAGGAACGACTTAAAATTTTTTTTATTTAAATTTATTTTATAATCATGTTTAAAAACTTGATATCTGCGACAAGGGACATTCAGAGGAGTCTAGTTTCTGGACTGTGTTTGTGCTTAGTCACTCATTTGTGTCTGACTCTTTGAGATCGAATGGCCTGTAGCCTGTTAGGCTCCTGTGTCCATGGGGATCCTCCAGGCAAGAATACTGGAGTGGGTAGTCATGCCCTCCTTCAGGGGATCTTCCCAACCCAGGGATCGAACTCAGGTCTCCCGAATTTCAGGCAAATTCTTTACCATCTGAGCCACCAGGGAAGGCCATGAATACTGGAGTGGATAGCCTATGCTTTCTCCAAGGGATCTTCCCGACCCAGGAATTGAACCAGAGTCTGCAGGTGGATTCTTTCCCAGCTGAATCCTAACCTTATTCTTTCCTTCCCTTGGGGGTAGTTGTTTTTTTCAAAGCTTTTTGTTTATCCTTCCATTAAAAGTTACAGTAATTGTAGAAAATGTCTGTATAATATCTGTGAGTAGCTTATATAATCTTTCACATTCTTTTGATATAGTGTCATACTGTTTGTTTTCTCCACATTCTTTTTTTTACTTAACAATATATCCTGGCTATTTCATAGTAGCACTTATAGATAATATTCCTCAGAATGTTTTTTTAAATTGTGGCAAAATATACATGTTGCACTAGTGGTAAAGAAACCGCCTGACAATGCAGGAGATGTGGGTTCAATCTTAGGGTCGGGGAGATCCCCTGGAGGAGGGCATGGCTTCCCAATCCAGTTTTCTTGCCTGGAGAATCCAGTGGACAGAGGAGTGTGACAGGCTACAATCCATAGTGTTGCAAAGAGTTGGACATGACTGAAGTGACTTAGCATGCATGTACGCGAAATACATATAACATAAAATTTACCATTTGAATCTTTTCTTGTTTGTTTTTTGGTATACCATGCAGTTTGTGGGATCTTAATTCCTCAACAAGGGATTCACCCAGTCCCCGGCAGTGAAATTTCAGAGTCTTAACCATGAGACCACCAAGGAATTCCCCCATTCCAGTCATTTTTAAGTGTGCAGTTCAGTGGCATTAAGTACAGTCTCCTTGGTATGTCATTACCACTATCCCTTACTTTTTCAGCTTCTGAAACTGAAACACTATACCTATTGAACAATAATTCCCTGTTCTCCCCTCCCCTCAACCTTTGGCAGCCACCATTCTACTTTTTTTCTTTCTCTCTGAATTTGACGACTCCAGGACCTCATTTAAGTGAAATCATAAAATATTTGTCCTTTTATGATTGGCTTATTTCACTTTGTACAATGTCTTCAAGGTTCACCCATGTCGTAACAAGTGTCAGAATTTCCTTCCTTTTTGAGACTGAATAATATTTCATTGTATATTTATGCCCAACGTTTAGTTTAAGCATTCATTCATGAGACACTTGAGTTCCTTCCACTTTTTGGCTATTATGAATATAGCTGCTATGAATACAGATGTATAAATATTTGTTCCAGTCTTTGCTTTAAATTTTTTTGGGTTAATCTCAGAAGAGAGATTTTAATTCTGTTTAATTTTTTGAGGAACCTCCGAACTGTTTTGTATAGCAGCTGCTCCATTTTACATTTTTGCTAGCGATGCACAAGGGTTCCAGTATCTCTATATCCTCACCAACACTAGTTATTTTCTGGGCTTTTGTTTTGGAATAATAGCCATTGTATTGGGTACGAAGTTGTCCTCATTTTTTAGTTCAGCTCCTACTGCAGGACATTTGCTTTTGAAAGCAGAACTTGCTATTGAGGTCCTTATTCATCTTTGTAGGGCCAGCAGGTAACATAGTACCTAACACATAATAACTGCTAAATAAATGAGTGAGTTAATGAACTTCATAAACTGTGAATTCCAGAAGAGGTGGTGGTAGTCGTGGTTGTGGTTGTAGAGCTGTACCCAAGCACATGATCTCCTGGAATTATAGGCAGCTGTGGGTTTGTTGGGAATGGTAGTCCTGACAGGAGTACCAGAGATACCACATTCCTGTGAACACCAGTGTTTTACTTGGCCCCCCCCCCTTTTTTTTTTTTTGGAGCGGGGAAAGGTCAAAGTGACTTGAAGCTTTGACAGTATGTGTTTACACTTGTAAGTAGGTATAGTAAAGTAAAGGAATAAACAAACCAGCTTTCTTATCTCTAGACCTCTCATTCTCTTTCTGCGTAAATAATCTCATCTCCATCTTTGCCTGTCAGATTCTAATGGTTGTACTTGATGGATCCCTCCAGGCTTCTCTGTCCGTGGGATTTCCCAGGCAAGAATACTGGAGTGGGTTTGCCATTTCCTCCTCCAGGGACTCTCCCTGACCCAGGGATTGAACCAGCATCTCCTGCTTGGCAGGTGGATTCTTTACTACTGAGCCACCAGGGAAGCCAAATCTGATACATTAATTAATAGGAAAAAAAATAGGAAGAGATAGTAAAATAATATATATGGTATCATCCTGTTTTTGTTGAAGAAAAGAAGTGTATTCCTGTTCATGTAGAGTGAGTGATCTGGAAAGATTTTTGTCAAGACCAACAGTGATTGTTCTTGAATTAGCACAATTTATTGTGTTTTCTGTGTTTTTCATTTAATGTTTGTGTTTTCTGATTTTTCGGGAAGAAACACATTGTATTTTAAAAATAGTAAAATTAGTACAGAAACTTTTTTAAAAATCCCAGCTGTCCTTTTTTGTCTAGCTCCCAGTTGCAATGTCTAAGAGTATTTATTCCATATGTTTTTATCTGAATGACTGAAACTTAACGAAGAATTTGGTAAATGCTATAATAGGCATATAGTTCTGAGAAGATTCAACGAGAAGGATCATGTGTGGAAAGGATCAGTTGCAGATGATGTTTGAATTGACCTTGAAAGACAGGGTTTTGTGTTGTTTTGTTTTTAAGAGCATACTATAATACGCCTTTTGTAACAGTGATTAACATTTTGTGGATAGGCATTTAAGGAAATGAAATTTCTTTGATTGTATTTATTCTTTAAACTCATGGCTTCTATTTTTAGGATACATGCATTATCCAGCAGACTGACTTATTCTCTTCTATTTAGCTGAGTATTATTACGGTGGTTTTCCCTAAGCAAAGAGCAGACTGGTGAAGTGGACTGAAGAGCCTATCGTGTGATAGGGAAACCAGCCAGGAATTAGGAAACTTCTAAATCGAAAAATGTAGAAAATACACAAGTAGTGGAGAATTAACTGCATTTAGTTATTTCTGACTTTAAGAAAAAATAAGCTTTTAGAATTTTAATTGATTTTGGTGCATTTTAGATCACTTTAAAAGAATGCCTTAAAATGCTTATTTTAAAGTATTAATTGTGATGAATTTGGTTTGTAAAGTTTTGAGTCAGAGTATAATTCACAACCATTCATGATCCTTGAAATGTTCAAAGAACTTCCTGAAGAAAAGTCAGATTTTATGGGCTGCTCCAGGAGCTCCCCTTTGACTTAAGATAAATATACTCCTGTGATAAAGTCATATTTCTGCAAACTAGCTCACTGAACTAATATTCAGTTCAGTTCGGTCGCTCAGTCGTGTCCGACTCTTTGCGACCCCATGAATCGCAGCACGCCAGGCCTCCCTGTCTATCACCATCTCCCGGAGTTCACCCAGACCCATGTCCATTGAGTCCGTGATGCCATCCAACCATGTCATCCTGGGTCGTCCCCTTCTCCTCCTGCCCCCAATCTCTCCCAGCATCACAGTCTTTTCCAATGAGTCAACTCTGCTCATGAGGTGTCCAAAGTACTGGAGCTTCAGCTTTCGCATCATTCCTTCCAAAGAAATCCCAGGGTTGATCTCCTTCAGAATGGACTGGTTGGATCTCCTTGCAGTCCAAGGGACTCTCAAGAATCTTCTCCAACACCACAGTTCAAAAGCATCAATTCTTCAGCGCTCAGCCTTCTTCACAGTCCAACTCTCACATCCATACATGACCACTGGAAAAACAGCCTTGACTAGACGGACCTTAGTCGGCAAAGTAATGTCTCTGCTTTTGAATATGCTATCTAGGTTGGTCATAACTTTCCTTCCAAGGAGTAAGCGCCTTTTAATTTCATGGCTGCAGTCACCA
This sequence comes from Budorcas taxicolor, assembly GCF_023091745.1. Taxonomy (NCBI): domain Eukaryota; kingdom Metazoa; phylum Chordata; class Mammalia; order Artiodactyla; family Bovidae; genus Budorcas; species Budorcas taxicolor. Next base: position 43,069,746 of record NC_068911.1, on the reverse strand, counting down.
TCTGCAGTGATTTTGGAGCCCCCCAAAATACAGTCTGACACTGTTTCCACTGTTTCCCCATCTATTTCCCATGAAGTGATGGGACCGGATGCCATGATCTTTGTTTTCTGAATGTTGAGCTTTAGGCCAACTTTTTCGCTCTTCTCTTTCACTTTCATCAAGAGGCTTTTTAGCTCCTCTTCACTTTCTGCCAGAAGGGTGGTGTCATCTGCATATCTGAGGTTATTGATACTTCTCCTGGCAATCCTGATTCCAGCTTGTGCTTCTTCCAGTCCAGCGTTTCTCATGATGTACTCTGCATAGAAGTTAAAGAAGCAGGGTGACAATATACAGCCTTGACGTACTCCTTGTCCTATTTGGAACCAGTCTGTTGTTCCATGTCCAGTTCTAACTGTTGCTTCCTGATCTGCATACAGATTTCTTAAGAGGCAGGTCAGGTGGTCTGGTATTCCCATCTCTTTCAGAATTTTCCACAGTTTATTGTGATCCACGCAGTCAAAGGCTTTGGCATAGTCAATGAAGCAGAAATAGATGTTTTTCTGGAACTCTCTTGCTTTTTACATGATCCAGTGATGTTGGCAATTTGATCTCCGGTTCCTCTGCCTTTTCTAAAACCAGCTTGAACATCAGGGAGTTCACGGTTCACGTATTGCTGAAGCCTGGCTTGGAGAATTTTGAGCATTACTTTACTAGCATGTGAGATGAGTGCAATTGTGTGGTAGTTTGATCATTCTTTGGCATTGCCTTTCTTTGGAATTGGAATGAAAACTGACCTTTTCCAGTTCTGTGGCCACTGCTGAGCTTTCCAAATTTGCTGGCATATTGAGTGCAGCACTTTCACAGCATCATCTTTCAGGATTTGAAACAGCTCAATTGGAATTCCATCACCTCCACTAGCTTTGTTCGTAGTGATGCTTTCTAAAACCCACTTGACTTCACATTCCAAGATGTCTGGCTCTAGATTAGTGATCACATCATCATGACTATCTGAGTCGTGAAAATCTTTTTTGTACAGTTCTTCCGTGTATTCTTGCCACCTCTTCTTAATATCTTCTGCTTCTGTTAGGTCATACCATTTCTGTCCTTTATCGAGCCCATCTTTGTATGAAATGTTCCCTTGGTATCTCTAATTTTCTTGAAGAGATCTCTAGTCTTTCCCATTCTGTCGTTTTCCTCTATTTCTTTGCATTGATCGATGAGGGAGGCTTTCTTATCTCCTCTTGCTATTCTTTGGAACTCTGCATTCAGATGCTTATATCTTTCCTTTTCTCCTTTGCTTTTCGCCTCTCTTCTCTTCACAGCTATTTGTAAGGCCTCCCCAGACAGCTAGAGTTTTATATGAATGTACATATAGTATCTCCTTTTTTATGTCTGTTTTCTTTCACCCAGAATTGTGATTTCGAGTTTAATGCATGTTTTGTTTTGCTTTTTAAAAACACCATTACAGTTGACAGTTGACTTTTCACTTGATACTTGAGCACAGGGAATTGAGCAGGGTTCCTGGTGCCCATCAAATAGGCCTTCTGCAGCTTTATTAATTTGTAACTCTTTCCTAATCTTTTTAAGCTGTCATGTACTAGGTGCTGTCTCCTATTTCATATATTCTTATTTGTATATGTTGTTGTTGTTCGGTCGCTAAGCTGTGTCCGACTCTTTGCAACCCCATGGACTGCAGCATGCCAGGCTTCCCTGTCCTTCACCATCTCCCGGAATTTGCTGAAACTCATCTCCATTGAGTCTGTGATGCCATACAGTCATCTCATCCTCTGTCATCTCCTTCTCCTCCTGCCCTCAGTCTTTCCCAGCATCAGGGTCTTTGCTAGTGTGTCAGCTCTTCACATCAGGTGGCCAAAGTATTGGAGCTTCAGCTTCAGCATCAGTCCTTGCAGTGAATATTCAGGGCTAATTCCCTCTAGGATTGACTGGACTGGTTTGATCTCCTTAATACATCTATATATATTAACACCATTTTATAGAGGAAAAGCTGAAATTCAGAGAGGTTACAGAGAACAAACTGGTTAATAAGCTCAAGGGCTCTGGATAAGAATGCCAAGGTTTAACTCTTGGGACTGTCTTTGTAGCTATGTGATCTTCGGTGAGCTACTTAACTTTCTGTGTCTTCTTTTCTTCACATTTATTATAAAATGGTATGACTAATGATAGTACCTGCCTTAGGGGATTGTTGAGAAGATGAAGTTAGGTGTATGAGGCACTTACAGCACTGCCCAGCCGGTAGTGAGTGTCCATCGATGCTAGCTGAGACACAGCACAAGATACTTACAGCTAGTGAGTGGCAGAGCATACACTTAAAGCCTTATACTCAGTGCAAGCAGCACAAAATGGTGCTTCAAGTCAGTTTTATAATTCATGATGGGGCTCACAAATGGAGGCTTTACTAACGTGGTAACATATCAATATCAGATTAGTTGAGGACTAAGCAAGTTTGAGACTTCCTTAAAGCATACATATGCTTGTATGTATGATGTCTATACATACCTCATCAGCATGTGAATATGATGCATTTTTAAGCTTTGAATTTTTTTTTTCTTGGTGGCACTGGGTCTTTGTTGCTGTGCAGAGTCTCTCTCTAGTTGTGGTGTAAGAGCTTCTCGGTTGCAGCGGCTTCTCTTGTTTCAGGGCACAGGCTCGAAAGTGCGTAGGCTTCAGTGGTCGTGGGGCGTGGGCTTAATAGTTGCAACTTGCAGGCTCCAGAGCTCGGGCTCATTAGTTGTGGTCCTCTGGCTCAGTTGCCCTGTGGCATGTGGGATCTTCCCAGACCAGGGATAGAACTGATGTCCCTTGCATTACAAGGTGTATTCTTAACCACTGGACCACCAGGGAATCCCTAAGCTTTAAAATGCCTAAGCTTCTCCTTAAGGGAGAAGGCAATGGCAACCCACTCCAGTACTCTTGCCTGGAACACCCCATGGATAGAGGAGCCTGGTAGGCTGCAGGCCATGGGGTGGCTACGAGTCAGACGTGACTGAGTGGCTTCACTTTCACTTTTCACTTTCATGCACTGGAGAAGGAAATGGCAACCCACTCCAGTGTTCTTGCCTGGAGAATCCCAGGGACGGGGGAGTCTGGTGGGCTGCCATCTATGGGGTCACACAGGGTTGGACACAACTGAAGCAGCTTAGCAGCAGCAGCAGCAGCTCAGGAAAGTAAAGTAGTGTAGAAATTCTATATCTGTAGCTAGTTTCACCGGGGGCGGGAGCGGGGGCACGGTGTCTTGCTATCTTATGTAGCCATTAGCATCAAAACTGGGACCTTGGACTTCCCTAGTGGTCAAGTGGTTAAGAATCCTCCTGCCAGTACAGGGGACACCAGTTTGATCCCTGATCCAGGAAGATCCCACATGGTTCGGGACAGCTCAGCCCATGTACCGCAACTACTGAAGCCTCTATGCCCTAGAGTCTGTGTTCTGCAACAAGAGAAGCCGCTGCAATGAGAAGCCCGCACACCGCAACTAGAGAGTAGCCCCCACTCACTGCAGCTAGAGAAAGGCTGCACTCAGCAGTGAAGACCCAGCACAGCCAGATAAATAAATAAAAATTAAAGGCACAGGTGATCTAAAAATAAAAAGGAAGGTTACCATAGGTATACTCTTGAGCCCTTTATCATATTTCACCCGTTTTTACATGTACCCATTTTTGTGTCTGGATAGGCACATGTACATGTATTTTTATTGTCTTTGCATTTTTATCACATGTATAAGTTCATGTAACCATCACTTTGGTTAAGATACTGTGGAAATTCCCTGGCAGTCCAGTGGTTAGGATTCTGTGCTTCCACTGCAGGGGGCATGAGTTCAGATCCCTGGTTGGGGAACTGAGGTCCCACAAGATCCGCAGCGTGGCGAAAACAAGACAAAACACCAAAACGATACAGAACTGTTTTTATCACCACATCTTTCTTGTGCTTCCTTTCTCCCTACCACCCTTTCCTATTCCCAGGCAACCACTAATTTGTTCTCTGTCCCTATAATTTTGTCGAGAATGTTATATAATAGCTTCATGCAGTGTATAATCTTTTTTTTTTTTTTTACACACTCATACTTTTATTTCTGTTGCATGAAGTTCCCAAACTGGGATCACTGGTAAAAGTTTTGTATATTTTGAATTTAAACACACCTTGCCAAATCATTTTCTGCCACCTGGTAGACATGAACACTTCTGCTAGTTGTGTTTCCTGCATCCAGTTATCAGGTCTGGATGTTATTATTCTTTTTGATTTTTGCCCATCTGATAGATGAAAATGACATGTTGTTTTATTTTTATTTTTTCCCCATCGGTTGTTTCATATGTTCATTGGCAATTTGTATTTCCTCTTTGATGAATTGTCCATATCTTTTGCATAGTTATTATTTGGGTTGTCTTTTTCATATTTTCAGAGAATAACTTTTATCTGGTAAGTGTGGAATAAATAGTGAGTTATTAAATCATAGGATATTATTTGTCTTCTGAACTTAATAGTATCTCTGCCATAGGAAAATTCTTAATTTTTATAAAAGCCGATCTATTTACTTTATCCTTAATGACTTAAGGAAGGCTTCCTGCCTTCCAAAAGAATCATCCTCAATGTTCAGTTATTCTAATTTTATTATGTTTTTATTGTTTTTTAACTATTTATATGTAAAAGTCATCTGGAATTAATTGTAGTAGCTGTGTTGAAGTGAGGTCTTAATTTTGTTTTCTTCCATGTGAGTAGGCAGTTGTGTCAACACTATCCATGCGAAACTATCTTCCTCACTGAATTAGAATGCTGATATGTCATATACTGAGCTCTCATATATATTATTTCTAGATTATATTCTGTTCCACTGATCTGCTTAGCGTAATACCCTTGAGACCCATCCAAGTTACTTCATGTACCAGCAGTGACTGCTTTTAGTTGCTGAGTAGTATGCCGTGATAGAGATGTTCTGCAGTTTCTTTAATCACCCACTGAAGGAGACTGAGTTGTTTCCGGCTTTTGCTATTACAAATAAAGCTGCTCTGAACATTCATGTACAGGTTTTTGTGCAGACATAAATTTTCCTTTCGTGTAAATAAATGCCCAGGAGTGTGATTGCTGGGTTACATGATAAGCATGTATTTGAATTTTTAAGACACTACTCAACTATTTTCCATAGAAATTCTACCGTTTTACATTCTACCAGCAGTGTACGAGAGACGTATGTTCTCAGCATTCTTACCACCATTTGGTATTTTCACTATTTTTTATTCAGCTTTTCTCAGATGATGTGATATCTTACGTGATTTCAATTTGCATTTCCCTTATGACTAATAATATTGAACATCTTTTCATGTGCCATTCATACATCTTCTTTGATGAAATGTCTGTTCATGTCTATTGTTCATTTTCAGTTGAATTGTTTTTTACTTTTGAGCTTTGAGAGTTCTTTATATATTCTAGATACAAATCCTTCGTTGGGAATGTAGTTTATAAATAGTTTATTCTAGTCTATAGCTTGCTTGTTCATCCTTTTAACAAAGTCTAGGAGAATAGAAGTCTTAAATTTTAACAAAGTCCAGTTTGCCAAGTTTTTTTCCTTTTAGGGCCTGCGTTTTTGGTGTCATTTATAAGAATTCTTCAGTGGGACTGCAAATTCTCTGAAGTTTTATAGCTTTATGTCTCACATTTAAATCTATGATCAATTTTGAGTTAATTTGTATAAAGTGAGTTTCATTTCTTTGCCTGTGAATATCCACTAGCTTCAGCGCAATTTGTTGGAAAGGCTATCTATCCTTCCACCATTGAACTGCTTTTGCTTCTTCCTCAAAAATCAGTTATCTGTCCTTGTATAGGTTTATATTTGGGTTCTCTATTCTTTCTTGTTGATCTTTGTGCCTGTTTCACCACCAATCCACAGTGTCTTGATTTTTGGAGCGCCGAAGAATTGATGCCTTTGAACTGTGGTTTTGGAGAAGATTCTTGAGAGTCCCTTGGACTGCAAGGAGATCCAGCCAGTCCATTTTAAAGGAGATCAGTCCTGGGTGTTCTTTGGAAGGACTGATGCTAAAGCTGCAACTCCAATACTTTGGCCACTTCGTGTGAAGATTTGACTCATTGGAAAAGACTCTGATGCTGGGAGGGGTTGGGGGCAGGAGGAGAAGGGGATGCCAGAGGATGAGACGGCTGGATGGCACCACTGACTGGATGGATGTGAGTCTGAGTGAACTCCGGGAGTTGGTGATGGACAGGGAGGCCTGGCGTGCGGCAATTCATGGGGTTGCTAAGAGTCGGACACAACTGAGCAACTGAAGTGAACTGAACTGAACTGATACAGTAAGTCTTAAAATTGGATAGTAAGATTTTCCCCAGTTATTTTTCAAAATTGTTTCATTTATTCTACTTTTTTTCCATATTAAATCTAGACTCAGCTTGTCTTTAACTACTAAAAGTGTTACTGAATTTTGACAGAAATGTTATTAAATCTAGAGGTCAGATGTTGAATCTCCAATCCATAAACAGTGCTGTTATGGATTGACTTGAGTCCCCCTGAAAAGTGAAAGTGTTAGCCGCTTGGTCGTGTCTGACTCTCTGTGAGCCCATGGACTGTAGCCCGTCAGGCTCCTCTGTCCATGGAATTCTCTGCAGGGAAGAATGCTGGCGTGGGTAGCCATTCCCTTGTCCAGGGGATCTTCACGATCAGGGATTGCACCTGGGTCTCCTGCATTGCAGGCAGATCCTTCACTGTCTGCGCCATCAGGGGAGTCCTTGAGCCCCCCTAATAAGCCCTAACCTCCAGTACCTCAGAATGTGACCTTGTTTGAAAATAGGGTCATTCTAAATGTTATTAGTTAAGATAGATTTATACTGAAGTAGTGAGGGACTCGTGTTCCAGGATGACAGATATCTTTGTAAAAGGTAATTTTGGACACAGGTGCACATAGAGGGAAGATACGTGTAGAAGCATGGAGAGAATGCTGTGTGAAGGTTAGGTTTGTGCTGCCACAAGGCAAGGAGCTACTAGAAACTGAGAAAGATACCTGGAACATATCTTGCCCTATCACCTTTAGAGGGCATATCCTCTGGAGCACCTTGATCTCAGACTTTTAGCTTCCAGAAATGTGACACAATCAATTTCTGTTGGTTAAGCCACTCAGTTTGAGGGACTTTGTTATAACAGCCCTAGCAAACTAATAAAACATATATCTGTTCATTTATTTATATCTTCCTTAATGACATCAGCATTTTATAGTTTTCAGCACAGAAGACATATATGTTTTGTTAAGTATATACGCAGGTGTTTCTTTGTTAAAAAATAAATGTATTGTTTTAATTTTGTTTCTACATGTTCATTATATATAAAAACACAATTGTGTACAGAAATTAAATTTTTAGGTATGTTTTTCTCGTATTCTGCAACCTTGTTGAACGTACTCATTCTAGGACTACTAAATTTTATTAGTTTTTTGTTGCTGTTATTAATTTAAAATTTTTTTCTGAGATTCCTTGGGATGTTCTATGTAGACAGTAATGTCACATGCAAACAGGGACAGGTTTCTTTTTCCAGTCTCCACACTTTTTATTTCCTTTTCTTGTTTTGTGCTGATGGGACTTCTAGTACTCTGCTGAATTTGAGTGGTGGGACTAGGCATTCTTCCCTTGTTTCCAACATTGAAGATAGAAATCCAGTGTTTCACCACAAAGTATGATGTTTCCTATAGGGTGTTTTATTATATACTTTATCAGGTTGAAGAAGTTACTTTCTATAGTTTGCTGAAAACTTTTAACATCATGAATGCTGTTTCTGCATCATTTGGTATGATCATGTGATTTTTCTCTTCGTTATGTTAGCCTGTTGATTTGGTGGATTACATTGATGTTAGAATACTAAACCAGCTTTGGATTTCTGGAACAAATCCTACTAAGTTGTGGTGTTGTGTAATACTTTTAATATATTTTTGGACTTGATTTCCTACTATTTTATGAAGGATTTTTGCATTTTTTAAGGGGGTGGTATTAGTCTATAGTTTTCATCTTTTGTATTATCTTTGTTGGGCTTTCTTGGTGACTCAGACAGTAAAGAATCTGGCTGCAATGCAGGAGACACAGGTTCCATCCCTGGGTCAGGAAGATCCCCTGGAGAAGGGAATGGCACCCCACTCCAGTATTCTTGTCTGGAGCTTTCCATGGACAGAGGAGACTGTCGGGCTACAGTCCACGAGATCGCAGAGAGTCAGATATGACTGAGTGACTAACACACTTTTGTTCTGCTTTAATATTACAGAGTTGTTCTGTGTATTCTTGCCGCCTCTTCTTAATATCCTCTGCTTCTGTTCAGTCCATACCATTTCTGCCCTTTATTTATCCCATCTTTGCATGAAATGTTCCCTTGGTATCTCTAATTTTCTTAAAGAGATCTCTAGTCTTTCCCATTCTATTGTTTTCCTCTATTTCTTTGTACTGATCACTGAGGACGGCTTTCCTATCTCTCCTTGATATTCTTTGGAATAGCAAGATTGTTTGGCTCCAGAAGGACAGAAATGGTATGGTCCTAACAGCAGCAGAAGATATTAAGAAGAGGTGGTGAGGATACACAGAAGAATTATACAAAAAAGATCTTCATGACCCAGATAATCACGATGGTATGGTCACTCACATAGAGGCAGACATCCTGGAATGCAAAGTCAAGTGGGCCTTAGGAAGCATCACTACGAACAAAGCTAGTGGAGGTGATGGAATCCCACTTGAGCTATTTCACATCCTAAAAGACGATGCTGTGAAAGTGCTGCACTCAATATGACAGCAAATTTGGAAAACTCAGCAGTGGCCACAGAACTGGAAAAGGTCAGTTTTCATTCCAATCCCAAAGAAAGGCAATGCCAAAGAACGCTCAAACTACTGCACAGTTGCACTCATCTCACAGGCTAGTAAAGTAATGCTCAAAATTCTCCAAGCCAGGCTTCGACAGTATGTGAACCATGAACTTCCAGATGTTCAAGCTGGTTTTAGAAAAGGCAGAGGAACCAGAGATCAAATTGCCAGCATCCGTTGGATCATCAAAAAAGCAAGAGAGTTCCAGAAAAAAACATCTATTTCTGCTTTATTGACTATGCCAAAGCCTTTGACTATGTGAATCACAACTGAAAGAGATGGGAATACCAGATCACCTGACCTCCCTCTTGAGAAATCCGTATGCAGGTCAGGAAGCAACAGTTAGAACTGGACATGGAACAACAGACTGGTTCCAAATGGGAAAAGGAGTACGTCAAGGCTGTATATTGTCACCCTGCTTATTGAACTTCTATGCAGAGTACATCATGAGAAACGCTGGCTGGAGGAAGCACAAGCTGGAATCAAGATTGCCGGGAGAAATATAAATAACCTCCGATATGCAGATGACACCATCCTTATGGCAGAAAGTGAAGAAGAATTAAAGAGCCTCCTGATGAAAGAGACAGGAGAGTGAAAAAGTTGGCTTGAGGCTCAACATTCAGAAAAGAAGATCATTTTCTTATTCAGATCATTTCAACATTCCATGGCATCTGGTCCCATCACTTCATGGAAAATAAATGGGGAAACAGTGACAGACTTTATTTTTGGGGGCTGCCAAATCACTGCAGATGGTGACTGCAGCCATGAAATTAAAAGACACATACTCTTTGGAAGAAAAGTTATGACCAACCTAGAGAGCGTATTAGAAAGCAGAGGCATACTTGCCAAGAAAGGTCGTCTAGTCAAAGCTATGGTTTTTCCAGTAGTCATGTATGGATGTGAGAGTTGAACGGGAAAGAAAACTGAGTGCCGAAGAATTGATGCTTTTGAACTGTGGTGTTGGAGAAGACTCTTGAGAATCCCTTGGACAGCAAGGAGATCCAACCAGTCCATCCTAAAGGAAATCAGTCCTGAATATTCACTGGAAGGACTGATGTTGAAGCTGAAACTCCAATACTTTGGCCAGCTGATGCGAAGAGCTGACTCATTTGAAAAGACTGATACTGGGACAGATTAAAGGCAGGAGGAGAAGGGGACGACAGAGGAGGACATGGTTGGATGGCATCAACAACTCAATGGACATGAGTTTGAGGAAACTCTGGGAGTTGCTGATGGACAGGGATACTGGCTTGCTGCAATCCACGGGGTCTCCAAGAGTTGGACACGACTGAGCGACTGAACTGAACTGAATATTAAGTAATCCGGCCTTCATAGAATTTGTTTGGATTAGTTCTCTGCTGTTTTCTGGAAGAGATTGTGTAGAATTGGTATTCTTTTAAAATTGTTAGATTTTACCAATGAAAACATCAGGCCTGAATATCTTTTTTCAGGAGATTTTAAACTACAAATTCAATTTGTTGAATAGTTATAGGACTGTTCAGATTATCAGTTTCATCTTGGGTGAGTTTTGGCAGTCTGACTTCTGAGGAATTGGTCTACTTCATCTGAATTGTCTGGTGTATATGCCTAGAGTTGTTTGTAATATTACTTAGGTATTTTTAACATTTTTATTGGAAAGTGAAAGTTAGTGTTGGCTGTGCTGGGTTTTCATGGCTGCGTGCAGTCTTTGCCTAGTTGCAGAGCGTGGGGGCTACTGTTTGTTTTAGGCTTTTCATTGTGGTGGCTTCTCTTGTTGCAGAGCCTGGGCTGTAGAGTGTGTGGGCTTCAGTAGTTGTGGCACACGGGCATGTCACTGTGAAGCATGAGGGAATTTCCTGGACCAGGGATCGAACCTGTGTCCCTTGCATTGGCAGGCGGATTCTTAACCACTGGGCCGCTAGGGAAGTCCTTCCTTCTTATATTTTTAATGTTGGTACAGTCTCTAGTGATATCCTCTTTTTCATTCTTGATATTGGTTAATGCCGGGGTCCAGCCCCGGTGGATCCAGGGAATTCGAAGCGAGGACGGCGTTGGCGAGGAAAACTTAGGTATTTAGAGATATAAGATTAGATTAGAAAGAAATAGTCTAGTAGGAAAATTTAGGCGGAGGAAAGGAGGCTGAATAACTTGGCTTACTGGGAAAACTAATAAAACTCCAGACAAGGAACTTGCACCATCCACGCCAGGCCACCGGCGTCTGTTTGAATATCGGAGAGTGCCCCGCCTTGGGCTCTCTCTCTTATGGATCTTAGGAGCCGGGACAAATAAGTAGACGTGGTGAGCCTCCCTGCTCCAGATGGGAATTCAGCCGGTAAGAGAAAAGAACGACATGGGGAAGCCCAGCATCGGTGCAAGACTCCAAAATCTATTTTTCAAAATCAGCTTATATACCCCAAGTTGTTCATAAAGTAATAGAGTTATGCAGGGGCAGCAGTCCTGACCCTCACTGAGACAAGGCTTTCTTTTTGCATACCCTCCCGTATACAAAAGGTCTCAGGTGGTTTACATTATCTTCTGGCCAAGAGGCTTGTTAACATTTTTATGGCTCTCTTCCTGGGTAATTGTCTATCAACCAGAAAACTCCTTTTCCCTAGAAGTGTTTTTTCTTTACTCTGCATCACCCTCAAAGTACTAAATAAAGTTACCTTCCTGTAGAAGAAAGGTGCAGTGGGTTATAACAAAGAAAGTACTTAACTCAAAGATCTAATGTTGCTAATACCAGGTCTGCTGCCTGTTTTTCTATATACCAACTATATCTAAAAATAGAGGATATGAAAATTTGGCAGCAAGTATTGGCTCAACAAATGAAACCTTTAATCAGTCCTATTCTAATGATTTTGACTCCTCAGAAGCCCCTACATTCCTAGGATGCTTTAAGCTTCCTGTGCCTCCCGCAGTCAGGAGGCCTCAAACAATCACATGCGCAGCTGTAGGAGTCCTGTAGGCAGACTAAAAAGCCATCAGAGGGGTTTTTGGATTGAAACACTCGTATTATGCCCAGGAGATTTATTATCTAAAAGCTCTAATTTTTTCCAGAAAAAGGTGGTGGGGGGACAGTCCCCGGTTAATGACAGAAGAGTAGGTGGAAAGCATAACACAGTAAAGCAGGCAGATTCTGGTCTTGGCGAGTGGATGCTCAGGAATTTCCAGGGGGAATCCCTGAAGCCGATCACGTCCTTGGGTTTTGTCAGGCTTCCTTCCGCATGACCTTGTCACGGGTGGGATTCCTCACGCTGGCTCCCGGCAGGTTAAGTTGTGTTTCTCTGTCGTTTTAAATCATTCGTACTAGAACGTTATCAATTGTACTAAAGTTTTCAAAGAACCAGCTCTTGGGTTGCGTGATTTTTTTAAAAAATTGATTTTCTGATTTCAGTGTCATGGACTTCTCTTCTTTATTATTTCCTTTCCCTTGCTTGTTTTGGCTTTATTTTGCTCTTTGTGGTTATTATGAATAACACTATTCTGTTGCGAACATTCCTATGCACATTTTTGCTTCAGTTCAGGTCAGTCGCTCAGCCGTGTCCGACTCTCTGCGACACCATGGACTGTAGCATGCCAGGCCTCCCTGTCCATCACCAACCCCCAGAGCTTGCTCAAACTCCTGTCCATTGAGTCAGTGATGCCATCCAACCATCTCATCGTCTGTCGTCCCCTTCTCCCCCCGCCTTCAATCTTTCCCAGCATCAAGGTCTTTCCCAATGAGTCAGTTCTTCCCATTGTTATGCCCAGAGTCCCAGTCCCCAAAACTGAGAGAATAAGATGTCCACAGCAATGCAAAAGCATAAAGGGGTTTTATTGCCAGCTCGAGCCAGGGCTCCCGTCTCATCCAGCGCAGTGGAGTCTTGACGAGAGCCCCGAGCCCAGATTTACAGCAGTATTTATAAGTTTAGAACAAAGACAGGGAGTTGGCAAGGGTTGATTGGCTGCAGGGGTTTCCTGGTATTTACTGATTGGCCAGTCATCATCCCTCTGATTGGCCAGCGTTATCATCTCTGATTGGCCAGAGTTACCATCTCTCTGATTGGCCAGAGTTACCATCCCCGGAAGCCCCAGAAGCATGACTCAGGGATTATTTTTGGCCTAGTGCACCTCTCTGAGCCTGTCATGGCTCTGGTGAGGTTGTAACATTCCCCCCGTCTTTAGATCATATAGAGGAATCTTCCTCTTTGTTTGGGGGTACAGTTTGATATTGCTGTCTAAGCACAAATAGTTGAACTGTATTAATATGCTCTTTTCTAAACGTAATGAGCCAGGTGTTTGTTTTTGGGCCCAGTAGTCGTACATTATCTTTTTAGGGTGGTACAGGATTTGGGGCATTACAGTCACTATTATACAGAACTCTCTGTTTTGATTAAAAACTGATGCATGTAAACATGGAGTTAGCCCGATGTGTGAACAAACCCACCATCTTCTGTCTCAAACACAATCTAATTTGTCTTATTTAGTCTTGTAATATTGGCCACCTAGGCACATAGTGGGGCTTTTTACTTTTAAAGATAGAGCATATGGGAGGGGGCTTCTCATACATAACTTTGAAAGGGATTAAGTCCAGCTTGTAGGGGGTATTACGCGCATGGAAGAGGGCGAAGGGAAGGAGAGTCACCCAGTCCCCGCCAGTCTCTACTGCCAATTTTGCCAAAGTTTTTTTAGAGTCCGATTTATCCTCTCAACCTGTCCTGAGCTCTGGGGATTGTATTTACAATGTAGCTTCCATTTGGTCCCCAGAGCGGGGGCCAGTCCCTGTACAATCTGACCCACAAAGGCAGGCCCGTTATCAGAGCCAATAGTCACTGGCAGCCCAAATCTAGGTACTATTTCTTTTAGGATCTTTTTAGCTACTGTCACTGCTCTTTTTTTCTTAGTAGGGAATGCTTTCACCCACCCAGAAAAAGTATCCACCAAAACTAACAGATAACGGTATCCATACTTGCCTGGTCTTACCTCTGTAAAATCTACCTCCCAGTGTTGCCCTGGCCTCTTTCCCCGGTACCTCATTCCCGTATGCTGTCCTTTTTCTGGCTTCATCATCTGGCACGCTTTGCAGGCCTGGACTATGTCTCGTACAGTCGCCTGTTGTCGGGGAAACTGCAAACGTGCTGTCTGTAAGAGGATTAGAGTCTTTTTTTCTCTAGATGGGTGGTCAGATGTAGGTGCGTACAGAGGTGTTGACCCAAGTTGGTGGGAAGTATCAAGTTGTCATCTTGGTCCCGATACCATCCGTCTTCGCCCTCCTGAGGGCTGGCATTTTTTGAATCCAATTGAGATCAGAAGAGGAATACTTGGGGGTTGGGGGCAAGGTTCCCATACCTGGGGGTGGCAGCCCCACAGTTAGTATAGGGGCTGTGCAGTCCCTGTTAGCCGCCTCATGAGCCGCCATATCAGCGGCTCGGTTGCCTTGAGCCTTAATGTCTCTTCCCTTTTGATGTCCAGGGACATGTACTATTGACATTGTTTGAGGCTGTTGGACGGCTGTTAAGAGTCTGTGGATTTCAGGCAGGTTTTTAACTTTTTTTTCCTCGGCTGTCAAAAATCCCCGCTCTTTATATATTGGGCCCTGGATGTGTACGGTGCCGAATGCATACCGACTGTTGGTATAAATAGTGACTCTTTTCCTTTTGCCCTCTCCAGAGCCTGTATTAAGGCTATTAGTTCCGCTTTTTGGGCAGAGGTACCTGGGGGAAGGGCTTCAGCCCATATTATCTTTCCAGAGTCATCAACTATTGCAGCTCCAGCCTTTTTCTGTCCATCTTTTATAAAACTGCTTTCATCTGTAAACCATATCAGCTCACTGTTATTTAAAGGCACATCTGTTAGGTCTTTTCGTATTGCCGTCGTCTCAGCCAATATCTCAATACAATCGTGGAGGGGGCTGTCTTCCTCCGGGTTGGGTAAGAGAGTGGCCGGGTTCAGGAAGCAGGGCGTCTGGAAGTGTATCCGTGGGGTGTCCAGCAGCAAAGCCTGATAATGGGTCAAACGGGCATTAGAGATCCATTTACCCGGTGGCTGCTTCAGAATCCCTTCGATGGCATGGGGAGTGTAGACCAGGAGTTGCTGTCCATAAGTCAGCTTGTCAGCATCATGGACCAGGAGGGCAGTAGCGGCAATGATTCGGAGGCAAGGTGGCCACCCCGCAGCCACTGGGTCCAGTCGTTTGGATAGGTAGGCCACTGGTCACCTCCAAGGCCCCCATTGCTGTGTCAAGACTCCTTTTCCCATTTCCCGTTTTTTTATCTACTAACAATTGGAAGGGCTTGGACGGGTCAGGGAGAGCAAGGGCTGGGGCTTCTAGCAGAGCCTGTCTGGGTTCTTGAAAAGCCTGTTTTATTGGCTCATCCAAGTCCAGTTTGTTTTTTTTTTTTTTTTTTTTTCATATAGTGGCCGGGCCTTTTCAGCAAATCCCAAGATCCATAGCTGGCAATACCCAATAGTCCCAAGGAATTTTTTCACTTGTTGAGGAGTTGCCGGCTCAGGGATCTGCAATATGACCTCTTTTATGGCCTGCGTCAGCCATCTCCGTCTTTGTTTTATTTTATACCCTAGGTATATGACTTTTTGCTTAGCAATTTGGGCCTTTTTTGCACTAGCCCAGTACCCCAAGGTCCCCAAAGTTTGAAGGAGGTTGCCTGTTGCTTTTAGGCATGCTTCCTCAGTGGTTGCGGCTAGCATAAGATCATCAACATACTGCAATAGGACAATGTTGGGGTGATCAACCCGGTACTCATGGAGGTCTTTACCCAGAGGCTCATTGGATAGCGTTGGTGAATTTTTGAAGCCTTGTGGAAGTCGAGTCCAAGTTAGCTGTCTTGAGGTCTGGCTGCCTTTTTTTATCCATTTGAATGTGAAGATCTTATGGCTCAAGGAGGCCAAGGGTAAACTGAAAAAGGCATCTTTTAAGTCCAGGACAGTATACCAGACATAGTCTGGCGGGAGGCCACTTAAAAGGGTGTACGGGTTATGGATGGTTGGATGTATATCATTTACCCATTTGTTGACTTCACGAAGATCTTGCACAGGCCTAAAGTCCATTCCCCCTGGCATTTTTTACAGGTAACAAAGGAGTATTCCTTGGAGATCGGCACCGTTTAAGAATTTTTGCCTCCAGAAGCCATTGTATATGTGGTGCGATTCCTCGCTGGGTTTCTAGGCTCAAAGGGTATTGTTTTACCCGGATAGGGGTGGCGTCCGATTTAAGTTTGACAATGATGGGAGGCCTCTGCTTGGCTAGTCTTACCCCCGCAGTTTTTGCCCAGGCTAGAGGGTATTTTTGGACCCAAGATTGTACATTGGGGTCAATGGCCATGAGCGGCTTTGGCTGATACAGTCTGTATTCGTCCCTCAATGCCAGAGACAAAACTTGTATGGGATGTCCGGTCCCATCTAGAACTGATATCTCTCCGTGGTCAAAGTGAATTTGGGCATTGACTTTAAATAGTAAGTCTCTTTCGAACAAGGGTGCTGGGCATTTTGGTATCACAAGAAAAGAGTGGGTCACCTGCTGGGCCCCCAAGTTCACTTGACGTTTAGTAGTCCATCTATATCGTTTAATCCCGGTGGCCCCTTGTACCCAGCTGGTCTTTTTAGACATCGGTCTGTCTTTTCGACTAAGGACCGAGTATTGAGCTCTCGTGTCCACCATGAAGCCAACCGGTTTCCCTTCCACATGTATAGTTATCCAGGACTCGGGGAGGGGTGCCGGGCCCTGAATTTTTTTTTTTCTCTCGCCTAATACGTTCCTCCCTTTCCTCTGGACTCTCTCTATGATTAAAAACCCTCTCTGTTGCCCTCACCAGATTTTGCAGGGATTGCTCTCCCAATCTCTCTATTTTTTGTAGTTTTTTCCTGATATCTGGGGCTGCCTGATTCACGAATGCTAGCATGACGGCTGCGTGCGACTCATCGGCTTGTGGGTCCATGGGGGTGTACTGCCTAAAAACTTTCATTAATCTCTCAAGGAAAGCTGCTGGGCCCTCATTTGACTCTTGTCTAACCAGATTTACTTTAGCCAAATTTGTTGGCCTCCTGGCGGCTGCTCGGAGGCCGGCCATGAGAGTCTGGTGGTACACTCGGAGACGCTGCCTACCTTTAGCACGCTCAAAGTCCCAGCAGGGCCTCGTCAGGGGAAATCCCTCATCAATCAGGTTAGGCTGCGTAGTGGGTCTCCTATCTACCCCCGGCACATTCTTTTGTCCTTTTAACAAGATCCATTCGCGTTCCTCTGTAGTAAAGAGCACTTGTAACAGCTGTTGACAGTCATCCCAGGTGGGGTTATGAGTGAAAAGGATAGATTCTAAAAGGTCAATGAGGCCCTGAGGTTTTTCAGAGAATGAAGGGGTCTGAGTTTTCCAGTTGTAAAGATCACTGGTGGAAAAGGGCCAGTACTGGTATGTCCGTTCTCCGTCTGCTCGGGCAGGCCCCGCCCGAACTGGAAATGCCTGGACTGTGGAGGAGGGGGCTTCTGGTTTGTTTTCTTCCACCATATTGGTGATGCCCCTGGTTTTTCCCCGAGTCCCTTGGACGGGGCCTCCTTCCTGGGCTGGGGCCAAAGGCTCAGTGTCCCTTTGTATCCCTCCAGAAGAGACCTGAGGAACCTGCGGGGGCAGAAGTGGATCTGCATAGGAGGGCGGGGAGAGTTTGGTCTCCAGGTCAAGTAAATTGGGGTATAGTGAGGATTCCTGGAATACCGGTTTTACCCGGTTGCTGCGCTTTTTGTCTTCTTTCTCTTTGGGTGCTTCCACGACTAGTACCTGTGGACGTAATGAAGCTGAGGGCGGGGAAGAGGGAAGGGAAGTGAGGGGCTGAAAAACAAAAGGTTTTAGCCAGGCTGGGGGGTTTTCCACCAGGTCCTGCCAGACCAAAATGTATGGAGTTTGGTCTGGCTGGGTGCCCCAAAGGGTAGGGGGCGAGCACCTTCTCTCTGACCGCTCGAATAGTATGCAGGCTGAAGGTGCCTTCTTGTGGCCAGTTGACATCAAAAGCAGGCCACTCGGCAGAACAAAAAGTTACTAACTTGCTTTTCTTCACCAGCAATGATAGATTCTGTGCTCTAGACTTAAAATCAGAGAAGTGGTTAATCATAAGAGATAAAGGAGTAGAAGTTGTTTGTCCCATGATCACAGCAAAGTACACTGGGAGCCAACAGAGCACACAAAGAGCAACCCAGACACCACAAATAGACAAACAGATAAAAAACACAAGGTGGCCACCGACAATGCACTCAGTCTTACCTGCAGGATGTTCACAGAGCCAGCTGCCTCCCCGGCACGATACCGGGCCTTGGCCTTACGCTGGATTTAATCCAGTAACCAGAGCCAGCCGCCTCCCCAGCATGATACTGGGCCTCGGCCTTACGCTGAATCCAGTAACCAGAGCCAGCCGCCTCCCCAGCATGATACCGGGCCTCGGCCTTACGCTGGACTTAATCCAGTAACCAGAGCCAGCCGCCTCCCCGGCAAGATACCGGGCCTCGGCCTTATGCTGAACTCAATCCAAAACTAACACCGGTGTTCAGATATCTCTCCTCCTAGTGAGGAAAGCCCTTCTACCAGGAGAATGTTATTCTTCCCAGTTAAAGGGATCCCGGACGAGCCCCCAAATGTTATGCCCAGAGTCCGAGTCCCCAAAACTGAGACAATAAGACGTCCGCAGCAATGCAAAAGCATAAAGGGGTTTTATTGCCAGCTCGAGCCAGGGCTCCCATCTCATCCAGCGCAGTGGAGTCTTGACGAGAGCCCCGAGCCCAGATTTACAGGAGTATTTATAAGTTAAGAACAAAGACAGGGAGTTGGCAAGGGTTGATTGGCTGCAGGGGTTTCCTGGTATTTACTGATTGGCCAGTCATCATCCCTCTGATTGGCCAGAGTTACCATCTCTCTGATTGGCCAGAGTTACCATCCCCGGAAGCCCCAGAAGCATGACTCAGGGATTATTTTTGGCCTAGTGCACCTCTCTGAGCCTGTCATGGCTCTGGTGAGGTTGTAACACCATCAGGTGGCAAAAGTATTGGAGTTTCAGTATCAGTCCTTCCAATGAATATTCAGGACTGATTTCCTTTATGATAGAGTGGTTTGATCTTGCTGTCCAAGGGACTCTCAAGAGTCTTCTTCAACACCACAGTTCAAAAGCATCAATTCTTTGGCACTCAGCTTTCTTTATAGTTCAACTCTCACATCCATACATGACTACTGGAAAAACCACAGCTTTGATTAGACAGACCTTTGTTGGCAAAGTAATGTCTCTGCTTTTTAATATGCCACCTAGGATGGTCATAACTTCTCTTCCAAGGAGCAAGTGTCTTTTAGTTTCACGGTTGCAGTCAGCATCTGCATTGATTTTGGAGGCGCCCAAAATAGTCTGTCACTATTTCCATTGTTTTCCTGTCTATTTGGCATGAAGTGATGGGACTGGATGCCGTGATCTTAGTTTTTGAATGTTGAGTTTTAAGCCAACTTTTTCACTCTCCTCTTTCGCTTCCATCCAGAGGCTCTTTGGTTCTTCTTTGCTTTCTGCCATAAGGGTCGTGTCATCTGCACATCTGAGGTTATTGATATTTCTCCTGGCAATCTTGATTCCGGCTTGTGTTTTGTGCAGTCTGCCATTTTGCATGATGTACTCTGCATAGAAGTTAAATAAGCAGGATTATTTTTGCTTAGACATGATTTAAAATTATTTGGGGTATATTCCCAAGAGTGGAATTGCTGGATCATGTGGCAGTTTTACGTTTAACTGCTTGAACAGTCACCGGACTGTTTTCCATAGTGGTTGCCTTATTTAACATTCCTATCAGCAAATTTATTTTTGTACCTAGTCCAGCAATCTTATTCTCTTATGTAGCCGATAGTTCATTTATATATAATGCAATTGGTGATGTACTTGGGTTAATATCTGCCATCTTATTATTCAATTTCAGTTTTTCCAAACTGTTTTTCTTTTTCTCTCTGCTGTCTTGACTTCTTTTGTAGTATTGTACTTCTCTCTCTGATTACCAAGTTCGTTGTGCATTGTTTTATTGCTTACCCCAGAAATTATGATATGTACTCTTGACTTACAGTATTCTAATAAAAATAATAACTTTGATCACTCTCCCATTAGTGTTCCTCTGACCCCTGTCTTTATCATTTTATTATCACACATAATTATTTTGTATTTTATATGTCTTTGAAGGTATTATTTTTTGTTTTTACAGAGAATATTCATTTCTGTTTTCCCACATATTTGCCTCTTTTGTGGCTTTTAATTCCTTTTGAATTTTCATCTTAGATTATTTTTATCTTTTAGTGTAGGTTTGGGCCAGTAATTTTTCTGTTTTTGCCTGTCTGAAAATGTGTTTACTTTGCCTTCACTTATTAAAGGGTATGTCTGCTGACCATAGTATTATGGTGAGCAGTTTTCTCTTAGCTCTTTAAATAAGTCATTCTGCTGTTTTCTAGCATTCCAAAGTCCAGCAGTAGTTGTTCTGTTGAAGGTAAGCTATCTTTTTCCCCGGCCACTGGCTGCTTTTACGATATTTTTCTTTTTCCCCCCCACAGTTTAAATGCATATGCTTAGGTGTATTTTTTGTATGTATTCTTCTGGGGATTTGCATAACTTTTTGAATATGGGTTGTCCTTATTCAGTTTTGAGAAATTCTTGACCATCATCTTGTTATATATTGCCTCTGTTCATTCTTTCTTCCCTCTTTTGAGATTCCAGTTATGTATATCCTAAACCTTTTCATGTGTTTTACACATCTGTTATGCTTTTTTTTGTACTTTTCAGTAGGTTTTGATCTGTGTGCTTCTGGTTTGGATATTTTCTATTGCCTTGTTGTCCATTTTGCCAGTTCTTTCTTCTGGTATATCTAATGAGCTCTTAATGTCATCATTTATGTCTTTCACTTACAGAATTTCCATTTGGCCCTTCTTATGATGGATTCCATTTTCCGGAATCCTTCATCTTTTATTTTCTCAAACATATTTCTCATGTACAGTCTTGGGACTGAGCTGAGTTGAGGCTGGGTTTCAGTTTGATCGGTCTCTGCCTCCCTGCCCTTTGCCCCCACTGCTGAAGGGTGGTCACTCAGGGGAGGGGCTTCCAGCTGCGAGTGAGTTATGCTCATTTCCCCTAGCTGGACTTGAGCCTCTAATTTATGTTTCCTCATACTGATAACACTGCCAAAATCTCCACTCTGCTTTTCAGAGACTTTGTGCTTAGCTTTTTAACCTCCTGCCCTGTGCATCTCCAGAATTTTCAAATATCTTGAAGGGCCCAAACCTAGGAACTTCATTGTTCACCCATCTGTCACTTTTGTTTTGAATTTTGTCTGTAGTCTTTTTTTTTTTTTCTTCTAATTTTCATTTTATATTGGAGCATCATCTATTAACAGTGTTGTATTAGTTTCAGGGGGGGAAGCAAGGTGATTCCGTTACAGATGGTCTTGCTCGACTCCCAGAGCCCTGCTGGTTTCTTGGTTCTCGAGCCTCAGCCTGGGCAGAACTTGCTTCTCAGTCTCTCGCCTTCCACCCAGGCTCAGCAGATGCCTCCTTGGACAAGTGGCCGCACTTAGGCAGGCCACCTCTGCATGCTTCCCTGCTCTCTGATTCCTGGTCTGTCTAGTTCAGTAGTTCTCTAGTAGCCTTCAATAGACACTTTAAAACTTTTCCCATATTTTGAAATTGTTCTTGATGGGCACATTGATTTAATTTAAAGTTATTAATTTAAAATTATTTCTTCATGCTTGGAAGTGCTGGTTGCGTATAGTTATATGTTACTATATATAAATATATGTTATATTTATTACATATAGTGTATATATATAATATTATATGTAGTGTTATTTTATATATTAATATAATTGGTAAAGTGATTGTCACCTATAGTTATGTGTCAGTTATCACATCCCTTACACAGTTAACTTCTTTTCACACCAGTTTCTCTAAGTGACTCTTGGTTTTGTGACTTCGTTGTGTATACAAGTCTTCTGGAAAATGTTTTATATCAATGTAGAAGTAAATTGATTGAGTCTTAGTGGGAAGGCCTTGTGGTGAAAATATGTTATTAGTTAAAAATCAGCAATGACTCTGAAACTGGTTACATAAACATGTGAAAAAAATATTTGGTAGTCAAAAGCCCAGATGTACAATTCTTGGGATAATTGATCTATTCCTGTGGTTATGATGATAACTTTAGTATGGTTTTATGTTTGGGGCCACTATTTTTTCTGTGTCCTTAATATCAGCTTACAGTGTTAGTTCTGGTTACATCATGTGATTTCAGAGTTCAAAGAACTCTAGTGTATGTTTTTAAATTTTTCTTTTAATGTGAAAAGAACAGTTTTCCCAGCACCATTTATTGAAGAGCCTGTCTTTGCCCCATTGTAAATTCTTGCCTCCTTTGTCAACAATAAGGTACCGGTA
This sequence comes from Budorcas taxicolor, assembly GCF_023091745.1. Classification (NCBI taxonomy): domain Eukaryota; kingdom Metazoa; phylum Chordata; class Mammalia; order Artiodactyla; family Bovidae; genus Budorcas; species Budorcas taxicolor. The sequence goes on along the minus strand of NC_068911.1, from coordinate 43,047,529 downwards.
GGTGCATGGGCTTATTTCTGGGCTTTCTATCTTGTTCCATCGGTCTATATTTCTGTTTTTGTGCCAGTACCATACTGTCTTGATGACTGTAGCGTTGTAGTATAATCTGAAGTCAGGAAGGTTGATTCCTATAACTCCATTCTTTCTCAAGACTGCTTTGGCTATTCGGGATCTTTTCTGTTTCCGTTTTGTTCTGTTCCAATATTTGTTCTAGTTCTGTGAAAAATGCCATTGGTAATTTGATAGGGATCGCGGTGAATCTGTAGATTGGGTTTGGTAGTATAGTCATTTTCACAATATTGATTCTTCCTACCCAGAAACATGGGATATGGCTCCATCTGTTAGTGTCATCTTTGATTTCTTTCATCAGTGTCTTATACTTTTCTGTGTAGAGTTCTTTTGTGTCCTTAGGTAAGTTTATTCCTAGATATTTAATTTTTGTTGTTGCAATGGTGAATGGGATTGATTCCTTAATTTCTCTTTATGATTTTTCATTGTTAGTATATAGAAATGCAAGTGATTTCTGTGGATTGATTTTGTATCCTGCAACTTTGCTAAATTCACTGATTAGCTCTAGTCATTTTCTGATACTGTCTTCAGGGTTTTCTATGTACAGTATCATGTCATCTGCACACAGTGAGAGCTTGACTTCTTCTTTTCTGATCTGAATTCCTTTTGTTTCTTTTTCTTCTCTGATTACTGTAGCTAGGACATCCAGAACTCTGTTGAATAATAGTGGTGAAAGTGGACACCCTTATCTTGTTCCTGATCTTAGGGGGAATGCTTTCAATTTTTCACCATTGAGAAGAATGTTTGCTGTAGACTTATCATATATGCCCTTTGCTGTGTTGAGGAAGGTTCCTTCTGTGTCCATTTTTTGAAGAGTTTTAATCATAAGTGGGTGCTACATTTTGTCAAAGGCTTTTTCTGCATCCATTGAGATGATATGATCTTTTTTCCAATGTGTTAATCTGGTGTATCACATTGATTGATTTGCATATATTGAAGAATCCTCGCATTCCTGGTATAAACCCAGCTTGATCATGGTGTATGAGCTTTTTGATGTGTTGCTGAATTCTGTTAGCTAAAATTTTGTTGAGGATTTTTGCATCTCTGTTCATCAGTGATACTGGCCTGGAGTTTTTTTCTTTATATTGTCTTTGTCTGGTTTTAGTATCAGGTTGATGGTGGCCTTGTAGTATGAGTTTGGAAGTGTTCGTTCCTCTGCATTTTTTGAAAGAGTTTTAGAAGGATAGGTATTAGATATTCTCTAAATGTTTGATAGAATTCTCCTTTGAAGCCATCTGGTCCTGGGCTTTTGTTTTTTGGGAGATTTTTGATCACAGGTTCAATTTCAGTGCTTGCAGTTGGGTTGTTCATAATTTCTATGTCTTCCTGGTTCCGTCTTGGAAGATAGAAGTTTTCTAAGAACCTGTCCATTGCTTCCAGGTTATCCATTTTATGACCATAGTTGTTCATAATAGTCTCATACTCCTTTGTATTTCTGCATTGTCTGAGGTAACCTCTCCATTTCATTTCTGGTTTTGTTGATTTGATTCTTCTCTCTCTCTCTCGATGAATCTGGCTAAAGGTTTGTCAGTTGTGTTTATCTTCTCGAAGAACCAGCTTTCAGTTTTATTCATCTTTATTATTGTTTCTTTCATTTCTTTTTCATTTACTTCTGCTTGGGTCTTTGTGATTTCCTTCCTTCTACTAATTTCGGGGCTTTTCTTTTGTCTGCAGTTGTTTTGGGTGTAAAGTCAGGCTGTCTAGCCCTATTTTTCTTGTTTCCTGAGGTGGGATTGTTTTGTCATGAACTTCCCTCTTAGAGCTGCTTTTACGGCATCCCATAGGTTTTGAGTTGTCATGTTTTCATTGTCATTTGTTTCTAGGAATTTTTTTTATTTCCCTTTTATCTTCTTCAGTAACCTGTTGGTGATTTAGAAACATGTTGCTTATCTCTGTGTGTCTGTGTTTCTTACAGTTTTTTTCTTGTAATTGATATCTAGTCTCATAGCGTTGTGGTCGGAGGAGATGCTTGATACGATTTCAATTTTCTTAAATTTACTGAGGTGTGATTTGTGACCTAAGATGTGGTCTAGCCTGGAGAATGTTCCATGTGCCCTTGGGAAGAAGGTGTATTCTTCTGCATTTGAATGGAATGTCCTGAAGATATCAATGAGATCCATCTCATGTAATGTGTCATTTAAGACTTGTGTTTCCTTATTAATTTTCTGCTTTGATGATCTATCTGTTGGTGTGAGTGTGGCATTAGAGTCTTACTACTCTTGTGTTACTGTCAGTTTCTCCTTTGATGTCTGTCAGTGTTTGTCTTAGGTGTCGAGGTGCTCCTGTGTTGGGTGCATGGATATTTATAATTGTTATGTCTTCCTTTTGGACTCATCCCTTGATCATTCTGTAGTGTCCTTCCTTATCTCTTGTGCTTGTCTTTATTTTAAGGTCTACTTTGTCTGATATGAGGATTGCTACTCCAGCTTTCTTCTCCTTCCCGTTTGCATGCAATATATTTTTCCATCCTCTCCCTTTCAGTCTATATGTGTCCTTAGGTCTAAAGTGGGTTTCTTGTAGACAGCATATATATGAGTCTTGCTTTTGTACCCATTCAGCCAGTCTGTGTCTTTTGGTTGGAGCATTTAATCCATTTACATTTAAAGTAATTATTGCTCTATATGTTGCCCTTGCCATTTTCTTAATTGTTTGGGGTTGATTTTTTAGATCTTTTTTTCTTCTGTTCTATTTCTTGACTGTATCAGTCCTTTTAACATTTGTTGTAAAGCTGGTTTGGTGGTACTGAATTCTCTTAACTTTTGCTTGTCTGAAAAGCTTTTTATTTCTCCATCAATTTTGAATGAGATCCTTGCCAGGTACAGTAATCTTGGTTGTAGATTTTTCCCTTTCAGTACTTGAAATATATCCTGCCATTCCCTTCTGGCCTGCAGAGTTTCTGCTGAAAGATAGCTATCAAGTGTATGGGGTTTCCCTTGTATGTTACTTGTGGCTTCTCCCTTGCTGCTTTGAATATTCTTTGTTTGCGTTTAGTCTTTGTGACTTTGATTAGTGTGTGTCTTAGCGTGTTTCTCCTTGCATTGATCCTGTATGGGACTCTGTGAACCTCTTGGACTTGATTGACTGTTTCCTTTTTCACGTTGGGGAAGTTTTCAACTATAATCTCTCAAAATTTTTCTCATACGCTTTCTTTTTTTTTCTCATTCTTCTGGGGCCCCTATAGTTTGAATGTTGGTGCCTTTGCTGTTGTCCCAGAGGTCTCTGAGACTATCCTCAGTTCTTTTCTTTCTTTTAATTCTTCTAGGTCTTTGTTAATTGATTCTTGCATTTTCTCCATTTTGTTTTCAAGGTTTTTTATTCTCTTTACTATCCTTATTCTGAATTGTTTTTCAGGTAGTTTGTCTATTTCCTCTTCACTTATTTGGAATTCTGTGTTTCTGGTTTGCTCCTTCATTTGTGTAGTATTTCTCTGCCTTTTCATAATTTTTTCTGAACTTGTTGTGTTTGAAGTCTCCTTTTCCCAGGCTTTAAGCGAAGTTGAATTCTTTCCTTGAAGAAGATTGAATTCTTTCTTTTGGTTTCTGCCCTCCGAAGGCTGGTCCAGTGGTTGTGTACGCTTTGTGTAGAGTGAGATTTGTGCTGAGTTTCTGTTTGTTTGTGTTTCCTCTCGTGAGTAAGGCCTGAGTGAGGTGGTAATCCTATCTGCTGATGATTGAGTTTGTACTTGTGTTTTGTGTGTTGTCTAGCTGAGGCGTCCTGCACAGGGTGCTGCTGGTGGTTGGGCGATGCTGGGTCTTGTGTTCAAGTGGTTTCCTGTGTGTGATTCTCACTATTTGATACTCCCTACGGCTATTCTCTGGTAGTCTAGGGTCTCGGAGTCAGTGCTCCTACTCCAGAGGTTCAGGACTTGATCTCTGGTCAGAAACAGAGATTCCACAAGTGGTTTGTTATGCCATTAAGTGAGATTCAAACAAATATCCAACAATGAGAAACCAAAGATGAACCCCAGACAAATGGCAGTTACAAAATCAGGCAAATAATAGTTAAAATCATGGAATATACACATATACATACACACCCATGAGCAAAGTCAAAACAGTCCAGCAAAAATAAAGTGCAGTCGATTGATCCGGCAAACAAAGGAAATAAAAAATTAAATTTACCAGGTGAGAACAAAACTAACTCAAGCACAGACTGGAAACAAAACTAAAGCCATGTGCCAAGTGGGGAATAGAGCAATGGAAACAAAGCTAACAAACATGGTGAGAGGAAAGGAAGGAAAGGAAAGAAAGAATGGATATGCAGATTTAAATAGAGACAGATGAAGATTTATATACATTAAAGATTAACTGCAAGGGGGAAAAAACAGGAGGAAAGGCAAAGAAAGGGATAAATATACAAAAATACAATAGGTTTTAAAAAATTAAAATTATCAAGAGGAGAAAAGAAAAAAATGGAAGAAGAAAGAAAAAAGGAAAACTCCACAGAACTGCAGCAGCCCAAGGTAGAGGCAGAGGTTTATAACAACGTTTAAAAGTGTGACTGAATATACACATATACATACACACCCATAGGCAAAATCCAAAAAGTCCAACAAAAATAAAGTACAATAGATTGACCCAGTGAACAAAAGAAACCAAAAATTATATCTACCAGAACAAAATTAGGCAAAGCGCAAACTGGAAAACAAAACGAGAGCACAGTGCCAACTGGGGAATAAAGCACTGAAACTAAAAGTGACAACTCTGTTGAGAGGAAAGGAGAGAAAGAAACAAAAGAAAGAAAGGGTATGCAAAGGTAGATAAAGGTAGATAAAGAAGATTTATATATGTTAAAGATTAACTGCAAGGGGAAAAGAACCGTAGGGAAAGCAAACTAAGGAATAAATATAGAAAAAATAAAACTAGGTTTAAAAAATTAAAGAGAAAAGAAAAAGGAAAACTCCACAGAACTGCAGAAGCCAAACGTAGAGGCAGAGGTTTATAACAATAAAAAATGTGACTAGAAAAAATAAAGCTCAAAAGCTTAATTGGATTTCATAGTGCCAGTAAAATCGACAGCTACAACAGAGGGGGGGAAAAAAGAGAAAATAGAAAAAAATAAATCTACAAGAATCTACAGAACAAGTCAAAAAATAAGAATAATAAATGTTTTTCTTGAGTCATTGCTGTCAGCGTCCTTTCCCTGGCTGGGAGTCATAGTCCACTTCACCTCCCTCGGATGCCCTCCAGCACTGTGCTGATCTCTGGACCTGCTGCGGGGGCAGCTCAGAGTCTAATCTGGTCCTATTCCTGTGTGTTCTTGCCTCCAGTGTCCACAGCTATCAGAACTAGTAGTGTTCTTTTGTGGGAGCTCTCACTGACCTTTTATCTATTCCATAGAGACAGTCTTCCTAGTTGATCGTGTGGATTTAATCTGCAGCTTGTACAGCTGGTGGTGAGGTTTTAGGTCTTCTTCCTTAGCCACACTGCCCCTGGGTTTCAATTGTGGTTTTATTTCCACCTATCCATGTGGGTCATCCACTGGGGTTTGCTCCTGCGGCTGCCCTGGAGGACTTGGGTTTGCCCCTGTGAGGGCCAAGTGTGGAGGTGGTGCAGCTGCTTGGGTCACAGGGGTTCTGGCAGCACCAGGTACTCAGGGGAGTTGGCTGAGAGGGCAGCAAGAAATACAGTGCTCTAGAAGGGTATGGCAACCAGTATTGGGCGGTACGCTCCAGTGTTGTTGCCTGGAGAACCCCCTCCTCCCTGACAGAGTTGCCTGGCAGGCCACAGATAACAGAGCAGCAAAAAGCTGCACACGACTGAAGTGGGCATAGACGCAAGACTTTTTTGCCTGTGGTAGCTCTGCCCCAGTGAGAGTTGAGCATGAAGTTGGCGCAGCTGCTTGGCTTTTGGGGACGCTGGCAGCGCCAAGTGTGCAAGGACACGGACTGCCTCCGCTGCAGGAGTTACGTCCCTATCAGAGTCTTTTTTCAAGCCTCTTGTAGCTGGTGATCCAAAGGCGTGTCCGTAGCTCCGCCTGTTCAGGCACTTAGAGGGCTGGCTACCTTGCCTGGGGTCCTTCTCTGTTGTTGGGTGTGTCAGGCACATAGAGGGGCCCTCCTGGCTGGGATCCTAGTCTGTAGGTTGGCGCCCCTGGCACTTAAAGTGGCACCTGAGTGGGGTCCTGCTCTGTAGTGCCGTGTGTCAGGCGTTTGATGGGCCAGCCTCAGTCTATTGTTCAGCTGCCAATGCTGGCATGCGGGGAGAGAGGCTATGGTGATGGCTCTGTCCCCTCCCCGTGACTCAGCAGTATCGCCTCGCTTCCGTGGCTGCCTGGCTTTCCTCCCTCATATCCCCTAAGTCCGTCTCTTTTCCCTCACATCCCCTCAGTCCATCTCTCCGCAGTCAACAGCAGCCCTCGCCCTGGAACGGCCCCACAATCCCTAAACTCCAGCTCCCGGCTGCTGCGCCTTCCAGGGGACCAGTGTCCCTGTCCGGGGTGTGTATGGCTGCGGCAAGGACTGTCTGATTCTCATTCCATTTAGGCTGCCACAGATCGGCTGTTTCACTCTCAGCCTTAAATGTTTCTCCTCTGACTCAGACAGTTGGCCCATGCGGGGATTGGACGCCTGCCTCAGTTCCCCCACCCGCTGATGGCAGGTCCAGTCCTTCTGACACTCCTGTTTTTCCCGTAGTTCCTTCGTCATACCGAGCTTTGCATGGTTCTCTATATTCTTTTCCACTGGTCAGGTCCTCTTGCCCCCTGTTAGCTGGTGTTCTGCATGCACTTCTGTCTCTGAAGGTGTATTCCTGATGTGTCCTCGGATAGAGATGTACCCCACGTCCACCGACTCCTCCGCCCTCTTGTCCTAGGGAAGATTTTTACCTCTTATTTTTCAGAAAGTTCTATTTGAGTCTAGGGTAAATTGAGGACTATCTTGTAATTAAACGTTAAAAAAAAAAAACCTTTAGCTACTATTCTACTGGAGCTTTTTATTTATGTATGCTTATTTTATATATACTCATTTATAGTTTGAAATCTTCCTGTAAACTGTGTGTCCTAAATAAATAGCATTAATTACACTATTTATTCATGGCTATGCCTGTTTTAATAAAGAGTGATATTTTTGAAGCCAAAACAAAATTAAGTATACATTTTTCTTTTCTTTTTTTTTTTTTTTTTTGCCAACTGTGGAATATCTCATTGTATGACCCACAAGCAAGATATTTGCATGATTTCTTCAACATATCGTAATGTTCTCCAAGGACATAAGCATAAATAAGCCACAACTGCTAAATGTGGAAATCCAAATCATTAGGTTCCCAATGAGTAAATGATTCTTGTCTTGTGTTTTTAGGTTCCCAGATTGTGGTGAGCCGTCTCCTTGGCTGGTGGACCTGAATTTAGCTGGCGATCCTACTGACGGAGCCTCAGTGCAGTGCAGAGGGACTGTGGCTTTTGGTGTCCCCGAGAGTTGAAAATCGATCCTGATCTTGGCTGTGCCTTTTTGCACGTGCGTGATTGTTCACCTCCTTGTCGAAAGATGTACTTTAGGAGAGGAGAGCTTTCATTTGCTCGGTATTTCATAGGATTGATTTCAGGCATTTGCCTCTCTGCCACGTTGTTTACTTTTTAAACTTTTTTGATTGATGTGATAAGATTCCGTTATCCTGAAAGACCCATTATAATGTATGCCGCCTGCTACATGATGGCGTCATTAATTTTCTTTATTGGGTTTATGCTTGAGGACCGAGTCGCCTGCAGTGCATCCAGCCCTGCACCGTATAAGGCTTCCACAGTGACCCAAGGATCTCAGAACAAAGCTGGTATCATGCTTTCCATGATACTCTATTTTTTTCACTATGGCTGGCAGCGTTTGGTGGGTGATTCTTACCATCACATGGCTCTTGGCAGCTGTGCCAAAGTAGGGTAGTGAAGCTATTGAGAAGAAAGCCTTGCTGTTTCATGCCGATGCGTGGGGCAACCCTGGAACGCTGACCGTCATCCTTTTAGTGATGAATAAAATTGAAGGTGACGGTATCAGTGGCATGTGTTTTGTTGGCCTCTACGATGTTGATGCCTTGAGGTATTTTGTTCTTGTACCCCTCTGCCTGTGTGTGGTAGTTGGGGTTTCACTCCTTTTAGCTGGTATTATATCCCTAAACAGAGTGCGAGTTGAGATTCCATTTGAAAAGGAGAACCAGTATAAACTGGTGGAGTTTATGATCCGGATTGGTGTTTTCGGCACTCTGTATCTCATACCACTCATGGTTGTAATTGGATGCTACTTTTTGAGCAAGCTTACCGCGGCATCTGGGAAACAACGTGGATACAAGAACTCTGCAGAGAATATCACATTCCATGTCCATGTCAGGTAAGGGAAACCTTGTTCTAAATTTCAAAACATTTAACAGTGAAAAGAGCTAATCTTAGCTGTTTTTTTTTTTTAAACTCTTCATGTAAAACCTGAACATTAAATTTTTGAAGTGAAGTTAATGAACAAATTTATTGTAGTAAGAATGTCATGCACACGTTTCTATTAACATCTTCCTTCTAAAAGATCACTTTTGTGAGTCCAAGCCGTGGGCTTTTAAGCAGTTTACTTCTGTTACCACAAAATAGTTGCTTGTTGATTACTTAGAAGTCTGCAGGTTTGAGGGGAAGATGTTGATTAAAAGACAGTGTCTGTGGAAATTTTACTGATACTTAGAAAGGGAGTTTTAACGGTTTTGAAAAAACATTAGAATGCATTTGTATAAACAGTTTCATCTCTTAGTTGGTCTTAGTTTTTCTTTTTTGCATACTGAATATTTTGTGATTTACCTTTTAATTTAAAGAGATCAGATAATCATAGAATTTTAGATCTAGAGAGGACCTTCAGTTCAATTCAGTTCAGTTCAGTCGCTCAGTCGTGTCCGACTGTTTGCGACCCCATGAATCGCAGCACGCCAGGCCTCCCTGTTCATCACCATCTCCTGGAGTTCACTCAGACTCACGTCCATCGAGTCCGTGATGCCATCCAGCCATCTCATCCTCGGTCGTCCCCTTCTCCTCCTGCCCCCAATCCCTCCCAGCATCAGAGTCTTTTCCAATGAGTCAACTCTTCGCATGAGGTGGCCAAAGTACTGGAGTTTCAGCTTTCGCATCATTCCTTCCAAAGAAATCCCAGGGTTGATCTCCTTCAGAATGGACTAGGTGGATCTCCTTGCAGTCCAAGGGACTCTCAAGAGTCTTCTCCAACACCACAGTTCAAACGCATCAATTCTTCGGCGCTCCGCCTTCTTCACAGTCCAACTCTCACATCCATACATGACCACAGGAAAAACCATAGCCTTGACTAGACGGACCTTAGTCGGCAAAGTAATGTCTCTGCTTCTGAATATGCTATCTAGGTTGGTCATAACTTTTCTTCCAAGGAGTAAGCGTGTTTTAATTTCATGGCTGTTAGAAATGGTTTATTCAAGTTCCCTCTGTAATTTAGAGTTGTTAAACATCTATCTTATTTGAGGCTTAGAAATGTTAAGTGACTTGCTCACTTTGTTAAAGTACTTATGCATTATAGATAACTTCTGTTTACTTGTCTCTTTCCCCTGGTAGACAGTGACGTCTTTAAATGCAAGAACATCTTTTTCATATTTTTTCGAAGCATGTTCTATATGTTAGCAGATGATGGCATTGAGGATGGGAATGTGTAGATTGAGAAGAAAAGACATTTTTAAGAAAAGTTCCAGTTTCACTGGAAACAAGGAGTGTGTGATTAGCACATAGTCAATTCTGGTAAATACTTGATGACTGAAAATGCCATTTCCTTTTTTATTTTGTGGTATCAATAATTCTACACAAAATTACATTTTATTTATTATATCATTATTATTTATATTATATATAACATAATATTATAATATTATAAATATTTGATACCGGCTTTTAAAACACCAACCTATATTTGAGAGACCAGAAAAAATGAATAATTGAAATTTTATTACATTTCTTGATAGATGCTTCCTAAGAACTCTTAATATGAATTTTCAGGCCTGAAGCTAAGTAATCAAATTTTGCCTCTAATGAGAGAGAAAGAGATGATTGAATTACATCATGTGCCTCTTCATGTAAGGTTTCCACGATTCCAAATATATATTATCTTAGGACTGATACTCAGTGCTCAGCCAGTTTGGGAAGAGTGTTGGGTACATTTTCTGACATCCGGATTGACTCATCAGGCCTGCGCTGGAATGTTTGTCTCCCCAGCCCAAGGAACCGTCCAGAGCTGTGTTAGCCAGCCCCCTCTGCTTGACTTTTTCCCTGCCTTTTCTTCGCAGGGTGGGCTTTGCTCAGATGGCCCGAGGGAAGGAGCGGCCCTCTCAGTCTCCAGCTCCCTCACTGGGCTTCCCTTTTGTTTGAAATCTTGGATTGTGGCTGCCTAAGGACCTCTTTTAAACCGTATTTCGCTTTTCTAGCTCTTGGTAGGCTGACCTACAAGCTGTTTGCGTCTGTCACTGGAAGTGGGGACACCCTGGGGGTCTTCTGTCATCTGAAGCCACATGTAACAGGCCCAGTAATTGTACTGATCAAGGTTATTTGATACCGGGGAAAACAAGAACCAGGGATCCTTGCTTGGTACCCACGGTTGTGTTTCTGATCAGAACCCCCAGCTTGCCCGGGCTGTTTCAGTGCCACGTGAACTTGGGAAGGAGGTGGAGCAAGCGGCCCACGCGGCCTGGAGACAGAGGAGCCGGTCTGCCCTCTTCCCTTGCCCCTGCTGGCCCAGGGCAGGCCTTGCGATGACGGGCTGCTGGTGGTGGAGGAGAAGCCTGAGGAGGGAGGGGTGACGTGACCTGTGTTCTGGGACATGGTCACATGTGGGTTTTCTTTGTCAGTTTGAAAGAATGACTGCTTTTAGTCTTCCCTCCAGTTTCACTTTAAGGTTGAAACTGAAGATTTTATTCTTAAAGTTGAGCACAGTGACTTTATGGTCTTTTTGAAAGCAACAGTTGAGGTTTAAAAAACACATCTCAGAGAACTCCACTAGATAAAGCCAAAAACAGAACGTGTTCAGGGTGAACTGCGGGCGGGACCCCAAACTGCACTCTGTCCCTCCCAGAATGTATAATTGCTGAGATGGGTGGATATAGGACCCCAAGCACCCTGGGGACTTGAGGTCCTCAAGTGACAGCAGAGGTCCGGGCTGAGCCAGGAGCAGTGGGGCCTGTGCCCTGGTGAGTGGAGAGCCTCGAGGGTGGGAGTGGGGCCAGGAGAGGGGTGGGAGACTCTGGGGCGGAGGGTGGGGCAGCACCTAGTGGTGTCTGGGAGGTGCTGGCTGTCGCGGCTCAAGGCAGGGACACCCTTGAACCTCCACCGCGCTACCCCCATGGGGCAGAGTTGTCTGGCAGCCCAGGATGGAAGTTTAGAGGGTGAGTTCGCACCAGGTTGAATGAACACCTGTACCCACTGTGGGTTCATTTTAAGGGCCTGGAGTGAGGTTGGTCAAGACTTTGCTGAGCTCGAGTGAGGGAGTCCGACAGGGAGGACCGAGCTCAGGGTGAGAGTGAGGGGCAGCTAGTGTGGTGAGTCCTCCTCAGCCAGGTGGGATCTGGGGACACCCTTGACTTCAGGGGTGCCTTTCAGTAGCCTCCCTGGAGGGTTGTTTGGGGGTTAGAGGGGGCAGAAGCCCGCTTAGAAGACGTGCTCATTCCCAGGGGTGGTGGTTTCTGAAGCAGTTTATACTGGTCGGTTCGACTGTAACCCAGTACCTTGCAGGGTCATGTTTTACAGGGGGCCTGAGCCGTGGGCACGGCCTTCCTTCTCCCGCACCCCACACTCCCCTGTCATCTTTCTGGCAGCCCCTTCCCCCTCTCTGCACCCTTGACGGTGGGCCTGAGCCCAGCCCCCCTGTTACCACGGAGCCCCCTTGTGACTGAGCGGGTTCCGGTTCCGGGCTCCTGGGAGACGTGCTGGAGGCAGAGCCTTGGTGCCATTTCTCCTTGAGACAGCAGTGCGGGTGGTCATAGTGTGTGAGAGCAGTGGTCCTAGTGTGAGAGCGGTGTGTGTGAGAGCGGTGTGTGAGAGCGGTATGTGTGAGAGCGGTGGTCGTAGTGTGAATAGTGGTGGTGGTAGTGTGAGATCGGTGGTGCTAGCTCGGGAGCCAAGGTATCCTACCGTGAAACAACGGTTGCCCCCGAGTGGGGGGCTGCCCCCATCCACGAGGATGGGTCGCAGAAGGGCCCGCCTGTGGGCGTTATTTCAGTGCTGCAACCCCAAGGCACAGGCGAAGACAAGAAAGAACTTGGCCTCCGCCCAAGTCCTGGAAGGAGAGTGGCCTGAGGTGAGAGCAGCCCGCAGCTGGGCCCGTCGGATTGGCCCTCACCTGGCAAAGCATCGGGGTTGTGTTTCATTTCATTAGCATGGCTATGGGCCCTGTCAGCCAGGGCGCTTTGGCCCTAGTGCGCAGCATTGACCCCAGCAGTTTACCTTGTAAGACGCTGTGCAGGTGCTGCGTGGAGGGTGGGTGGGGGCCCCACAAGAAGGGAAACACTGGCTGGAGGAGTCACTGGGGCACGTGGACTGAGCTATCGAGTCAGTCCTTGACGCAGAAACGCTAAGCCCCTTAACGATTCCCTTCTTCCAAAGAAAGCATATACTGGCTGGAGGAGTCTCTGGGGCATGAGGATCGAGCTAGAGAGTCAGTCCTTGAAGTAGCAAGGCTCAGCCTGTTAATGTCTCCCATCTTCCAAAGCACAGAGCAGTGTGTCCAGTATTTTAATGGCGGGTACCTACTGCTTCCGTGTATGACATACACCCTCATAGCTACACATGTCTACTACATGCCTCTTACAAGTGCTGGGCACTGTTCTGCGTGCTGAACACTCAGTATGTAGTAGGGGATACGTAGCCCAGGATTTTTTAATTTCTGCCAAGAAAAATAGAAGAACATGTGGTTCAGCTTGAGCAAGTTCACCACGTGGACGGCCCTGCGTGCACGTAAATTGTGGCAAAATACATATAACATCAATTTTACATTTTAACCAATTGATTGAATGACTGGGTGGCTTCCGTGGAGTCAGGCTAACAGATGGCCTTGGGGTGCCATCTGCCTTTTTCCCAGGGGAACACGCCAAAGCCTGGTGGCTTCCCTTTTTTCTTCCTTCTCCCCAGTGGCTCTAGGTCACTGGTCTGTGTGTCGTTTAAGAATCTCTTTATCCACTTTGTTGTTAGGTTTATCTTCTGGAAAGCTTCTCAGACGTCCTGGGCCTTGAGAAGGCAGGCTTGGATTCCGGGTTCTCCCCTACTGTGTGCCTGCCAGGTTGAGGGGGAGGCTGAAGGCCAGTCTGAGTTGTAGTGGTCTGTGTGGTCTTGGGGTCAGTGGAGCCCCTCTTCTCTGGAGGGGCTAGGAGAGTCTTTATGTGGAGCCTGGAGAGACTTGACAGGGCCAGTCTTCACAGTCTCGCTGTCTTTTTAATTTATGTTTGCATTTAGTTTCTCATTTCTTTGTTTTTTAGGAGAAGAAGAATGTACAGCTACTTAGGGAGCAACTTCGGAGACGAGAAGAAGAAATATCAGTGCTCAAGGCCGAAATCAACAACACCAGGGTCAGAATGGGGATTCTCACGTGTTGACATTTGCCCTGTGTGGGTCACCACTAGCCTCCGTGTTGCTGTCCTTAACCTCTGTCTGATTTTCAAGTCATTTTTCACATCTTCCCACTGAGCAGACCTGGGTTTATCAGTTTGGGGTTCTCATACCTTGTTTCAAATTTATGATGAGAGCTAATGTAATTTTAGTACATTTGAGGGGAGAGTGCTCTTAACTTAGATTTTCGTCCACACTACACTTTGTGTGGGATCTTAGTTCCCCGACCAGGTATTAAAACCCGTGACCCCTGCAGAAGTGTGGAGTCTTAACTACTGGGCCCCTGGGGAAGTCCACTCTAAATTTCGACCGAACTGGCGGGATTCCAATGTGCCTTAGCATGTTTCTGGCTATAGCGTGAGGCTGAGAGGAGTTATCGTGCCTGAATTCGAGCAGGAGGTTAAAGGTGCTCCTTTGGCCCCGCCCTGCAGCTGCTGCTGGACCACCTGGAGCTCCTGGTTTCCCGGTACCAGCCATCCTTCCAGTTGACGGCGGGCAAGCGGCAGGCAGAGTCCCCAGCCGGCATGACCAGCGAGGTGGAGGTGCTCAGGGCGCTGAGATTGCTCTTTGAGCACCACAAGGCCCTGGATGAGAAGGTACCAGCCCCCCGGCCGTCCTGGATTTGTACACTTGCTGCCTTGTTCGGTGGGTGATGCACTTATTTATGTAACTCGTTGACTTTTGAGCTTCTTGAATTCTGGTTTATACATTTTTTTTTTTCTGTAAGAAGTCAGAGTTTTATATGGTTAAAAAGCGTTGCCTGCGTACATGCTCAGTCATGTCTGAATCTTTGCAACCCTGTGGACTGTAGCCCACCACGCTCCTCTGTTCATGGGGCTTCCCAGGCATGAATCCTGGAGTGGGTGGCCATTTTCCACTCCATGGAATCTTCCCGCCCCAGGGATCGATCCTGCCCTCTTGCATTGGCAGGCGGATTCTTTACCACTGAGCCATCTGGGGAGCCCCCAGTTAAAAAGTATTAGTTGGCATGAATGTCTCGAGATTTCTTATATTCTGTATATCAACTTGCAGTGAAAAACTGGGTAATAGAATTAATTTAGGATAACATTTTGTTCTCTCAAGCTTAGAATTTAAAGCTGTTAACAAGAAGATTTTCTTGACGTTAAGATCAGTGAGAGACATTAAAGGTATTCTGTCACAGTATCCATGTATTAGGGTGAGTATACACTAAGAGTGTACTAACGTATATACAGACATCAACACACGGTGACTCGGCCCCTTTGATTTGAGTTGAGAGCGCGGTTACGCGTAGCGCTCGAAAGGTGTAGTTTGTTAGAAGAAGAATTAGGTGCCACACATAAAGAGGTAAGTTTGATCAGTCATCCTGTAATTTCAGTTAAGGGTTTGTCCTTTGAATCCTTTCATTTAAAAAAGAATGAAGGCTGTAGTGGTGGGCATCAGGTGTTCTTTCTCTTTCTGATTGAGGCCCCACCCACCTGGGTTATTTTAATGACTAGTAAACTAGCCTTGTGGCTCAGAGCTGCAGGATGTCTTCAGCACTCCTTTGTCCAGGAGATGACAAATTCTGACTCTAATCACCTGGTGGTATTCGGGATGGATAGCATCACCATGTATTTTCTTTTTATGTTGTGTTTTCAGTTTCAAGTTGAGTTTATCCAGGTGGAGTTTTGCTGTCTTTACTTATTTGTTTAGTCTGATTCAATTTTTTGGTTTATCCACATTTCTCCACAGTCAGGGCTTCCAAGTAAAATTGGGTTCAGTTCCTGATAGCCTTGAGCTGCCCTGAATGTCGCTGACGAGACGTGGTCCTCTCATGCCCAGGTGCAGACCGAGAAGGAGCAGGACTGGGAGCGCGCACAGCAAGCCAGCGTGCTGGCCGACGTGGCCCAGGCGTTCCAGAGTGATGAGGGCGTGTCTGACGGCGAGGGCGACAGGGTCACCCTCTTCAGCTCGGCCACTCAGCTGTCGCCCATTGGGCAGGCCGATGCCAAGACTCTGAGTATGAGGCTGCAGGAGCAGCTGGACACCATCAACGAAGAGATCAGGTGGGTGATCCCAAACTCAGCTCCCCGGAAACTCGATTTCTCTGAGGAGCTGCCTTCTCCTAGGGAAGTCTGAGTGTTCCATAGTAAGAAACCTGACCTCAGGTCTGCTTCAAGAATTTTCAGTTTTGAGATTGCCCTTGATTATAGAGCTCGGTCAGCCGGGGGGTTCTGTCCGAGGCGTTTTGGGGTGTCCCCCCTCAGCTCTGAGCCCCGAGGTGGGTGAGGTGCTGAGGCGGTGTCTGCTGGGGCCCGTGCACCCTTCTGTGTCCCTCGGAGCCCACCACTTTCTGCTGAAAGGCCACCTGGAACAGAAAAGCTCAGGTTTTGGGGTTGGCAAATTCTCACTCAGATGTGCATTTTCATTTTTCATTTAATAAACAGTGTGAAGATTGGCTGGTTGTAAGACAGTGGTCCAAGGACGTGTGTTTGAGTTTTTCTCATCTCATCAGTATATTTAAGATGTTTTCTTTAGACACCGTCTTGGCAGTTATAACAATTTACAAAACGGGATAGAATCCAAAGGCCGGCCTCGTGGTGAGCAGGGGACCTTGGGTCTGGGTGCAGCCGGGTGGCTGGGGGCCCCGAGGCCTGCCTGGTGCCACACCCACACAGCTATGCCTGTGTCCCGAGTCCATGTTCAGATTGGCCGCAGGCCAATGACCCTGCACAGGACCAGGCAGAGGCTGCTGCTCAGACTGTTCTCATCACGTCAGCCCAGGCCGAGGTGCCCATTCCTGTCCGCCGAGAGTAGGGGGCCGGGAGAAAGGCAGGGGGTGAACGGGACAACCAGCAAACGCAGGTGGTGCCGCCTGCCCATTTGACGGCGAGACAGACGGTTTTGTGGGCCGTGTTTGAGCACAGACGAGATCAGAAAGATGGTCTTTCCATGTCCCCTCAGGAAATGTGGAACGGTTATATATTAATATTTTTATTTTTACAGCAAGTTGTCATGTAAAGTGATTTTTCCTTATGTGACAAGTTGACTTGATGTAAATGGTAAATTCTGTCCATCAACTTGTTATCAACAGTGAAAAACTTTCAAGTTGTATAAGTGGAACTGAAGCTGGAGAGTTTACTTCCTGTTAGAATGTTTTATTTTAATTTGAAAATCATTTTATTTGCATCCTCGTGTATTTAAACTGCTATATAAAATCATCCACGACACATTAGGGGAGAAGAGCAGAAACCGTGAATTCTAGGTTAATGCAGCACATTGACATGAATCCAGAAACTCACACAAAGCTGGTGCAGAACTTCCTCAAGTGATGTGTTTGTACATATTCAAACTTACATTAAAAATAAAAAGAAAGATCAACTCAGCACTTCATCTGGTCTGGAGACTTGTGTTTAGAAACTCCAGCTTGTTCGTGAATTGCTGTTTTGATTGTACCGAGTTCCCGATTCCCAGTGGAAAAGACTTGCGGCACTGACGTGCATCTCTGCCCTGAGAGCAGGGAGGTAAAGGTTGTCAACATCAGGTATCTCCTCACAGGAAGAGTGTCGCCACCAGGGCCCCTTGAGAATGTTAGAGGAAAGACGTGAAATCAAGCGTGAATGATCAGGGGCCAGTTTGTAAGACTCAATGCCAAGTTATTCTAAGTTTGAGAATATTCAAAAGAGGAAAAGTCAAAGCTTTTGCTTGAGATGTTAATTGAGCAACTGTTTCTGGAATTTGCTAATCGTGACACAGAATGCCAGGCCAATTTGTTGTTCAGACACGTTCCTCTGCTGACAGAGGCAGGTGACGGGTTTTATTCTATTTTAGGTTGATGGAGGAAGAGAAGGAGAACACGGAGCAGTGGGCCGAGGAGACTGAGAGCAGGGAGGGCAGGGGGAGCTTAGGCAGCCTCCGTCGTTATAAATCGGTGAGCTCCCTCAACCTGCTTGCTGGCTCCTCAGGTGCCGGCTCCTACCTGCCCCTGCCCAAGCCCAGAAGGAGGGGGCGCCGCCCGGCGCAGGAGGGAGACCAGCTGGGCATCATGACTGTGGTATGTGTCTGCCTCCTCCCTGCCCATCCTTCCCCCAGGACATGGGTTTTCTTTATTTTGTTTGTTTTTTGGTTTTTCTCTTTGTAGTTAGAAGAAAATCGGGTACATTTGCTGCGCTCAGAGGTCTACACTTTTGTAAACTGCCTAGTCTTTAATCATTCCACAATGGCGCAGCAACGAAGTAGTCTTGATATTTGGACCACAGGCTTAGCACGTCATCATGAACTCAGCCAGAGCCTGCCTCTGTAACGTTGGGCCTGGCCTGTGCTGGGCACAGCAGCTGCAGGGAAGTTTCTGTTCTCAGGGAGCAGACAGCTTCGTGAAAGTTACCATAGGCAGCCCTCGTGGCCTGGGAAAGCCGTGCAGCACATGTTCCATTGGGGCTGCCTGGCTGCAGGGTGCAGAGCATGCGGTGGGAACAAAACCAAGAATCTCCATGGTCTGCTTGCTGATGGACCCGGCCGCGGGCTCAGGCCAGCTCTGCGTGTGAAACCAGGTTAAGAGCCTGGTGCCCCAGGGCCCCAGGGAAGAGGTTGGGCTGCCTCACTTTTCTGAGTCTAAAAATGGGATGACGACCTAGGGCTGTTGGTGACAGAGTGTGCGGCTCCAAAGCACATGTTCCAGCTTTCTTGCGTGTTTAGCTTGGGTTTTGTGAGGGCATTGTTATCCCATGAAATCACGTGTACAACACTCTGCTTTGTAACTGGACATGGATTATCACTTTTTTCTGTGACCACCCATTTCATGTCGGCTGCATTGTTAGTCAGGTTACCATTAAATTCACTGTGAATCCTTCTAGCGGCCTGTGAAGTGGGAACTAGTCCATTTTGTGGTCTTTTGACACAGTTTTTATAATTTGCATCATTGGCTAACTAGTTGATATTTAAAATTCTTTGAGGGTTTCTCTGTGGTTTCATGCTTGATTTCTTTCCGAATATTTGTTACAGAACAGTTCTGTGTGTTTTCCTTGCTGTTGGAGTGCTCTGGCGGTGTGTCTGCTTTCATCATTGGTTTAGATTTCCTGTCTCATCCTGTTGTCTGCTTGGTTGTCATCAATCCTGACCCCTTCCCCACCCCCGAGGCTGTAGTTTACCCATCCATCTCCCCTCCCCCGTCCCCCCACTTGCTCTGGTCATGGCCGTGCTGTGGTCCACAGCGTGTGCGCCCTTTTCGGGTCTGTGCTTTGTCTTCATGTCTCATTAAATGGTGTTTTTCCCCCATAGCGGTAAGTTGAATTGGTGTATCACTATGCAGTTACAGAAGAAGGCAGTGGCAACCCACTCCAGTATTCTTGCTTGAAAATCCCATGGACAGAGGAGCCTGGTAGGCTGCAGTGCATGGGGTGGCACAGAGTCGGATACGACTGAAGCAACTTAGCAGCAGCAGCAGCAGCAGCATGCAGTTACAAGCATAATGTAGATGGATCCTAAACGGCATATCATGTATAATTCATAAATAAGATTGTGCTTACATAAGGAAATGATCCTCTTAAGTGTAGAATTAATGGACTTTTAGATATGCAGATGACACCACCCTTCTGGCAGAAGTGAAGAGGAACAAAAAGCCTCTTGATGAAAGTGAAAGAGGAGAGCGAAAAAGTTGGCTTAAAGCTCACCATTCAGAAAACGAGGATCATGGCATCTGGTCCAATCACTTCATGGGAAATAGATGGGGAAACAGTGGAAACAGTGTCAGACTTTATTTTGGGGGCTCCAAAATCACTGCAGATGGTGATTGCAGCCATGAAATTAAGACGCTTATTCCTTGGAAGGAAAATTATGACCAACCTAGATAGCATATTGAAAAGCAGAGAGATTCCTTTGCCAACAAAGGTCCATCTAGTCAAGGCTATGGTTTTTCCAGTGGTCATGTATAGATATGAAAGTTGGACTGTGAAGAAAGGTGAGGGCCAAAGAATTGATGCTTTTGAGCTGTGGTGTTGGAGGAGACTCTTGAGAGTCCCTTGGACTGCAAGGAGATGCAACCAGTCCGTCCTAAAGGAGATCAGTCCTGGGTGTTCATTGGAAGGACTGATGCTAAAGCTGAAACTCCAGTACTCTGGCCACCTCATGTGAAGAGTTGACTCAATGGAAAAGACTCTGATGCTGGGAGGGATTGGGGGCAGGAGGAGAAGAGGACAACAGAGGATGAGATGGCTGGATGGCATCACCGACTCAATGGACATGAGTTTGGGTGAACTCCAGGAGTTGGTGATGGATGGGGAGGCCTGGAGTGCTGGGACTCATAGGGTTGCAAATAGTCAGACACGACTCAGCGACTGATCTGAACTGAGCTGACAAAATATCCTTTCTGTGTTGGTGCTTGTATTTAAGAGTGTAAATCTCATCAGCTTTTGCACAGTTAATGTCTCTATTAGACTCTTTAGAAAAGTATCTTTTACGGTTAATAAAATGTAAAGACGGCACTTGCTATTATGCTAGCTTTCATTCTTACATATTTTCACAGGGAGCCTGTTTTAATGAATTTATTTTGAGAAGTTTTAAATCAAATTCTATGTCAGGGTTTTACATTAATGTCCAAGAGGTGTTTAGATTTGTTCAATGTTAAAATAGATATTATGGTAACTTCCTTATCAGTTAATTTACTAATTTAAAGCATAAGATGTATTTTATTAAGGGAAACTAACTTATAGAGAAGTTTGTCTGAGAATAGACAACTGTTAAGGGGCTTTGTTGTACGGAATCCTGTGCTTTAAGAAATCATGATGATGTAATAGAACTGTATCTTCCTGAGTAATAATTTCTAGTGTTTCTCTAGTAAATCTTGAATAGCTTATTTAACTTCTGTGGTCAAAAAACTGTTCTGTTTCCAGTCACGTGTTCTCTGAATCTTCATGTCACTTACAAGTTTGCCTTCATTTTTGCTTTCCTGTATTTGCCTATTCGGATGCTTGAAATTTTAGCTTCAAAGTCGCAGTGAATCTGGTTTCTCTTCGTTTCTTTGCATGCATCTATCAGGCTAGTGATTTAAGAAAGCGGCGTCGAAAGGTAAACTATTTAGTAATTTAGCAGGCCTTTCTTTCTCTGTGAAGTATTAAAGAGTCCTTAGGGTTTAACGTGAATGAACACCGTGTGGTTATGTCCTGGTGAATAAGTGACGTTTTAATGGAAGTAATGAAACTCACCCACCACTTAAACTGTGCTGATGGTTCTGTTGGAAATAGGTCATTCGTTGGGACAGTTGTAACTGTTTGCCTTTCTCCCACTTGTTTGCCTTCTGATCGTCTCATGGTTGTTTATAATAGACAAAGTATTATTTATTATTTTTTAAATTTTCTTTACTTATTTTTTTGGCCATGCTGCACAGCTTATGGGATCTTAGTTCCCCAGCCAGGGATCGGTCCAGTGTCCCAGCAGTGAACGTGCCAAGTCTTAACCTCTGGACCACCATGGAATTTCCGCTTAGTGTTTTTTTTACAAGAAATGACTGAATGAGAACCATAGATGTTAGATTTGCGGGAAGCCAATTTAATGATTGTGGGTCGCAGTGTGCAGGAGACTCTGTGCGCCAGGCACGTGCTTTCCGCGTCTGTCATCTCACCCCCAGGTGAGGTCCAGGCTGCTGCTATCCCCATTCAGCAGACATGGACACTGAGGCTTAGCGAGGCCGGGCACCCTGCCCAGGCTCTCACACCCAGCAGCGTGGTGCGGACTGGTCTGATCAGAACCTGGACACTTAACCGTGGTGCCGTCTAGCCCGCTTTCCTCCAGAGGCTCTCATGTCCATCACGGCATCCCTGATGGAGGGAGCCTCAGGAGGGAGCTCGCTGCCTCTCCCCTCGGGTCACTTGGATGCGCCCCTGTTGTTGGAGTCCAGTGCCCCAAGGGCTGGCCTTCCTTGTCCCTGTCCTTCTCCCAGCCCACTGAGCGAGCACTCCTGGGCCTTCCCACGGGACTGGGGTGGCTGCGCTCCAGTTCAGCCCACTCAGTGCCCGGGAGCCCTTCTGCTGGGCACAGCAGAGCAGCGCCGTCCCCCTGGGGTTGGTGACCTGGGTGTGCCGCTCGCCCACTCTGTGGCCTGCTCTGCCCTCCTGTTAAGTGGACACGGTGCTGCCCATCCTGGCCACGTGGGCACCAGAGCGGCGGCTCCCATCCTGGGGGAGGGCGGCCAGGCTGGGGAACCAGAGGCCTTCCTCGGGAGGAGACCCGGGGTAAGGGGCTGGTGTGGTCCCTGACCTTGAGGCAGGTGTTTGTCTCCACTGAGTCCATAGTCAACCCAGGTGCATCACGTCCCTGCTCTGTTCGTTGTTTTCTGATTTTTAGAAATGCTTATTTTAACTTGAATTTGAGATTGATCCCTGTTCAGTTCCATGTGGATAATTTCTAGCCTTTGTAGCCTTCTGTTGTCGGAGGGTTCTTGCTAGAGCGCAGGGGAGGGTGCCCAGTTTGTCCAGCTGCTGTTAAACGAGTTCAGCTGTATTTTGCACTAAGTCACTTTGTTGTCACCAAGCTCCTGTGGGGCTGCACGGAACCAGTATTCTTTACAGAATGCCACTGAAAAGGCACAGGATAGTTGGTTAAAACAACGCACTGATTGTTTATAAAAATACATGCCATGCATGTCTCCTAAAAGCTTAACCACACACTCAGATGTATCAGTGAGACCTGTCTGGACACTGAGGGGTTAATCTGTTCCCCACACTGTCCTTCCTGTCCTCACACCCACGACTAGCAGAAAAGCTGGGAGTCCAGGAGACATCACCTCCTTTTTGTGTTTTTATTAGTTTATTAGTTTATTTGTTAATTGAAAGATAATTGCTTTATAGAATTTTCTTTTCTGTCAAAACCCAACATGAATCAGCCATAGGTACCCATATATCTCCTCCCTTTTTAACCTCCGATCCTCTAGGGTGATACAGGATCATCTCTTAGTGAAGACCTGGGGGTGCTTTATGGAAACCACTCTGAGCGCATGACCCTTGAACTGCCTGTAAGTACTTCAGTGGGTAGCCCCCAGTCTGTCTGTTACCGAGAAATGTGATCCAGGCGCATGGTGTTCACGTCGAGGGTTTAGGTACCTTTTCTGTGTTTCTCTTGTTGTCATGGGTTCCAGTAACCTGTATCATCTCTCCAAATGATCTTGGGTGGTGGCACAGGCTGTATCTTTTCCTCCTTGAAACAGAAAGGTCTGGACGTCTTTGCTGAGAGTTTTTGTACTCTAGCTGTGGTGCTTCTGAGCAGCATCTGGCGATGAGCGCAGTCCTTTCATCAGGGCAGTTCATGCCATGCAGGGTTCACGGGGCCGGCGTCGCTCTGCTGTCCTGCCGGGCAGGGCCATCTGGTCGCTGGATTCCAGGGAGGGTGGAGCCCGGCTGCAGGGAGGCTCCCGTCCAGGGTCTCTGCACTGAGTCAGATGCTCTCGCTGCCCCATAGCCCCACTTCTCGTGAACAAGACAGTCCTTAAGGTGGCATTAAGCTAGAACAGGGTTTTCTTGTAATTGTGGGAAAGCATAGCTAATAGATATTCAGATAAGATTCTGGTTATAATGTAAAGCCTGTGTGATTGCCATTTTCAAAACACTCTATTGTTAACCAATGTTACACTTACCTCACTCCCTCAGCTGCCAGCTTTACGGGAAGAGGTAGGAGATGACGAGACTGCTATCAAATCTAAAACCTCGACCCCCACAACGCCGCGGTCCCTTCGGCTGGACCGCCTGCACACGGGGTCGCTGCGCACAGCCAACCAAGAGGACATCAGGGACGCCCACAAGTAAGCGGCCTGTGTGCGCATCATCAGTTTCAGGAGCCCTGCACCTCTTGTCTCAAAGAGTTGCAAGGATGATTTTAAAGGAATACCATTGGGTTCAGTGCCTGTGTTTAGTGGTGAACTTCAGGTGCTGGGGAAGAAGAGCTCAGTGACCTCAGTGATTTTAGAAAATGTCCTTCTATAGAGATTGACTCCTGTGGGAGCTTTCTTCCTGCTCTTGAGAGAGATCTGCCCGGCCTGGGGCACGTTCCTGACAGTGACAGCCCCGTACCTCTCGGGTTCACTCTTGAGGGTCCCTCCCGTTTCCTCAGGGGTCTCCTCTGAGGAGACTCTGTCCCCTCCTGTGACTGACACTGTCCTCATTTAGACCACCACCTGAGCTCCAGTCCTGAGCCAGGCAGCACGCGATGGAGGGCACGTATGGTGACTTGACCAGCAGCCCTGCATGGTGACCATCGCTCTCCTGCCATGGCCAGGGCCGGTCACCCTGCAGGAGCCAGGGGAACCGCCCAGAGCAGGGGAGCTCGCCTTCTCCTGGAGCGTTGTCACCTGCCGAGCAGCGACCCTGAGGGAGGGTCGGGGCGCCCTCTGCACCAGCTGGCCTGGAGTGAAGCCCTCCTCGGGGGAGAGCTCGAGGCAGAGAATCTCAGCTTCCCGGAGCGGTTGTCTGTGTCCGAGAGCCTGCATTGCTCGTGTGGAGCGTGTTTGGTGAAGGAGACTCCACTGTCTGCTGCGAGGTTGAGGCGCGGGTGTTGCTGGGTGCCCGTTTCTCTCAGTAGCTCTTGTGGAGGGGTGTGTGTTTGCACGAGGGTGCCCGTTAAAGGTCGTTTTCTCTCCCCAAAGCTCGACAGGCTCTGAGGACAGCCCCGAGAACAACCCCAGCAGCAGCAGCAGCAGCAGGCAGGACTCGCTGCACAAAGCCCCGAAGAAGAAGGGCATCAAGTCCTCCATCCGCCGCTGGATTCATAGGAAGGAAAAGGGCCGGCCTGAACACCCCGGCAAGGAGGCGTTATCACCAGGTGGGTGCTTCCCCGTTCAGAGGGAGGAGGGCCTGCAGGCATGTCCCTTCTGTGTCTCCCCCATTGTCCCCACGAGGCTCCTGTCACTCACGCTGGGGGTCCTCCTGGGAGCAGGAGCGGAGGAGGTGTCTGTCTTCTCAGTGGGTCTGAGATGATCGGATGAGTTAATGAGTGGATGGGTGGATGGATGGAGGGATGGATTAGTGAGTGGGTGGATGGATGAAGAGATGGCTGGCTGGATGGGTGGACGAACGGAGCATGGAATGAATACAGCAGATGATGGTACTCCAATGCTAGAAACATATTCTACGAATTTGATTGAGTAGGAGCTGGGCAATGATTGTTTCCTCCTAACGGTGACACGTGTTTTGAAACGGCCTAAGTGCTCATCAGTGAGGGGTGAAATGCAATCTGTGGACACCCCACAATGAACAGCCCGCCCTCCTTCCTGCCACCTTCCCCAGGAGCTCATCATGGGTTCTTCCCATGCCCCCCACCCCACCCCACAGCCACACAGGTCCTCCTGGGGTCCCCTCATCACACAAGGTTATCATTAGGCCCTCCTCTCGCTTGGCTTCATCTCCTTGAGGACAGGGTATGTTCCTGCCTCTTCAGCCACAAATGTGTTGAGTCTTGTTTGTGCTGGGTGTGGGATTTACAGGGGTAAGTGGAGCAGATGTGGTCCGGAGCACAGTTAAGTGGCAAGAGGGAAAAAGAGCAGGTTGTCAAATGCTATCCCTATTATTAATAAATACAACGCTGAGATGGATGGTGCATTGATTCTATACCAGATGCTGTGTGTGCCCCTTACCAAGCAGGTGCTGCCCCCTCCCGATTTACAGAGGAGGACGCAGTGACGGTCACGCGGTCAGGGAGTGGTGAGGGCAGGTTCACACCCGCGCAGGGGGCCCAGGCACTTTCCCGAGCCCCAGCCACCTCTGTGGTGGATGCAGCAGGAATGAGACGGTTCTGTGGCATGATGATTCAATGGACACGAGTTGGAGCAAACTCCAGGAGCTAGTGAAGGACAGGAAAGCCTGGAGTGCTGCAGCCCACGGAGTGGCAAAGAGTCGGACACAACTGAGCGACTGAACTAAAACCTGAGTGTGTGCTCCCCTGCTTCAGTCGTGTCTGACTCTTTGCGACCCCAGGGACTGTAGCCCACTAGCTCCTGTGTCCATGGGATTCTCCAGGCAAGAATACTGGAGTGGGTTGCCATGCCCTCCTCCAGGGCATCTTGTCGACCCAGGGATCGAACCCACATCTCTGTCATCTGTTGCATTTGGCAGGCAGGATCTTTACCCCTGGCACCACCTGGAAAGCCCCAGTGGACGCTGACAACTAGAAATGCAGAAAATCCGGGCTGCTCCCAAGGTAAACTGGGAGAGCAGCAAGCACAGGTTTTAAAGACAGAAACACAGGGTGAGCGACAACAGCGCCCACAGAGACAGGCAGGAATGCGGTCACCCACATAAAGGAAACACCTGCGCCATTCGGAAGAGGGGCCCGTCAGCCCTTGGAGGGACAGTTGGAACCAGAATGAAAACCGAGGCCATGGTCAGCAGTACCCACCCACACGGCCCGGGGGTCGTGGTGTCATTCACCGGGCTTCCTGCGTCCCCAGAGCAGCCCGCCGCTGTGGAAGGGACACCCATGTGCGCGGACACGAGGGAGCCTCGGCCGTACTCTCACCAATCCAGCGGCAGCGGGGCGCCAGGGTCACGTTCTCTGCTGCCGAGGGCTCCCTGGGCCGACCTCCGGAGACCCGCTGACCCTCCACTCCCGGGGCGTGGGCTCTGTGCCCCCGTGGTACCAGGCCGGCCTGTACTCACCCCGAAGCTCAGCAGGAGTAAGTCCTGACTGTAGCGGAATCCAGCCTCTGCGTTCCTGCCATGCTGCCCGGTCCCACGAGTGCAGGAGGAAGCGAGCAAACAGAGTGTGGTTCATCATGCAACGTCACAAGGGGCACGAAGACACACACATGCGCAGCAGCGCCCATTCCTACTGAGGGTCTGGGGAAACTTCTTGAGGGTGGATGAGCCAGAGAGAGCAGCCTGGGGGCTGCCACGTGGGGGTCCCTGCCACCCGGGGGTGGTGGGAGGGTGGTCACACTAGAACAGCAAATGGCACATTCAATGACAGAAACGCCATCATGGGGACAGCCACTCCCTGTGAGCAGCTGCCAGTCTCTCATTTGACCTCCGGATTCACAGGGCTGCTGGACCTCTCTTCCAGCCCTCACAGGATCTGTGAGATGGGACATGGGGAGGGACTGGCTACTTGTGGGTCAGAGGCCGGGCACCTGTGGCCTAGAGCCCCGCGATCTGCTATCCTGGGGGTCAGGCCGCTCTCCCCAGGCCACTTCAGGGAGGGCAGAGCATGGGGCTCATCTAAGAAAGCGGAAACTCAGTCTCAGCCTCCCTTGGAAATGTCACCACTGACGTTTTCTCGTCACAACACAGGCTGTAGGGCCCAATGGGTCAGCCCTGACCCCCAGCCCCCGCTCCAAGTTGACTAAGAAATCTACAGAACCCGCTAGCAGAAACCCGTTGCTCCCAATTGAATGTTTTCCATCTTCCCCTGGGCCCACCAGGAACACATCTGATGAGTGTCTGGCCAGGGTTCCAGAAAAGGCTGAAGACAGTGGGGGCTGCTGATGGAGCAGGCCACCTGTCCAAGCCCTTGTGATTCTAAGAGCCCCGGACACCTGCTGCACTGTGACTTCAAAAGCCATGGAAAACAGCCAGTTACACGGTTTATGCCCTGCCTATCTTACGCGGTTTGTGAAAGGTCACCTCCAATATATTCCCAACACCTCGCTCTAGGATTGTTTCTAATTTATCTAAACTCTAATGTCTATGTCACCATGTCCATCTGACAGGGAAATGTTGGATTTATAATGAGGAGAATGGAAAATAAGAAAGCAAGCAGTTAGACTCTTCAATCGACTGAAAGCTAAGCTACAGTTAAGAACTGTAAAAATGAGCTGCATGCTCCTTGGAAGAAAAATGCTGTTTAAAAAAGGAGAGAGGCACTGGGTCCCCCCAACCCCTGGTTAAGCGTATTATTGAGTCTGGCAAAGAGATGATGCAGCTTCCCCCTAAGCCCCCTCACCAAAAGTGCCCAGCTTAGCACAGGCTTTCCCTAAATATACTTTGCTCTGTGAGAGCAAGTGAGAGCAAAGCTTATTAATCTACTCACGGGAAGGGCTAATAACAGGAAAAAATGCACCAAAGAGACCCTCCAGGCCCCGTTCCCATAGGGTGAGCGCACACTTTCTCTGGGCCGGGCACAGCCAACCGTGGAGAAAGCATCCAGTGAGACACCCCTGTCACAGGTGGGACACTGGGGTGGGAGGGTGCGGGGGCGTTGCAGAAGGCATCTCCTGAGCCACAGAGCCTGACCCCGGCCCAGGCTGTCTGGCTGTCTATCTTGCCATCAAGTGGGGACACAGTGGCCCTGAGCACCCAGCCTGAACTAGCAGCGTTCTCTCGCAGAGTAGCTGTCAGAGGGAAAACCAGAGCTGAGTTTGAAAGGGCAACTGCCAGGCCGTGTATTTACGGCCCGGCTGAACTCGGGGGAGGACCTCTCCCGGCCTCACCTTCTTCGTTCACCCCATTGACTGACAGTGTGCAAGGGACCAACAACGGTTAGGATGGGGGGAGGACAGGAAGGTGGACGATGCTGTCACTGAATTTAGACTCGGCCATCCTCCCAGTGGGGAGAGTCCTTGAGGGGCAACTGGTGTGGCCTGAGAGCGACTCTACTGTTTTATGAAAGAGCTCTTGAGTGCTGCCGGCCACACACACAACTCTACAAGCATGGGTGTCAATCTAATGCTCTGAGAACACTCATGGGTCTTGGTTTTATTAGTTGCAAGAATATGCTAACAGTCAACCAGACAAGAACTTGAAGAAAACCCAGCGCGACTGTTAAACGTTTATAAACAGGTGTTAGGATTCCCTGTAGAGCACTGCCCCTTGGGCGTGCGATGGCACTAAAGAGCCCTGTAACCTGGGAAGCAGGCCATTCCAGCTAATCCACATTCTAGCCCAGGGCTGCACACGCCGTCCGACCTGTCACCTACCATCCGGCTGCATCTTCTTTGGCTGCACTGAGGGTGAGGGCAGAGAGGACGGGACCTGGAAGTTTGCGGGCAGAGTCTCTGCGCACCCAGCAGCTAAGCCACGGACATCCTTTGGTCTGAATTTTTTCCTCCAAGAAGGTGCCTTCCTAAAGCTTTTATCTACATTTGGAAATTACATGACAAAGAAAAAGACAATTTAAAACAAAGAACAAAACAAAAAGCCACTAGCCCTTTGAAATGGCTGAGTTTGCTACTGCACTTTTGTCCACGAGTATCTGACCCGTTTGTGATGACCATGTGACTGATCTGCCCAAACTGGGAACAGAGAAGCATGGCACAAGGTGGGATCACACGCATACCAGGACCCTGACTGGACCCTAACTGGACCGCCCTGGCTACCCAGGTGGACGTTCCTCCTGAGAGCAGGAAACATTTCACTTCATGGAAACATTTTCAAGCTGTAACCAGTTCTGTCTCACGCTGGGACAGAGCCAATGGATGCTTCTGCAGGTGTCCGATTCTCCTTGTCAAATCAAGTGTCCTTAAGGTCCAATGAAGACAAGAACTATAGTGTGGCCCTGAGCAGCCAACAAAATGTGCAAGCCTGGAGAGGCCCAGGGTGGGAGGGCACCGAGACCTCCGCACCCCTCACCCCACCCCCCATGTCCCTGACGCACCCATGCCTGGCTGGCCTCTGGTGGTCATGGAAGCCTTCTCCCTTGCACTGTTCAAGTAGCCTCAATAGTAAAAATAAACTAAAATGAAATAAAGATTCAAAGATACCATCAAAGGACACCTTCTGCTTGTGAAATCATCTTTCCGCTTAGTAGAACACTAGCACTTTTCTTTGTATTTTGACTAGGGATTTAGCAGGATCCTGGCTCAGATGGGAAGGCATCCACCTGCAGGAGACTCGGGTTGGATCCCTGGGTCGGGAAGATCCCCTGGAGGAGGAAATGGCAACCCACTCCAGTATTCTCACCTGGGAAATGCCACGGACAGAGGAGCCTGATGGGCCGCAGTCCATGGGCACATAAACGTTGGGCCCAACCGAGCAACTAGGAACAGAAGTATTTCCAAGGTCCACACTCTGTGTGTGTGTGTGTGTGTGTGTGTGTGTGTGCATGTCGTGTCGTGTCTGTCTGCATCTCCCTCTCGCCGTCTTGCAGTCTGTCTTGGAAGCTTCATCTCTTTCTGCCTCTGTCTCTCCCGACAGCCGCCTGCCGGTCCGTTCGTCTGGCCCCGGCCTCTCACGGGAGCTATGGCTCTGGCTGAGGAGCTGGCGCCGGGATGCTGTCTCCCTGGGCGTGGGTGTGTGCGAGTGTCTGTGTGTCTGTTGGTGTGCCTGCCTGTTGCTCTCTGCTCTCTCAGGAAGGTTGTGTGCTTGGCGGGCGGCCTGGGGGCAAGGGGGTGTGGCCACGGGAGGGCACGGGGCGGGGCTGAGGCGCCCCGGTCGACCGCACCTCCGTGGCTCCTGGCATGTTTGGGCACCGGGTAGGTGCCAGGCAGGATGGTCGCTCAGGGCCCCCGCTGGGCTGCACCTAGGCCCGCAGGAGGCTCTGAGGCCTGCGGGCCACGCGGGAGGGCGGCGGCCCGGCCGGCAGCCAGACACTTCTGGGGCCGCGTGGCCCTAGCAGGAAACAGGATCAGGGGAGGCCCTGTTCGCTGTGCGAGGCCGGGTCTGGTGAGGCCCAAGGTGGGCAGGTATGGAGACCTCCGCACCCCTCACCTCACCCCCCAGGCCCCCGTCGGCGGCAGCCCACCATGTTCCCCCGTCTGTGGGATTCTCCAGGCAAGAATACTAGTGTGGGTTCCCATTTCCTTCTCCAATGCGTGAAAGTGATCTCACTCAGTCCTGTCCGACTTTTCCTGTCTTCATGGACTGTCATCTACCAGGCCCCTCAGTCCATGGGATTTTCCAGGCAAGAGTACTGGAGTGGGTTGCCATTTCCTTCTCCAGATTTCATGTCCTAGTTATTGTAAATAGGGCTGCAATGAACATGAGCATGCATATGTCTTTTTGAATTATGGTAGTCTCAGCAAACCCAGTGGGATTGCTGGGTGGTATGGTAGTTCTATTTTCATCTTTTTAAGGGACCTGCATACTGCCCTCCATAGTGGCTATATCAATTAACATTCCCACCAACAATTCATGGGGTCGCAATGAGTCGGACATGACTGAGCGACTGAACTGAACTGAACTGAATAGTGATAGAAGAGTGAGTGATGCTGAGATTCTGTTATGTTTGGTATTCCATCCTCTGACTTATTATACAATGCATGAGTACATTTGAATAGATTCTGATTGACCCTTTGTGCTATATAAAGTGACAGGCTTAGACAAATGCATATTGACAGGTATCCATCCTAAACGATCACTTCCAGTCCCCACTCCATGATCTGTGTAGCTTTACCTTCCAAGAATGTCACAATGGGGTCATACTGGGTGCAGCCTTTTCAACTGGATTCTTTCACTTAGCCACGTGCATCTAAGATGTATCCCTGTCTTTCAAGGGTTGAGGTTTCATTCTTTTCCACTGTTGAGTGTTATTCCTTTGCATGTATATAGGAGGAAAATAAATTTCCCTCTCCCCTTCCAGGTTCTTGGTTGAGCCCTCTTTCTCCATCATTAAACGCAAACTAAAATGGACTGGAATAGGTGAATTTAACTCAGATGACCATTATATCTATTACTGTGGGCAGGAATCCCTCAGAAGAAATGGAGTAGCCATCATGGTCAACAAGAGTCCAAAATGCAGTACTTGGATGCAATCTCAAAAACGACAGGATGATCTCTGTTCGCCTCCAAGGCAAACCATTCAATATCACAGTTATCCAAGTCTATGCCCCAACCAGTAATGCTGAAGAAGCTGAAGTTGAACGGTTTTATGAAGACCTACAAGACTTTTTAGAACTAACACCCAAAAAAGATTTCCTTTTCATTATAGGGGACTGGAATGCAAAAGTAGGAAATCAAGAAACACCTGGAGTAGCAGGCAAACTTGGCCTTGGAATGCAGAATGAAGCAGGGCAAAGACTAATAGAGTTTTGCCAAGAAAATGCAGTGGTCATAGCAAACATCCTCTTCCAACAACACAAGTGAAGACTCTACATGGACATCACCAGATGGTCAATACCGAAATCAGATTGATTCTATTCAATGCAGCCAAAGATGGAGAAGCTCTATACAGTCAACAAAAACAAGACCAGGAGCTGACTGTGGCTCAGATCATGAACTCCTTATTGCCAAATTCAGACTGAAATTGAAGAAAGTAGGGAAAACCGCTAGACCATTCAGGTAAGACCTAAATCAAATCCCTTATGATTATACAGTGGAAGTGAGAAACAGATTTAAGGGCCTAGATCTGATAGATAGAGTGCCTGATGAACTATGGAATGAGGTTCGTGACATTGTACAGGAGGCAGGGATCAACACCATCCCCATGGGAAAGAAATGCAAAAAAGTAAAATGGCTGTCTGGGGAGGCCTTACAAATAGCTGTGCAAAGAAGAGAGATGAAAAGCAAAGGAGAAAAGGAAAGATATAAGCATCTGAATGCAGAGTTCCAAAGAATAGCAAGAAGAGATAAGAAAGCCTTCTTCAGCGATCAATGCAAAGAAATAGAGGAAAACGACAGAATGGGAAAGACTAGAGATCTCTTCAAGAAAATTAGAGATACCAAGGGAACATTTCATGCAAAGATGGGCTCGATAAAGGACAGAAATGGTATGGACCTAACAGAAGCAGAAGATATTAAGAAGAGGTGGCAAGAATACACAGAAGAACTATACAAAAAAGATCTTCATGACCCAGATAATCATGATGATGTGATCACTAGTCTAGAGCCAGACATCTTGGAAAGTGAAGTCAAGTGGGCCTTAGAAAGCATCACTATGAACAAAGTGGAGGTGATGGAATTCCAATTGAGCTGTTTCAAATCCTGAAAGATGATGCTGTGAAAGTGCTGCACTCAATATGCCAGCAAATTTGGAAAACTCAGCAGTGGCCACAGGACTGGAAAAGTTCAGGTTTCATTCCAATTCCAAAGAAAGCCAATGCCAAAGAATGTTCAAACTACCGCACAGTTGCACTCATCTCTCATGATAGTAAAGTAATGCTCAAAATTCTCCAAGCCAGGCTTCAGCAATACATGAACCATGAACTCCCTGATGTTCAAGCTGGTTTTAGAAAAGGCAGAGGAACCAGAGATCAAATTGCCAACATCCGTTGGATCTTCGAAAAGCAAGAGATTCCAGAAAAACATCTATTTCTGCTTTCTTGACTATGCCAAAGCCTTTGACTGTGTGGATCACAATAAACTGTGGAAAATTCTGAAAGAGATGGGAATACCAGACCACCTGACCTGCCTCTTGAAAAATGTGTATGCAGATCAGGAAGCAACAGTTAGAACTGGACATGGAACGACAGACTGGTTCCAAATAGGAAAAGGAGTACGTCAAGGCTGTATATTGTCACCCTGCTTATTTAACTTCTATGCAGAGTACATCATGAGAAACGCTGGACTGGAAATAACACAAGCTGGAATCAAGATTGCCGGGAGAAATATCAATAACCTCAGATATGCAGATGACACCACCCTTATGGCAGAAAGTGAAGAGGAGTTAAAAGCCTCTTGATGAAAGTGAAAGAGAAGAGCGAAAAAGTTGGCTTAAAGCTCACCATTCAGAAAACGAAGATCATGGCATCCAGTCCCATCACTTCATGGGAAATAGATGGGGAAGCAGTGGAAACAGGGTCAGACTTTATTTTCAGGGGGCTCCAAAATCACTGCAGATGGTGAATGCAGCCATGAAATTAAAAGACGCTTACTCCTTGGAACAAAAGTTATGACCAACCTAGATAGTATATTCAAAAGCAGAGACATTACATTGCCGACTAAGGTTTTTCCTGTGGTCATGTATGGATGTGAGAGTTGGACTGTGAAGAAGGCTGAGCGCCGAAGAATTGATGCTTTTGAACTGTGGTGTTGGAGAAGACTCTTGAGAGTCCCTTGGACTGCAAGGAGATCCAACCAGTCCATTCTGAAGGAGATCAACCCTGGGATTTCTTTGGAAGGAATGATGCTAAAGCTGAAACTCCAGTACTTTGGCCACCTCATGCAAAGAGTTGACTCATTGGAAAAGACTGTGATGCTGGGAGGGATTGGGGGTAGGAGGAGAAGCGGAAGACAGAGGATGAGATAGCTGGATGGCATCATGGACTCGATGGACGTGACTCTGCGTGAACTCCAGGAGATGGTGATGAACAGGGAGGCCTGGCGTGCTGCGATTCATGGGGTCACAAAGAGTCGGACACGACTGAGTGACCGAACTGAACTGATCAGGAGAAAGAAGTTTAATGAACATGTATACCTTTTGCATAGAGAGGAGATGCCAAGGAAAACTGAGTCACTCCCTGAAATGACCAAAGACTTCACCATAAATAGCTCTTCAGCCCCAAACAGGAGACAGACCTTGAGGGGAAGGCAGAGGCCCTTTATGGCCGGTTATCATGCAAAGCACAGTAAGTAAGCAGATGATTGTTTGCAGATTTAAGTCCTGACTTCTTCACTGATAAGTGTTCCTTCCTTGAGATGTAATTATCCTTCTCCTAGGTTCAAAGGGGGAGACCCTTACAAATGGAGATTTCCCTAATAAATGTAAATGTACCTCACAAAAGGGCAACCTCAGTCTTCCCTGGTGAGCTAGCTGCTAAGAATCTGCCTGCTAATGCGGTGGACACAGGTTCTATCCCTGAGCCAGGTGTATGCCACCTGCCACAGAACAGCTGAGCTCATGCGCCACAACTACCTAGCCAGCGCTCTAGAGCTGGGGAGCCACAACTGCTCCATGCAGGCGCCACAGCTACTGAAGCCTGCACACCCAGGGTCCATGCTCTGCAGCCAGAGCAGAACCAGCTCTCCACAACTGGAGAACGCCTCTCAAAGCAACAAAGACACAGCGTGGCCATGCAGACATGAATACATCTTTTAAAAAATTGGGGGCATTATTATTTTAAACTAAACTAAACTAACTCATGTGAGACATCATTTGGGGTGGTGTGTTCTGGTCCCCTTGATATCTGTGTACACCAATTTGCTTGCACATTCATCTACTGAAGGATATCCTGATTTCTTCAAGTTTGTAGCCATTGTGAATAGAACTGCTGTGCCAAACCGCATCCTCGTTTGCATTTGGACGTAGAATTTCAGAGCAACTGCGTCAATACTGAAAGCATGATTGCTGGATCCCAAGGTGAGACCTGTCGAGCTTTGGGGAAAACTGCCAGACTGTCTCTCATGGGGGCTGTATGTGCATCCCACCAGCAATGAGGAATTGCTGTTGTTCCTCACCTCCCAGCAATTAGTATTATATCTGGAGTTTATCAGTGCTAAGAGGTGTGGTGTGATATATCATGATTTTAATTTGTAATTCCCTGATTGAACATAAAGGTGAGCCTGTGTGCTATTTATTTTTAACCACTAAGGAAATTCTGACATGTGTTGCAAAGTGCGTAAAGTTTGCAGTCATATGCCAAGTGAAACAAGCTAAACAGAAATGGACAAATAATCTATGATTCCACTGTGAGATGTCCAGATAAGTCCACTGCAAACACAAAGTAGAATAAGGCTGCCAGGGGATATGGGGAGTTGGACCTGTTGGACTTAAACAAGGGCCAGTGACCGTGCATGGTGATGGTGGTGGTCAGTCAGTTAGTCAGTTCAGTCGCTCAATCGAGTCTGACTCTGCGACCCCGTGAATCGCAGCACACCAGGCCTCCCTGTCCATCACCAACTCCTGGAGTTTACCCAAAGCATGTCCATTGAGTCGGTGATGCCATCAAACCATCTCACCCTCTGTCGTCCCCTTTTCCTCCAGCCTTCAGTCTTTTCCAACATCAGGGTCTTTTCAAATGAGTCAGCTCTTTGCATCAGGTGGCCAAAATATTGGAGTTTCAGCTTCAACATCAGTCCTTCCAATGCACACCCAGGACTGATTTCCTTTAGGATGGACTGGTTGGATCTCCTTGCAGTCTGAGAGACTCTCAAGAGTCTTCTCCAACACCACAGTTCAAAAGCATCAGTTTTTCTGTGCTCAGCATGAGACACAGGACACAGCCAGCAGTAACACCTTCTCACACAGATTTCCAGTCAGTGCCTGTCAACCTTCTACACCCTTGGTTTTTCTCCTTTGGGTCTGAGAGCTCAAGGCCTCATGAAACTGAGGTGTTCTCCTTCTCAGAAAACGGAACCTAGCACACAGCCCCATGCCTCATTCTGCCAGCCAAGTCTATTGAAAGGTTGTTGTTGAATCACGACACCGGGATTCTTGGCCCCCGGAGGAGAAGAATTCAATCTGGGGCCAGAGACGAGGCTTCATCGCTCAGAGCTTTTGTGTAATAAAGTTTTATAAAAGTATAAAGGAGATAGAGAAAGCTTCTGACATAGGCATCGGAAGGGGGTAGAAAGAGTACCCGCTTGTTAGTGTTAGTAATGGAGTTATATACTCTCCAGCAAATCAAAAGAATGTCTGGAGGTTGTAAAGACCTCATCAGATCTACTCCCATAATTTACATTTTAAGATGATGGAATTAGCCAGAAGGTTTAATCCAGAGACTGTCCTCAGGCATAATACATTGTTGTCATATAATCCTAAGGAATGTAGAGAAGGAAAAACGTTTGTCCTTTCTTCCCCCTTGAGAATTCCAGACCCCTCTCTCCTTGGGGACCCCTAGACTTCTTATCAGGTTGCCTAGGAAATGACTGTCTCACTATCAGCTCCTCTTACTGAAGAGCCATCTGTCACACGTGTGCTATAGAAGTCCTCAAATTAACAACAATGCCAACGAGAAGACCTAGGGTGGGGGAGGGCTGAGCTTAATGAAATTATCACCAGATGTGCCAGCCTGCCAGCTGCTAAGGTGTGTGGCATCAACCTCTCACTGGCCTGACATCTTGGAGGTCATGTCCTCAGACTGGTGACAAGACACCTGGCAGGGACACTCTGGCAACATGATGAGCAGGTAGTGAGACCTGGCGGGAAGAGTGGAAGGGGACAGAAGGTGGATCCTGCAGCAAGAGCAGATGCTCTGAGTTGCTGTGCTTGGCCTGTGCTCTGCTTAGTGGCTCAGTCATGTCCAACTCTTTGCGACCTCATGAAATGTAGCCCTCCAGGCTCTGCTATCCATGGGGATTCTCCAGGCAAGAATACTGGAGTAGGGGATCTTCCCAACCCAGGGATCGAACCCACGTCTCCTGCATTGCAGGCAGATTCTTTTACCGTCCAAGCCTTCCCAGAACAGAGATTGTAAATGGAACTGAGTAAAGGTCAGGTTATTTGACCAGAGACCAAGCCCTTGGCCTCTGAAAGCTCTTGAATTTTTATTTGCTTTGCTCTCATTACTGTTTCTTGACTTTCCACCAACTTCAGAAGGGTAGGGTGTAGGGAGAGGAAAGCAGTGAATCATCAAGGAGAATTGTAGTCCAAAAACTAAACTATGATCCTAAGATATTGTCAGTTATAAAAGGACTTCCACCTCCACGAACCCAACTCAGGAGATATTCAGAGTTTGAACGTTGCCGAAGAAATTTTCATTTGCTTCTTTCCTATTGCATAATGCATCCTCCATCACTTTCAGTCTCTAAAACCTAAATTAATGGGGACATCTGCTTCTAGCAAATGCAGTCAGTGTTGTCTTGCCACCACCAGTATGCAATCATAAAACCAAAGGAAGAAAAAGAGGAGTAGAAAAGGACAACCCGGTACAGCTTCCAGAAACCAGACCCTTTCCCGAATCACCCCCTTTCCACACCCATCTTGCTTCTTCCCACGCGTCTCAATCTGCTGTCATAATTCAACTGCAAATACACGTGCGTGCTCAGTCGCTTCAGTCATGTCCGACTCAGTGTGTCCCCATGGACTGTAGCCCACCAGGATTCTCTGTCCATGGGATGCTCCATGCAACGATACTGGAGTGGGTTGTCTTGCCCTCCTCCAGGAGATCTTTTTGACCTAGGGATCAAACTTTTATCCCTGGTCTTCTTTGTGTCCTAAATTGGCAGATGGGTTCTATACCACCAGAGTCACCTGGAAGCACCCTGCTACAAATATACTTAACAGGAAATG
This sequence comes from Budorcas taxicolor, assembly GCF_023091745.1. Taxonomy (NCBI): domain Eukaryota; kingdom Metazoa; phylum Chordata; class Mammalia; order Artiodactyla; family Bovidae; genus Budorcas; species Budorcas taxicolor. The sequence goes on along the minus strand of NC_068911.1, from coordinate 43,009,918 downwards.
CACTCCAGGCCTGTTTGGTCTCTCTTCAATCAAAAACCACCAAGATTTGGTCAGAACTGAAAAATTCAAACAATAAAATCTTTGTAAAGACAAACTACACTCAAGGAATCTGTATGCCTCCAACCAGTTCAGCCACAAATGACTCCAAAGGGGAGAGTCTCATTCTTTCTGGGGAGAGGGGTGCCCCACTCCCAGCCTGAAGGTCATTAGGTCCCCCAACATGGCTTTTGCTCTAGGCCAAAGCTGTCCAGTGTACTGTGGACTACAAACTCAAGCTCCATATAATACCTTTACATTTTCTAGTAACCACATTGAAAAATATAAAGAAGCAGATGAAATTAATTTTCAAATTATATTTTAATCCAGTAAGGAAAAAATATTATCATTTCAACATGTGATCAATATGTCACAAGTCATGGCTGGCGTGCACATAAGTCTGACCTTATTTTCATGACTAAATACATTCCTTTCTAAGACAAAGTGCCACTCCTAGGATGGGAAGCTAAAATGGGAACCCCTTTACCTCGGGAGTAAGTCTATCAGGTAAAACACAAGACATCTAGTTAAATTTGATTTTCAGTGAATAAGTTTTTAGTATAAGTACATCCCAAGTATTGCAGGAGATGGACTTTTACTAAAAAGAAAAAAAAAAGTTTTCATTGTTTCCCTAAAATTCAAATTTAACTGGGATTCCTGTATTTCTGTTTGGTAAATCCAGCCACCTAAAAGGCATGATTAGAACGGATTCCTTCTTTAGCTGAAAGAGAGTACATCAGTGGTGAGTGAACATAGCGCTTTCCCATGAGGGCCAGAGTCACGATCACGGGAGGATGACGTGCCATCAGGTGGCCAGTAGAGTTCGGAAGTGCAAAGGTGAGTCTTCCTTGGCCCAGCACAGACCACAAGGTACTGGCAACCCCACAAAAGAGGAGGAGATGAAGGCGGAGGAGATGAAGGCAGAGGGAGAAAACGTGGCCAGTTCAGGAAGCAGCAGCAGGTGAGGGTGCCCAGGAGGTCACAGGCCAGCCTGCCGGGGAGCCTCACAGTTCAAGGGGTGAAGCACTCTTCCCAGGGTCCAGTGGTGATCACACCTGCAGGAAGGTGCCCAGCTAAGCAGTAAGGGGTCACTGAAGCCCAGTGGCTACTCTGCTCCACCCTTGTTTCTTTTCCATGAAGTTTACAAAATATCCGTACATCCTGTACTCCCATGAACCTTGTACAAGATCTTGATCTTAATGCGGCATCTGCACCTTTCCAACCTGCTGTAGGATTTTCTTTACCAATCAAACTGTCCTTTAGTTTTACTTTATGTACTAAGAACTCTCACAGTGGGTGACGAGAGAGAAGTATCGTGTCCAACTTATTAGATATTCCTTAGTATCTTCCAAGTGAGAGTGGTGAAACATGCCCTCCAAATTCCTAAAACTCCTCAGATTGCGAAACAGTAGTAGCTGGTTAAAGCTAAGAGGCACAGTGGTCCCAGAACCTGGGCAAGATGTGTTTCAGGTTGATTTAATGTTGAGCATATGTAAGGCTTGGAGGAATGATTCCGAGTGTCTCATACAGTAGATCAGGGTGGACCTTGAGAATCTCCAGTTTTAACCACTTCCCAGGTGATGCTAACACGCTGGTCCAGTGATGACACTTTGAGAACCACTGACTTACACAAGGAGAGAGCTTCCACAGAAACTGAAACGGCTCTTTTTGAGACACTTATTTTATTCTATTCTGAGAGCTTCCTCACACGGAAAACCCAGATGCCAACCTAAAAATTAGCAGACTAGCTCTTCCACAACTAAGGATGTAAAGAAAAAACAATATGGAGATGCATTGGAAGGGATAGAGTCTAGTCAGGATCCATACTCCTGATGGGTGACTCAGAATTAGGAGGGGACATCACCAACTTGGTATCTTCTCTGGGAGGACACGCTGAGCACCTGAGACCTGGTGACCTGAATGAGGAAGACGAGCCCCCATATCTTGATTTGAAACCAGCAGAGCTACGTCTGGGAGAGAGCTGGGGGCTGTGGTAAGCCAAGACCAGATGCTTAACAGGTTAGTGCCAAACTTACTGACGCTGAATGTTGTCAGTAATGACGCTCAATGTAGCCACAGGTCACATGGGAAAGAGAAGTATGTACTAATATTAGGACACGTGTCAAAGGGGCAAGGATTTCTTGAAACTCCCACCCTGGGACCAAGAGTTGGGACGGGGAGCGGGGTGGGGGAGGGGGTTAGGGGGGCCGGGGCTAAAGGACCTCATTGGTAGGCAATAAGCCTGCAACAGCCGGTATTCCGAAGCAGTCTCCCATCCAAGGACAAGAGCAGGCCAGACCCTGCTTGGCTTCCGAGATCAGAAGAGATGGGGGCGCGTTCAGGCTGCTATGGCCGGTGACGGAGGAGGTTGCTGCCGGGCGCCCTAAGAGCCTTGCGCTGCGCCTCCCTTTCCCTCTGACCTGCCGGTCGGGCCAGCCGGCCGCACCGCTCCAGTGGGGCGCGCGCTGGACTGGAGCTGCAAGACCCGCGACCCGGACTCCAGCCCGCCGACGCCGCAACGCCCCCGAACCCCGCCAACCCCCGGCCAGCAATCATTTGGCCGGGCCCGAGGGCCCGGAGGGCTTCCGGAACCCCCAGCGGCCGGGCGTGCGTGCGTGCCTGCGGGACCTGGGGGCGGTGGGCTGAGGGGCGGAGAGGTCTGGGCGTCCTCCCACCTTGGGCTTCTCCAGGCCCGGCCCCGCTGGGCGAGAGGGGACTCCCCCGATCCCGTTCGCTGCTCAGGGCCAGGCGGCCCCGGAGGTGGCTGGCTTCCGGCCCCGCAGCCGCCCGCCCCCCAGACACCCCGCCCGCCCCGCCACCCCCCGCCCCCGCCGCAGCCAGCGGGCCTCGAGCCTTCGGCGGGCCTAGGCACAGCCAAGCCGGGGCCATGAGCGCCCATCCTGCGCGGCACCTGCCCGGTGCCCAGACCCACGGGGAGCCACGGAGGCGGGGTCGACCGGAGCGCCTCAGCCCCGCCCCTTGCCCTCCTGAGGCCACACCCCCTTGCCCCCAGGCCGCCCGCCAAGCACACCACCTTCCTGAGGGAGCAGAAGAGCGACAGGCAGGGAGAGTGTTGCAGACCTGTGCTTCAGAGGGGAAAGTTGTTTCCACCTGGAGCACTTGTAAACGTTGGATTGGCCTCTGATGGACAGAATTTTCAATTTTTTAATGAAGCATGGCTTGTGCTGAACAAGACAAGCTGAGTCAAGCATTTGAAGATGCCCTTGAAGTACTGAGGCAGCATTCAACTGGAGACTTTCAGTACTCCTCAGATTACAAAAATTACCTGGCTTTTATCAACCACCGTTCTCATATCAGAGGAAATTCCAACAGCTATGGTGTGCAGCCTGCAGAGGAACCCATCTATAATTGGAGAACAGTCATAAACAGTGCTGCGGACCTCTATTTTGAAGGAAATATTCATCAAGCTCTGGAGAACGTCCCCGAAAACCAGCTGGTACAACCTGTTATTCTCCAGCAAAAGGGAGGGAAAGGCAGGAAGAAGCTCCGACTGTTTGAATACCTTCATGAATCCCTATGTAATCCAGAGATGGCATCTTGTATTCAGTGGATAGATCAAACCAAAGGAATCTTTCAGTTTGTATCAAAAAACAAAGAAAAACTTGCCCAACTCTGGGGAAAAAGAAAAGGCAACCGGAAGACCATGACTTACCAGAAAATGGCCAGAGCACTGAGGAATTATGGAAGAACTGGGGAAATCATCAAAATCCGGAGAAAGCTAACTTACCAGTTCAGTGAGGCCATTCTCCAAAGACTGTCTGCACCTTACTTCTTGGAAAAAGAGATCTTCTATTCACAGTATGTTCAACCTGATCAAGGATATCTCAGTTTAAATAACTGGAATGCAAATTATAATTATACATATGCCAATTACCATGAGCTAAGTCACCCTGATTGCTAAATATACTCTTACATTTCATAATTTTCTGACATCAGAAGTCCCTAACAAGTTTTAGGATTTTTCTCTAAAAGCAAATACTGAAAAAAAAAAAAAAACCACTTCATGATTGCTATCTTTTATGACATAGCATATAATCTATACTAACTTGGGGAGAAATTTTGCCAGCTCTTTAGAATGATTATCCCATTTGAAAGTATAGACTAAATGTCCTTCCTCTTATTAGTAACTATGCAATTATTTCTTTCTAGATTAATAATACCAGTGGAGACCATTTGATTTGCATATTGGTTAAACCTTATTTTCTTGTCATACACTCAGACAAAAAAAAAAAAAGAATCACTTTAGCATATGTCCAATAGCTTTAGCAACAGAACAAAAACTGATTGCCTGTGATGGTGTTCCTGCTAAATTATATTCAGGGCTTTAAAAATTTCAGTGGCTAAAACTAAAACTAGTATATGATCCAGCAATTCCACTCCTGGATATATATCCAAAGAAAATGAAAACACTAATTCAAAAAGATACAAATTTTTTTTTTTTTGCCTGCACTGTGTGGCTTGTCAGATATCAGTTTCCCAACCAGGCCTTTGCAGTGACAATGCCAAATCCTAACCGCTAGACTACCAGGGAACTCCCATAGTGACATTATTTACAATAGCCAAGATAATGGAAGCAACCCTCTAGCCAACAAGTGAATAAAAAAGATGTGGTACACACACACACACACACACACACACACACACACAGAATATTACTTGGCCAAAAAAGTGAAATCTTGCCATTTGCAACATGGATGAACCTACAGGATATTAAGCTTACTGCAATAAGTCAGACAGAGAAAGACAAATACTATATGTTATCATTTATATGTAGAATCTAAAAATTGAAACAAATGAAAATAATGAAATAAAAGCAGACTTAAAGATATAGAGAACAAACTAGTTCTAAGATATAGAGAACAGTAGGGGGAGGGCTGGGGGGAGGGGAGCAAGATAGGCATAGAGGATTAAGAGGTACAGACTACTAAATATCAAACAGAAAAGACAGAAGAAGGTAATGTACAGCACAGGGAAGGTAGCCAACATTTTAATAGCTTAGAATAAAGTATAACCTAGAAAAATATTGAATCCCTATGTAGTACATCTGAAACTAATGTAAATCGACTATATTTCTATAAAATCAATAAAGATTTAAAAAATTAAAAAAAAAAAAAAGAGCGACAGGCAGGCACACCAACAGACACACAGACACTCGCACACACCCACGCCCAGGGAGACAGCCTCCCGGCGCCAGCTCCTCAGCCAGAGCCATAGCTCCCTTTAGAGGCCGGGGCCGGAGGAACGGACCGGCGGCCGGCTGTCGGGAGAGACAGAGGCAGAAAGAGACGAAGCTTCCGAGACAGATTCCAAGACACCGAGAGGGAGATGCAGACAGACAGACACGACACGACACACCACACACACACACACTTGAGTGTGGGCCTTGGAGATGCTTCTGTTCTTAGTTGCTCAGCTGTGCCCAACTCTGATCGCCCCATGGACTGCGGCCCATCAGGCTCCTCTGTCCGTGGCATTTCCCAGGCAAGCATACTGGAGGGGGTTGCCATTTCCTTCTCCAGGGCACCTTCCCGACCCAGGGATCCAACCCGAGTCTCCTGCAGGCGCATGCCTTCCCATCCCAGCCAGGATCCTGCTAATTCCCTAGTCAAACTACACAGAAAAGACCTCGTGTGCTACAAAGTGGAAAGATGATTTCAGAAACGGAAGGTGTCCTTTGTTGCTACTTTTGAATCTTTCTTTAGTTTTCATTTGTTTTTACTATTAAGGCTACTCGAACAAGGCAACAGAGAAACCCCATAATGGAAAAGCAATTGCCTTTTTTTTGAAAGAAACATGTGGCAGGTTAAACTCTCTTCATTTTTTACAGCTGGTTCAATGCAAACTCTGTATTCCACAAATATGACTCATGTGAGCTTTATTTCAAATCTCCATGATGAATCCCTAAGGCCTCAAGGAAGAAAGGAGTCCAAGTGGAGAGAAAAAGAGCAACTTTTCCCCTTGGCTCCATCTCACCCAGCCACTTGGTTCCTTCATCTCATGGGCTATGACCTGGGATTCTCTTGTTTGTCTGACCATTGTTTGGGGACCGTTTCTAGTCACAAGGCTATAAACAGTGGTGGGGAAGCCCTTCTTTCCCTTCCACATCAGACCCAGTGGACAGTCCAGGCCCTGCCCACTGCATTGAGTCTGTCACTGCAGAATCAACAGTGATGCTGGTTAACAATGCATATTCCTGGAATCCACTCCATTCGCTACTGACTGTTTGAGGTGGTGCTCTGGAACCTATCACATGAAACTTTCTTGTTGATTCCAAATCACACAAAAGTCTGAGGCCTATGCAAGTTCTTCACGTTTCTGGAAGAGCCACACACCTACAGAAGGAACCACAAAAGTTGCCTGAAATGGTAAATGTGTAAGTATTGGAATCAAACTGGAAGGTGTCCCTCTTTGCTATGTAAGTTACATGACTTTTCTTTGAAATGGAAACGGACAATACTAAGAATTGACGTGGTTCTAGAGCATTCTAAAAACCCTAAATGAGGGAAATCTGCTGTATGAGTTCCTTGAAAGCAAGAACCTATGTTTATTGCTATGTCTTCATGCCTTTGATTGTGCCTTGAATATAGTGTGCACATCAGCAGAAAAAAGAAAAGAATTGAATCGACAAAGATACAAAGAGATCAACAGTGCTGAGCCAAGTGCAAAGTTGAGGCTTCCAAGAACTTTTCTGTCTTTCACACAATGAATAAAAACTGAGCACCTACTATGAGCTAGGAGGCATGGAATCCGTTTCTGGAAATAGAATGCTGAGAGAAGATACAGAGCTCCTGCTCTCACTGAGACAAATCTAATGATAAATACCAGGCAGATCCTTTGAGAACTTCTACAGGGGCCTCTTCCCTCACCAAAAACTGGGTGTCAGAGGAGGCTTTTCAGAGTCATGATTGAGCTGAGATCTCTTCTTTGAACCAACGTACACTGGGGTTCAGATGCAGGAAGAATTTCAGGCAGGAAACATAGCATCGTGGAAGGCTATGTGACAAGGGAACCTTAGTGCATTCAAGAAATGAAAAATGCCCTATTGGATGTAGAGTCAGAGGGCACACCAGTGACAAGAGATCAGAGAAGAAAGTGGGGAGCAATCAATGAAGGGATTTGGTCATATATTGATGGGGAAATACAAGCACAGTTTGAGCCGGGAGGTAGGGGATAGAATTGGATCTACATTTGAAAAAGGACATCTTGCTCCACATGACTAATTACTGGAGAGGTTCAACTCCCAACTCCATGGAGGGACCACTTCACAGTAGTCCGAATGGTCCTCATTGCAAAGTCTGTCCATAACAAATGCTGGAGAGGTTGTGGGGAAAAGGGAACTCTCCTCCACTGTTAGTAGGGATGGAAGTTGGTGCAGCCACTATGGAAAAGAGTATGGAGGCTCCTCAAGGAACTAAAACTCGAAGTACCATATTCTTCAGCAGTCCCACTGTCAGGCATATATCCACCAAAAGTAGAACTCAACAAGATTCATGCACCGTCTGTGCACATATATCTGTGTGAGCGTGCGGGCGCGGGAGAGCTCGCGAGATCGCCTGTGAGGCTGGTGCTGGGGCTGGGGGCTGGAGCCCCAGCTGCCGGGATTTCCTGAGGCATGCCAAGGGAGCCCCAGACGGAGACTCCAGGGCCAGTCGTCTGGTTTCCTGGAAGCCGAATGCATAGGGGCTCAGAGCCGCGCGGAGGCAACCCAGGTCTGCAGCGGGAGTCGGGGCCCCGGCCACCCACTCCCGCCTTCCTGGGAAGGGCTGGGGCTGCGGGGGCCCAAGAGTTGGGACAGGGGCCGGGGGCTAAAGGAGAGGGGAGGCAAAAAGCCTACAACACCAGGTATTCCCAGGTGGTCTCCCATTCAAGGACTAAGGCAGGCCCGACTCTCCTTAGCTTACGAGATCGGAAGAAATCGGGTGTGTTCAGGCTGCTATGGCCCTAGACGGACACAGCTGCCGCCGGGCACCCTAAGAGCCTTGCGCTGCGCCTCCCTTTAGCTCTGACCTGCTTGACCTGCCAGTTGGCCAAGCCGGCTGCACCTCTTTTTTTTTTTTTTTTTTTTCGGCTGCACCTGTTGACAGGGGGCACGCGCTGAAGTTGAGTGGCAAGACTGGCGACCCAGACTGTGGCCTGCCGATGACGCCACGCCCCCGAACCCCGCCAACCTGAGGCCAGGAGTCGCCTGGCCAGGCCTGGGGGCCCGGAGGGCTTCCATGACCCCCAGAGGCCGGCCGGGCTTGGGTGTATGTGGGACATGGGCGGTGGGGTGAGGGGCACGGAGGTCTCAGTGCCCTCCCACCCTGGGCCTCTCCAGGCCTTGCCCATTCCGTTGGCTGCTCAGGGCCACACTATAGTTCTTGTCTTCATTGGACCTTAAGGACATTTGATTTGACAAGGAGAATGGGACACCTGAAGAAGCATCCATTGGCTCTGTCCCAGCGTGAGACAGAACTGGTTACAGCTTGAAAATGTTTCCATGAAGTGAAACCTGCTAACTGTCAGGAGGAACGTCTGCTCGGGTAGCCAGGGCGGTCCAGTTAGGGTCCAGTCAGGGTCCTGGTACGCGTGTGACCCCACCTTGTGCCATGCTCCTCTGTTCCCAGTTTGGGCAGATCAGTCACACGGTCATCACAAACGGGTCAGATACTCGTGGACAAAAGTGCAGTAGCAAACTCAGCCATTTTAAAGGGCTAGTGGCTTTTTGTTTTGTTCTTTGTTTTAAATTGTCTTTTTGTCTGTCCTGTAATTTCCAAACGTAGATAAAAGCTTTAGGAAAGCACCTTCTTGGAGGAAAAAATTCAGACCAAAGGATGTCCGTGGCTTAGCTGCTGGGTGCGCAGAGACTCTGCCCGCAAACTTCCAGGTCCCGTCCTCTCTGCCCTCACCCTCGGTGCAGCCAAAGAAGATGCAGCCGGATGGTAGGTGACAGGTCGGACGGCGTGTGCAGCCCTGGGCTAGAATGTGGATGAGCTGGAATGGCCTGCTTCCCAGGTTACAGGGCTCTTCAGTGCCATCGCACGCCCAAGGGGCAGTGCTCTACAGGGAATCCTAACACCTGTTTATAAACGTTTAACAGTCGCGCTGGTTTTTCTTCAAGTTCTTGTCTGGTTGAATATTAGCATATTCTTGCAACTAATAAAACCAAGACACATGTCTGTTCTCAGAGCATTAGGTTGACACCCATGCTTGTAGAAATGTGTATGTGGTCAGCAGCGCTCAAGAGCTCTTTCGTAAAGCAGTAGGGTCGCTCGCAGGCCATACCAGTTGCCCCTCAAGGACTCTCCCCACTGGGAGGATGGCTGAATCCAAATTCAGTGACAGCAGTGTCCACCTTCCTGTCCTCCCCCTGTCCTCACCGTCGTCGGTCCCTTGCACACTGTCTATGGGGTGAATGAAGAAGGTGAGGCCAGGAGACGTCCTTCCCCGAGTTCGGCCGGGCTGTAAATACATGACCTGGCAGTTGCCCTTTCAAACTCAGCTCTGATTTTCCCTCTGACAGCCTCTCTACCAGAGAATGCTGCTAGTTCAGGCTGGGTGCTCAGGGCCTCTGTGTCCCCACTCGATGGCAAGATAGACAGCCAGACAGCCTGGGCCGGGGTCAGGTTCTGTGGGTCAGAAGTTGCCTTCTGCACCAACCCCCCCACCCCAGTGTCCCAACTGTGACGGGGGTGTCTCACTGGATGCTTTCTCCATGGTTGGCTGTGCCCGCCCCAGAGAGAGTGTGCGCTCACCCCGTGGGAACGGGGCCTGGAGGGTCTCTTTGGTGCATTTTTTCCTGTTATTAGCCCTTCCCGTGAGTGGATTAGTAAGCTTTGCTCTTTGCTCTCACTTGCTCTCACAGAGCAAAGTATATTTAGGGAAAGCCTGTGCTAAGCTGGGCACTTTTGATGAGGGCGCTTATGGGGAAGCTGCATCGTCTCTTCACTAGAACTCAATAATACTCTTAAGCAGGGGTGGGGGAGACCCAGTGCCTCTCTCCTTTTTTAAACAGCACTTTTCTTCCAAGGAGCATGCAGCTCATTTTTATAATTCTTAACTGTAGCTTAGCTTTCAGTCGATTGAAGAATCTAAGTGCTTGCTTTTTTATTTTCCATTCTCCTCATTATAAATCCAACATTTCCCTGTCAGATGGACATGGTGACGTAGACTTTAGAGTTTAGATAAATTAGAAACAATCCTAGAGCGAGGTGTTGGGAATATATTGGAGGTGACCTTTTATGAACCGTGTGAGATAGGCAGGGCATAAACCGTGTAACTGGGTTGTTTTCATGGCTTTTGAAATCACAGTGCAGCAGGTGTCCGGGGCTCTTAGAATCAGAAGGGCTTGGACAGGTGGGCTGCTCCATCAGCAGCCCCCACTGTCTTTAGCCCTCTCTGGAACCCTGGCCAGACACTCATCAGATGTGTTCCTGGTGGGCCCAGGGGAAGATGGAAAACATTCAATTGGGAGCAACGGGTTTCTGCTAGCGGTTTCTGTAGATTTCTTAGTCAACTTGGAGCGCGGCTTGGGGGTCAGGGCTGACCCATTGGGCCCTACAGCCTGTGTTGTGACGAGAAAACGTCAGTGGTGACATTTCCGAGGGAGGCTGAGACTGAGTTTCTGCTTTCTTAGATGAGCCCCGTGCTCTGCCCTCCCTGAAGTGGCCTGGGGAGAGCGGCCCAGCCCCCAGGACAGCAGATGGCGGGGCTCAGGCCACCGGTGCCTGGCCTCTGACCCACAAGTAGCCAGTCCCTCCCCATGTCCCATCTCACAGATCCTGTGAGGGCTGGAAGAGAGGTCCCGCAGCCCTGTGAATCCGGAGGTCTAATGAGAGACTGGCAGCTGCTCACAGGGAGTGGCTGTCCCCATGATGGCGTTTCATCGAATGTGCCGTTTGCTGCTCTAGTGTGACCGCCCTCCCCCCCCTCCCCCCCGCCCAGGGTTTCAGGGTCCCCCACGTGGCAGCCCCCAGGCTGCTCTCTCCAGCTTGTCCACCCTCAAGAAGTTTCCCCAGACCCTCAGTAGGAGTGGGCGCTGCTGCGCGTGTGTGTGTCCTCGTGCCCCTTGTGACGTTACATGACGAACCACACTCTGTGTTTGCTCGCTTCCTCCTGCACTCGTGGGACAGGGCAGCGTGGTGGGAACGCAGGGCTGGATTCTGCTACAGTCAGGACTTGCTCCTGCTGAGCTTCAGGGTGAGTACAGGCTGGCCTGGTCCCATGGGGGCACAGAGCCCACGCCCCGGGAGTGGAGGGTCAGCGGGTCTACAGAGGTAGGCCCAGGGAGCCCTCAGCAGCAGAGAACATGACCCTGGCGCCCTGCTGCCGCCGGAGTGGTGAGAGCACGGGCGAGGCTCCCTCGTGTCCGCGCACACGGGTGTCCCTCCCACAGCGGCGGTGCTGCCGGCCACACACTGCGTGCACGTTCTCAGGGGGAGCAGGGCCCAGAGAGTCAGGGTTCACGAGGCTGCCGTGCCCTGGGCCTCTCCGTGCGGAGGCCAGCGTTTCACACGGAGGTGCACTGGCATCTGGGGCTCGGCCGCCGCTGAGGGGCCACCCTCCCTTACAGGTGCCGCTCTGGGTGGGCCCCTGGTGGGTCCGGCCCGGGGGCCCAGCCCTACTGGAGCTGCTCTGAGGGCAGGAGGCTGTCTGCTCTGTCCTGGTCACATCTCAGCTAGAAAGCTGGATTGGGCCTCTGAGTTTTTTTTTTATACCAGCATCTTTTAGCTATATGTCAGAATAAGGTCAGCCACAGAGTTCTCTCCTTGATCTGCTTGGTCCTCCATGTTTCTCTGAATTCTCAAAGCAGCTGAGGCCCCGAATGGGGTGGAGGGGGTGTCTGGAGGGGCAGGGGCTTAGGCACCAGCTGCTATCCCAGGACTGACTTGTCTGTGTGTTTCCAGTTTACCTGCACTAATTCTCCAGATGATTATACAGTGTCCAGTATACAACAAAGACTACATTTTGAACTCCATGAAATCTTTACTCTGCTGATACTTGTTACATGGACCCGAAGATATTTTGTTACAGGGTTTTTAATTAGTGAAAAATTCATGAATTCCATAGAGAAAATACTTTAGAATTTAATGTTTCTTATATTTATGTAAACTTATGACTTCATTTCTATTATTACTTACTTTTTCTTGTATATTCTGACTATAAATATCCTTTCAGATCAATTCATGTTCTGATACCTGATTTTAGTCTTTCAAACGAATGTACTGTAGTGCTTGTCTGTATAAATCCTATGAACAAATATAGGGCTTTTGAAAATGATGCATTTACTGTAATTATTCTTGTTTAATTGTTAAATGTTAACCCATCAGGGAAGGGGTTTTCCTGCGGTTGTAAAATCATCATGACACGGTGTGCATTATCCTTCCAGAATGTAACCAGGCTCTCCAACCATCCCTCTGAGATAAGCAAACTTAATTTCAACCAATTGTTGTTGGATTTTAACCACTGGCCTAAACTGTACTTTTTCTAGGAAGAAATGCTTTTTGTCTGCAGCATGAAGTGATTTAAAAGTACTGAGTGTTAAATGTGAGCTTCTAATGAAATTTGGGCTGAAAGGATGACTAGAAGACGACTATGAAACTCTCTGCCGTAACCTAGTCTCTGTGGACCCAGATCCCTCCTCTCCGGTAAGAAGCTTCGGGGACCAATCGCGATGCCCTGCACCCGCTGCGGAGCCATGGAGCTGGACAGTGAAGGTGCCCCTTCCCAGACAGACAGCAGAGCGCAGCTCTGACACAGGCCTTATTTGTATGTAAATCATCTTCTTACCTCTGTTTGTAAACATGTTCAAAGAATGGGCCCAGGGATACATTTTTAGATTGTGATGACACAGCCGTTCTGGATTGTATAAGCATCAAATGTAACTTTTACTTTTTCAGCGGCACATTAAAAAAGCCAGCAAGAGATGTGTTCAGGTCACGGTGCGATATTTATTATGCAGCTGGTATCTCGGTAGACACAGACAGCATGTCTCCTTACATGTGGGTTCTACCTTTAACTTACTTGTACAATTCATTGTTATCATTCTATTTTCCTATTAATCTTTTGTGAACTTCCCGAATATGTGACAAAGTATGTACAGTCTACTTTTGAACTATTTTTATCACAGGATTATTTATTGCTTTCTTTCAATCAAGTACTGAAGCAAAATTTCCCAGGGTCAATAAAGAGTGCGGAGGGTAAGCTGTACTCTCACTGAGAACAGACCAGAGCTGGTAATAGGAGCCCGAGTCATCACACGGACATTGTGTTAAGAGAAATGGATGGATACAATGGAAAGCCCAGAAGGCGGAAGCGTAGGTGTCCCCAGAGAACGACCGATGGTGTGTTCATGCCCTTGGCTCCGGAGACAAGAGGCTCCATCACTTCAGCATCTGCGGGGACAGGGTCCCTCTGCTGCTGAGGCGCGGGCAGCGGGCCGAGGGTGGGAACAAAGTGCAGGTCGATGCTCATTGTCAGTCCCAGGGCCGGGGAGCCAAGGGCCACCCTGACGTGGACCCGAATGATGCACTAGGGAGTGTGCGTGTGCACACTTGTGTGTGGGAGCTGTTCATGTTATGTTAGTCAACAGTCTATTATTCATATATCCATAGAAACAAGAATGTAGCAAGGGGAGGTGGGAGGGAGATTCAAGAGGGACGGGACATACGTACGCCTACGGGTATTTCAGGTTGATGTACGGCAGAAATCAAGCGATACTGCACAAAATTATCTTTAAGTTAAAAAGAACATAGCAAGGTGGTCAGGAAAGTATGAAAAAAAGATTTCTCATAGAGATTTATCCTCAACTCCATGTACATCTGGGAGCAGGCTGCCCACCATCATCAGACCTTCCCCCAGCATCAGGCCCTCCCTCAGCATCAGCCCCTAGTCCAGCATCAGATGTGCCCCCCAGCATCAGGCCCGAGTCCAGAATCAGACATTCCCCCAGCATCAGACCTTCCCCCAGCATCAGACATTCCCCCAGCATCAGACCCTAGTCCAGCATCAGGCTCTAGTCCACCATCACATCCTAGTCCAGCATCAGACCCTCCTCCAGCATCAGACTGTAGTCCAGAATCAGACATTCCCCCAGCATCAGACATTCCCCCAGCATCAGACCCTAGTCCAGCATCAGGCCCTCCCCCACCCTCAGACCCTCCCCCACCCTCCGACCGTTCCCCAGTATCAGGCCCGTCACCTCCAGTATGAGGTGTGGCAGCCCCACTTGTCTGACGCTCCTGAACACACGCAGGCAGCCCCAGAGCAGCAGGATAATAGCTCTTGCAAGAGGTGCATCTTTAGGAATCACCTGCAGAGCAGCAGCAGCTGGGGTTTGTCCAGGCCAAGGAGAGGCAAAGAGAGGCACTTGTGCAGGAGGCTCTGGAGGCTGTGGGCATGTTCCCCAGCTCTGCTTCCTCCCCGTGCGGGCTTTGCTCTCCTGCTCCCATGGCGCTGTCCTTCCAGATTCAAGGTCTCCTTGACATCTCAAGCCTAAGTCCTGAGTCGCGTCCCAGTCGAGTGTGGCAGAGGGCTGGGAACACCGAAGCTCAAGGGCTGAAAGGATCCCAGGGAGAGAGCCAGGCCCCAGCGGGGGGCAGGGCAGGGGATGAGGGTGGCCGCCCACAGAGGGCCCGCAGCAGCACTGGAAGGAGAGCAGTGATGCCTTAGCTCACACGGGGACGCTGCCCGGCCTGGCACTCAGAGATGTTACCGCCAGCAGCTCTGGGGACGCGGGAAGCCCAGTGAGTGACACCACGCCACCCGGGCCATGTGGGTGGGTACTGCTGACCATGGCCTCGGTTTTCATTCCGGTTCCAACTGTCCCTCCAAGGGCTGACGGGCCCCTCTTCCGAATGGCGCAGGTGTTTCCTTTATGTGGGTGACCGCATTCCTGCCTGTCTCTGTGGGCGCTGTTGTCGCTCACCCTGTGTTTCTGTCTTTAAAACCTGTGCTTGCTGCTCTCCCAGTTTACCTTGGGAGCAGCCCGGATTTTCTGCATTTCTAGTTGTCAGCGTCCACTGGGGCTTTCCAGGTGGTGCCAGGGGTAAAGATCCTGCCTGCCAAATGCAACAGATGACAGAGATGTGGGTTCGATCCCTGGGTCGACAAGATGCCCTGGAGGAGGGCATGGCAACCCACTCCAGTATTCTTGCCTGGAGAATCCCATGGACACAGGAGCTAGTGGGCTACAGTCCCTGGGGTCGCAAAGAGTCAGACACGACTGAAGCAGGGGAGCACACACTCAGGTTTTAGTTCAGTCGCTCAGTTGTGTCCGACTCTTTGCCACTCCGTGGGCTGCAGCACTCCAGGCTTTCCTGTCCTTCACTAGCTCCTGGAGTTTGCTCCAACTCGTGTCCATTGAATCATCATGCCACAGAACCGTCTCATTCCTGCTGCATCCACCACAGAGGTGGCTGGGGCTCGGGAAAGTGCCTGGGCCCCCTGCGCGGGTGTGAACCTGCCCTCACCACTCCCTGACCGCGTGACCGTCACTGCGTCCTCCTCTGTAAATCGGGAGGGGGCAGCACCTGCTTGGTAAGGGGCACACACAGCATCTGGTATAGAATCAATGCACCATCCATCTCAGCGTTGTATTTATTAATAATAGGGATAGCATTTGACAACCTGCTCTTTTTCCCTCTTGCCACTTAACTGTGCTCCGGACCACATCTGCTCCACTTACCCCTGTAAATCCCACACCCAGCACAAACAAGACTCAACACATTTGTGGCTGAAGAGGCAGGAACATACCCTGTCCTCAAGGAGATGAAGCCAAGCGAGAGGAGGGCCTAATGATAACCTTGTGTGATGAGGGGACCCCAGGAGGACCTGTGTGGCTGTGGGGTGGGGTGGGGGGCATGGGAAGAACCCATGATGAGCTCCTGGGGAAGGTGGCAGGAAGGAGGGCGGGCTGTTCATTGTGGGGTGTCCACAGATTGCATTTCACCCCTCACTGATGAGCACTTAGGCCGTTTCAAAACACGTGTCACCGTTAGGAGGAAACAATCATTGCCCAGCTCCTACTCAATCAAATTCGTAGAATATGTTTCTAGCATTGGAGTACCATCATCTGCTGTATTCATTCCATGCTCCGTTCGTCCACCCATCCAGCCAGCCATCTCTTCATCCATCCACCCACTCACTAATCCATCCCTCCATCCATCCACCCATCCACTCATTAACTCATCCGATCATCTCAGACCCACTGAGAAGACAGACACCTCCTCCGCTCCTGCTCCCAGGAGGACCCCCAGCGTGAGTGACAGGAGCCTCGTGGGGACAATGGGGGAGACACAGAAGGGACATGCCTGCAGGCCCTCCTCCCTCTGAACGGGGAAGCACCCACCTGGTGATAACGCCTCCTTGCCGGGGTGTTCAGGCCGGCCCTTTTCCTTCCTATGAATCCAGCGGCGGATGGAGGACTTGATGCCCTTCTTCTTCGGGGCTTTGTGCAGCGAGTCCTGCCTGCTGCTGCTGCTGCTGCTGGGGTTGTTCTCGGGGCTGTCCTCAGAGCCTGTCGAGCTTTGGGGAGAGAAAACGACCTTTAACGGGCACCCTCGTGCAAACACACACCCCTCCACAAGAGCTACTGAGAGAAACGGGCACCCAGCAACACCCGCGCCTCAACCTCGCAGCAGACAGTGGAGTCTCCTTCACCAAACACGCTCCACACGAGCAATGCAGGCTCTCGGACACAGACAACCGCTCCGGGAAGCTGAGATTCTCTGCCTCGAGCTCTCCCCCGAGGAGGGCTTCACTCCAGGCCAGCTGGTGCAGAGGGCGCCCCGACCCTCCCTCAGGGTCGCTGCTCGGCAGGTGACAACGCTCCAGGAGAAGGCGAGCTCCCCTGCTCTGGGCGGTTCCCCTGGCTCCTGCAGGGTGACCGGCCCTGGCCATGGCAGGAGAGCGATGGTCACCATGCAGGGCTGCTGGTCAAGTCACCATACGTGCCCTCCATCGCGTGCTGCCTGGCTCAGGACTGGAGCTCAGGTGGTGGTCTAAATGAGGACAGTGTCAGTCACAGGAGGGGACAGAGTCTCCTCAGAGGAGACCCCTGAGGAAACGGGAGGGACCCTCAAGAGTGAACCCGAGAGGTACGGGGCTGTCACTGTCAGGAACGTGCCCCAGGCCGGGCAGATCTCTCTCAAGAGCAGGAAGAAAGCTCCCACAGGAGTCAATCTCTATAGAAGGACATTTTCTAAAATCACTGAGGTCACTGAGCTCTTCTTCCCCAGCACCTGAAGTTCACCACTAAACACAGGCACTGAACCCAATGGTATTCCTTTAAAATCATCCTTGCAACTCTTTGAGACAAGAGGTGCAGGGCTCCTGAAACTGATGATGCGCACACAGGCCGCTTACTTGTGGGCGTCCCTGATGTCCTCTTGGTTGGCTGTGCGCAGCGACCCCGTGTGCAGGCGGTCCAGCCGAAGGGACCGCGGCGTTGTGGGGGTCGAGGTTTTAGATTTGATAGCAGTCTCGTCATCTCCTACCTCTTCCCGTAAAGCTGGCAGCTGAGGGAGTGAGGTAAGTGTAACATTGGTTAACAATAGAGTGTTTTGAAAATGGCAATCACACAGGCTTTACATTATAACCAGAATCTTATCTGAATATCTATTAGCTATGCTTTCCCACAATTACAAGAAAACCCTGTTCTAGCTTAATGCCACCTTAAGGACTGTCTTGTTCACGAGAAGTGGGGCTATGGGGCAGCGAGAGCATCTGACTCAGTGCAGAGACCCTGGACGGGAGCCTCCCTGCAGCCGGGCTCCACCCTCCCTGGAATCCAGCGACCAGATGGCCCTGCCCGGCAGGACAGCAGAGCGACGCCGGCCCCGTGAACCCTGCATGGCATGAACTGCCCTGATGAAAGGACTGCGCTCATCGCCAGATGCTGCTCAGAAGCACCACAGCTAGAGTACAAAAACTCTCAGCAAAGACGTCCAGACCTTTCTGTTTCAAGGAGGAAAAGATACAGCCTGTGCCACCACCCAAGATCATTTGGAGAGATGATACAGGTTACTGGAACCCATGACAACAAGAGAAACACAGAAAAGGTACCTAAACCCTCGACGTGAACACCATGCGCCTGGATCACATTTCTCGGTAACAGACAGACTGGGGGCTACCCACTGAAGTACTTACAGGCAGTTCAAGGGTCATGCGCTCAGAGTGGTTTCCATAAAGCACCCCCAGGTCTTCACTAAGAGATGATCCTGTATCACCCTAGAGGATCGGAGGTTAAAAAGGGAGGAGATATATGGGTACCTATGGCTGATTCATGTTGGGTTTTGACAGAAAAGAAAATTCTATAAAGCAATTATCTTTCAATTAACAAATAAACTAATAAACTAATAAAAACACAAAAAGGAGGTGATGTCTCCTGGACTCCCAGCTTTTCTGCTAGTCGTGGGTGTGAGGACAGGAAGGACAGTGTGGGGAACAGATTAACCCCTCAGTGTCCAGACAGGTCTCACTGATACATCTGAGTGTGTGGTTAAGCTTTTAGGAGACATGCATGGCATGTATTTTTATAAACAATCAGTGCGTTGTTTTAACCAACTATCCTGTGCCTTTTCAGTGGCATTCTGTAAAGAATACTGGTTCCGTGCAGCCCCACAGGAGCTTGGTGACAACAAAGTGACTTAGTGCAAAATACAGCTGAACTCGTTTAACAGCAGCTGGACAAACTGGGCACCCTCCCCTGCGCTCTAGCAAGAACCCTCCGACAACAGAAGGCTACAAAGGCTAGAAATTATCCACATGGAACTGAACAGGGATCAATCTCAAATTCAAGTTAAAATAAGCATTTCTAAAAATCAGAAAACAACGAACAGAGCAGGGACGTGATGCACCTGGGTTGACTATGGACTCAGTGGAGACAAACACCTGCCTCAAGGTCAGGGACCACACCAGCCCCTTACCCCGGGTCTCCTCCCGAGGAAGGCCTCTGGTTCCCCAGCCTGGCCGCCCTCCCCCAGGATGGGAGCCGCCGCTCTGGTGCCCACGTGGCCAGGATGGGCAGCACCGTGTCCACTTAACAGGAGGGCAGAGCAGGCCACAGAGTGGGCGAGCGGCACACCCAGGTCACCAACCCCAGGGGGACGGCGCTGCTCTGCTGTGCCCAGCAGAAGGGCTCCCGGGCACTGAGTGGGCTGAACTGGAGCGCAGCCACCCCAGTCCCGTGGGAAGGCCCAGGAGTGCTCGCTCAGTGGGCTGGGAGAAGGACAGGGACAAGGAAGGCCAGCCCTTGGGGCACTGGACTCCAACAACAGGGGCGCATCCAAGTGACCCGAGGGGAGAGGCAGCGAGCTCCCTCCTGAGGCTCCCTCCATCAGGGATGCCGTGATGGACATGAGAGCCTCTGGAGGAAAGCGGGCTAGACGGCACCACGGTTAAGTGTCCAGGTTCTGATCAGACCAGTCCGCACCACGCTGCTGGGTGTGAGAGCCTGGGCAGGGTGCCCGGCCTCGCTAAGCCTCAGTGTCCATGTCTGCTGAATGGGGATAGCAGCAGCCTGGACCTCACCTGGGGGTGAGATGACAGACGCGGAAAGCACGTGCCTGGCGCACAGAGTCTCCTGCACACTGCGACCCACAATCATTAAATTGGCTTCCCGCAAATCTAACATCTATGGTTCTCATTCAGTCATTTCTTGTAAAAAAAACACTAAGCGGAAATTCCATGGTGGTCCAGAGGTTAAGACTTGGCACGTTCACTGCTGGGACACTGGACCGATCCCTGGCTGGGGAACTAAGATCCCATAAGCTGTGCAGCATGGCCAAAAAAATAAGTAAAGAAAATTTAAAAAATAATAAATAATACTTTGTCTATTATAAACAACCATGAGACGATCAGAAGGCAAACAAGTGGGAGAAAGGCAAACAGTTACAACTGTCCCAACGAATGACCTATTTCCAACAGAACCATCAGCACAGTTTAAGTGGTGGGTGAGTTTCATTACTTCCATTAAAACGTCACTTATTCACCAGGACATAACCACACGGTGTTCATTCACGTTAAACCCTAAGGACTCTTTAATACTTCACAGAGAAAGAAAGGCCTGCTAAATTACTAAATAGTTTACCTTTCGACGCCGCTTTCTTAAATCACTAGCCTGATAGATGCATGCAAAGAAACGAAGAGAAACCAGATTCACTGCGACTTTGAAGCTAAAATTTCAAGCATCCGAATAGGCAAATACAGGAAAGCAAAAATGAAGGCAAACTTGTAAGTGACATGAAGATTCAGAGAACACGTGACTGGAAACAGAACAGTTTTTTGACCACAGAAGTTAAATAAGCTATTCAAGATTTACTAGAGAAACACTAGAAATTATTACTCAGGAAGATACAGTTCTATTACATCATCATGATTTCTTAAAGCACAGGATTCCGTACAACAAAGCCCCTTAACAGTTGTCTATTCTCAGACAAACTTCTCTATAAGTTAGTTTCCCTTAATAAAATACATCTTATGCTTTAAATTAGTAAATTAACTGATAAGGAAGTTACCATAATATCTATTTTAACATTGAACAAATCTAAACACCTCTTGGACATTAATGTAAAACCCTGACATAGAATTTGATTTAAAACTTCTCAAAATAAATTCATTAAAACAGGCTCCCTGTGAAAATATGTAAGAATGAAAGCTAGCATAATAGCAAGTGCCGTCTTTACATTTTATTAACCGTAAAAGATACTTTTCTAAAGAGTCTAATAGAGACATTAACTGTGCAAAAGCTGATGAGATTTACACTCTTAAATACAAGCACCAACACAGAAAGGATATTTTGTCAGCTCAGTTCAGATCAGTCGCTGAGTCGTGTCTGACTATTTGCAACCCTATGAGTCCCAGCACTCCAGGCCTCCCCATCCATCACCAACTCCTGGAGTTCACCCAAACTCATGTCCATTGAGTCGGTGATGCCATCCAGCCATCTCATCCTCTGTTGTCCTCTTCTCCTCCTGCCCCCAATCCCTCCCAGCATCAGAGTCTTTTCCATTGAGTCAACTCTTCACATGAGGTGGCCAGAGTACTGGAGTTTCAGCTTTAGCATCAGTCCTTCCAATGAACACCCAGGACTGATCTCCTTTAGGACGGACTGGTTGCATCTCCTTGCAGTCCAAGGGACTCTCAAGAGTCTCCTCCAACACCACAGCTCAAAAGCATCAATTCTTTGGCCCTCACCTTTCTTCACAGTCCAACTTTCATATCTATACATGACCACTGGAAAAACCATAGCCTTGACTAGATGGACCTTTGTTGGCAAAGGAATCTCTCTGCTTTTCAATATGCTATCTAGGTTGGTCATAATTTTCCTTCCAAGGAATAAGCGTCTTAATTTCATGGCTGCAATCACCATCTGCAGTGATTTTGGAGCCCCCAAAATAAAGTCTGACACTGTTTCCACTGTTTCCCCATCTATTTCCCATGAAGTGATTGGACCAGATGCCATGATCCTCGTTTTCTGAATGGTGAGCTTTAAGCCAACTTTTTCGCTCTCCTCTTTCACTTTCATCAAGAGGCTTTTTGTTCCTCTTCACTTCTGCCAGAAGGGTGGTGTCATCTGCATATCTAAAAGTCCATTAATTCTACACTTAAGAGGATCATTTCCTTATGTAAGCACAATCTTATTTATGAATTATACATGATATGCCGTTTAGGATCCATCTACATTATGCTTGTAACTGCATGCTGCTGCTGCTGCTGCTGCTAAGTTGCTTCAGTCGTATCCGACTCTGTGCCACCCCATGCACTGCAGCCTACCAGGCTCCTCTGTCCATGGGATTTTCAAGCAAGAATACTGGAGTGGGTTGCCACTGCCTTCTTCTGTAACTGCATAGTGATACACCAATTCAACTTACCGCTATGGGGGAAAAACACCATTTAATGAGACATGAAGACAAAGCACAGACCCGAAAAGGGCGCACACGCTGTGGACCACAGCACGGCCATGACCAGAGCAAGTGGGGGGACGGGGGAGGGGAGATGGATGGGTAAACTACAGCCTCGGGGGTGGGGAAGGGGTCAGGATTGATGACAACCAAGCAGACAACAGGATGAGACAGGAAATCTAAACCAATGATGAAAGCAGACACACCGCCAGAGCACTCCAACAGCAAGGAAAACACACAGAACTGTTCTGTAACAAATATTCGGAAAGAAATCAAGCATGAAACCACAGAGAAACCCTCAAAGAATTTTAAATATCAACTAGTTAGCCAATGATGCAAATTATAAAAACTGTGTCAAAAGACCACAAAATGGACTAGTTCCCACTTCACAGGCCGCTAGAAGGATTCACAGTGAATTTAATGGTAACCTGACTAACAATGCAGCCGACATGAAATGGGTGGTCACAGAAAAAAGTGATAATCCATGTCCAGTTACAAAGCAGAGTGTTGTACACGTGATTTCATGGGATAACAATGCCCTCACAAAACCCAAGCTAAACACGCAAGAAAGCTGGAACATGTGCTTTGGAGCCGCACACTCTGTCACCAACAGCCCTAGGTCGTCATCCCATTTTTAGACTCAGAAAAGTGAGGCAGCCCAACCTCTTCCCTGGGGCCTTGGGGCACCAGGCTCTTAACCTGGTTTCACACGCAGAGCTGGCCTGAGCCCGCGGCCGGGTCCATCAGCAAGCAGACCATGGAGATTCTTGGTTTTGTTCCCACCGCATGCTCTGCACCCTGCAGCCAGGCAGCCCCAATGGAACATGTGCTGCACGGCTTTCCCAGGCCACGAGGGCTGCCTATGGTAACTTTCACGAAGCTGTCTGCTCCCTGAGAACAGAAACTTCCCTGCAGCTGCTGTGCCCAGCACAGGCCAGGCCCAACGTTACAGAGGCAGGCTCTGGCTGAGTTCATGATGATGTGCTAAGCCTGTGGTCCAAATATCAAGACTACTTCGTTGCTGCGCCATTGTGGAATGATTAAAGACTAGGCAGTTTACAAAAGTGTAGACCTCTGAGCGCAGCAAATGTACCCGATTTTCTTCTAACTACAAAGAGAAAAACCAAAAAACAAACAAAATAAAGAAAACCCATGTCCTGGGGGAAGGATGGGCAGGGAGGAGGCAGACACATACCACAGTCATGATGCCCAGCTGGTCTCCCTCCTGCGCCGGGCGGCGCCCCCTCCTTCTGGGCTTGGGCAGGGGCAGGTAGGAGCCGGCACCTGAGGAGCCAGCAAGCAGGTTGAGGGAGCTCACCGATTTATAACGACGGAGGCTGCCTAAGCTCCCCCTGCCCTCCCTGCTCTCAGTCTCCTCGGCCCACTGCTCCGTGTTCTCCTTCTCTTCCTCCATCAACCTAAAATAGAATAAAACCCGTCACCTGCCTCTGTCAGCAGAGGAACGTGTCTGAACAACAAATTGGCCTGGCATTCTGTGTCACGATTAGCAAATTCCAGAAACAGTTGCTCAATTAACATCTCAAGCAAAAGCTTTGACTTTTCCTCTTTTGAATATTCTCAAACTTAGAATAACTTGGCATTGAGTCTTACAAACTGGCCCCTGATCATTCACGCTTGATTTCACGTCTTTCCTCTAACATTCTCAAGGGGCCCTGGTGGCGACACTCTTCCTGTGAGGAGATACCTGATGTTGACAACCTTTACCTCCCTGCTCTCAGGGCAGAGATGCACGTCAGTGCCGCAAGTCTTTTCCACTGGGAATCGGGAACTCGGTACAATCAAAACAGCAATTCACGAACAAGCTGGAGTTTCTAAACACAAGTCTCCAGACCAGATGAAGTGCTGAGTTGATCTTTCTTTTTATTTTTAATGTAAGTTTGAATATGTACAAACACATCACTTGAGGAAGTTCTGCACCAGCTTTGTGTGAGTTTCTGGATTCATGTCAATGTGCTGCATTAACCTAGAATTCACGGTTTCTGCTCTTCTCCCCTAATGTGTCGTGGATGATTTTATATAGCAGTTTAAATACACGAGGATGCAAATAAAATGATTTTCAAATTAAAATAAAACATTCTAACAGGAAGTAAACTCTCCAGCTTCAGTTCCACTTATACAACTTGAAAGTTTTTCACTGTTGATAACAAGTTGATGGACAGAATTTACCATTTACATCAAGTCAACTTGTCACATAAGGAAAAATCACTTTACATGACAACTTGCTGTAAAAATAAAAATATTAATATATAACCGTTCCACATTTCCTGAGGGGACATGGAAAGACCATCTTTCTGATCTCGTCTGTGCTCAAACACGGCCCACAAAACCGTCTGTCTCGCCGTCAAATGGGCAGGCGGCACCACCTGCGTTTGCTGGTTGTCCCGTTCACCCCCTGCCTTTCTCCCGGCCCCCTACTCTCGGCGGACAGGAATGGGCACCTCGGCCTGGGCTGACGTGATGAGAACAGTCTGAGCAGCAGCCTCTGCCTGGTCCTGTGCAGGGTCATTGGCCTGCGGCCAATCTGAACATGGACTCGGGACACAGGCATAGCTGTGTGGGTGTGGCACCAGGCAGGCCTCGGGGCCCCCAGCCACCCGGCTGCACCCAGACCCAAGGTCCCCTGCTCACCACGAGGCCGGCCTTTGGATTCTATCCCGTTTTGTAAATTGTTATAACTGCCAAGACGGTGTCTAAAGAAAACATCTTAAATATACTGATGAGATGAGAAAAACTCAAACACACGTCCTTGGACCACTGTCTTACAACCAGCCAATCTTCACACTGTTTATTAAATGAAAAATGAAAATGCACATCTGAGTGAGAATTTGCCAACCCCAAAACCTGAGCTTTTCTGTTCCAGGTGGCCTTTCAGCAGAAAGTGGTGGGCTCCGAGGGACACAGAAGGGTGCACGGGCCCCAGCGGACACCGCCTCAGCACCTCACCCACCTCGGGGCTCAGAGCTGAGGGGGGACACCCCAAAACGCCTCGGACAGAACCCCCCGGCTGACCGAGCTCTATAATCAAGGGCAATCTCAAAACTGAAAATTCTTGAAGCAGACCTGAGGTCAGGTTTCTTACTATGGAACACTCAGACTTCCCTAGGAGAAGGCAGCTCCTCAGAGAAATCGAGTTTCCGGGGAGCTGAGTTTGGGATCACCCACCTGATCTCTTCGTTGATGGTGTCCAGCTGCTCCTGCAGCCTCATACTCAGAGTCTTGGCATCGGCCTGCCCAATGGGCGACAGCTGAGTGGCCGAGCTGAAGAGGGTGACCCTGTCGCCCTCGCCGTCAGACACGCCCTCATCACTCTGGAACGCCTGGGCCACGTCGGCCAGCACGCTGGCTTGCTGTGCGCGCTCCCAGTCCTGCTCCTTCTCGGTCTGCACCTGGGCATGAGAGGACCACGTCTCGTCAGCGACATTCAGGGCAGCTCAAGGCTATCAGGAACTGAACCCAATTTTACTTGGAAGCCCTGACTGTGGAGAAATGTGGATAAACCAAAAAATTGAATCAGACTAAACAAATAAGTAAAGACAGCAAAACTCCACCTGGATAAACTCAACTTGAAACTGAAAACACAACATAAAAAGAAAATACATGGTGATGCTATCCATCCCGAATACCACCAGGTGATTAGAGTCAGAATTTGTCATCTCCTGGACAAAGGAGTGCTGAAGACATCCTGCAGCTCTGAGCCACAAGGCTAGTTTACTAGTCATTAAAATAACCCAGGTGGGTGGGGCCTCAATCAGAAAGAGAAAGAACACCTGATGCCCACCACTACAGCCTTCATTCTTTTTTAAATGAAAGGATTCAAAGGACAAACCCTTAACTGAAATTACAGGATGACTGATCAAACTTACCTCTTTATGTGTGGCACCTAATTCTTCTTCTAACAAACTACACCTTTCGAGCGCTACGCGTAACCGCGCTCTCAACTCAAATCAAAGGGGCCGAGTCACCGTGTGTTGATGTCTGTATATACGTTAGTACACTCTTAGTGTATACTCACCCTAATACATGGATACTGTGACAGAATACCTTTAATGTCTCTCACTGATCTTAACGTCAAGAAAATCTTCTTGTTAACAGCTTTAAATTCTAAGCTTGAGAGAACAAAATGTTATCCTAAATTAATTCTATTACCCAGTTTTTCACTGCAAGTTGATATACAGAATATAAGAAATCTCGAGACATTCATGCCAACTAATACTTTTTAACTGGGGGCTCCCCAGATGGCTCAGTGGTAAAGAATCCGCCTGCCAATGCAAGAGGGCAGGATCGATCCCTGGGGCGGGAAGATTCCATGGAGTGGAAAATGGCCACCCACTCCAGGATTCATGCCTGGGAAGCCCCATGAACAGAGGAGCGTGGTGGGCTACAGTCCACAGGGTTGCAAAGATTCAGACATGACTGAGCATGTACGCAGGCAACGCTTTTTAACCATATAAAACTCTGACTTCTTACAGAAAAAAAAAAATGTATAAACCAGAATTCAAGAAGCTCAAAAGTCAACGAGTTACATAAATAAGTGCATCACCCACCGAACAAGGCAGCAAGTGTACAAATCCAGGACGGCCGGGGGGCTGGTACCTTCTCATCCAGGGCCTTGTGGTGCTCAAAGAGCAATCTCAGCGCCCTGAGCACCTCCACCTCGCTGGTCATGCCGGCTGGGGACTCTGCCTGCCGCTTGCCCGCCGTCAACTGGAAGGATGGCTGGTACCGGGAAACCAGGAGCTCCAGGTGGTCCAGCAGCAGCTGCAGGGCGGGGCCAAAGGAGCACCTTTAACCTCCTGCTCGAATTCAGGCACGATAACTCCTCTCAGCCTCACGCTATAGCCAGAAACATGCTAAGGCACATTGGAATCCCGCCAGTTCGGTCGAAATTTAGAGTGGACTTCCCCAGGGGCCCAGTAGTTAAGACTCCACACTTCTGCAGGGGTCACGGGTTTTAATACCTGGTCGGGGAACTAAGATCCCACACAAAGTGTAGTGTGGACGAAAATCTAAGTTAAGAGCACTCTCCCCTCAAATGTACTAAAATTACATTAGCTCTCATCATAAATTTGAAACAAGGTATGAGAACCCCAAACTGATAAACCCAGGTCTGCTCAGTGGGAAGATGTGAAAAATGACTTGAAAATCAGACAGAGGTTAAGGACAGCAACACGGAGGCTAGTGGTGACCCACACAGGGCAAATGTCAACACGTGAGAATCCCCATTCTGACCCTGGTGTTGTTGATTTCGGCCTTGAGCACTGATATTTCTTCTTCTCGTCTCCGAAGTTGCTCCCTAAGTAGCTGTACATTCTTCTTCTCCTAAAAAACAAAGAAATGAGAAACTAAATGCAAACATAAATTAAAAAGACAGCGAGACTGTGAAGACTGGCCCTGTCAAGTCTCTCCAGGCTCCACATAAAGACTCTCCTAGCCCCTCCAGAGAAGAGGGGCTCCACTGACCCCAAGACCACACAGACCACTACAACTCAGACTGGCCTTCAGCCTCCCCCTCAACCTGGCAGGCACACAGTAGGGGAGAACCCGGAATCCAAGCCTGCCTTCTCAAGGCCCAGGACGTCTGAGAAGCTTTCCAGAAGATAAACCTAACAACAAAGTGGATAAAGAGATTCTTAAACGACACACAGACCAGTGACCTAGAGCCACTGGGGAGAAGGAAGAAAAAAGGGAAGCCACCAGGCTTTGGCGTGTTCCCCTGGGAAAAAGGCAGATGGCACCCCAAGGCCATCTGTTAGCCTGACTCCACGGAAGCCACCCAGTCATTCAATCAATTGGTTAAAATGTAAAATTGATGTTATATGTATTTTGCCACAATTTACGTGCACGCAGGGCCGTCCACGTGGTGAACTTGCTCAAGCTGAACCACATGTTCTTCTATTTTTCTTGGCAGAAATTAAAAAATCCTGGGCTACGTATCCCCTACTACATACTGAGTGTTCAGCACGCAGAACAGTGCCCAGCACTTGTAAGAGGCATGTAGTAGACATGTGTAGCTATGAGGGTGTATGTCATACACGGAAGCAGTAGGTACCCGCCATTAAAATACTGGACACACTGCTCTGTGCTTTGGAAGATGGGAGACATTAACAGGCTGAGCCTTGCTACTTCAAGGACTGACTCTCTAGCTCGATCCTCATGCCCCAGAGACTCCTCCAGCCAGTATATGCTTTCTTTGGAAGAAGGGAATCGTTAAGGGGCTTAGCGTTTCTGCGTCAAGGACTGACTCGATAGCTCAGTCCACGTGCCCCAGTGACTCCTCCAGCCAGTGTTTCCCTTCTTGTGGGGCCCCCACCCACCCTCCACGCAGCACCTGCACAGCGTCTTACAAGGTAAACTGCTGGGGTCAATGCTGCGCACTAGGGCCAAAGCGCCCTGGCTGACAGGGCCCATAGCCATGCTAATGAAATGAAACACAACCCCGATGCTTTGCCAGGTGAGGGCCAATCCGACGGGCCCAGCTGCGGGCTGCTCTCACCTCAGGCCACTCTCCTTCCAGGACTTGGGCGGAGGCCAAGTTCTTTCTTGTCTTCGCCTGTGCCTTGGGGTTGCAGCACTGAAATAACGCCCACAGGCGGGCCCTTCTGCGACCCATCCTCGTGGATGGGGGCAGCCCCCCACTCGGGGGCAACCGTTGTTTCACGGTAGGATACCTTGGCTCCCGAGCTAGCACCACCGATCTCACACTACCACCACCACTATTCACACTACGACCACCGCTCTCACACATACCGCTCTCACACACCGCTCTCACACACACCGCTCTCACACTAGGACCACTGCTCTCACACACTATGACCACCCGCACTGCTGTCTCAAGGAGAAATGGCACCAAGGCTCTGCCTCCAGCACGTCTCCCAGGAGCCCGGAACCGGAACCCGCTCAGTCACAAGGGGGCTCCGTGGTAACAGGGGGGCTGGGCTCAGGCCCACCGTCAAGGGTGCAGAGAGGGGGAAGGGGCTGCCAGAAAGATGACAGGGGAGTGTGGGGTGCGGGAGAAGGAAGGCCGTGCCCACGGCTCAGGCCCCCTGTAAAACATGACCCTGCAAGGTACTGGGTTACAGTCGAACCGACCAGTATAAACTGCTTCAGAAACCACCACCCCTGGGAATGAGCACGTCTTCTAAGTGGGCTTCTGCCCCCTCTAACCCCCAAACAACCCTCCAGGGAGGCTACTGAAAGGCACCCCTGAAGTCAAGGGTGTCCCCAGATCCCACCTGGCTGAGGAGGACTCACCACACTAGCTGCCCCTCACTCTCACCCTGAGCTCGGTCCTCCCTGTCGGACTCCCTCACTCGAGCTCAGCAAAGTCTTGACCAACCTCACTCCAGGCCCTTAAAATGAACCCACAGTGGGTACAGGTGTTCATTCAACCTGGTGCGAACTCACCCTCTAAACTTCCATCCTGGGCTGCCAGACAACTCTGCCCCATGGGGGTAGCGCGGTGGAGGTTCAAGGGTGTCCCTGCCTTGAGCCGCGACAGCCAGCACCTCCCAGACACCACTAGGTGCTGCCCCACCCTCCGCCCCAGAGTCTCCCACCCCTCTCCTGGCCCCACTCCCACCCTCGAGGCTCTCCACTCACCAGGGCACAGGCCCCACTGCTCCTGGCTCAGCCCGGACCTCTGCTGTCACTTGAGGACCTCAAGTCCCCAGGGTGCTTGGGGTCCTATATCCACCCATCTCAGCAATTATACATTCTGGGAGGGACAGAGTGCAGTTTGGGGTCCCGCCCGCAGTTCACCCTGAACACGTTCTGTTTTTGGCTTTATCTAGTGGAGTTCTCTGAGATGTGTTTTTTAAACCTCAACTGTTGCTTTCAAAAAGACCATAAAGTCACTGTGCTCAACTTTAAGAATAAAATCTTCAGTTTCAACCTTAAAGTGAAACTGGAGGGAAGACTAAAAGCAGTCATTCTTTCAAACTGACAAAGAAAACTCACATGTGACCATGTCCCAGAACACAGGTCACGTCACCCCTCCCTCCTCAGGCTTCTCCTCCACCACCAGCAGCCCGTCATCGCAAGGCCTGCCCTGGGCCAGCAGGGGCAAGGGAAGAGGGCAGACCGGCTCCTCTGTCTCCAGGCCGCGTGGGCCGCTTGCTCCACCTCCTTCCCAAGTTCACGTGGCACTGAAACAGCCCGGGCAAGCTGGGGGTTCTGATCAGAAACACAACCGTGGGTACCAAGCAAGGATCCCTGGTTCTTGTTTTCCCCGGTATCAAATAACCTTGATCAGTACAATTACTGGGCCTGTTACATGTGGCTTCAGATGACAGAAGACCCCCAGGGTGTCCCCACTTCCAGTGACAGACGCAAACAGCTTGTAGGTCAGCCTACCAAGAGCTAGAAAAGCGAAATACGGTTTAAAAGAGGTCCTTAGGCAGCCACAATCCAAGATTTCAAACAAAAGGGAAGCCCAGTGAGGGAGCTGGAGACTGAGAGGGCCGCTCCTTCCCTCGGGCCATCTGAGCAAAGCCCACCCTGCGAAGAAAAGGCAGGGAAAAAGTCAAGCAGAGGGGGCTGG
Source organism: Budorcas taxicolor (assembly GCF_023091745.1). Taxonomy (NCBI): domain Eukaryota; kingdom Metazoa; phylum Chordata; class Mammalia; order Artiodactyla; family Bovidae; genus Budorcas; species Budorcas taxicolor. The sequence continues at coordinate 42,979,420 of NC_068911.1, read as the reverse complement.
CTAACACAGCTCTGGACGGTTCCTTGGGCTGGGGAGACAAACATTCCAGCGCAGGCCTGATGAGTCAATCCGGATGTCAGAAAATGTACCCAACACTCTTCCCAAACTGGCTGAGCACTGAGTATCAGTCCTAAGATAATATATATTTGGAATCGTGGAAACCTTACATGAAGAGGCACATGATGTAATTCAATCATCTCTTTCTCTCTCATTAGAGGCAAAATTTGATTACTTAGCTTCAGGCCTGAAAATTCATATTAAGAGTTCTTAGGAAGCATCTATCAAGAAATGTAATAAAATTTCAATTATTCATTTTTTCTGGTCTCTCAAATATAGGTTGGTGTTTTAAAAGCCGGTATCAAATATTTATAATATTATAATATTATGTTATATATAATATAAATAATAATGATATAATAAATAAAATGTAATTTTGTGTAGAATTATTGATACCACAAAATAAAAAAGGAAATGGCATTTTCAGTCATCAAGTATTTACCAGAATTGACTATGTGCTAATCACACACTCCTTGTTTCCAGTGAAACTGGAACTTTTCTTAAAAATGTCTTTTCTTCTCAATCTACACATTCCCATCCTCAATGCCATCATCTGCTAACATATAGAACATGCTTCGAAAAAATATGAAAAAGATGTTCTTGCATTTAAAGACGTCACTGTCTACCAGGGGAAAGAGACAAGTAAACAGAAGTTATCTATAATGCATAAGTACTTTAACAAAGTGAGCAAGTCACTTAACATTTCTAAGCCTCAAATAAGATAGATGTTTAACAACTCTAAATTACAGAGGGAACTTGAATAAACCATTTCTAACAGCCATGAAATTAAAACACGCTTACTCCTTGGAAGAAAAGTTATGACCAACCTAGATAGCATATTCAGAAGCAGAGACATTACTTTGCCGACTAAGGTCCGTCTAGTCAAGGCTATGGTTTTTCCTGTGGTCATGTATGGATGTGAGAGTTGGACTGTGAAGAAGGCGGAGCGCCGAAGAATTGATGCGTTTGAACTGTGGTGTTGGAGAAGACTCTTGAGAGTCCCTTGGACTGCAAGGAGATCCACCTAGTCCATTCTGAAGGAGATCAACCCTGGGATTTCTTTGGAAGGAATGATGCGAAAGCTGAAACTCCAGTACTTTGGCCACCTCATGCGAAGAGTTGACTCATTGGAAAAGACTCTGATGCTGGGAGGGATTGGGGGCAGGAGGAGAAGGGGACGACCGAGGATGAGATGGCTGGATGGCATCACGGACTCGATGGACGTGAGTCTGAGTGAACTCCAGGAGATGGTGATGAACAGGGAGGCCTGGCGTGCTGCGATTCATGGGGTCGCAAACAGTCGGACACGACTGAGCGACTGAACTGAACTGAATTGAACTGAAGGTCCTCTCTAGATCTAAAATTCTATGATTATCTGATCTCTTTAAATTAAAAGGTAAATCACAAAATATTCAGTATGCAAAAAAGAAAAACTAAGACCAACTAAGAGATGAAACTGTTTATACAAATGCATTCTAATGTTTTTTCAAAACCGTTAAAACTCCCTTTCTAAGTATCAGTAAAATTTCCACAGACACTGTCTTTTAATCAACATCTTCCCCTCAAACCTGCAGACTTCTAAGTAATCAACAAGCAACTATTTTGTGGTAACAGAAGTAAACTGCTTAAAAGCCCACGGCTTGGACTCACAAAAGTGATCTTTTAGAAGGAAGATGTTAATAGAAACGTGTGCATGACATTCTTACTACAATAAATTTGTTCATTAACTTCACTTCAAAAATTTAATGTTCAGGTTTTACATGAAGAGTTTAAAAAAAAAAAACAGCTAAGATTAGCTCTTTTCACTGTTAAATGTTTTGAAATTTAGAACAAGGTTTCCCTTACCTGACATGGACATGGAATGTGATATTCTCTGCAGAGTTCTTGTATCCACGTTGTTTCCCAGATGCCGCGGTAAGCTTGCTCAAAAAGTAGCATCCAATTACAACCATGAGTGGTATGAGATACAGAGTGCCGAAAACACCAATCCGGATCATAAACTCCACCAGTTTATACTGGTTCTCCTTTTCAAATGGAATCTCAACTCGCACTCTGTTTAGGGATATAATACCAGCTAAAAGGAGTGAAACCCCAACTACCACACACAGGCAGAGGGGTACAAGAACAAAATACCTCAAGGCATCAACATCGTAGAGGCCAACAAAACACATGCCACTGATACCGTCACCTTCAATTTTATTCATCACTAAAAGGATGACGGTCAGCGTTCCAGGGTTGCCCCACGCATCGGCATGAAACAGCAAGGCTTTCTTCTCAATAGCTTCACTACCCTACTTTGGCACAGCTGCCAAGAGCCATGTGATGGTAAGAATCACCCACCAAACGCTGCCAGCCATAGTGAAAAAAATAGAGTATCATGGAAAGCATGATACCAGCTTTGTTCTGAGATCCTTGGGTCACTGTGGAAGCCTTATACGGTGCAGGGCTGGATGCACTGCAGGCGACTCGGTCCTCAAGCATAAACCCAATAAAGAAAATTAATGACGCCATCATGTAGCAGGCGGCATACATTATAATGGGTCTTTCAGGATAACGGAATCTTATCACATCAATCAAAAAAGTTTAAAAAGTAAACAACGTGGCAGAGAGGCAAATGCCTGAAATCAATCCTATGAAATACCGAGCAAATGAAAGCTCTCCTCTCCTAAAGTACATCTTTCGACAAGGAGGTGAACAATCACGCACGTGCAAAAAGGCACAGCCAAGATCAGGATCGATTTTCAACTCTCGGGGACACCAAAAGCCACAGTCCCTCTGCACTGCACTGAGGCTCCGTCAGTAGGATCGCCAGCTAAATTCAGGTCCACCAGCCAAGGAGACGGCTCACCACAATCTGGGAACCTAAAAACACAAGACAAGAATCATTTACTCATTGGGAACCTAATGATTTGGATTTCCACATTTAGCAGTTGTGGCTTATTTATGCTTATGTCCTTGGAGAACATTACGATATGTTGAAGAAATCATGCAAATATCTTGCTTGTGGGTCATACAATGAGATATTCCACAGTTGGCAAAAAAAAAAAAAAAAAAGAAAAGAAAAATGTATACTTAATTTTGTTTTGGCTTCAAAAATATCACTCTTTATTAAAACAGGCATAGCCATGAATAAATAGTGTAATTAATGCTATTTATTTAGGACACACAGTTTACAGGAAGATTTCAAACTATAAATGAGTATATATAAAATAAGCATACATAAATAAAAAGCTCCAGTAGAATAGTAGCTAAAGGTTTTTTTTTTTTAACGTTTAATTACAAGATAGTCCTCAATTTACCCTAGACTCAAATAGAACTTTCTGAAAAATAAGAGGTAAAAATCTTCCCTAGGACAAGAGGGCGGAGGAGTCGGTGGACGTGGGGTACATCTCTATCCGAGGACACATCAGGAATACACCTTCAGAGACAGAAGTGCATGCAGAACACCAGCTAACAGGGGGCAAGAGGACCTGACCAGTGGAAAAGAATATAGAGAACCATGCAAAGCTCGGTATGACGAAGGAACTACGGGAAAAACAGGAGTGTCAGAAGGACTGGACCTGCCATCAGCGGGTGGGGGAACTGAGGCAGGCGTCCAATCCCCGCATGGGCCAACTGTCTGAGTCAGAGGAGAAACATTTAAGGCTGAGAGTGAAACAGCCGATCTGTGGCAGCCTAAATGGAATGAGAATCAGACAGTCCTTGCCGCAGCCATACACACCCCGGACAGGGACACTGGTCCCCTGGAAGGCGCAGCAGCCGGGAGCTGGAGTTTAGGGATTGTGGGGCCGTTCCAGGGCGAGGGCTGCTGTTGACTGCGGAGAGATGGACTGAGGGGATGTGAGGGAAAAGAGACGGACTTAGGGGATATGAGGGAGGAAAGCCAGGCAGCCACGGAAGCGAGGCGATACTGCTGAGTCACGGGGAGGGGACAGAGCCATCACCATAGCCTCTCTCCCCGCATGCCAGCATTGGCAGCTGAACAATAGACTGAGGCTGGCCCATCAAACGCCTGACACACGGCACTACAGAGCAGGACCCCACTCAGGTGCCACTTTAAGTGCCAGGGGCGCCAACCTACAGACTAGGATCCCAGCCAGGAGGGCCCCTCTATGTGCCTGACACACCCAACAACAGAGAAGGACCCCAGGCAAGGTAGCCAGCCCTCTAAGTGCCTGAACAGGCGGAGCTACGGACACGCCTTTGGATCACCAGCTACAAGAGGCTTGAAAAAAGACTCTGATAGGGACGTAACTCCTGCAGCGGAGGCAGTCCGTGTCCTTGCACACTTGGCGCTGCCAGCGTCCCCAAAAGCCAAGCAGCTGCGCCAACTTCATGCTCAACTCTCACTGGGGCAGAGCTACCACAGGCAAAAAAGTCTTGCGTCTATGCCCACTTCAGTCGTGTGCAGCTTTTTGCTGCTCTGTTATCTGTGGCCTGCCAGGCAACTCTGTCAGGGAGGAGGGGGTTCTCCAGGCAACAACACTGGAGCGTACCGCCCAATACTGGTTGCCATACCCTTCTAGAGCACTGTATTTCTTGCTGCCCTCTCAGCCAACTCCCCTGAGTACCTGGTGCTGCCAGAACCCCTGTGACCCAAGCAGCTGCACCACCTCCACACTTGGCCCTCACAGGGGCAAACCCAAGTCCTCCAGGGCAGCCGCAGGAGCAAACCCCAGTGGATGACCCACATGGATAGGTGGAAATAAAACCACAATTGAAACCCAGGGGCAGTGTGGCTAAGGAAGAAGACCTAAAACCTCACCACCAGCTGTACAAGCTGCAGATTAAATCCACACGATCAACTAGGAAGACTGTCTCTATGGAATAGATAAAAGGTCAGTGAGAGCTCCCACAAAAGAACACTACTAGTTCTGATAGCTGTGGACACTGGAGGCAAGAACACACAGGAATAGGACCAGATTAGACTCTGAGCTGCCCCCGCAGCAGGTCCAGAGATCAGCACAGTGCTGGAGGGCATCCGAGGGAGGTGAAGTGGACTATGACTCCCAGCCAGGGAAAGGACGCTGACAGCAATGACTCAAGAAAAACATTTATTATTCTTATTTTTTGACTTGTTCTGTAGATTCTTGTAGATTTATTTTTTTCTATTTTCTCTTTTTTCCCCCCCTCTGTTGTAGCTGTCGATTTTACTGGCACTATGAAATCCAATTAAGCTTTTGAGCTTTATTTTTTCTAGTCACATTTTTTATTGTTATAAACCTCTGCCTCTACGTTTGGCTTCTGCAGTTCTGTGGAGTTTTCCTTTTTCTTTTCTCTTTAATTTTTTAAACCTAGTTTTATTTTTTCTATATTTATTCCTTAGTTTGCTTTCCCTACGGTTCTTTTCCCCTTGCAGTTAATCTTTAACATATATAAATCTTCTTTATCTACCTTTATCTACCTTTGCATACCCTTTCTTTCTTTTGTTTCTTTCTCTCCTTTCCTCTCAACAGAGTTGTCACTTTTAGTTTCAGTGCTTTATTCCCCAGTTGGCACTGTGCTCTCGTTTTGTTTTCCAGTTTGCGCTTTGCCTAATTTTGTTCTGGTAGATATAATTTTTGGTTTCTTTTGTTCACTGGGTCAATCTATTGTACTTTATTTTTGTTGGACTTTTTGGATTTTGCCTATGGGTGTGTATGTATATGTGTATATTCAGTCACACTTTTAAACGTTGTTATAAACCTCTGCCTCTACCTTGGGCTGCTGCAGTTCTGTGGAGTTTTCCTTTTTTCTTTCTTCTTCCATTTTTTTCTTTTCTCCTCTTGATAATTTTAATTTTTTAAAACCTATTGTATTTTTGTATATTTATCCCTTTCTTTGCCTTTCCTCCTGTTTTTTCCCCCTTGCAGTTAATCTTTAATGTATATAAATCTTCATCTGTCTCTATTTAAATCTGCATATCCATTCTTTCTTTCCTTTCCTTCCTTTCCTCTCACCATGTTTGTTAGCTTTGTTTCCATTGCTCTATTCCCCACTTGGCACATGGCTTTAGTTTTGTTTCCAGTCTGTGCTTGAGTTAGTTTTGTTCTCACCTGGTAAATTTAATTTTTTATTTCCTTTGTTTGCCGGATCAATCGACTGCACTTTATTTTTGCTGGACTGTTTTGACTTTGCTCATGGGTGTGTATGTATATGTGTATATTCCATGATTTTAACTATTATTTGCCTGATTTTGTAACTGCCATTTGTCTGGGGTTCATCTTTGGTTTCTCATTGTTGGATATTTGTTTGAATCTCACTTAATGGCATAACAAACCACTTGTGGAATCTCTGTTTCTGACCAGAGATCAAGTCCTGAACCTCTGGAGTAGGAGCACTGACTCCGAGACCCTAGACTACCAGAGAATAGCCGTAGGGAGTATCAAATAGTGAGAATCACACACAGGAAACCACTTGAACACAAGACCCAGCATCGCCCAACCACCAGCAGCACCCTGTGCAGGACGCCTCAGCTAGACAACACACAAAACACAAGTACAAACTCAATCATCAGCAGATAGGATTACCACCTCACTCAGGCCTTACTCACGAGAGGAAACACAAACAAACAGAAACTCAGCACAAATCTCACTCTACACAAAGCGTACACAACCACTGGACCAGCCTTCGGAGGGCAGAAACCAAAAGAAAGAATTCAATCTTCTTCAAGGAAAGAATTCAACTTCGCTTAAAGCCTGGGAAAAGGAGACTTCAAACACAACAAGTTCAGAAAAAATTATGAAAAGGCAGAGAAATACTACACAAATGAAGGAGCAAACCAGAAACACAGAATTCCAAATAAGTGAAGAGGAAATAGACAAACTACCTGAAAAACAATTCAGAATAAGGATAGTAAAGAGAATAAAAAACCTTGAAAACAAAATGGAGAAAATGCAAGAATCAATTAACAAAGACCTAGAAGAATTAAAAGAAAGAAAAGAACTGAGGATAGTCTCAGAGACCTCTGGGACAACAGCAAAGGCACCAACATTCAAACTATAGGGGCCCCAGAAGAATGAGAAAAAAAAAGAAAGCGTATGAGAAAAATTTTGAGAGATTATAGTTGAAAACTTCCCCAACGTGAAAAAGGAAACAGTCAATCAAGTCCAAGAGGTTCACAGAGTCCCATACAGGATCAATGCAAGGAGAAACACGCTAAGACACACACTAATCAAAGTCACAAAGACTAAACGCAAACAAAGAATATTCAAAGCAGCAAGGGAGAAGCCACAAGTAACATACAAGGGAAACCCCATACACTTGATAGCTATCTTTCAGCAGAAACTCTGCAGGCCAGAAGGGAATGGCAGGATATATTTCAAGTACTGAAAGGGAAAAATCTACAACCAAGATTACTGTACCTGGCAAGGATCTCATTCAAAATTGATGGAGAAATAAAAAGCTTTTCAGACAAGCAAAAGTTAAGAGAATTCAGTACCACCAAACCAGCTTTACAACAAATGTTAAAAGGACTGATACAGTCAAGAAATAGAACAGAAGAAAAAAAGATCTAAAAAATCAACCCCAAACAATTAAGAAAATGGCAAGGGCAACATATAGAGCAATAATTACTTTAAATGTAAATGGATTAAATGCTCCAACCAAAAGACACAGACTGGCTGAATGGGTACAAAAGCAAGACTCATATATATGCTGTCTACAAGAAACCCACTTTAGACCTAAGGACACATATAGACTGAAAGGGAGAGGATGGAAAAATATATTGCATGCAAACGGGAAGGAGAAGAAAGCTGGAGTAGCAATCCTCATATCAGACAAAGTAGACCTTAAAATAAAGACAAGCACAAGAGATAAGGAAGGACACTACAGAATGATCAAGGGATGAGTCCAAAAGGAAGACATAACAATTATAAATATCCATGCACCCAACACAGGAGCACCTCGACACCTAAGACAAACACTGACAGACATCAAAGGAGAAACTGACAGTAACACAAGAGTAGTAAGACTCTAATGCCACACTCACACCAACAGATAGATCATCAAAGCAGAAAATTAATAAGGAAACACAAGTCTTAAATGACACATTACATGAGATGGATCTCATTGATATCTTCAGGACATTCCATTCAAATGCAGAAGAATACACCTTCTTCCCAAGGGCACATGGAACATTCTCCAGGCTAGACCACATCTTAGGTCACAAATCACACCTCAGTAAATTTAAGAAAATTGAAATCGTATCAAGCATCTCCTCCGACCACAACGCTATGAGACTAGATATCAATTACAAGAAAAAAACTGTAAGAAACACAGACACACAGAGATAAGCAACATGTTTCTAAATCACCAACAGGTTACTGAAGAAGATAAAAGGGAAATAAAAAAAATTCCTAGAAACAAATGACAATGAAAACATGACAACTCAAAACCTATGGGATGCCGTAAAAGCAGCTCTAAGAGGGAAGTTCATGACAAAACAATCCCACCTCAGGAAACAAGAAAAATAGGGCTAGACAGCCTGACTTTACACCCAAAACAACTGCAGACAAAAGAAAAGCCCCGAAATTAGTAGAAGGAAGGAAATCACAAAGACCCAAGCAGAAGTAAATGAAAAAGAAATGAAAGAAACAATAATAAAGATGAATAAAACTGAAAGCTGGTTCTTCGAGAAGATAAACACAACTGACAAACCTTTAGCCAGATTCATCGAGAGAGAGAGAGAAGAATCAAATCAACAAAACCAGAAATGAAATGGAGAGGTTACCTCAGACAATGCAGAAATACAAAGGAGTATGAGACTATTATGAACAACTATGGTCATAAAATGGATAACCTGGAAGCAATGGACAGGTTCTTAGAAAACTTCTATCTTCCAAGACGGAACCAGGAAGACATAGAAATTATGAACAACCCAACTGCAAGCACTGAAATTGAACCTGTGATCAAAAATCTCCCAAAAAACAAAAGCCCAGGACCAGATGGCTTCAAAGGAGAATTCTATCAAACATTTAGAGAATATCTAATACCTATCCTTCTAAAACTCTTTCAAAAAATGCAGAGGAACGAACACTTCCAAACTCATACTACAAGGCCACCATCAACCTGATACTAAAACCAGACAAAGACAATATAAAGAAAAAAACTCCAGGCCAGTATCACTGATGAACAGAGATGCAAAAATCCTCAACAAAATTTTAGCTAACAGAATTCAGCAACACATCAAAAAGCTCATACACCATGATCAAGCTGGGTTTATACCAGGAATGCGAGGATTCTTCAATATATGCAAATCAATCAATGTGATACACCAGATTAACACATTGGAAAAAAGATCATATCATCTCAATGGATGCAGAAAAAGCCTTTGACAAAATGTAGCACCCACTTATGATTAAAACTCTTCAAAAAATGGACACAGAAGGAACCTTCCTCAACACAGCAAAGGGCATATATGATAAGTCTACAGCAAACATTCTTCTCAATGGTGAAAAATTGAAAGCATTCCCCCTAAGATCAGGAACAAGATAAGGGTGTCCACTTTCACCACTATTATTCAACAGAGTTCTGGATGTCCTAGCTACAGTAATCAGAGAAGAAAAAGAAACAAAAGGAATTCAGATCAGAAAAGAAGAAGTCAAGCTCTCACTGTGTGCAGATGACATGATACTGTACATAGAAAACCCTGAAGACAGTATCAGAAAATGACTAGAGCTAATCAGTGAATTTAGCAAAGTTGCAGGATACAAAATCAATCCACAGAAATCACTTGCATTTCTATATACTAACAATGAAAAATCATAAAGAGAAATTAAGGAATCAATCCCATTCACCATTGCAACAACAAAAATTAAATATCTAGGAATAAACTTACCTAAGGACACAAAAGAACTCTACACAGAAAAGTATAAGACACTGATGAAAGAAATCAAAGATGACACTAACAGATGGAGCCATATCCCATGTTTCTGGGTAGGAAGAATCAATATTGTGAAAATGACTATACTACCAAACCCAATCTACAGATTCACCGCGATCCCTATCAAATTACCAATGGCATTTTTCACAGAACTAGAACAAATATTGGAACAGAACAAAACGGAAACAGAAAAGATCCCGAATAGCCAAAGCAGTCTTGAGAAAGAATGGAGTTATAGGAATCAACCTTCCTGACTTCAGATTATACTACAACGCTACAGTCATCAAGACAGTATGGTACTGGCACAAAAACAGAAATATAGACCGATGGAACAAGATAGAAAGCCCAGAAATAAGCCCATGCACCTACCGGTACCTTATTGTTGACAAAGGAGGCAAGAATTTACAATGGGGCAAAGACAGGCTCTTCAATAAATGGTGCTGGGAAAACTGTTCTTTTCACATTAAAAGAAAAATTTAAAAACATACACTAGAGTTCTTTGAACTCTGAAATCACATGATGTAACCAGAACTAACACTGTAAGCTGATATTAAGGACACAGAAAAAATAGTGGCCCCAAACATAAAACCATACTAAAGTTATCATCATAACCACAGGAATAGATCAATTATCCCAAGAATTGTACATCTGGGCTTTTGACTACCAAATATTTTTTTCACATGTTTATGTAACCAGTTTCAGAGTCATTGCTGATTTTTAACTAATAACATATTTTCACCACAAGGCCTTCCCACTAAGACTCAATCAATTTACTTCTACATTGATATAAAACATTTTCCAGAAGACTTGTATACACAACGAAGTCACAAAACCAAGAGTCACTTAGAGAAACTGGTGTGAAAAGAAGTTAACTGTGTAAGGGATGTGATAACTGACACATAACTATAGGTGACAATCACTTTACCAATTATATTAATATATAAAATAACACTACATATAATATTATATATATACACTATATGTAATAAATATAACATATATTTATATATAGTAACATATAACTATACGCAACCAGCACTTCCAAGCATGAAGAAATAATTTTAAATTAATAACTTTAAATTAAATCAATGTGCCCATCAAGAACAATTTCAAAATATGGGAAAAGTTTTAAAGTGTCTATTGAAGGCTACTAGAGAACTACTGAACTAGACAGACCAGGAATCAGAGAGCAGGGAAGCATGCAGAGGTGGCCTGCCTAAGTGCGGCCACTTGTCCAAGGAGGCATCTGCTGAGCCTGGGTGGAAGGCGAGAGACTGAGAAGCAAGTTCTGCCCAGGCTGAGGCTCGAGAACCAAGAAACCAGCAGGGCTCTGGGAGTCGAGCAAGACCATCTGTAACGGAATCACCTTGCTTCCCCCCCTGAAACTAATACAACACTGTTAATAGATGATGCTCCAATATAAAATGAAAATTAGAAGAAAAAAAAAAAAAGACTACAGACAAAATTCAAAACAAAAGTGACAGATGGGTGAACAATGAAGTTCCTAGGTTTGGGCCCTTCAAGATATTTGAAAATTCTGGAGATGCACAGGGCAGGAGGTTAAAAAGCTAAGCACAAAGTCTCTGAAAAGCAGAGTGGAGATTTTGGCAGTGTTATCAGTATGAGGAAACATAAATTAGAGGCTCAAGTCCAGCTAGGGGAAATGAGCATAACTCACTCGCAGCTGGAAGCCCCTCCCCTGAGTGACCACCCTTCAGCAGTGGGGGCAAAGGGCAGGGAGGCAGAGACCGATCAAACTGAAACCCAGCCTCAACTCAGCTCAGTCCCAAGACTGTACATGAGAAATATGTTTGAGAAAATAAAAGATGAAGGATTCCGGAAAATGGAATCCATCATAAGAAGGGCCAAATGGAAATTCTGTAAGTGAAAGACATAAATGATGACATTAAGAGCTCATTAGATATACCAGAAGAAAGAACTGGCAAAATGGACAACAAGGCAATAGAAAATATCCAAACCAGAAGCACACAGATCAAAACCTACTGAAAAGTACAAAAAAAAGCATAACAGATGTGTAAAACACATGAAAAGGTTTAGGATATACATAACTGGAATCTCAAAAGAGGGAAGAAAGAATGAACAGAGGCAATATATAACAAGATGATGGTCAAGAATTTCTCAAAACTGAATAAGGACAACCCATATTCAAAAAGTTATGCAAATCCCCAGAAGAATACATACAAAAAATACACCTAAGCATATGCATTTAAACTGTGGGGGGGAAAAAGAAAAATATCGTAAAAGCAGCCAGTGGCCGGGGAAAAAGATAGCTTACCTTCAACAGAACAACTACTGCTGGACTTTGGAATGCTAGAAAACAGCAGAATGACTTATTTAAAGAGCTAAGAGAAAACTGCTCACCATAATACTATGGTCAGCAGACATACCCTTTAATAAGTGAAGGCAAAGTAAACACATTTTCAGACAGGCAAAAACAGAAAAATTACTGGCCCAAACCTACACTAAAAGATAAAAATAATCTAAGATGAAAATTCAAAAGGAATTAAAAGCCACAAAAGAGGCAAATATGTGGGAAAACAGAAATGAATATTCTCTGTAAAAACAAAAAATAATACCTTCAAAGACATATAAAATACAAAATAATTATGTGTGATAATAAAATGATAAAGACAGGGGTCAGAGGAACACTAATGGGAGAGTGATCAAAGTTATTATTTTTATTAGAATACTGTAAGTCAAGAGTACATATCATAATTTCTGGGGTAAGCAATAAAACAATGCACAACGAACTTGGTAATCAGAGAGAGAAGTACAATACTACAAAAGAAGTCAAGACAGCAGAGAGAAAAAGAAAAACAGTTTGGAAAAACTGAAATTGAATAATAAGATGGCAGATATTAACCCAAGTACATCACCAATTGCATTATATATAAATGAACTATCGGCTACATAAGAGAATAAGATTGCTGGACTAGGTACAAAAATAAATTTGCTGATAGGAATGTTAAATAAGGCAACCACTATGGAAAACAGTCCGGTGACTGTTCAAGCAGTTAAACGTAAAACTGCCACATGATCCAGCAATTCCACTCTTGGGAATATACCCCAAATAATTTTAAATCATGTCTAAGCAAAAATAATCCTGCTTATTTAACTTCTATGCAGAGTACATCATGCAAAATGGCAGACTGCACAAAACACAAGCCGGAATCAAGATTGCCAGGAGAAATATCAATAACCTCAGATGTGCAGATGACACGACCCTTATGGCAGAAAGCAAAGAAGAACCAAAGAGCCTCTGGATGGAAGCGAAAGAGGAGAGTGAAAAAGTTGGCTTAAAACTCAACATTCAAAAACTAAGATCACGGCATCCAGTCCCATCACTTCATGCCAAATAGACAGGAAAACAATGGAAATAGTGACAGACTATTTTGGGCGCCTCCAAAATCAATGCAGATGCTGACTGCAACCGTGAAACTAAAAGACACTTGCTCCTTGGAAGAGAAGTTATGACCATCCTAGGTGGCATATTAAAAAGCAGAGACATTACTTTGCCAACAAAGGTCTGTCTAATCAAAGCTGTGGTTTTTCCAGTAGTCATGTATGGATGTGAGAGTTGAACTATAAAGAAAGCTGAGTGCCAAAGAATTGATGCTTTTGAACTGTGGTGTTGAAGAAGACTCTTGAGAGTCCCTTGGACAGCAAGATCAAACCACTCTATCATAAAGGAAATCAGTCCTGAATATTCATTGGAAGGACTGATACTGAAACTCCAATACTTTTGCCACCTGATGGTGTTACAACCTCACCAGAGCCATGACAGGCTCAGAGAGGTGCACTAGGCCAAAAATAATCCCTGAGTCATGCTTCTGGGGCTTCCGGGGATGGTAACTCTGGCCAATCAGAGAGATGGTAACTCTGGCCAATCAGAGGGATGATGACTGGCCAATCAGTAAATACCAGGAAACCCCTGCAGCCAATCAACCCTTGCCAACTCCCTGTCTTTGTTCTTAACTTATAAATACTCCTGTAAATCTGGGCTCGGGGCTCTCGTCAAGACTCCACTGCGCTGGATGAGATGGGAGCCCTGGCTCGAGCTGGCAATAAAACCCCTTTATGCTTTTGCATTGCTGCGGACGTCTTATTGTCTCAGTTTTGGGGACTCGGACTCTGGGCATAACATTTGGGGGCTCGTCCGGGATCCCTTTAACTGGGAAGAATAACATTCTCCTGGTAGAAGGGCTTTCCTCACTAGGAGGAGAGATATCTGAACACCGGTGTTAGTTTTGGATTGAGTTCAGCATAAGGCCGAGGCCCGGTATCTTGCCGGGGAGGCGGCTGGCTCTGGTTACTGGATTAAGTCCAGCGTAAGGCCGAGGCCCGGTATCATGCTGGGGAGGCGGCTGGCTCTGGTTACTGGATTCAGCGTAAGGCCGAGGCCCAGTATCATGCTGGGGAGGCGGCTGGCTCTGGTTACTGGATTAAATCCAGCGTAAGGCCAAGGCCCGGTATCGTGCCGGGGAGGCAGCTGGCTCTGTGAACATCCTGCAGGTAAGACTGAGTGCATTGTCGGTGGCCACCTTGTGTTTTTTATCTGTTTGTCTATTTGTGGTGTCTGGGTTGCTCTTTGTGTGCTCTGTTGGCTCCCAGTGTACTTTGCTGTGATCATGGGACAAACAACTTCTACTCCTTTATCTCTTATGATTAACCACTTCTCTGATTTTAAGTCTAGAGCACAGAATCTATCATTGCTGGTGAAGAAAAGCAAGTTAGTAACTTTTTGTTCTGCCGAGTGGCCTGCTTTTGATGTCAACTGGCCACAAGAAGGCACCTTCAGCCTGCATACTATTCGAGCGGTCAGAGAGAAGGTGCTCGCCCCCTACCCTTTGGGGCACCCAGCCAGACCAAACTCCATACATTTTGGTCTGGCAGGACCTGGTGGAAAACCCCCCAGCCTGGCTAAAACCTTTTGTTTTTCAGCCCCTCACTTCCCTTCCCTCTTCCCCGCCCTCAGCTTCATTACGTCCACAGGTACTAGTCGTGGAAGCACCCAAAGAGAAAGAAGACAAAAAGCGCAGCAACCGGGTAAAACCGGTATTCCAGGAATCCTCACTATACCCCAATTTACTTGACCTGGAGACCAAACTCTCCCCGCCCTCCTATGCAGATCCACTTCTGCCCCCGCAGGTTCCTCAGGTCTCTTCTGGAGGGATACAAAGGGACACTGAGCCTTTGGCCCCAGCCCAGGAAGGAGGCCCCGTCCAAGGGACTCGGGGAAAAACCAGGGGCATCACCAATATGGTGGAAGAAAACAAACCAGAAGCCCCCTCCTCCACAGTCCAGGCATTTCCAGTTCGGGCGGGGCCTGCCCGAGCAGACGGAGAACGGACATACCAGTACTGGCCCTTTTCCACCAGTGATCTTTACAACTGGAAAACTCAGACCCCTTCATTCTCTGAAAAACCTCAGGGCCTCATTGACCTTTTAGAATCTATCCTTTTCACTCATAACCCCACCTGGGATGACTGTCAACAGCTGTTACAAGTGCTCTTTACTACAGAGGAACGCGAATGGATCTTGTTAAAAGGACAAAAGAATGTGCCGGGGGTAGATAGGAGACCCACTACGCAGCCTAACCTGATTGATGAGGGATTTCCCCTGACGAGGCCCTGCTGGGACTTTGAGCGTGCTAAAGGTAGGCAGCGTCTCCGAGTGTACCACCAGACTCTCATGGCCGGCCTCCGAGCAGCCGCCAGGAGGCCAACAAATTTGGCTAAAGTAAATCTGGTTAGACAAGAGTCAAATGAGGGCCCAGCAGCTTTCCTTGAGAGATTAATGAAAGTTTTTAGGCAGTACACCCCCATGGACCCACAAGCCGATGAGTCGCACGCAGCCGTCATGCTAGCATTCGTGAATCAGGCAGCCCCAGATATCAGGAAAAAACTACAAAAAATAGAGAGATTGGGAGAGCAATCCCTGCAAAATCTGGTGAGGGCAACAGAGAGGGTTTTTAATCATAGAGAGAGTCCAGAGGAAAGGGAGGAACGTATTAGGCGAGAGAAAAAAAAAAATTCAGGGCCCGGCACCCCTCCCCGAGTCCTGGATAACTATACATGTGGAAGGGAAACCGGTTGGCTTCATGGTGGACACGAGAGCTCAATACTCGGTCCTTAGTCGAAAAGACAGACCGATGTCTAAAAAGACCAGCTGGGTACAAGGGGCCACCGGGATTAAACGATATAGATGGACTACTAAACGTCAAGTGAACTTGGGGGCCCAGCAGGTGACCCACTCTTTTCTTGTGATACCAAAATGCCCAGCACCCTTGTTCGAAAGAGACTTACTATTTAAAGTCAATGCCCAAATTCACTTTGACCACGGAGAGATATCAGTTCTAGATGGGACCGGACATCCCATACAAGTTTTGTCTCTGGCATTGAGGGACGAATACAGACTGTATCAGCCAAAGCCGCTCATGGCCATTGACCCCAATGTACAATCTTGGGTCCAAAAATACCCTCTAGCCTGGGCAAAAACTGCGGGGGTAAGACTAGCCAAGCAGAGGCCTCCCATCATTGTCAAACTTAAATCGGACGCCACCCCTATCCGGGTAAAACAATACCCTTTGAGCCTAGAAACCCAGCGAGGAATCGCACCACATATACAATGGCTTCTGGAGGCAAAAATTCTTAAACGGTGCCGATCTCCAAGGAATACTCCTTTGTTACCTGTAAAAAATGCCAGGGGGAATGGACTTTAGGCCTGTGCAAGATCTTCGTGAAGTCAACAAATGGGTAAATGATATACATCCAACCATCCATAACCCGTACACCCTTTTAAGTGGCCTCCCGCCAGACTATGTCTGGTATACTGTCCTGGACTTAAAAGATGCCTTTTTCAGTTTACCCTTGGCCTCCTTGAGCCATAAGATCTTCACATTCAAATGGATAAAAAAAGGCAGCCAGACCTCAAGACAGCTAACTTGGACTCGACTTCCACAAGGCTTCAAAAATTCACCAACGCTATCCAATGAGCCTCTGGGTAAAGACCTCCATGAGTACCGGGTTGATCACCCCAACATTGTCCTATTGCAGTATGTTGATGATCTTATGCTAGCCGCAACCACTGAGGAAGCATGCCTAAAAGCAACAGGCAACCTCCTTCAAACTTTGGGGACCTTGGGGTACTGGGCTAGTGCAAAAAAGGCCCAAATTGCTAAGCAAAAAGTCATATACCTAGGGTATAAAATAAAACAAAGACGGAGATGGCTGACGCAGGCCATAAAAGAGGTCATATTGCAGATCCCTGAGCCGGCAACTCCTCAACAAGTGAAAAAATTCCTTGGGACTATTGGGTATTGCCAGCTATGGATCTTGGGATTTGCTGAAAAGGCCCGGCCACTATATGAAAAAAAAAAAAAAAAAAAAACAAACTGGACTTGGATGAGCCAATAAAACAGGCTTTTCAAGAACCCAGACAGGCTCTGCTAGAAGCCCCAGCCCTTGCTCTCCCTGACCCGTCCAAGCCCTTCCAATTGTTAGTAGATAAAAAAACGGGAAATGGGAAAAGGAGTCTTGACACAGCAATGGGGGCCTTGGAGGTGACCAGTGGCCTACCTATCCAAACGACTGGACCCAGTGGCTGCGGGGTGGCCACCTTGCCTCCGAATCATTGCCGCTACTGCCCTCCTGGTCCATGATGCTGACAAGCTGACTTATGGACAGCAACTCCTGGTCTACACTCCCCATGCCATCGAAGGGATTCTGAAGCAGCCACCGGGTAAATGGATCTCTAATGCCCGTTTGACCCATTATCAGGCTTTGCTGCTGGACACCCCACGGATACACTTCCAGACGCCCTGCTTCCTGAACCCGGCCACTCTCTTACCCAACCCGGAGGAAGACAGCCCCCTCCACGATTGTATTGAGATATTGGCTGAGACGACGGCAATACGAAAAGACCTAACAGATGTGCCTTTAAATAACAGTGAGCTGATATGGTTTACAGATGAAAGCAGTTTTATAAAAGATGGACAGAAAAAGGCTGGAGCTGCAATAGTTGATGACTCTGGAAAGATAATATGGGCTGAAGCCCTTCCCCCAGGTACCTCTGCCCAAAAAGCGGAACTAATAGCCTTAATACAGGCTCTGGAGAGGGCAAAAGGAAAAGAGTCACTATTTATACCAACAGTCGGTATGCATTCGGCACCGTACACATCCAGGGCCCAATATATAAAGAGCGGGGATTTTTGACAGCCGAGGAAAAAAAAGTTAAAAACCTGCCTGAAATCCACAGACTCTTAACAGCCGTCCAACAGCCTCAAACAATGTCAATAGTACATGTCCCTGGACATCAAAAGGGAAGAGACATTAAGGCTCAAGGCAACCGAGCCGCTGATATGGCGGCTCATGAGGCGGCTAACAGGGACTGCACAGCCCCTATACTAACTGTGGGGCTGCCACCCCCAGGTATGGGAACCTTGCCCCCAACCCCCAAGTATTCCTCTTCTGATCTCAATTGGATTCAAAAAATGCCAGCCCTCAGGAGGGCGAAGACGGATGGTATCGGGACCAAGATGACAACTTGATACTTCCCACCAACTTGGGTCAACACCTCTGTACGCACCTACATCTGACCACCCATCTAGAGAAAAAAAGACTCTAATCCTCTTACAGACAGCACGTTTGCAGTTTCCCCGACAACAGGCGACTGTACGAGACATAGTCCAGGCCTGCAAAGCGTGCCAGATGATGAAGCCAGAAAAAGGACAGCATACGGGAATGAGGTACCGGGGAAAGAGGCCAGGGCAACACTGGGAGGTAGATTTTACAGAGGTAAGACCAGGCAAGTATGGATACCGTTATCTGTTAGTTTTGGTGGATACTTTTTCTGGGTGGGTGAAAGCATTCCCTACTAAGAAAAAAAGAGCAGTGACAGTAGCTAAAAAGATCCTAAAAGAAATAGTACCTAGATTTGGGCTGCCAGTGACTATTGGCTCTGATAACGGGCCTGCCTTTGTGGGTCAGATTGTACAGGGACTGGCCCCCGCTCTGGGGACCAAATGGAAGCTACATTGTAAATACAATCCCCAGAGCTCAGGACAGGTTGAGAGGATAAATCGGACTCTAAAAAAACTTTGGCAAAATTGGCAGTAGAGACTGGCGGGGACTGGGTGACTCTCCTTCCCTTCGCCCTCTTCCATGCGCGTAATACCCCCTACAAGCTGGACTTAATCCCTTTCAAAGTTATGTATGAGAAGCCCCCTCCCATATGCTCTATCTTTAAAAGTAAAAAGCCCCACTATGTGCCTAGGTGGCCAATATTACAAGACTAAATAAGACAAATTAGATTGTGTTTGAGACAGAAGATGGTGGGTTTGTTCACACATCGGGCTAACTCCATGTTTACATGCATCAGTTTTTAATCAAAACAGAGAGTTCTGTATAATAGTGACTGTAATGCCCCAAATCCTGTACCACCCTAAAAAGATAATGTACGACTACTGGGCCCAAAAACAAACACCTGGCTCATTACGTTTAGAAAAGAGCATATTAATACAGTTCAACTATTTGTGCTTAGACAGCAATATCAAACTGTACCCCCAAACAAAGAGGAAGATTCCTCTATATGATCTAAAGACGGGGGGAATGTTACAACCTCACCAGAGCCATGACAGGCTCAGAGAGGTGCACTAGGCCAAAAATAATCCCTGAGTCATGCTTCTGGGGCTTCCGGGGATGGTAACTCTGGCCAATCAGAGAGATGGTAACTCTGGCCAATCAGAGATGATAACGCTGGCCAATCAGAGGGATGATGACTGGCCAATCAGTAAATACCAGGAAACCCCTGCAGCCAATCAACCCTTGCCAACTCCCTGTCTTTGTTCTAAACTTATAAATACTGCTGTAAATCTGGGCTCGGGGCTCTCGTCAAGACTCCACTGCGCTGGATGAGACGGGAGCCCTGGCTCGAGCTGGCAATAAAACCCCTTTATGCTTTTGCATTGCTGTGGACATCTTATTCTCTCAGTTTTGGGGACTGGGACTCTGGGCATAACAATGGGAAGAACTGACTCATTGGGAAAGACCTTGATGCTGGGAAAGATTGAAGGCGGGGGGAGAAGGGGACGACAGACGATGAGATGGTTGGATGGCATCACTGACTCAATGGACAGGAGTTTGAGCAAGCTCTGGGGGTTGGTGATGGACAGGGAGGCCTGGCATGCTACAGTCCATGGTGTCGCAGAGAGTCGGACACGGCTGAGCGACTGACCTGAACTGAAGCAAAAATGTGCATAGGAATGTTCGCAACAGAATAGTGTTATTCATAATAACCACAAAGAGCAAAATAAAGCCAAAACAAGCAAGGGAAAGGAAATAATAAAGAAGAGAAGTCCATGACACTGAAATCAGAAAATCAATTTTTTAAAAAAATCACGCAACCCAAGAGCTGGTTCTTTGAAAACTTTAGTACAATTGATAACGTTCTAGTACGAATGATTTAAAACGACAGAGAAACACAACTTAACCTGCCGGGAGCCAGCGTGAGGAATCCCACCCGTGACAAGGTCATGCGGAAGGAAGCCTGACAAAACCCAAGGACGTGATCGGCTTCAGGGATTCCCCCTGGAAATTCCTGAGCATCCACTCGCCAAGACCAGAATCTGCCTGCTTTACTGTGTTATGCTTTCCACCTACTCTTCTGTCATTAACCGGGGACTGTCCCCCCACCACCTTTTTCTGGAAAAAATTAGAGCTTTTAGATAATAAATCTCCTGGGCATAATACGAGTGTTTCAATCCAAAAACCCCTCTGATGGCTTTTTAGTCTGCCTACAGGACTCCTACAGCTGCGCATGTGATTGTTTGAGGCCTCCTGACTGCGGGAGGCACAGGAAGCTTAAAGCATCCTAGGAATGTAGGGGCTTCTGAGGAGTCAAAATCATTAGAATAGGACTGATTAAAGGTTTCATTTGTTGAGCCAATACTTGCTGCCAAATTTTCATATCCTCTATTTTTAGATATAGTTGGTATATAGAAAAACAGGCAGCAGACCTGGTATTAGCAACATTAGATCTTTGAGTTAAGTACTTTCTTTGTTATAACCCACTGCACCTTTCTTCTACAGGAAGGTAACTTTATTTAGTACTTTGAGGGTGATGCAGAGTAAAGAAAAAACACTTCTAGGGAAAAGGAGTTTTCTGGTTGATAGACAATTACCCAGGAAGAGAGCCATAAAAATGTTAACAAGCCTCTTGGCCAGAAGATAATGTAAACCACCTGAGACCTTTTGTATACGGGAGGGTATGCAAAAAGAAAGCCTTGTCTCAGTGAGGGTCAGGACTGCTGCCCCTGCATAACTCTATTACTTTATGAACAACTTGGGGTATATAAGCTGATTTTGAAAAATAGATTTTGGAGTCTTGCACCGATGCTGGGCTTCCCCATGTCGTTCTTTTCTCTTACCGGCTGAATTCCCATCTGGAGCAGGGAGGCTCACCACGTCTACTTATTTGTCCCGGCTCCTAAGATCCATAAGAGAGAGAGCCCAAGGCGGGGCACTCTCCGATATTCAAACAGACGCCGGTGGCCTGGCGTGGATGGTGCAAGTTCCTTGTCTGGAGTTTTATTAGTTTTCCCAGTAAGCCAAGTTATTCAGCCTCCTTTCCTCCGCCTAAATTTTCCTACTAGACTATTTCTTTCTAATCTAATCTTATATCTCTAAATACCTAAGTTTTCCTCGCCAACGCCGTCCTCGCTTCGAATTCCCTGGATCCACCGGGGCTGGACCCCGGCATTAACCAATATCAAGAATGAAAAAGAGGATATCACTAGAGACTGTACCAACATTAAAAATATAAGAAGGAAGGACTTCCCTAGCGGCCCAGTGGTTAAGAATCCGCCTGCCAATGCAAGGGACACAGGTTCGATCCCTGGTCCAGGAAATTCCCTCATGCTTCACAGTGACATGCCCGTGTGCCACAACTACTGAAGCCCACACACTCTACAGCCCAGGCTCTGCAACAAGAGAAGCCACCACAATGAAAAGCCTAAAACAAACAGTAGCCCCCACGCTCTGCAACTAGGCAAAGACTGCACGCAGCCATGAAAACCCAGCACAGCCAACACTAACTTTCACTTTCCAATAAAAATGTTAAAAATACCTAAGTAATATTACAAACAACTCTAGGCATATACACCAGACAATTCAGATGAAGTAGACCAATTCCTCAGAAGTCAGACTGCCAAAACTCACCCAAGATGAAACTGATAATCTGAACAGTCCTATAACTATTCAACAAATTGAATTTGTAGTTTAAAATCTCCTGAAAAAAGATATTCAGGCCTGATGTTTTCATTGGTAAAATCTAACAATTTTAAAAGAATACCAATTCTACACAATCTCTTCCAGAAAACAGCAGAGAACTAATCCAAACAAATTCTATGAAGGCCGGATTACTTAATATTCAGTTCAGTTCAGTCGCTCAGTCGTGTCCAACTCTTGGAGACCCCGTGGATTGCAGCAAGCCAGTATCCCTGTCCATCAGCAACTCCCAGAGTTTCCTCAAACTCATGTCCATTGAGTTGTTGATGCCATCCAACCATGTCCTCCTCTGTCGTCCCCTTCTCCTCCTGCCTTTAATCTGTCCCAGTATCAGTCTTTTCAAATGAGTCAGCTCTTCGCATCAGCTGGCCAAAGTATTGGAGTTTCAGCTTCAACATCAGTCCTTCCAGTGAATATTCAGGACTGATTTCCTTTAGGATGGACTGGTTGGATCTCCTTGCTGTCCAAGGGATTCTCAAGAGTCTTCTCCAACACCACAGTTCAAAAGCATCAATTCTTCGGCACTCAGTTTTCTTTCCCGTTCAACTCTCACATCCATACATGACTACTGGAAAAACCATAGCTTTGACTAGACGACCTTTCTTGGCAAGTATGCCTCTGCTTTCTAATACGCTCTCTAGGTTGGTCATAACTTTTCTTCCAAAGAGTATGTGTCTTTTAATTTCATGGCTGCAGTCACCATCTGCAGTGATTTGGCAGCCCCCAAAAATAAAGTCTGTCACTGTTTCCCCATTTATTTTCCATGAAGTGATGGGACCAGATGCCATGGAATGTTGAAATGATCTGAATAAGAAAATGATCTTCTTTTCTGAATGTTGAGCCTCAAGCCAACTTTTTCACTCTCCTGTCTCTTTCATCAGGAGGCTCTTTAATTCTTCTTCACTTTCTGCCATAAGGATGGTGTCATCTGCATATCGGAGGTTATTTATATTTCTCCCGGCAATCTTGATTCCAGCTTGTGCTTCCTCCAGCCAGCGTTTCTCATGATGTACTCTGCATAGAAGTTCAATAAGCAGGGTGACAATATACAGCCTTGACGTACTCCTTTTCCCATTTGGAACCAGT
The DNA here is from genome assembly GCF_023091745.1 of Budorcas taxicolor. Classification (NCBI taxonomy): domain Eukaryota; kingdom Metazoa; phylum Chordata; class Mammalia; order Artiodactyla; family Bovidae; genus Budorcas; species Budorcas taxicolor. Next base: position 42,956,110 of record NC_068911.1, on the reverse strand, counting down.
CTGTTGTTCCATGTCCAGTTCTAACTGTTGCTTCCTGACCTGCATACGGATTTCTCAAGAGGGAGGTCAGGTGATCTGGTATTCCCATCTCTTTCAGTTGTGATTCACATAGTCAAAGGCTTTGGCATAGTCAATAAAGCAGAAATAGATGTTTTTTTCTGGAACTCTCTTGCTTTTTTGATGATCCAACGGATGCTGGCAATTTGATCTCTGGTTCCTCTGCCTTTTCTAAAACCAGCTTGAACATCTGGAAGTTCATGGTTCACATACTGTCGAAGCCTGGCTTGGAGAATTTTGAGCATTACTTTACTAGCCTGTGAGATGAGTGCAACTGTGCAGTAGTTTGAGCGTTCTTTGGCATTGCCTTTCTTTGGGATTGGAATGAAAACTGACCTTTTCCAGTTCTGTGGCCACTGCTGAGTTTTCCAAATTTGCTGTCATATTGAGTGCAGCACTTTCACAGCATCGTCTTTTAGGATGTGAAATAGCTCAAGTGGGATTCCATCACCTCCACTAGCTTTGTTCGTAGTGATGCTTCCTAAGGCCCACTTGACTTTGCATTCCAGGATGTCTGCCTCTATGTGAGTGACCATACCATCGTGATTATCTGGGTCATGAAGATCTTTTTTGTATAATTCTTCTGTGTATCCTCACCACCTCTTCTTAATATCTTCTGCTGCTGTTAGGACCATACCATTTCTGTCCTTCTGGAGCCAAACAATCTTGCTATTCCAAAGAATATCAAGGAGAGATAGGAAAGCCATCCTCAGTGATCAGTACAAAGAAATAGAGGAAAACAATAGAATGGGAAAGACTAGAGATCTCTTTAAGAAAATTAGAGATACCAAGGGAACATTTCATGCAAAGATGGGATAAATAAAGGGCAGAAATGGTATGGACTGAACAGAAGCAGAGGATATTAAGAAGAGGCGGCAAGAATACACAGAACAACTCTGTAATATTAAAGCAGAACAAAAGTGTGTTAGTCACTCAGTCATATCTGACTCTCTGCGATCTCGTGGACTGTAGCCCGACAGTCTCCTCTGTCCATGGAAAGCTCCAGACAAGAATACTGGAGTGGGGTGCCATTCCCTTCTCCAGGGGATCTTCCTGACCCAGGGATGGAACCTGTGTCTCCTGCATTGCAGCCAGATTCTTTACTGTCTGAGTCACCAAGAAAGCCCAACAAAGATAATACAAAAGATGAAAACTATAGACTAATACCACCCCCTTAAAAAATGCAAAAATCCTTCATAAAATAGTAGGAAATCAAGTCCAAAAATATATTAAAAGTATTACACAACACCACAACTTAGTAGGATTTGTTCCAGAAATCCAAAGCTGGTTTAGTATTCTAACATCAATGTAATCCACCAAATCAACAGGCTAACATAACGAAGAGAAAAATCACATGATCATACCAAATGATGCAGAAACAGCATTCATGATGTTAAAAGTTTTCAGCAAACTATAGAAAGTAACTTCTTCAACCTGATAAAGTATATAATAAAACACCCTATAGGAAACATCATACTTTGTGGTGAAACACTGGATTTCTATCTTCAATGTTGGAAACAAGGGAAGAATGCCTAGTCCCACCACTCAAATTCAGCAGAGTACTAGAAGTCCCATCAGCACAAAACAAGAAAAGGAAATAAAAAGTGTGGAGACTGGAAAAAGAAACCTGTCCCTGTTTGCATGTGACATTACTGTCTACATAGAACATCCCAAGGAATCTCAGAAAAAAATTTTAAATTAATAACAGCAACAAAAAACTAATAAAATTTAGTAGTCCTAGAATGAGTACGTTCAACAAGGTTGCAGAATACGAGAAAAACATACCTAAAAATTTAATTTCTGTACACAATTGTGTTTTTATATATAATGAACATGTAGAAACAAAATTAAAACAATACATTTATTTTTTAACAAAGAAACACCTGCGTATATACTTAACAAAACATATATGTCTTCTGTGCTGAAAACTATAAAATGCTGATGTCATTAAGGAAGATATAAATAAATGAACAGATATATGTTTTATTAGTTTGCTAGGGCTGTTATAACAAAGTCCCTCAAACTGAGTGGCTTAACCAACAGAAATTGATTGTGTCACATTTCTGGAAGCTAAAAGTCTGAGATCAAGGTGCTCCAGAGGATATGCCCTCTAAAGGTGATAGGGCAAGATATGTTCCAGGTATCTTTCTCAGTTTCTAGTAGCTCCTTGCCTTGTGGCAGCACAAACCTAACCTTCACACAGCATTCTCTCCATGCTTCTACACGTATCTTCCCTCTATGTGCACCTGTGTCCAAAATTACCTTTTACAAAGATATCTGTCATCCTGGAACACGAGTCCCTCACTACTTCAGTATAAATCTATCTTAACTAATAACATTTAGAATGACCCTATTTTCAAACAAGGTCACATTCTGAGGTACTGGAGGTTAGGGCTTATTAGGGGGGCTCAAGGACTCCCCTGATGGCGCAGACAGTGAAGGATCTGCCTGCAATGCAGGAGACCCAGGTGCAATCCCTGATCGTGAAGATCCCCTGGACAAGGGAATGGCTACCCACGCCAGCATTCTTCCCTGCAGAGAATTCCATGGACAGAGGAGCCTGACGGGCTACAGTCCATGGGCTCACAGAGAGTCAGACACGACCAAGCGGCTAACACTTTCACTTTTCAGGGGGACTCAAGTCAATCCATAACAGCACTGTTTATGGATTGGAGATTCAACATCTGACCTCTAGATTTAATAACATTTCTGTCAAAATTCAGTAACACTTTTAGTAGTTAAAGACAAGCTGAGTCTAGATTTAATATGGAAAAAAAGTAGAATAAATGAAACAATTTTGAAAAATAACTGGGGAAAATCTTACTATCCAATTTTAAGACTTACTGTATCAGTTCAGTTCAGTTCACTTCAGTTGCTCAGTTGTGTCCGACTCTTAGCAACCCCATGAATTGCCGCACGCCAGGCCTCCCTGTCCATCACCAACTCCCGGAGTTCACTCAGACTCACATCCATCCAGTCAGTGGTGCCATCCAGCCGTCTCATCCTCTGGCATCCCCTTCTCCTCCTGCCCCCAACCCCTCCCAGCATCAGAGTCTTTTCCAATGAGTCAAATCTTCACACGAAGTGGCCAAAGTATTGGAGTTGCAGCTTTAGCATCAGTCCTTCCAAAGAACACCCAGGACTGATCTCCTTTAAAATGGACTGGCTGGATCTCCTTGCAGTCCAAGGGACTCTCAAGAATCTTCTCCAAAACCACAGTTCAAAGGCATCAATTCTTCGGCGCTCCAAAAATCAAGACACTGTGGATTGGTGGTGAAACAGGCACAAAGATCAACAAGAAAGAATAGAGAACCCAAATATAAACCTATACAAGGACAGATAACTGATTTTTGAGGAAGAAGCAAAAGCAGTTCAATGGTGGAAGGATAGATAGCCTTTCCAACAAATTGCGCTGAAGCTAGTGGATATTCACAGGCAAAGAAATGAAACTCACTTTATACAAATTAACTCAAAATTGATCATAGATTTAAATGTGAGACATAAAGCTATAAAACTTCAGAGAATTTGCAGTCCCACTGAAGAATTCTTATAAATGACACCAAAAACGCAGGCCCTAAAAGGAAAAAAACTTGGCAAACTGGACTTTGTTAAAATTTAAGACTTCTATTCTCCTAGACTTTGTTAAAAGGATGAACAAGCAAGCTATAGACTAGAATAAACTATTTATAAACTACATTCCCAACGAAGGATTTGTATCTAGAATATATAAAGAACTCTCAAAGCTCAAAAGTAAAAAACAATTCAACTGAAAATGAACAATAGACATGAACAGACATTTCATCAAAGAAGATGTATGAATGGCACATGAAAAGATGTTCAATATTATTAGTCATAAGGGAAATGCAAATTGAAATCACGTAAGATATCACATCATCTGAGAAAAGCTGAATAAAAAATAGTGAAAATACCAAATGGTGGTAAGAATGCTGAGAACATACGTCTCTCGTACACTGCTGGTAGAATGTAAAACGGTAGAATTTCTATGGAAAATAGTTGAGTAGTGTCTTAAAAATTCAAATACATGCTTATCATGTAACCCAGCAATCACACTCCTGGGCATTTATTTACACGAAAGGAAAATTTATGTCTGCACAAAAACCTGTACATGAATGTTCAGAGCAGCTTTATTTGTAATAGCAAAAGCCGGAAACAACTCAGTCTCCTTCAGTGGGTGATTAAAGAAACTGCAGAACATCTCTATCACGGCATACTACTCAGCAACTAAAAGCAGTCACTGCTGGTACATGAAGTAACTTGGATGGGTCTCAAGGGTATTACGCTAAGCAGATCAGTGGAACAGAATATAATCTAGAAATAATATATATGAGAGCTCAGTATATGACATATCAGCATTCTAATTCAGTGAGGAAGATAGTTTCGCATGGATAGTGTTGACACAACTGCCTACTCACATGGAAGAAAACAAAATTAAGACCTCACTTCAACACAGCTACTACAATTAATTCCAGATGACTTTTACATATAAATAGTTAAAAAACAATAAAAACATAATAAAATTAGAATAACTGAACATTGAGGATGATTCTTTTGGAAGGCAGGAAGCCTTCCTTAAGTCATTAAGGATAAAGTAAATAGATCGGCTTTTATAAAAATTAAGAATTTTCCTATGGCAGAGATACTATTAAGTTCAGAAGACAAATAATATCCTATGATTTAATAACTCACTATTTATTCCACACTTACCAGATAAAAGTTATTCTCTGAAAATATGAAAAAGACAACCCAAATAATAACTATGCAAAAGATATGGACAATTCATCAAAGAGGAAATACAAATTGCCAATGAACATATGAAACAACCGATGGGGAAAAAATAAAAATAAAACAACATGTCATTTTCATCTATCAGATGGGCAAAAATCAAAAAGAATAATAACATCCAGACCTGATAACTGGATGCAGGAAACACAACTAGCAGAAGTGTTCATGTCTACCAGGTGGCAGAAAATGATTTGGCAAGGTGTGTTTAAATTCAAAATATACAAAACTTTTACCAGTGATCCCAGTTTGGGAACTTCATGCAACAGAAATAAAAGTATGAGTGTGTAAAAAAAAAAAAAAAGATTATACACTGCATGAAGCTATTATATAACATTCTCGACAAAATTATAGGGACAGAGAACAAATTAGTGGTTGCCTGGGAATAGGAAAGGGTGGTAGGGAGAAAGGAAGCACAAGAAAGATGTGGTGATAAAAACAGTTCTGTATCGTTTTGGTGTTTTGTCTTGTTTTCGCCACGCTGCGGATCTTGTGGGACCTCAGTTCCCCAACCAGGGATCTGAACTCATGCCCCCTGCAGTGGAAGCACAGAATCCTAACCACTGGACTGCCAGGGAATTTCCACAGTATCTTAACCAAAGTGATGGTTACATGAACTTATACATGTGATAAAAATGCAAAGACAATAAAAATACATGTACATGTGCCTATCCAGACACAAAAATGGGTACATGTAAAAACGGGTGAAATATGATAAAGGGCTCAAGAGTATACCTATGGTAACCTTCCTTTTTATTTTTAGATCACCTGTGCCTTTAATTTTTATTTATTTATCTGGCTGTGCTGGGTCTTCACTGCTGAGTGCAGCCTTTCTCTAGCTGCAGTGAGTGGGGGCTACTCTCTAGTTGCGGTGTGCGGGCTTCTCATTGCAGCGGCTTCTCTTGTTGCAGAACACAGACTCTAGGGCATAGAGGCTTCAGTAGTTGCGGTACATGGGCTGAGCTGTCCCGAACCATGTGGGATCTTCCTGGATCAGGGATCAAACTGGTGTCCCCTGTACTGGCAGGAGGATTCTTAACCACTTGACCACTAGGGAAGTCCAAGGTCCCAGTTTTGATGCTAATGGCTACATAAGATAGCAAGACACCGTGCCCCCGCTCCCGCCCCCGGTGAAACTAGCTACAGATATAGAATTTCTACACTACTTTACTTTCCTGAGCTGCTGCTGCTGCTGCTAAGCTGCTTCAGTTGTGTCCAACCCTGTGTGACCCCATAGATGGCAGCCCACCAGACTCCCCCGTCCCTGGGATTCTCCAGGCAAGAACACTGGAGTGGGTTGCCATTTCCTTCTCCAGTGCATGAAAGTGAAAAGTGAAAGTGAAGCCACTCAGTCACGTCTGACTCGTAGCCACCCCATGGCCTGCAGCCTACCAGGCTCCTCCATCCATGGGGTGTTCCAGGCAAGAGTACTGGAGTGGGTTGCCATTGCCTTCTCCCTTAAGGAGAAGCTTAGGCATTTTAAAGCTTAGGGATTCCCTGGTGGTCCAGTGGTTAAGAATACACCTTGTAATGCAAGGGACATCAGTTCTATCCCTGGTCTGGGAAGATCCCACATGCCACAGGGCAACTGAGCCAGAGGACCACAACTAATGAGCCCGAGCTCTGGAGCCTGCAAGTTGCAACTATTAAGCCCACGCCCCACGACCACTGAAGCCTACGCACTTTCGAGCCTGTGCCCTGAAACAAGAGAAGCCGCTGCAACCGAGAAGCTCTTACACCACAACTAGAGAGAGACTCTGCACAGCAACAAAGACCCAGTGCCACCAAGAAAAAAAAAATTCAAAGCTTAAAAATGCATCATATTCACATGCTGATGAGGTATGTATAGACATCATACATACAAGCATATGTATGCTTTAAGGAAGTCTCAAACTTGCTTAGTCCTCAACTAATCTGATATTGATATGTTACCACGTTAGTAAAGCCTCCATTTGTGAGCCCCATCATGAATTATAAAACTGACTTGAAGCACCATTTTGTGCTGCTTGCACTGAGTATAAGGCTTTAAGTGTATGCTCTGCCACTCACTAGCTGTAAGTATCTTGTGCTGTGTCTCAGCTAGCATCGATGGACACTCACTACCGGCTGGGCAGTGCTGTAAGTGCCTCACACACCTAACTTCATCTTCTCAACAATCCCCTAAGGCAGGTACTATCATTAGTCATACCATTTTATAATAAATGTGAAGAAAAGAAGACACAGAAAGTTAAGTAGCTCACCGAAGATCACATAGCTACAAAGACAGTCCCAAGAGTTAAACCTTGGCATTCTTATCCAGAGCCCTTGAGCTTATTAACCAGTTTGTTCTCTGTAACCTCTCTGAATTTCAGCTTTTCCTCTATAAAATGGTGTTAATATATATAGATGTATTAAGGAGATCAAACCAGTCCAGTCAATCCTAGAGGGAATTAGCCCTGAATATTCACTGCAAGGACTGATGCTGAAGCTGAAGCTCCAATACTTTGGCCACCTGATGTGAAGAGCTGACACACTAGCAAAGACCCTGATGCTGGGAAAGACTGAGGGCAGGAGGAGAAGGAGATGACAGAGGATGAGATGACTGTATGGCATCACAGACTCAATGGAGATGAGTTTCAGCAAATTCCGGGAGATGGTGAAGGACAGGGAAGCCTGGCATGCTGCAGTCCATGGGGTTGCAAAGAGTCGGACACAGCTTAGCGACCGAACAACAACAACATATACAAATAAGAATATATGAAATAGGAGACAGCACCTAGTACATGACAGCTTAAAAAGATTAGGAAAGAGTTACAAATTAATAAAGCTGCAGAAGGCCTATTTGATGGGCACCAGGAACCCTGCTCAATTCCCTGTGCTCAAGTATCAAGTGAAAAGTCAACTGTCAACTGTAATGGTGTTTTTAAAAAGCAAAACAAAACATGCATTAAACTCGAAATCACAATTCTGGGTGAAAGAAAACAGACATAAAAAAGGAGATACTATATGTACATTCATATAAAACTCTAGCTGTCTGGGGAGGCCTTACAAATAGCTGTGAAGAGAAGAGAGGCGAAAAGCAAAGGAGAAAAGGAAAGATATAAGCATCTGAATGCAGAGTTCCAAAGAATAGCAAGAGGAGATAAGAAAGCCTCCCTCATCGATCAATGCAAAGAAATAGAGGAAAACGACAGAATGGGAAAGACTAGAGATCTCTTCAAGAAAATTAGAGATACCAAGGGAACATTTCATACAAAGATGGGCTCGATAAAGGACAGAAATGGTATGGACCTAACAGAAGCAGAAGATATTAAGAAGAGGTGGCAAGAATACACGGAAGAACTGTACAAAAAAGATTTTCACGACTCAGATAGTCATGATGATGTGATCACTAATCTAGAGCCAGACATCTTGGAATGTGAAGTCAAGTGGGTTTTAGAAAGCATCACTACGAACAAAGCTAGTGGAGGTGATGGAATTCCAATTGAGCTGTTTCAAATCCTGAAAGATGATGCTGTGAAAGTGCTGCACTCAATATGCCAGCAAATTTGGAAAGCTCAGCAGTGGCCACAGAACTGGAAAAGGTCAGTTTTCATTCCAATTCCAAAGAAAGGCAATGCCAAAGAATGATCAAACTACCACACAATTGCACTCATCTCACATGCTAGTAAAGTAATGCTCAAAATTCTCCAAGCCAGGCTTCAGCAATACGTGAACCGTGAACTCCCTGATGTTCAAGCTGGTTTTAGAAAAGGCAGAGGAACCGGAGATCAAATTGCCAACATCACTGGATCATGTAAAAAGCAAGAGAGTTCCAGAAAAACATCTATTTCTGCTTCATTGACTATGCCAAAGCCTTTGACTGCGTGGATCACAATAAACTGTGGAAAATTCTGAAAGAGATGGGAATACCAGACCACCTGACCTGCCTCTTAAGAAATCTGTATGCAGATCAGGAAGCAACAGTTAGAACTGGACATGGAACAACAGACTGGTTCCAAATAGGACAAGGAGTACGTCAAGGCTGTATATTGTCACCCTGCTTCTTTAACTTCTATGCAGAGTACATCATGAGAAACGCTGGACTGGAAGAAGCACAAGCTGGAATCAGGATTGCCAGGAGAAGTATCAATAACCTCAGATATGCAGATGACACCACCCTTCTGGCAGAAAGTGAAGAGGAGCTAAAAAGCCTCTTGATGAAAGTGAAAGAGAAGAGCGAAAAAGTTGGCCTAAAGCTCAACATTCAGAAAACAAAGATCATGGCATCCGGTCCCATCACTTCATGGGAAATAGATGGGGAAACAGTGGAAACAGTGTCAGACTGTATTTTGGGGGGCTCCAAAATCACTGCAGATGGTGACTGCAGCCATGAAATTAAAAGGCGCTTACTCCTTGGAAGGAAAGTTATGACCAACCTAGATAGCATATTCAAAAGCAGAGACATTACTTTGCCGACTAAGGTCCGTCTAGTCAAGGCTGTTTTTCCAGTGGTCATGTATGGATGTGAGAGTTGGACTGTGAAGAAGGCTGAGCGCTGAAGAATTGATGCTTTTGAACTGTGGTGTTGGAGAAGATTCTTGAGAGTCCCTTGGACTGCAAGGAGATCCAACCAGTCCATTCTGAAGGAGATCAACCCTGGGATTTCTTTGGAAGGAATGATGCGAAAGCTGAAGCTCCAGTACTTTGGACACCTCATGAGCAGAGTTGACTCATTGGAAAAGACTGTGATGCTGGGAGAGATTGGGGGCAGGAGGAGAAGGGGACGACCCAGGATGACATGGTTGGATGGCATCACGGACTCAATGGACATGGGTCTGGGTGAACTCCAGGAGATGGTGATAGACAGGGAGGCCTGGCGTGCTGCGATTCATGGGGTCGCAAAGAGTCGGACACGACTGAGCGACCGAACTGAACTGAATATTAGTTCAGTGAGCTAGTTTGCAGAAATATGACTTTATCACAGGAGTATATTTATCTTAAGTCAAAGGGGAGCTCCTGGAGCAGCCCATAAAATCTGACTTTTCTTCAGGAAGTTCTTTGAACATTTCAAGGATCATGAATGGTTGTGAATTATACTCTGACTCAAAACTTTACAAACCAAATTCATCACAATTAATACTTTAAAATAAGCATTTTAAGGCATTCTTTTAAAGTGATCTAAAATGCACCAAAATCAATTAAAATTCTAAAAGCTTATTTTTTCTTAAAGTCAGAAATAACTAAATGCAGTTAATTCTCCACTACTTGTGTATTTTCTACATTTTTCGATTTAGAAGTTTCCTAATTCCTGGCTGGTTTCCCTATCACACGATAGGCTCTTCAGTCCACTTCACCAGTCTGCTCTTTGCTTAGGGAAAACCACCGTAATAATACTCAGCTAAATAGAAGAGAATAAGTCAGTCTGCTGGATAATGCATGTATCCTAAAAATAGAAGCCATGAGTTTAAAGAATAAATACAATCAAAGAAATTTCATTTCCTTAAATGCCTATCCACAAAATGTTAATCACTGTTACAAAAGGCGTATTATAGTATGCTCTTAAAAACAAAACAACACAAAACCCTGTCTTTCAAGGTCAATTCAAACATCATCTGCAACTGATCCTTTCCACACATGATCCTTCTCGTTGAATCTTCTCAGAACTATATGCCTATTATAGCATTTACCAAATTCTTCGTTAAGTTTCAGTCATTCAGATAAAAACATATGGAATAAATACTCTTAGACATTGCAACTGGGAGCTAGACAAAAAAGGACAGCTGGGATTTTTAAAAAAGTTTCTGTACTAATTTTACTATTTTTAAAATACAATGTGTTTCTTCCCGAAAAATCAGAAAACACAAACATTAAATGAAAAACACAGAAAACACAATAAATTGTGCTAATTCAAGAACAATCACTGTTGGTCTTGACAAAAATCTTTCCAGATCACTCACTCTACATGAACAGGAATACACTTCTTTTCTTCAACAAAAACAGGATGATACCATATATATTATTTTACTATCTCTTCCTATTTTTTTTCCTATTAATTAATGTATCAGATTTGGCTTCCCTGGTGGCTCAGTAGTAAAGAATCCACCTGCCAAGCAGGAGATGCTGGTTCAATCCCTGGGTCAGGGAGAGTCCCTGGAGGAGGAAATGGCAAACCCACTCCAGTATTCTTGCCTGGGAAATCCCACGGACAGAGAAGCCTGGAGGGATCCATCAAGTACAACCATTAGAATCTGACAGGCAAAGATGGAGATGAGATTATTTACGCAGAAAGAGAATGAGAGGTCTAGAGATAAGAAAGCTGGTTTGTTTATTCCTTTACTTTACTATACCTACTTACAAGTGTAAACACATACTGTCAAAGCTTCAAGTCACTTTGACCTTTCCCCGCTCCAAAAAAAAAAAAAAGGGGGGGGGGGGGCCAAGTAAAACACTGGTGTTCACAGGAATGTGGTATCTCTGGTACTCCTGTCAGGACTACCATTCCCAACAAACCCACAGCTGCCTACAATTCCAGGAGATCATGTGCTTGGGTACAGCTCTACAACCACAACCACGACTACCACCACCTCTTCTGGAATTCACAGTTTATGAAGTTCATTAACTCACTCATTTATTTAGCAGTTATTATGTGTTAGGTACTATGTTACCTGCTGGCCCTACAAAGATGAATAAGGACCTCAATAGCAAGTTCTGCTTTCAAAAGCAAATGTCCTGCAGTAGGAGCTGAACTAAAAAATGAGGACAACTTCGTACCCAATACAATGGCTATTATTCCAAAACAAAAGCCCAGAAAATAACTAGTGTTGGTGAGGATATAGAGATACTGGAACCCTTGTGCATCGCTAGCAAAAATGTAAAATGGAGCAGCTGCTATACAAAACAGTTCGGAGGTTCCTCAAAAAATTAAACAGAATTAAAATCTCTCTTCTGAGATTAACCCAAAAAAATTTAAAGCAAAGACTGGAACAAATATTTATACATCTGTATTCATAGCAGCTATATTCATAATAGCCAAAAAGTGGAAGGAACTCAAGTGTCTCATGAATGAATGCTTAAACTAAACGTTGGGCATAAATATACAATGAAATATTATTCAGTCTCAAAAAGGAAGGAAATTCTGACACTTGTTACGACATGGATGAACCTTGAAGACATTGTACAAAGTGAAATAAGCCAATCATAAAAGGACAAATATTTTATGATTTCACTTAAATGAGGTCCTGGAGTCGTCAAATTCAGAGAGAAAGAAAAAAAGTAGAATGGTGGCTGCCAAAGGTTGAGGGGAGGGGAGAACAGGGAATTATTGTTCAATAGGTATAGTGTTTCAGTTTCAGAAGCTGAAAAAGTAAGGGATAGTGGTAATGACATACCAAGGAGACTGTACTTAATGCCACTGAACTGCACACTTAAAAATGACTGGAATGGGGGAATTCCTTGGTGGTCTCATGGTTAAGACTCTGAAATTTCACTGCCGGGGACTGGGTGAATCCCTTGTTGAGGAATTAAGATCCCACAAACTGCATGGTATACCAAAAAACAAACAAGAAAAGATTCAAATGGTAAATTTTATGTTATATGTATTTCGCGTACATGCATGCTAAGTCACTTCAGTCATGTCCAACTCTTTGCAACACTATGGATTGTAGCCTGTCACACTCCTCTGTCCACTGGATTCTCCAGGCAAGAAAACTGGATTGGGAAGCCATGCCCTCCTCCAGGGGATCTCCCCGACCCTAAGATTGAACCCACATCTCCTGCATTGTCAGGCGGTTTCTTTACCACTAGTGCAACATGTATATTTTGCCACAATTTAAAAAAACATTCTGAGGAATATTATCTATAAGTGCTACTATGAAATAGCCAGGATATATTGTTAAGTAAAAAAAAGAATGTGGAGAAAACAAACAGTATGACACTATATCAAAAGAATGTGAAAGATTATATAAGCTACTCACAGATATTATACAGACATTTTCTACAATTACTGTAACTTTTAATGGAAGGATAAACAAAAAGCTTTGAAAAAAACAACTACCCCCAAGGGAAGGAAAGAATAAGGTTAGGATTCAGCTGGGAAAGAATCCACCTGCAGACTCTGGTTCAATTCCTGGGTCGGGAAGATCCCTTGGAGAAAGCATAGGCTATCCACTCCAGTATTCATGGCCTTCCCTGGTGGCTCAGATGGTAAAGAATTTGCCTGAAATTCGGGAGACCTGAGTTCGATCCCTGGGTTAGGAAGATCCCCTGAAGGAGGGCATGACTACCCACTCCAGTATTCTTGCCTGGAGGATCCCCATGGACACAGGAGCCTAACAGGCTACAGGCCATTCGATCTCAAAGAGTCAGACACAAATGAGTGACTAAGCACAAACACAGTCCAGAAACTAGACTCCTCTGAATGTCCCTTGTCGCAGATATCAAGTTTTTAAACATGATTATAAAATAAATTTAAATAAAAAAAATTTTAAGTCGTTCCTCAAAATCAAAATGAAAAACAAACCTAAACAATGTATTGAGTTAAAGCAAACAGAGGAGTGCTTAACTCTAAAACACAGCAATCTGACTGCACATCTTTGGGGAAATACATCCTAACGACGTAAGAAATACAAAGAAACCTTACAGTGTGTTCAGTAACGATACTGATATTATACTGAAATTATGTAATGTCTGCATATCTATCATAAGGTTTCAGTATAAGAAACAAAAATTCTAAAATATTAAATAAAAACTCTCCAATATTATCTAATTACAAGTTATCAGTATAAACTCATGCTGAACTTTCTTTCTGTAAAAAAGTATTTCCTAGCTCCATCTTTGAAGAGACCTATAAATAACTAACCTAGTATCAATAAGCATAGCACCCAGATAGCAGTGTGTAAAAAGCCGTGAAAATTCTTTCCAACTAAAAGGAACCAGCACTCACAAAAGAAAGTGATCATTCAAGTTCTGAGGCAGAATTTTACGAAATGAGGTTGGATCATACCAGAAAGCAAGGAAGCTATCAGAAACCACTAGGGGAGTATCGAAAACACTTAGGAGCGATCTTGAAGAGGTGCTCACTACCAAAGACAGAACAGACTGAGCCACAACAAAATACTAACTGCAATGGACGGAAACACACAGAATACGGTAAAAATCCATGGCTTCATAATGATACTTGAAAGGAGAACGATGATCTTTGAAAGGAGAAAGATCTCATTAGTCACTTTTGAAAGATTCTTATGGATCAATTTATTATCCTAAAAACAAAGGAGAACAGTTGCATACTTACTGTGTTTTTTATATAAACTGAACATAAGGGTAACTCAACAGTCCAATAATCAAAATGAGGAAGTTTCTGTTTCTAAAGTGATCTAGCTGAGAAATGAAGAATGACAGAATATCACCATTTGACAAACCCCTAATAAGATTCTTGACCTAGGGAAAGAGCGAAGGCTGCTAAAATTATACAGAGTAACAAGCAGATATTACAGTGCCTTGGAACTATTCTTTCAAAACAAAAACAGACAGAGGAACATGGTCAAAAACACCACAGGGATGCAAACAGCAAAATAAAGCCTGAGACAATCTGCAGGGCAAGTGTGTTACAAGAAAAAAGGACGATGGGAAACGGAAGGAGAAACTATAAATTAAGAGGCTTATCAGTTCAGTTCAGTCACTCAGTCCAACTCTTTGCAACCCCATGAATCGCAGCACGCCAGGCCTCACTGTCCATCACCAACTCCAGGAGTCTACCCAAATCCATGCCCATCGAGTTCATGATGTCATCAAACCATCTCATCCTCTGTCGTCCCCTTCTCCTCCTGCCCCCAATCCCTCCCAGCATCAGAGTCTTTTCCAATGAGTCAACTCTTCACATGAAGTGGCCAAAGTATTGGAGTTACAGCTTTAGCATCAGTCCTTCCAAAGAACACCCAAGACTGATCTCCTTTAGAATGGACTGGTTGGATCGCCTTGCAGTCCAAGGGACTCTCAAGAGTCTTCTCCAACACCACAGTTTGAAAGCATCAATTCTTCAGCACTCAGCTTTCTTTATAGGCCAACTCTCACATCTATACATGACCACTGGAAAAACCATAGCCTGGACTACACAGACCTTTGTTGGCAAAGTAATGTCTCTGCTTTCTAATATGCTGTCTAGGTTGGTCATAACTTTCCTTCTAAGGAGTAAGCGTCTTGTAACTTCATGGCTGCA
Organism: Budorcas taxicolor; assembly: GCF_023091745.1. Lineage (NCBI taxonomy): Eukaryota > Metazoa > Chordata > Mammalia > Artiodactyla > Bovidae > Budorcas > Budorcas taxicolor. Next base: position 42,941,079 of record NC_068911.1, on the reverse strand, counting down.
ATCACCATCTGCAGTGATTCTGGAGCCCAAAAAAACAAAGTCAGCCACTGTTTCCACCATGTCCCCATCTCTCTGCCATGAAGTGATGGGACCGGATGCCATGAGCTTAGTTTTCTACATGCTGAGCTTTAAGCCAACTTTTTCACGCTCCTCTTTCACTTTCATCAAGAGGCTCTTTAATTCTTCTTCACTTTCTGCCATAAGGGTGGTGTCATCTGCATATCTAAGGTGATTAATATTTCTCCCGGCAATCTTGATTCCAGCTTGTGCTTCCTGCAGCCCAGCGTTTCTCATGATGTACTCTGCAGAGAAGTTCAATAAGCAGGGTGACAATATACAGACTTGACGTACTCCTTGTCCTATTTGGAACCAGTCTGTTGTTCCATGTCCAGTTCTTCCTGATCTGCATACAGGTTTCTCAAGAGGCAGGTCAGGTGGTCTGGTATTCCCATCTCTTTCAGAATTTTCCAGTTTATTGTGATCCATACAGTCAAAGGCTTTGGCATAGTCAATAAAGCAGAAATAGATGTTTTTCTGGAACTCTCTTGCTTTCTCCATGATCCAGCGGATGTTGGCAATTTGATCTCTGGTTCTTCTGCCTTGTCTAAAACCAGCTTGAACATCCAGAAGTTCTCGGTTCACGTATTGCTGAAGCCTGGCTTGGAGAATTTTAAGCATTACTTAATTGTCAACATCTTTCTAGTACTTTCTCTCTAGGGTCACTTGGAAATGAAATTTGGAATAGAATTAACACTTCTGGATCATCTATTCTGCTTCACGCATTGTGCTAGCTACTTAAATCTCTCATTTAATCAAAGTATTTTTGTTATTAGTGCCTTTTCACAAATGATTTTCACAAAGATGTTGAAGTGAAGTAAAGTGACTCAGCCGTGTCCGACTCTTTGCGACCCCATGGACTGTAGCCTACCGGGCTCCTCTGTCCATGGGATTTTCCAGGCAAGAGTACTGGAGTGGGTTGTCATTTCCTTCTCCAGATCACAGAGATGTTAGCTGACTTAATTTCAAAGTCTGAAAGCTACTACGTGAAAGAGGCAAAAGTTAAACCCGAATTAGTATATAAATCTTTATGACTTATTTCTTACAACTCTATTTGCTTTCCAAAGGAGTTATACTGATTTTAAATGATACCAGAACCAAAGATAGTCCTCCTTCATTTTTTTGGTGAGAGAACTGGGTAGTTTTAATACTCAACAGGGACTACCATGCCAGGAACCAAATTCCTATATTAAACCAATACCCATTTTCATATATCTAATCTAACAGTCTATTATACCAAATCTCTCCTTACCAGTTAGACTGCGTGTAGTCAGTGGAAGAGCAGAAATATTTTATTCAACCTCTACAATATTTTCAAGTATTTGGACTATACAAGTTGCCCTCTATGTTTCAAAATCTATGAATAATCATCTTTCTACAAAATTTCCCAGATTTATGTTAGTTTACTTGGAAGTACTAAATCTTTGAATTTTACTATAAAATGAAGATTCCAAAACAAGTAGTATTCGATTTGCTGAAAGCACTGTAACAAAGGATTCAAGACTAAAATTAAAAAAAAAAACCTTTAAATTCTATGTATGATATAGCTACATTAATATTAGAATATGAGAACATGGTAAAAGCTATCACTTTAAGAGAACTTACTCCAAAAGTACTGTGCCAGATACTTTATAAACGCTTCATTTTGTATAAACGCTTCCTTTTGTATCTTCCAAAGTGTTAACTCTATTTTACAAGCAAAGTGACAATGGTAAGAAAGCTCAAGTAACTTGACCAAAGTAATACAGATAGAAAGTGGTAGCTGCTGCTGCAGTTTATACAATTCCAAAGCTTTTACCTCTTATTGTCACAGTTTGCTGCCCCCTAATTCCTATCTGGTAAACATATCTTTGCCCACAATTCTAAAACCGTTATTGAAACACATACAGACTTATTTAAACCTATTATTAACTATATCCATTAATTTGTCATAGCTTCTAAAGTAAAATAATTTAAAAGTGCCTAAAGAATTATCATTAGAAAAATTCAAGTAAGGCAACAGAGTTTCATGACGTCCTGAGAGGTCAAGAACAGATAATTCACACAACAAAACCTCTATCACTGCTTGGGAGTTACTGTTCTTAAATTGATGTAAAGATAGTAAGACCAGGATACCATCTTAAGTATTTAAGACAATGTCAATACTGTAAACCCACCAGCCTAAAGGCTGAACCAAAGAACCCATTTTCAAAATCATGTTACCTTTAATATTTACTAAGTGAATTATGAATATTATTCTTATAGTCTGCTCTTTAAAGTCTTATTATCAAATAACAGAAAAGATGTAACCATAACTTGGACAATTTAAACTTCTCAAAGGCTATTACTTCCCCAGTTCCGATGTTTCAAAGTTCTTCATAAAAGAATAATATCTGAAAACTAAGATGAGTAACATCCCCCAAACAGGAAATCTTCAGTCTATCAGAGTCTGAACCTAAATACATAACTTTTTAATGTGCAAGATGCAGTGAAAAATAACATGTTAGTTGTTCCTGTTGTTTAGCAGACACATTCATTAGACTGATTAAGGGCACCCCAAGAATCATTGTCTACGACCTGCCAAGTAATAGATGAAGCCTTCCCTCCACTGCTAAAACTGTCATCTGTTGGGCATAGTGATTCAGAAGTTTGGGCGTGAAGGCAGTGTTATAAGGCAAATCCTGGCACATCCTCAAGGTAATAGGCTCAAAGAAAACAAACTGTGCCCACCTATACGGCCCACAAACACAGTCAAGGGTCACAGAGAGAAGACGATCCAAGTCACAGCCATGCTTTCTTGATGGAATGGGATTCAGATGATCAGGCCTACTCAATATGCATTTTAGATCTTTGTACACCTGCAGGTCTCAGCTTGAAAGGACTTCTTCTATCTTACTGTTAAGTTCTTCAAACAGAATTACTCTTTGCACCGTCAGAGGTTTGTTAGCTTGGTCTCACAAAAGGCATTTGTTTTTGGTTTCACGATATGGGAAAATGACATCATCTGCCTCTTCTTTTCATTTTATTACATCGGGTACCATGTGACTTCCCTGGTGGCTCAGACGGTAAAAGCGTCTGCCTGCAAAGCGGGAGACCCAGGTTCGATCCCTGGGTTGGGAAGATCCTCTGGAGAAGGAAATGGCAACCCACTCCAGTATTCTTGCCTGGAAAATCCCACGGATGGAGGAGCCTGGCAGGATACAATCCGTGGGGTTGCAAAGAGTCGGACACGACTGAGCAACTTCACACAACAACCATGTGGCCAACGTGTCAAGTTGATCAAACACATTCCCAGACAACAGATTCCATCTTAGGAGATGCAGAGCTATTTCTTCCATTGACTGAAATATCTGAAAAATAATTTTTTTTAAAAAATGGGAGAAATTAGCAATTTCCTCTTAGAATATTACAGACTTGATATTAAAACTTTGATTAGCTCAGTAAAGTTGCAGGATACAAAATCAGTATACAAAAATCAGTTGCGTTTCTACACACTAACAATCAGCTTCTAGAAAGAGAAATTTTAAAATACTGCCTTTGGGACTTTCTGGTGGTCCAGTGATTAAAACTGCACACATCCACTGCTGGAGCTCCAGCACACTCCCTGGTGGAGAACTAAAATTCCAAGTTCCGGGCGTGTGGCTAACAACAACAATCACAAACTTCGACTAGATACAATACTGCCTTGCAGATAAAATACATGGGTATTTCAGAAAAAAAAATACGACAGTTTTTCTACCTTCTCATTCTTGCTATAGATATACCAGAGAATCCATAAGTAGCATTTAAAGGAAAGCACTATTTCCTCCCTCAGTTGTTTATATAACAGAGAGTTTAATTTCCCATCTACAATGGTAGTTTTTCATTTGTCACAAGACATAATTGATCCGTCTTGAAAAACTTGCATGCTGTTGTCCTAAATTTTATTTAAATATCTGCCACACTTAATAACAAGTTATTTAAATTTTATTCCATATGTTTTAATCATTACATGATTCAGCAGATGGTATCTGTGAAAGGTGTAAACTATAAGGAAATCAAAAGATATGGATTCAAGCCTCTTCCCAATTATGTGAATCTCTTAACTTCTCCGAGCTCAGAATTTTCCTTTCTAAAAATTGCACCTCCCTATCAAAGATGTATGAGTGAATTATAAAATAATATACTCTATAAAAGGTAAAGCAACATCAAACTTTAGGTAGTTTTATTACTGAATGACACCAGGTACAAAGACTTACTTCTATCAACCAATACTAAACTGGCAAACGGAAGATTCTAAAAGTAGTATCAGGACATTTTCCCAACAATGCTTCATCCTTTTAGATAGTACAAAAATTTAGTACATAGATAGAGAAAACGTTTGACCCACAGAGAGTTGGATGCAACTTTCACATTCACTTTTTTTCTAAGGACAAAAATATGCATCTCTTTGGGAGCTGGAAGGGTAGGTAGAGTGGAAGGCAGGGTTGGCAGGAAAAAAGCATATTCTAAAACTATCAGACTTTCATTTGGTTTTGTAAGGATGGTAAGCCTGCTTAACACACAGTCAGGCTGCAGAGAAGAGTCAACTCTAGAAAGTTACAGCGTGGAATATGAATGATTTCCAGTTAAGAGTTTCTACCAAGTTTCAGAGTCACATTTGACACTGCCTTTCCTGGGGACTCCCTGGTGGCTCAGACGGTAAAGAATCCACCTGCAATGCTAGAGACATGGGTTCGATCTCTGGGTTGGGAAGACTCCCTGGAGGAGGAAATGGCAACCCACTCCAGGATTCTTGCCTGGAGAATGCCATGGACAGAGGAGCCTGGCAGAAGATTCCCTGGAGGAGGAAATGGCAACCCACCCCCGGATTCTTGCCTGGAGAATGCCATGGACAGAGGAGCCTGGCAGGCTACAGTCCTTGGGGTCGCAGAGAGTTGGGTGCAACTTTCACATTTACTTTTTTTCTAGGGACAAAAATATGCATCTCTTTGGGGGCTGGAAGGGTAGGTAGAGTGGAAGGCGGGATTGGCAGGAAAAAAAGCATGTTCTAAAACTATCAGACCTCCATTTGGTTTTGTAAGGATGTTAAGTCACTTTTACTTTATTTTTGTTTCACAGATGTCAAATATTTCTGTTTGAAGTACACAACCTCGGCTGGGAAAACATGAGAAAGCCAGGTTCAGAAATTCTCAGAGACCCAGGTTAATAGGACAACTCAAATAGATATTAGGGCCTGTGACAGAGAACTTGAACCGGCTCGGCTAAAGCAGAGAAAGAAACTGTGCTTTGTGCAGTACCAATGACAGGGAGCTCTGCGTCCCAAGCTTTCATTGCTGGGCAGAAAAAACTATTTGGAGAAATAAAGCCATGGCTGAATCTTCCGAATTTCTCCCCCAACCATACGGTCTTGAGTAGAAGAAGGGAAAAGTAAAGTCTACAACCTTAGGAATTAGAAACACCAAAGTTACAAGCAACCTCTGCCCCAAACGTCTCATCTCTCTAATACTGAAATCTCTAAATCAGAAATATGTGTTAAAACTTCTTGGCTTGCCATATTTCTTCCTCCTTCAAGCTGGCCCCAGAAATGTGATGTCTGGCTATGGAAAAGTGACATTAAACACAGTCATGTATATTTAAGCTTAATTATCATGCAGCACGGTAACAATTCTGCATATCATTAAATGTGTCACATGAGCCCTGAAAGCTTTATTTGGCTACAGTATCAAACAGCCATACAAGCTCCATTTTTGTAGTTTGCTGCTTATGCAGCATGTTCATCTGCTTGCAACTTTAAAAAAATTAAAGGGAACATTGCTCCCTACTGAATATGTATATAACAATGAGAATTTCAAATTTTTCATTTAGAGTATTTTTCTAGCAGTATGGGTTCCAAATTTACGGTTCAAAGAAGATTACCGCACAAAACCTGAGGAAGAAATAAACTAATATTGAGTTTTTTAAACTAGATGAGAAACCCCGTTATACTTCTGTCTACTCGATTTTACTTGTTTTTCCCTCAGTTATTCCTTTTGCCTCATTTACAAACAATGCTTCTCACAGACATACAAAAGTGCTTTCCTTCATGTACTTTAACATTCAAATTTCCATATATCAAAACATTTTAGTAAAATTATTGTTAGGCTGGGATAGGATAAAACCTCAATACATTAAGACTAGTTTATGATTATTAAGATAAATAAGAAAAAACAGTAGAATGCCATGAGACAAGAAGAAAAACAGGAACAGTAAAAATATTAAGGAATTCATATTTCTTCCAAATCAGAGGTTCCCTAATTTTAATGTGCAGCAGATTCATAGAAACCCCACGGGTCTAAGAAATCTGAACCTCTGGAAAATGAATGATATACATGCCTTCTAACGATTATCTCGGTACTGTTACAAGTGATCTATAAGTCACATTTTGAGAAATGCTATCCTAAAATAGAATAACTTAAAACAATACAGGATATTTGCACATAATTATGTGCTTAGCAAAAGTAATATATAAAATGAATTTTTTAAAAAGCAGATAAAGAATACTACCTTAATAGAAAAATGGAAAAAGGTTATAAATTTACAAATGGCCAATAAACATATGAAAGATATTCCACTTTACTAATAAAAACATACAAACATGATATTTAACATTTTTGCCAATCAGATGAGCAAAGTAAGAATAACAGAACACAGTATAGGAGAGGGTGCAGAGAAAGGAATATATTCAACATTCCAACACTTAGAAATGCTTTTTTTTTTTGGCTGTCCCACACGGCTTGCAGAATCTTAGTTCCCCAAACAAGGACTGAACCTGGGCCAGAGTAGTGAAGTGTCTAACCACTAGACCGCCAGGAAATTCTCCATTTTCAAATACTACTGGAGGAAAAGCAAACTAGTTGGTATTTCAAAAAAATAGCTATGGACATTGAAAGCCCCTAAAATGTATATAATTTGATTCAGCAGACCTATTCTACAATTTATGCTAAGAAAGTAAACACAAGTACACATGATATATAACTGAAATGTTAGTACAAAAACCCAGAGACAATCTGAAAGTCTACCAATAAGGAATTGGTTAAACTAAGGTACAAGCAACACATAACACACTCAGTAAAAATGATGAGCAGGATCTGTATACACTGACTTGAAAAGACAGTAACAATACAATACGTGAAAAATAAAATTTTAAATGGTTTACAAAACAGCATATAGTCTCACCTTTGTCAAAAATATACATACATGGAACAGGATAAAACTACCTGAATTGCTTAAAAATATAATATTATAGGGACTTCCCTGGCAATCCAGTGATTAGGACTCCCCACTTCTATGTCAGGGAGCTCAAATTCGATCGCTGGTCAGGGAATTAAGGTCCTACAAGCTGCACAGCATGGTCAAAAAACAAAAACAAAACAAAAAAGTAGTAAACTATTATAAATGCTGCAATGTTATTTTAAAGTCTGTCGCATGTTATTTGTGTATGGGAAAATTAAGTCTGCTAAATCTATGACTGTGTGCTGACAATACTACTACTTCAATCAATGATTTACTGGCTGTTGATTAAATAACAAGCCAAGGGACACAAAAATACCTTACTACAGGTAGCAAGTAAAGCAAAAAAAAATGATGACCAACTTAGAATGGGTCAAAAATTGATTTTGAATACTGAAAAAAATCAGATCACCTCTCAGCTGAACCAAATATTGTTTTGTTTGTTTAGTTGCTTCAGTCGTGTCCGACTCTTTGCAACCCCATGGCCTGTAGCCCGCTGGGCTCCTCTGTCCATGGGATTTCCCAGGCAAGAATACTGGAGTGGGTTGCCATTTCCTTCTCCACACACCACTATAAGTGGTCATGATAAGGGGGGCTGGTTTAGGGAAGCCTAGACATGGGGAGGAAGAAGAGGGTCAGCCGAGGTGGACCCTCTGGAAGTGGTGGCCAGGAGGGGCTCAAGTGGGGTTCCCTTGCTGGAGAGATGGGATAAGGTGGGGTCAGGCCCCTGAAACCAAGTGGTAGGAGTGGGCATGGGCAGGTTGGGTAGGTGGGCACTGTAGGGACATGGGTGGGGCTGGGCCTGGGGCTCAGAGTGGCCAGGTGGCGGGGCAGAGGCAGGGTGGGCACTCATACCTCACTGGGTGGGTATGCTATAAGGGGGTTGAGTCCTCAAGAGGGAATAAGGGTGCTGTTTAGTTTTTGCCAAGGACCATGGGGTGGGGTGGGGGTTGGGCAGCCCCTGTCCCCCCTTGCTGGGGCCAGGAGGCCTGGAAGAGCCAGCCAGGGAGGGAGATGGCGGGTGCTCATGCCTCACTGGTGACCGAAGAGTTCCGGGACACGTTCTTGGGTGAACCAAATATTATGCACAGTTAAAAAAAAAAAACAACTTTGATATATATTCTAAATTGCTTTTCAATAACACAATGAAATAAATGCTTCTAATCAGGATCACGTGAGTATGGATAGCAACAGTCCTTTTTCCTAAGAGAACCATCCTTGAAGAAGCTGTAAGTTTCAGAGAGGACACAGAAGATTGAGGAAACCAGGAAATACTGACAAAATACAGCAACTGATCACATAAAGGTTAAAAGATGTTTTCATTCTTTTTGATATACTATCTTTTACTATAGGAATCTGCAGAATCTCAGCTGAATAAAGGGAATTGCTGGATTAACTGGAGGGAACAGTCTGAGGCATCAAGAACCAGTAAAAAATGAGGGGTCTGGCTGTTATGCCCAGAGTCCGAGTCCCCAAAACTGAGAGAATAAGACGTCCACAGCAATGCAAAAGCATGAAGGGGTTTTATTTCTAGCTCGAGCTAGGGCTCCCGCCACATCCAATGCAGTGGAGTGGAGCAAGAGCCCCGAGCCCAGATTTACAGCAGTATTAATAGGTTTAGAACAAAGACAGAGAGTTGGCAAGGGCTGATTGGCTGCAGGAGTTTCCTAGTATTTACTAATTGGCTAATCTTTATTGGCTGCAGGGGTTTCCTGGTATTTACTAATTGGCTATTGGTTGCAGGGGGATGTCTTTTACGTCCTGATAAACTCAAACCAGGCTACGGGGAGTATGCTGATTAGACAAGTCCTGGCATCCATGGGGATGACCTCACTGGGCAATGACTCAGCCTTTCCCGTAAGTCCTACCTTAGTCCCTGAAGCCTATCATGGCGTTTGTTAGGTCCCAACATTCCCCCCTGTCCTTTGATCATGGAGAGGAATCCTCCTCTTCATTCTGAGACATTGCCTGATATTGCTGTCTCAGCATCATCACTTGAACTGTACTGATATGTTCTTTTTACAAAGGTCCAAGGTCGAAGAATAAATCTGGCCACCAAGTATTGGGGGAGTTCCAGTAGTTGAATTGAGTACCTCATGGGTTAGTCCATTATGAAGCATTCAGGTGATCTTAGCAGGTTGATGTGGGTTAGCACCAGCAGTTCCGGAGTGGAGAAGGAGGGAACAATATAACCAGGGGCCCGACTAAGGAAGATATGAGAGTTGTGAACCAGGGGGATGAGTTGAACCAGGGGGATGAGTTGAACCAGGATTCAAACCAATTTTGAGACAGTTTTCCTTCTCTTTTTCTCTAACTCAGCCCTTTTCTTATCTTGGCCAGGGACTCCCTGACTGCCCCCAAGTGATCCACATAAAAACCACATTCATCCCCTAAGGCAGCACATAGGCCCCCTGTGAGACTTCATACTCAAGATACTTCTTGGGAATTGCAGTGGAAGTCTCTTTCTTCTGTAACTTCTTCCTGCTGCACATGGGCGTAGGCCTGCCTAGCAGAGCAGAAGTCTCTCTCTACCTAATCTAAGTTGGGGTTTTCCACATCTGAAACCAGCTTCTATTCTTGTAGTAACAGCAATTTAGTTGGCCCCTCTCAGAGATGAAATAGACAAGGGCCAACAGGAGACCTAACAGGATGGTCATCTCTGGTCCCTGGAAACAGAAGGCAACATTTGGGGTGAGGGTTGCAGGGTTTGTGACCCTCTCTGATTGGTAGGTGGTGAGGCAACAGAGCTGTGCTCCAGGAATCTTGTATTTAGTCTGAAGTTACCATCTTCCACCTGGGTGGGGGCTCAAAGACATTGTTATGCATATTTCTTGGAACCAGGACTCTGTCTGGAGGCTGTACCAACCTTTGATTGTTTCTGTTTTTGTATCCCCTCCCTTTCCTGATTAGCAATTGTTTGAATCCATGCTTTGGAATTCAGAGAAGGCCAAGGAGGCTGAACAAAGTCTATATCCTACAGATAAGAAATGGAGAACACAGAACAGATCTGTACTCCAGAGCCCCACAGAGTCCCGCTCAGTTTTAATTTTAGGGAACTAGGCAACTATGACTGTGATAACTTCCTGTCAAAATGGGGCATAGGACTGCCCCAGCTTGGAGCAATACAAGCTCTAATCTGAAAGCACACCCACAGCATCACCTAGTTATTTCCCAGGATATCTGAACCATAGCTACTCTATTTTGACTTTTAATTGTAAACTTTTCCTTAATAGCCAAAGCAGATTTCACTGTTAATGACGTCAGTGTTTCTCTAGGTACGAGAAGATGCAAGAATTGGGATTCATAAAGTCTTTTCCTGAAAAGATCTAACTATCTGAAGGCCTGTTCTGCCAGTTTTTCCCAGAGCACAGAGTGCCTCATTTCTGATTTTCACCCTGAACTCCTTTCAGGGGCATTGAAAGTCGGCAGTTGCAGTGGCCATGATTTAATCTTTGTAGATGTAGATGGCGAGTGTCAGTCTTCACCTGGCAGAGCGCCTTTTTGCTCATAAACTTGACCATGATTTTGAGGGGGGCATTTCATGACCATTTTATCCCATGGTGCTGAGAATGTCCATTCTCAGGTTTGGCAAAGATTCTGTTGACAGGCCACTCAACGTGCTGTTACTGGACTAGGCCATAAAACAGCATCCAAAATTCTCTGGACCACCTGTCTTACTAGCTTCTTGGTCCAGGAAAATATTCCCTCTTGTTGCTTCTTCTCATGTCTACAGTTACACTATTACCATCATCGATCTCATATGGGACTATATATTATTCGATTAGAGGCCTCACACATATTTGACAGTGTAAGAAACAGCTATTTTGTAAAACAGGTGAAATACAAATAACATAGCCAGCAGTATTAGTAAAGTCACAAGTAAGACTTATGTTAAGAACTTCCATTAGATATAGCCCAGTATATCTCAGGTCCTCTGCACAGTGACCTGAATATGACTATAATAATTTTTAAGTAAATTTTCTCAGGGCCAACCAGTTAGAGTCTGGTAGTAGAGAAATTTACCAAGGTAACCCAGAACTAGACACAGGTAATTGGCCATGAACCCAACAATTGGATTGATTTTTAAAACTAGCGTAAGATCAGGCCTATGATAGAAAAGCATTTGACTTATATGCAAAGGTCTAAGAAGTCAAGAAAACATAAATGATCATATGAATCAGGTCCAGCATCTTGGGGAAGCTGTCTACCTCTGATGTCATTGTCTTCTCATCCTGGTGTAGCGTAGTTTCTCCTGATAAAAAAGTCCTTCCATCCATGTTGGAAACAGTCCCTTAAATTATGTCTTTTTCCAGTCCTGGTTGCAGGTTATGAGGCATCTGATCTTCATCCAAAGATAGATTACTGAGATAAGCTTCAGAAACAAACTTAGGGTGTTCTTCAAGAATTCAATTAAATTTTACATTAATATCACATAACTTCAAAGAACTATCTAAATATGAGTCTTATTAGATGCAGACCTCCATTAACAAACTGGTATTTAACATTTTGAAATATCTTTTTCTCCTTAAAGTTACCCTTATTTTTATTAAGTATAACCAAATTAAGGCTAGTTTGTTTGCAAAATAGTTCTGTTCTCACTAATTTTGGTCTGATGACTTTTATAACCATAATTGATATCTGTATTAGTTATTTTACCATACATTATAACACGAGCAGATTTATTACTCATTTGATAATCTTTTCCATGTAATTTAACCAACCAAATAAACACAGTTTAATATCTCTCTGGGATGCTCCAGGGGCCCTCTGAAGCACCCCAATGTTAGCTAGAGATATAAAAGCTCATATCTCATTTACATTTTTTAGAAGTTTCTTCACTTGAGGTTAATTTCCTTGTTGACAAACTTGTAACAGATATAATATTTAACTTATATCAAACCTAGGTACAATGAAAATATTCTACTTAATGTTAATTACTCTAAGACATGTCTATATTAGGTCAACAAACAAACATTAATATCAGGTATTTAACATTGAATATTTCCCAGTTCACATGAACCTGGAATTTATTGTTTAATTTAGAATTACTTGATTTGTAAGCGCTTACCTTTTTTTAAGCCAAATAAATAGAGCTCATATACAAATTAACCTCAAAAATATTACCCAGAGACATACCAAGAGAGCCCTGGTCTCAAGGCACAGGGAAAGAAAATCAAGTTCTACATATTTACACAGCTAGCTTCAAGTCTTTTTTTTTCTTTTTCCTCAGTGTCAGGAGTTAGAGATGGTCTAGATAAGTATTACTCTCCCGATCTTCATGGTCAGTCATTACAGACACAGGGGTGGAAGAGCTTTGACCCATAATGACGGAGCTCACAATGAACACACAAAAAAACAAAAATGGCGCCAGCACACAAAGAAAGGCGACAGACAGAAGACAAACAAATACCGGCCAAAAACACAGAGCTAGGTCTATCCCGGGTTACTGTTGTCTTGCTTCCCAATGTTATCTCACCACAGGGCATCCACTGCCCACCAGATTTGGAGGCGGGAGAGACATTCCTTCCCAATCCCTCACAGAACCAGCTGCCTTCCAGCCCGAATGCTGGGCCCCGGTCTTATGCTGGCTGCCAGTTGCCTTCCAGCGTGCTCACTGGGCCTCGGTCTTACACTGGCTAGGACGACTAATTCACCTCTGATTAGGACTAACAAGAGCCAGCTGCCTTCCAGTGCATATGCTGGGCCCCAGTCTTATGCTGGCTGCCAGTTGCCTTCCAGCGTGCTCACTGGGCCTCGGTCTTACACTGGCTAGGACGACTAATTCACCTCTGATTAGGCCTAACAAGAGCCAGCTGCGTTCCAGTACGAATGCTGGGCCTCAGCCTTACGCTGGACTTAACCAGACTTAACACTGGTGTTCAGATATCTTTCCTCCTAGTGAGGAAACCCCTTCTACCAGGAGAGTGTTATTCTTCCCAGTTAAAGGGATCCCAGACAAGCCCCCAAATGTTATGCCCAGAGTCCGAGTCCCCAAAACTGAGAGAATAAGACGTCCACAGCAATGCAAAAGCATGAAGGGGTTTTATTTCTAGCTCGAGCTAGGGCTCCCGCCACATCCAATGCAGTGGAGTGGAGCAAGAGCCCCGAGCCCAGATTTACAGCAGTATTAATAGGTTTAGAACAAAGACAGAGAGTTGGCAAGGGCTGATTGGCTGCAGGAGTTTCCTAGTATTTACTAATTGGCTAATCTTTATTGGCTGCAGGGGTTTCCTGGTATTTACTAATTGGCTATTGGCTGCAGGGGGATGTCTTTTACGTCCTGATAAACTCAAACCAGGTTACGGGGAGTATGCTGATTAGACAAGTCCTGGCATCCGTGGGGATGACCTCACTGGGCAATGACTCAGCCTTTCCCGTAAGTCCTACCTTAGTCCCTGAAGCCTATCATGGCGTTTGTTAGGTCCCAACACTGGCAACAGTTTTTCATGCCCTAACCCTAAGAAAAGACATTCAGCAATAAAGGGGATGCAATCTTGGAAGACTGTCTTCAGAGGCTGGCTACAAAGCCAGACCCAAAGAATTCAGGTGGGAAAGGCAGGAGATGGCAACTGTGAAGAGGAAAGAAAGCAGGCAGAATCCCAGAAGAGACAATGACAAAAATGGGCCCTGGGGGCTTGTCAGCAAGGCCCTGCAACAAAAGATGTTAGCAATTCAATTTCAATTCACACTTTCTGTACAGAAAGTGATTCCTCTTTCTCAGCTTAGAGATACTTATCTGGACACACTATACATGTACGTAACATTTTGTGTTTCCAATTCAGAAATTAAAGGTTACCTCAAACACACTGGCTACAATGGGAACAGGAGGATATTCTTTTGTCTTCTTTCAGTTTTCCAAGACTGCATTATAAGGATTAGCAATCACTACCTCTGAAGCTTCTTCTCTCAAGGAAATTATCATCTTCTTAGAGAGCAAAGTACACACTGAGAGCATATCACTGCTCAAAGTGCTAGATTCCTTTTCCTAAAACTCATGTGGGTTTTGGCCTTTTGTTTTCCATATCTTATTTAAAAAAATAAATTCATTCTCAGGATGCTGTTTTCTGGTTGCTAAAGGGTATATAGCTCCATATTTAGTTCATCGGAGAAGGTAATGGCAACCCACTCCAGTACTCTTGCCTGGAAAATCCCATGGGCGGAGGAGCCTGGTAGGCTGCAGTCCATGAGGTCGCAGTGGGACAGGACTGAGCGACTTCACTTTCACTTTTCAGCTTCATGCATTGGGAAAGGAAATGGCAACCCACTCCAGTGTTCTTGCCTGGAGAATCCCAGGGACAGGGGGAGCCTGGTGGGCTGCTGTCTATGGGGTCGCATAGAGTTGGACACCACTGAATCGACTTAGCAGCAGCATATTTAATTCATAGGGCCTGGATTCTTACTAATCTCAAGGTATCACTTTGCTATTTTATCGAATTTTTAAAGTCCGTCTAGTCATCTACTGATTACACAAGATAATCTATTCTTCCAGTGTGCTGAGTGATGGGGCTTAAAAAAAATACAGGAAAAACAAATAAAGTTCAAAACGAAAACGAATAGTAGGCATCAAAATCCAGTCCATCTTACAAATTATACATTACTTTTAATACTAGAGAAAGCAAAAGATCTTTTAAAACTAAAACAAAACTGGAAAGTTAAAAGATGGCGAGAGTCTGGACTTAAAAAAAATCAGGTTGAAATTCTAGCCTCGTTTCCCTTTTCCATTAACATGTGTTCAGAAAATTCTCTAATATCAAGCTCCTGATTTTTTTTTCCCCTTTAGCATGGTTGCAAGTTTTAACTATAAAATTAGTTTAATGAGATAAACTTTGGGGACCAGGATTTTTTTTTAGGCCTACTAGCCTAGTTGTTCGGAGAAGGCGATGGCACCCCACTCCAGTACCCTTGCCTGGAAAATCCCGTGGATGGAGGAGCCTGGTAGGCTGCAGTCCATGGGGTCGCACAGGGTCGGACACAACTGAAGTGACTTAGCAGCAGCAGCAGCAGCCTAGTTGTTTTCTCTTAAACTTCATTCACAGCGCATTCCTTGGATCCTCCAAAACTGTTGCTAGTTCTCAGCATAACAAACTGTAACTCAATGATAGATTCATCGTTTCTGATGCAACAGTCAGTTAAAACTAATTTCTACTCAAAGAGGAGTTGTTACTCTTCAAACATTCACACCTAACCTTCTGGAAATGCCACTATTAAAAACCACTTCTTTCCTCAGGACGGTGTGACCCTTCTTCTCCCAAATTTATACTGAACAATTCCTCTCATACATATTTCAAAGTCTTGTTTTTCATTTGCACTACTGCTCTTTTTGTGGGCAACTGCAGCTTTAAACGTCTCTAATTCTAGAGATTTAGGGGTTAAAAAACGCTTGAGGCCAACACTGCTCTTCCCTGTGAAAGAAGGTAAAGATGCAGTAAGAACTGTTTCCTATCACATGTCTCCTGAAGAAAAGGAAGTCAACAGCAGTCTAACATCAACAACTAACATGCACGGAATAAGCTTTCAGTATGAAATCTCATAGTTTTACTAACACATCGGAAATTTAAGACAGGGAGATTTTTTTGCCTGTCAAGTGGGCAACAGAGGACTTACAGTGAGTTTAAAACCCCCTCTCTTTGCCCAAGGATGACGTGCTCACAACACTGTGCTATACAAAAAAAAGAACATGCACTTTACTAGTTATCTTCTCCTCAAGCCTCCCTACTTTAAATATCTCAATCATGGCTGGGGATCTCTCTAGAAAAATCCACCTAAATGTTCAAAGCACGAAATAAAGCTCAGAGCAATGCAGTACCTAAGATGAAAAAAGGGATGAAAGAACCTTTAGTCCTTTCGTCCTCTATTAATAGGGCACTGGTAGATTTAGGAGAGATGTAGAAGCAGGGAATATTAGTGGAAGAGAAAAAGAAAAAAGAAAACACGGAGGAGGAGGAAAGAGAAGGTAAGACGATAGGCTTTACTAATTGTTGAGGTCCTTTAATGGACCGGAACCTGGGGGTCCGGAGTCAATGATAAGAAAGTAAAGGAGAGAAAGAGGCTGATAGTCCTTGATTTACGGAGAAAGCCAATAAAGCCCCTGGCACAGGGCTCACTCAGTTCACGGAGGCCTCAGGCACCCTCTCGATGTGGTGAAGGCACACAGCACCTTCTTGAGAGGGTCTTAGAAGCCCGGGCAGGAAAGTGAATTCAGAGGGCCTCTGTGCTCCAGACAAATAGCCTGATAGAGAGAGAGAAAGACAGACACGGGGAACGGAGCTCTGATAGAGCAAAGGTGTTTTAATTAACATGGTGTGGGCATATATACTGTCTTACAACGTAGTTATTCTCAGCAAAGATAAAGATTAAAATTCGAGACTTACAAAACATAGGCGAGAGAGAGAGAGAGCTCTCTCATATTAAAGAGAGAATTGTAAACAATCACTTTTACCCTATAGTTCACAAGAAGGAAGAGGGTACTTCTCTCCGTATAGAAAAACTAATGAAGGAAATGCCTGGATTCCTCAGCCCCGGGGAGAGGCTTGCCTCTCCTCTTAATTCCTGAGTAGTCAGGAATTAATAAGGAACAGAGAATTCCTGACAGATCCAAAACAGCACACAGGAAGCCTCCTGTTCAATGCTTCCTGACACTAACTCCCTTATTTTCCTGACAGTTTCAAAGCATTTGGGGGGAGGGGGGTAGAGGAGGAACCTGTTATTTCACTAAATAAAAGGCAACACTGTAAGAAGAATTGCATCTCAATTATCTTTTATTTTCAGCTCTATCCTTGCAAGCCTGCCCACTTAAGCTTTTACGTCACTTTCCTATCTTATTACCTCTATGTTGTGGTTTGGTACTTCAAACAAACTTTTTTTTTTTCCTTCTTATAGAGGAAAAAGATGGTATTGATTTGCTTAAAAGTACGGATGGAAAGCATTATCTTCAGGAGTAAATGTTTCTTAATAACAGAACTACAGATTTATCTATCCCTTTGACTGTCTGCACACCACTAAAGGCTAAAAGAAGGCTCAAGAGGGAGGTAACATCCCCCTTGTCAAGTCTTTGTTTCCGTGCTCCTGCGGTATTGGCTTTGCCAAGTAACCCAATTGCCGTACATAAACATTACAGGTCTCTCCAAACTACTTCTATAAAATAAAATACTGTTTGATCAACCTTATAGAGCAGTCATTTATTCCTATAGCTGCAGGTCTGCTCTGCTGCTCTGTCTGCCTACATTCAGGAGGGAACCAAAATTCAAAATTTCATTTATTCTGGGCCCAAAACCAGACTTTTTGTCCTTCCCAGATATTTTGGAACTTCGAGTTGACGCCTCTGCCTAAATTAGTGGCATATGTTTTTCTTCTTTTAAGAAAGAAAGAACGAACGAACCACCCCTTGTTCTCTTATTGAGGAAGGCACCTAATTCTGAAAAAGGCCTCTAGGAAGATGTTTAAATGTCCTGAAATGTTTAACAGCACCTTATTTCAGAGGCTATGGATGAACCTCCCCACGGAACCCCAGGGCAAACAGAGCGTCCATGGGGGAAGCGGGGAAAGCCTCGAGGAGGAATAAGTAGACTTTGCAAAACTGACGGGAAGGAGGAGAGGGGACAACTTTCAGGACTAGAAACAGGCAGCAGTCCAGATGCCGCGACGCCACCCGCGCCCCCGCACCCAGCCCTCGGAGCGTCGTCCTCCCGGCCAGCGGCCACGTGCTCCACCCACAGCCCCCAGCGGCCCGGGAGCGCCACCCGCCCCCGCGGCGCCGACCGAGCCCCAGGCGGGGCCGAGGGCGGCGCGCAGGGAGCGCGGGCCACACTCGAACAGGTTGCTCGGCGCGGGCTCGGGACGAGAGGGTTAATCCAGTCCGCGCGCCCGGTCCGCCCCGCCCCAAACTCGGGCTCCCCCGCCAGCCCGCCGCCCACCCCTCCACAGCGCGGCGCCCAAGGCTTTTGTTCCGGCGGCGACGAGAATCAGGATCCCTGAGGAGGAGGTGCCGCGGCGGCTGGTGGCTCTCCGGCGCAGGGTTAGACCGAGGAGCGGGCACCTCCTCAGTCCCCACTCCCGAGTCCTTTTCCCGCTGAGCCGGACGGGAAGGGGCCGGCACGACCCGGGGCTCACCCCACACCTCGGGGCCGGGCTCCCGGGGGGCTGCGGCGCCGGCCGGGGGCGGCCGCAGGTCCCTCAGGTAAACGGAGCCAGCGAGGCCCACCAGCGCCCGCCTCGGAGCGCCCGGGAGCTTTCCCGACGGCCGGGCGCGTGCGCACGCACAGACGGCGCAGGCGCGCTGCGCACGCTCGGCCGAGCGCTCCTAGTTTGAGCCCAGCTTGAGGTGTGAGGTGTGAGGTGAGCATGCTAAGGATTCTGTAGCCACGATCGAGTCTCCGAAGGTTTTTGAGCTGAAAAGTGACTAAGAGACCTTTTGAAAAATACTTCCCTGAATAGAGTAGTGGTTAGCCAACGCTGGGGAGTAGGGAAGTGTGGAGATATTGATCAAAGGGTACAAACCTTCAGTTAGAAAATGAATAAGTTCTAGAGACCATATGTGCAGCGTGGTGACTATGTGGTGATGGTGGTGGTAGTTTAGTCGCTAAGTTGTGTCCCACTCTTCCAACCTCATGGACTGTAGCCCACCAGGTTCCTCTGTCCATGGGATTCTCCAGGCAAGAATACTGGAGTGGGTTACCATTAACTTCTTCGGGGGATCTTCCTGCCCAGGGATCATGGTGACTATAGTTTATAATAATATATTATATACTTGAAATTTGCTAGAAGACTAGATCTCAAGGGTAATCACACACAGAGAAGCACACACATGCACACACACGCACACATGCACACACATGCACACACATGCACACATGCACACACGCACACATGCACACACACAGTAACTATGGGATGGATATGTTACATAGTTTGATTGTGTAAGCATTCCACAATGTGTACATATACTAAAACATCACCTTAAATATATACTTTTTTATTTGTTAAAAAAAAAACCCCTCTTGTAGTAGACTGTAATCTCCATTCTAGTCAAGACTTGTCTTTATACCTGTAATACAGACCTGATAAGTCTTTAGTGAAGTTGTGCAATGGTGACAGTGTGAAGAATGGCTTTGAAGATGGGACAGGAGGTGTGTAACCACTGGAACTTTACCAGAGGACCTATCCTTGCCTTTAAACATGACACTAGAAGCACACACTGGGGGTAAGGGCCATAAGCCCTTTTCCTTCCCCTTTATCCAAAGAAAAATTAAAGGGGAACATGCAAGGACAGCCATTAAGGGGGAAAGAGGTCATGAAAAAACAACAGCAAGGTTTGTATGTAGAAGGAGGGAAGGCAACTTGCTTTGTCTTGTAATTGTTTTGCATGTTGTATGAAAGTGCCTGAGTGGTCTATACTGTGAACCAGTGTGGGCATGCAGATGTGCACACTGCCCGTCTTCTAGAGTGGGCAGAGGGAAAACTGTGAAAGGATAATGACAAAACCCAGGGCAGGACACCTCCATTTCCTGCTTCGGGAAGACTATGACCATGAGGGCTCTTTTTCTCAGCCAGGCCCCATCTCCTGAAAACCAAACTTTATTCAAGTTGATTTGAAAATTAAAAAAAAAAGCCTACTTCAAATAATTTCTAGCTCTGAAGAACCAGGAAGGAATAAAACAACAACAATGCAAAACCTTAGGGAGGACCTGGAAAAGCTACTTTGTCCTAATCAGAAATCGTGCTTATAATCAGTCAGATTGTTTTCTACTCATACTGGGAAAAGAGAGTTTCTGAGCTTACAACAGAAGTTTTTAACCTAGTATAAACAAAATGTAATGTTTATATGCATTTTTCTAGGGAGAAGTTTCATAGTTTTCATCATATCCTCAAAGAGTTTTATAGCCCTGAAAAAAAAAATAAAAGATTGAAAACAACTGGTTTAAGGAATTCCCTGGCGGTCCAGAGGTTAGGACTCTGTACTTTCATTGCCGAGGGCCAGGGTCAATCCCTGGTTGGGGACTAAGATTCTGTAAGCCGAGTGGCTTGGCCTTAACAGATAAATAAAAATAAAAACACACACACACACACACACCTTCAATCAGTTTAAATAGAAGAAACATCAAACATGAATCACTAGCAATAAAAAAGGAAATATGTGATTTTTAACTGAGCAGATCTAGACTCAGTGACCGTGCTTTATATATTTGCCTGCTCATGTGTATTTTTATAGCAGCCAATTAATAATACTGTAATGAAATCATTTCTTACACCTTTGCAACTTAGCTGTTCGGAGCTAAGAATGTGAGGGCTCATCTGAACCTCCTTAATTCCCCCTTATTCCAGCAGAGTGGCATCAGCAGGCAACTGCAGGAAGATATTATCTATGGTTTAAAACCCTGAGGTTTTAAAACGTTGGCTTTCTCTTCAGCTCTAATTTAAACCTGAGAGGGAATATTACATGTCAAGTGAGAGTCACAAAATTTCACATCTAGCATTTGGGGGAATCCTCTGTAAGTAAAAAGGTAACGGTTTTTTAATTTAAAAAATATTTATTTTTATGTATTTGGCTGTGCCAGGTCTTAGCTGTGGTATCTGGATCAAAAAATTGTCCAGGTGAATTCCCTGGTGGTCCAGGGGACGTGGGTTCTATCCCTGGTCAGGGAACTACATCCCACATGCCCTAACAAAGACCTTGCTCAGGCAGATAAATACATAAAAATAAATATGTTTTTAAATTTTCTTATATTTGTTGCTATAATTTTTGGAGCCCTGGGTGAGGCAGGCAAATCCTGTGCAGTCCTCAACTCAGCACCACTGCTTTGGATATGAAACATACCTTCAGAGAGGAAGAAGGCACAAACAAACAGAAACACTGAGGATATATACTGAAAATGCCATCAATCTGCTTTAAATATTTTTTACCTTAAAATATTTTGTTGTGCCCCCTTCAAGGACAGGCTTTGAAGAACTCTGTAAATAACAGGAAGTTCTAAGAAAGTCTGTGGTGATGCTGTTTATTTTACTTTTTTCAACTTTCTATTTTGTATTGGAGTATAACCAATTAACAGTGTTGTGGTGGTTTCACATGAACAATGAAGGGTCTCACCCATACATATACGTGTATCCATTCTCCCCCAGCCAGGCTGCCATTGAGCACAGTTCCCTGTGCTATATCGTGGGTCCCTGTTGGTTATCCATTTTAAATAGAGCAGTGTGTACCTGTCCAAGTCAATCCTAAAGGAAATCAGTCCCGAACGTTCATTGGAAGGACTGATGCTGAAGCGGAAGCTCCAATTCTTTGGCCACTTGATGCAAAGAGCCCACGCATTAGAAAAGACCCTGATGCTAGGAAAAATTGAAGGCAGGAGGAGAAGGGGATGCCAGAGGATGAGATGGTTGGATGGCATAACTGACTCAATGGACATGAGTTTGAGTAACCTCTGGGAGATGGTAAAGGACAGGGAATCCTGGCGTGCTGCAGTCCATGGGGTTAGTCGGACATGACTGAGTGACTACTTGCAAAAAGTTTCAAAGCTAGTAAGTTTTAGAGCCAGGATCCCAACTGTGTAATGTAAAGTTTTGGTTGCAAACAACAGAAATAGATTCTAGCTAATGTGTGCCTGCTGTGTGCTTAGTCGCTCAGTTGTGTCCAACTATTTGTAGCCCACCAGGCTCCTCTGTCCATGGGGATTCTCCAGCCAAGAATACTGGAGTGGGTTGCCATGCCCTCTTCCAGGGAATCTTCCCAACCCAGGGATCGAATCCAGGTCTCCCACATTGCAGGCAGATTCCTTACCATCTGAGCCACCAGGGATACTCCTACAGGAAGGTTCTTCTAGCTAATAGAGTTGAAATTTACTGAAGGCTATCAAGTGGCTCACAAAATGGATAAGAAAGGACATGCGTGCATGCTAAGTTGCTTCAGTCGTGTCTGATTCTTTGTGACCCTGTGGACCATAGCCCACCAGGGTCCTCTGTCCAAGGGATTCTCCAGGCAAGAATACTGAAGTGGGCTGCCATGGCCTCCTCCAGGGGATCTTCCTGACCCAGAGATCAAACCTGCATCTCTTAGGTCTCCAGCATTGGCAGGCAGATTCTTACCACTAGCACCACCTAGGAAGCCCCTCCAAGAAGAGTCTAAGAACAGCTTAACAATCTCCTCAGAGCATCTACGGTCCTTTGAATGATCACCTTGGCTGTAAAGCAAGGATAAGCCAACATCAGTTACCTGGCCTAGCTTAGTCTCATGACTGGGCAAGGGGAGGCCACCTTGATTAACCAACCCAGCAGACCCTACACACTGAGGGAAAAATAATCCCTCATGGAAATTAGAGTGCTTTAATCCAGTGAGGGCTTCCCTGGTGGCTCAGAGGTTAAAGCGTCTGCCTGCAATGCAGGAGACCTGGGCTCGATCCCTGGGTCGGGAAGATCCCCTGGAGAAGGAAATGGCAACCCACTCCAGTATTCTTGCCTGGAGAATCCCATGGACCGAGGAGCCTGGTGGGCTACAGTCCACAGGGTAGCCAAGAGTTGGACACGACTGAGCGACTTCACTTTCTTAATCCAATGAAGGCAGACATAGGGACTTCCCTGGCTGTCCAGTGGTTAGAATTGGATCATAAAGAAGGTTGAGCATTGAAGAATCAATGCTTTTTAATTGTGGTACTGGAGAAGACCTTTGAGACTCCGTTGGACAGCAAGGAGATCAAATGAGTCAATCCTAAAGGAAATCAACCCTGAATATTCATTGGAAGGACTGATGCTGCAGCTGAAGCTCCCAAACTTTGGCCACCTGATGCGAAGAGCCGACTCCTTGGATAAGACCCTGATGCTAGGAAAGATTGAAGGCAGGAGAAGGGAGGCGAGAGACGATGAGATGGTTGGATGGCATCACCAACTCAATGGACATGAGTCTGAGCAACCTCTGGGAGACAGTGGAGGACAGGGAAGCCTGGTGTACTTCAGTCCATGGAGTTGCAAAGAGTTGGGCACAACTTAGTGACTGAACAGCAGCAGTCATGGTTAGGACTCAACATTTCCAATACAAGGGATGTGAGTTCCATCTCCGGTGGGAGAACTGAGATCCCACATGCCGTGAGGCCACAAAAATGAAGGCAGACATATACAGTAATGGGTGTACTGTATATTTTCCCCAGTGTATTTTTCCCAATAAACCCAAATCTGTCCATATGTAAATTCTTGGCCTTGTCCATTGTACTATTCTACTTCTTAAATATGGTAGCAAGCTAGAGCCCTTGTTAGCTAGATGTCAGAAAGTTAACAGAGGAAGAAGGAGGTCACAAGGGACGAAATGGGGTAGTTCAGATTGCACGGTGATTTTATAAATACTTCTTTCTGACCAATATGGTATGTTCTTAGCTAAGAGTGATTCTGATTTTTTTTCCCCTTGGTCCAATGAAAATCAAACAGAGTTAAACAGACCTGGGTCTGATTCTCTGTTTCACCACCTACTGTCTGTATAACTCTGGGCAAAGCATGTAACTTCAGTGAGCCTCATTTTCTTCATCTGTAAAATAAGCTAAAACCCACCACCTTACCATATTGTTATGGGTTTTAATTGAGCAAACCTGTTAAGCGCCTGACATATAAAAGACTCCCAGTAAATGTTACTCTCCCCCTAGTCCCTGTCCCAGTGGACTAAAGAGGATTGTATGGAATGAGTGTTCTTAGTATTCTGAAGATTGTATGATTCATTTCTTCTGCAGCTGTAGTTTTTCTTACAGAAGAATATCCAGTTATTTCATGATGCCCTTTGCACCTCCAAAAAACACAAATTGTCCCAAAATGCAGACAAAGATGAGTACCCGGACACCCCTAAACCATCAGCTTTTGAATGACCGGGTAAGTAATAAGAACTATTTTATTAGTTGAAATCATGCTTTAAAGGGAAAAAAAAAAAAGCATTAAAATTTTGGTAATCAAAAGTTGAACAGCAATTGCTTAGGATTGTATACTGGATTTAAAAAAAATGAAGGATTTCTTCAAAAATTTTAATTGAAAAAAACTGAAATAAATTTAGAACAAAAATAAAGAAAACTTTAATTGAGCCCCAGTTACATGGCCAGAGTTGGCAAGAGATACAGAGTTCCTGCTTAGAAAGGAAGATCTTAGGGACTTCCCTGGTGGTCCAGTGGCTAAGACTCTTGGCTCCCAGGGCTGGGGCCCAGGTTCTATCACTGGCCAGGGAATTCATTTTCAGTCCCACATACTGCAACCAGAGACCTTGTGTGCTGCAACTAAGACCCAGCACAGCCAAATAAATTAATAAATATTTTTAAAAGATATAGGAGATAGAAGGCGGAGGGTCTGCCAGCTCCCCTTCACCTCCGTACCCACCTGGTCTTCAGGCTCTGTGAGTCTCCCTCCGAGGCCTCTTCATCCAGACCCCTTTTCTCCTTTGACTGTGCACATCCGGCTCCACGTTCTCAGTTCACACACTCACCCCTCTTCGCCTGGCACATTGCAGTAGCCCCTCAGCTGGTTTCACTGTCTCTAATCCATCCTCTATTCTGGTCCCAGAACGATCTTTCTAAAATACCAAACTAATCCTATGAAGCAAAAGCGGTAACACACTGCTCCAAAGGATAAATTCCACCCTACCCAGTGTGCATAGCACTGAGGACCCTTCATGTGTGTTAGTCACTGAGTCGTGTCCAACTCTTGGAGACCCCATGGACTATAGCCGGCCAGGCTCCTCTGTCTGTGGGATTCTCCAGGCAAGAATACTGGAGTAGGTTGCCATGACCTCCTCCAAGGGATCTTCACGACCCACGGATCGAACCCAGTGTCCTTTATATCACCTGCATTAGCAGGTGAGTTTTCTTTTTTCAATTTATTTGGTTGCAATTTTTGCTGAAGCATGTGAACCCTTAGTTGCAACATGTGGGATCTAGTTCCCTGACCAGAAATCAAACCCAGGCCCCCTGCATTGGGAGCATGGAGTCTTAGCCCCTGGACCACCAGGGAAGTCCCAGCAGGTGAGTTCTTTAACACTGGCTCCACCTGGGAAGCCTGAATAGCTTTTGTCAAATTTTATGAGAATTTCTAGGGAATTCCCTGGTGGCCCAGTGGCTCAGAGTCTGCACTCCCAAGGCAGGGGGCCTGGGTCCCATCTGTGTTCAGGAAACTAGATCCCACATGCTGCAAGAGTTTGCATGCTGCAGCTAAAGAGCCCACATGGCACAACTAAGACCCAGTGCAGTCAAATAAATAAAAACGTTTAAAAATTTCATGTTACTTTCTAGGTGAGCAATGATAAGAGAAACAACAATTTCTATTAGAAATGATATTTATTTTGTTGTTCAGAACTCCCATTTTATCACCCCCTTATTTTTATTTTGGTTTCATTAGGTTCTAGTTTGGAGTAAAAGTATTTTCAAAAAATTTAGCCTGCCATATGTAAAATAGATAGGCAATAGGAATTTGCTGCATGGCTCAGGAAACTCACACAGGGGCACTGTATCAACCTAGAGGGGTGGGGTGGGGATGGAGAGGGGAGGGAGGTTCAAAAGGGAGGGGATATATGCATACCTATGGCTGATTCATGTTGAGGTTTGACAGAAAACAACAAAATTCTGTAAAGCAAAATCCTTCAATAAAAAAAATAATTAAAAGTTAAAAACTGTCAAATCACCATGTTGTACACCTGAAATTAACATTATATTATATGTCAATTATAATTCAATAAAAATTAAAGATAATACAAATTTAAAAAATCTTGGCCTGTGTATATACCCATATGTATGTGAATGAATGTATCAGTGCTCAGACACACACATGGAATTTGCATATGTATACAGCAAACTGTTAATAGTGTGTGCACATGTGCTCAGTCTTGTCCGACTCTTTGCATCTCCACAGACTGTAGCCCTCCAGGCTCCTCTGTCCATGGAATTTTCCAGGCAAGAATATTAGAGTGGGTTGCCATGCCCTCCTCCAGGGAATCTTCCCATCCCAGGGATTAAACCCACGTCTCTTTATGTCTCCTGCATTGGCAGGTGGGTTCTTTACCGGCTGAGCCGCCAGAGAAGCCCAACTATCAATAGCGGTTTCTCCTAAAAAGTTGGACGACATGGAAGAGTGGGAGGGAAGTCTGTTGGAAGAGAGAGTTTTTGTTTTTTACCGTATACAGTGCAATGATATTTAACAATTTAAAAAACAAATATAAGTAAAAGCGAGCAAAGAACAGTAATGCTGAGAATGGAAAAAAACAGGTTCCAGATCAGCTATACTAAACAATCTCCTGCTGGACTTCTGCGAGTCTCTTATGCCTCTGATCTTTACTACCTGCCTTTGGAAATTGAGTGGCTTGGATCGGATGACCTCAAAGGCCCCTTCCAGGTCTAACATTCTGACACTGTGAAAGGGGTTCAAAATAGATACCTAAGTTTACAGCTGGGCAGACCGTGTCCATATGATAACTTCAAGGGCTTTTCTACACTTCTACAACAGGGCATTTGCCAATGATCGGCATAATTTTGAGGTCCTCTTTGTTTTGGCCACACTGCACAGCATATGGGACTTTAGTTTGCTGGCCAGGGATAGAACCCAGGCACCTTGCATTGCAAGTGCAGAGTCTTAAACACGGTACCACCAGGGAAGTCCCTGGTTTTTATTTTAATGTTGCCTTTTTTCTATTCTGTAGTACAATGAAAAATATGAAACTGTTTCAACCTAAAATAAATCTCATAGGAGTTTAACTTCACAAGAGGCTTTAAGCAGAGAGATTGAATTCAAATGTAGATGCCAAAATTATAGCATCCTCAGATTACAAGATAATTCAGGCCTTGTGAAAATGTTGAGAGGAGGAATGTTTTATAAGTATGTATCTCTTTGCTGTCTAGTGTAGGTTTTTTTTTTCATCTAGTGTTTTAATCAAAAGTGATCAACATTGCTTTTTTTTTTAATATGGTTCACACATGTAGTACAGTACACATGTAGTTAAAGGGGTGTTCTGAGAAAAAGCACCTAACCACCATCCATCGGTCATAATTCAGGAGCCCCAAATGTCTTACTCCTCCACAGTAATGATGGCCCTTGGTGAAATATGCAACCACAGCGTCAACAGACTAAAATAACAACCATGGGATTCTGACTTAACAGCAGGCTCTGAGTAAACTGTGATGTGAACAAACTGTGACATTCTGCAAGGAAAGACGATTCTCTCTAATGTTTTCCACTTCAAGTGATACTGTTTCCGGGCTCTTTTTAAGTTTTAATTGAAGTATGGCTGGTTTACAATGTTGTGTTAGTTTCAAGTGTACAGCAAAGGGATTCAGTTATACATATCTATTCTTTTTCAGAGTCTTTCCCTTATGGGTGATTACACAATATTGAGTAGTGTATGTACAACAAGTAGGTCCTTGTTGGTTATTTATTTTATACATAACAGTTTGTATATGTTAATCCCAAACTCCCAATTTATCCTTCCAACCCTCTTCCAGCTTTTTAAGATCAAAAATCTGATTGCAAATCCTTGGAATGAAGACTTGCTCCCAACCAGAGACTATAAGATTCTGAGTCTGCCTGAGGGCCTGACAGTTAAATAATTTGTTCCAAATTAAACTTCCTGTCAAGGGTAGAGTCAGAACCAGATCTGGGTTTGTCTAGTGTTTCTCTTTCTGCCCCTCATGCCTATCAGTTCCTACCTGACTCTAATCGCCTTTTGGTGAAGAACTGCATTTGCTTGGACTCTGCTTAGACTTGGTCCTTGGCCCTCTAAAGACCCTATCTCTTACCCTCTTTATTTGATTTTATTATCAATGACTGACTTTATTATTTATTTATTTATTTAAATATTTCTTTTCTTTATCTATTTGGCTGCACTGGGTCTTCGTTACGGCATGCAGAGTCTCTAGATGCGGCGTGTGGGATCTTTTTAGCTGCAGCAAGTGGAATCTAGTTCCCTGACCAGAGATGGAACTCAGGCCCCTACATAGGGAGTGTGGAGTCTCAGCCACTAGACCACCAGGGAAGTCCCCCTGCCACTTTCTTGCTGATTCTCCACACCCCTTCAAGTCAGTGCCCCTTTCTTTCTGATGCCTTCTGTTGTCATTGGACACCACAACGGTCCTCCCAACCTCCTTTTGAAAGGAGATTGTCATCCTGGGACCTAATTGTTTCCCCCCCCCCCCCCCCACTGTCAGGTCAAACCATGGGCAGCAATTCATTGAGAATGTAGGGCTTGAGGTCAGAATAGGGAAGATCAAGGTTGGGGGTCAGAATAGAAAGAGCATGGTTCTAGCAGGGTTTCCTAGGTGTTAGTGATGAAGAATCTGCCTGTCAGTGCAGGACATGCAAGAGACGTGGGTTTGATCCCTGGGTCAGGGAGATTCCCCTAGAGTAGGAAATGGCAACCCAGTCCAGTATTCTTGCCTGGGAAATCCCACGGACAGAGGAGCCTGGCAGGCTACCGTCTATGGGGTCTCCAAGACTTGGGCATGACTAAGCATGCTTGCACCACATGGCTTTAACGAGGAACCAGGTATATTATTCAGCTGAACATACAGTCTGGAACCAATGGTTTTTCTTTAAAATCTATAAAGGTAACCCTTTGGGCCTCTGCTTATCCTCTCTAAAATAGAAAAAGTGAACAAAAAGATCCTAAGAGTCCTTTTAGCCCTAAAATTCTATGACACGGGAATCTCCTGTTGTTGTTCAGTCAGCAGGTGTTTTGTTGAGAGCTTCCCCTGGAACCTGTGGATCATATAAGGGAAAGTAGCTGTAATCTACCTGGGAAGAGAAAATGAACACAATGACCTGGAGGGCAATAGCGACTCCTAGAAAGGCCAGGTGGAGCATCGGCTGCAAGTGGAGGAGGAGTTGGGAAGAGTGAGACCAGTGGGTGCCAGAGAATTGCTGGTGCCCGAGACTTGGGAGGGGAATTAGAGGCTTGATAGGACTTTGTTAGACACAAGAGAAGGGTTCAGGAAATGTGTGAATCCTGATTTTTCTCTTTATTTGTTATTCTTTATTTTTTCTTGGCTGCACTGAGTCTTCGTTGGCACACGAGGGCTTTCTCTAGTTGCAGCGAGTGGGGGCTACTCTCTAGCTGCAGTACGTGGACTCCAGGCCATGCGGGATCAATAGTTGTGGATCACTGGCTTAGCTGCCCCGAGGCATGTGGAATCTTCCCCGACCAGGAATGGAATCTGTATGTCCTGCATTGGCAGGCAGATTCTTAACCCCTGGACCACCATGTAAGCCCTGAATCCTGATTTTTCAATCTTCTGAAAAATTCTATAGGTTTTTTTTTTTTTAATAGGCTCTCTTCTATTTTCTTTTTCTTTGTTTGCTTGTTTTGACCACTCCATTGGCCTGTGGGACCTTAATTGCCCAACCAGGTATTGAACCCTTGCTTTCTGCAGCAGAAACACAGAGTCTTAACTGCTGGACCACCAGAGAAATCCCCTCCTCTATTGTCATCTAGAAATTCTGAGATTATCTGTCACTGTTATTTGAGGGTCCTAGTAGCCCAGGGGGCAGTTAATTAGAAGGGAGGAGAAAATGGTATTCTTTTTCTTCTTCTCTAAAGTATAAAAAGTGTCTACCTGTGATATATGATATTCCCTGGTTAGTAGCAAAGATGGCATTTTACAGGCCTCGAGGTTGTTGTTGAATCAATTATTTCAGTCTCCATTTTGCCTGCCCTTTGAAAGCAGAATTTGAGAGTCTAAACCAAGGAAGGAAAATAGATCTGCTGGAAGCATGAAACCAGTTCCTCATCCTCCTCCATAAAAGGGGAGAAATAGCCCTGAGCTGGTTTCTAAATAGGAGTGTCCTGACAGTGTGAGAGAATTTTAAAAGTGCCAGGAGGAAGGGAAAACATGGAGCCTTGTTTTGAAAGCCCACAGAGCACAGGGTGGGCGCCAGAGAGACAGTCACACCTGTTACCTGCTGTCTCTTGCTTCCTGGCTCCAGCTTGCCCTCCTCTGCCAAACCTTCTCACTCGAGTTGTCCCTTCCTCACCCATTCAGATAGATACACAAATGACTGAAGCTCAGGAAAACACCTCTCCACTAATATGTAAATACACTCACATGGTAGCAATACATCCAAAGGATATTCATTTGTCACAAGCATATTCATTCCTTCCAGCAAGCTTGAGCACCTCTAATATGCCACATACAGCACTCTGCAGTGGAGAAATCAAGGTGAATAAGACATGATTTCTGTCCTCAATGGTATATAACAACAAACCTATACAGATAAACACTGAGCAATAAGCCCAGAGGCGCACATATGCAAACACATATGGAATGTACACCCACTGGTATGTGAACTCATGAAATTAAAAAACAGAGCCACTCACTCATAAATTTCACAAGTTCTAATACTAGTAATGCTGAAATATTTGGAGGGAGTTTTTCCGTTTTCTTATCTTTCCTCTGTCAGTTTTGTCATCACCTTTCATATTCCAAAAATGATTTCACTTTATGGTTCCATTCTTTTCTTATTTCTTGCCTTTAAAAAATTATTTATCCTCTAAGATGAACTGTCTCAAATGGAGAAACTGAGAAAAAGGAAAGTTTGCCCAAGTTACAAATAAAGCTACCCTTTCAGGTACAAAATCTGTCTCTCTATACTCAGTTGATAAAATGGAAAAGACTGGCAATATTTAGTGATTGGTCCTTTAATGATGTCTTTTTAAAATTTATTTATTTTATTTTTGACTGTGCTGGATTTTCATTGCTGAGCACGGGCTTGCTTTGGTTTTGGCAAGCAGGGGCCCCTCTCTGGCTGCAGTTAGCAGGCTTCTCATTATGGTGGCTTCTCTGGTTGGGGAGCAGGGGCTCCAGGGCAGGCAGGCTTCAGTACTTGTAGCACTTGTGCTTAGTTGCACCTAGGCGTGTGGAATCTTTTGGAACCAAGGATTGAGCCCATGTGCCCTGCATTGGCAGGCAGATACTTAGCCACTGGACCATCAGGAAAGTCCTAATGATGTCTTTTTAATGAGTATTTTGAACCACAAAATATGAAATCATTCCATCTTTTTTTTTTTTAATTGTAGGCATTTGAAGAAAGAAGAGCTCTGCTTGGAAAATGGGTAACTATTTAAAGTATACTTGATTCTAGTCAGAAAGAGAAAGACAAACACCATATGAATATCACCTGTATGTGGAATCTAAACTGTGGCACCTATGAACCTACCCTCAAAACAGAAACAGACTCACAGACATAGAGATCAGACTTGTGGTTGCCAAGTGGGAGGAGAGGAGGGAGCAGGATGGACTGGGAGTTTGGGGTTGGTAGATGCAAGCTATTACATTTAGAATGGCTAAGCAACAAGCTCCTACTGTATAGCACAGTGAACTATATCTAGTATCCTGAAAGAAACCATAATGAAAAAGAACATTAACAAAGGAATGTATACAAATTTGCTGCTGCTGCTAAGTTGCTTCAGTCGTGTCCGACTCTATGCGACCCCATAGACGGCAGCCCACCAGGCTCCCCCGTCCCTGGGATTCTCCAGGCAAGAACACTGGAGTGGGTTGCCATTTCCTTCTCCAATGCATGAAAGTGAAAAGTGAAAGAAGTCGCGCAGTCGTGTCCTACTCTTAGCGACCCCATGGACTGCAGCCTACCAGGCTCCTCCATCCATGCATATCTAAGTTACTTTCACACTTCCTCAGAGGAAACACAGTCTCAATGACCACTGTCCATGATCAGAGTGCAGTAAGTCCACTCTGTATGAATGAGTTCTGTTCCAAAAGTGAGTTCATAGGTCCAGTTTGATCGTTAATACAACACAGTCAGCCTCAGTACCCAACTAACACAACTGGCTACACCCCACTGTTTGTAAGCTTGCTTCCAGACATCTTGGGCTTGAAATTACAAAACTGCTCTACTGTACTGTAAAGTACACAAAAGCACAGCCACCTGCAGAGGATGGACACACGTGACCGTGCACACCAGACACATGAACTAATGTGATTGGACATGCGAACACACATTCGCATCTTAGAAAGCTCGAAACTCAAATGTTTGTATGAGGGGACTTACTGTATCCATCTCTGGCTGATGTGTATTACTCATCAAATTCCTCTACAGTCTCATTGAGAGTCTCTTCCACCCAAGAGAACTGGAAACATGGTCATACAAAAACGTGTACACTCATGTTCACAGTGGCATTGTTCATAATCGTCAAAAATGTAAACACCCAAATGTCCATTTGGTGAGAAATGGATGAACAAAATGGGGTCTAGGCAAACAATGGAATAGTATTCAGCCTTAAAATGAAAGGCAGTTCTGTTTCAAGCTACTCACACGAATGAACTTTAAAGACATTGTGCTACGTGAAATAAACCAGACAAAAAAGAACCAATATTATTTGACTCCACTTTTATGAAGTTCTTAGACTAGGCAAATTCATTATGACCAGAGCAACTAGGGGGACAGGGGAGGGGAGATGGATGGGAAACTACAGCCTCAGGGGCGGGGGAGGGGTCTGGATTGATGACGACCAAGCAGACAACAGGATGAGACAGGAAATCTAAACCAATGATGAAAGCAGACACACCGCCAGAGCACTCCAACAGCAAGGAAAACATACAGAACTGTTCTTTTACAAATATTCGGAAAGAAATCAAGCAAGAAACCACAGAGAAATCCTCAAAGAATTTTACATAGCAACTACTTAGCCAATGATGCAAATTATAAAAACAGTGTATCAAAAGACCACAAAATGGACTAGTTCCCACTTCACAGGCCGCTAAAAGGATTCATGGTTAATTTAATGATAACCTGACTAACAATGCAGCTAACATGAAATGGGTGGTAACAGAAAAAAGAGATAATACAAGTCCAGTTACAAAGCAGAGTGTTGTACACGTGATTTCATGGCGTAAATAGCAATGCACTCACAAAACCCAAGCTAAACATGCAAGAAAGCTGGAACATGTGCTTTGGAGCCACACACTCTGTCACCAAAAGCCCTAGGTCTTCACTCCAGTTTTAGACTCAGAAAAGTGAGGCAGCCCAACCTCTTCCCTGGGGCCCTGGGGCACCAGGCTTTTAACCTGGTTTCACACGCAGAGCTGGCCTGAGCCCACAGCCGGGTCCATCAGCAAGCAGACCATGTATTCTTGGTTTTGTTCCCATCGCATGCCCTGCACCCTGCAGCCAGGCAGCCCCAAAGGAAAATGTGCTGCAAGGCTTTCCCTCGCCATGAGGGCTGCCTATGGTTACTTTCACGAAGCTGTCTGCTCCCTGAGAACAGAAACTTCCCTGCAGCTGCTGTGCCCAGCACAGGCTAGGCCCAATGACACAGGCAAGCTCTGGCTGAGTTCATGATGACGGGCTAAGTAGTGGTCCAAATATCAAGACTATGTCACTGTGCCATTGTGGAATGATTAACGACTAGGCAGTTTAAAAAATGTTAGACTTCTGAGCATAGTAAATGTACCTGATTTTCTTCTGGGTAAAAAGAGAAAAACCAAAAACAAAGACAAGAAAACCAGTGTCCTGGGGGAAGGATGCGGCAGGGAGGAGGCAGACACATACCAGAGTCATGGTGCCCAGCTGGTCTCCCTCCCGGGCTGGGCTGTGCTGCCTCCTTCGAGGCTTGGAGTGCCCACTTCGGGGCAGGCAGGAGCCGGCATGCAAGGAGGTGGATGCAGGTTGAGGGAGCTCACTGATTTAAAAGAACGGAGGCTGCCTAAGCTCCCCCTGCCCTCCCTGCTCTCAGTCTCCTCGGCTGGCTGCTCCGTGTTCTTCTTCGATCAACCTAAAATAGAATAAAACCCGTCACCTGCCTTTGTCAGCAGAGGAACGTGTCTGACAACAAATTTGGGCTGGCATTCTGTGTCACAATTAGCAAATTCCACCAACAGTTGCTCAATTAACATCTCAGCCAAAAGGTTCAACTTTTCCTCTTTTGAATATTCTCAAACTTAGAATAACTTAGCATTGAGTCTTACAAACTGGCCCCTGATCATTCATGCTTGATTTCACTTCTCTCCTCTAACATTCTGAAGGGACCCTGGTGGCGACGCTCTTCCTGTGAGGAGATACCTGATGTTGCAACCTTTACCTCCCCGCTCTCAGGGCAGAGATGCACGTCAGTGTCTCAAGCCTTTTCCACTGGGAATCGGGAACTCGGGACAATCAAAACAGCAATTCACGAACAAGCTGGAGTTTCTAAACACAAGTCTCCAGACCAGATGAAGTGCTGAGTTGATCTTTTTTCTTTTTACGTAAGGTTGAATATGTACAAACGCATCACTTGAGGAAGTTCTGCACCAGCTTTGTGTGAGTTCTGGATTCATGTCAATGTGCTGCATTTACCTAGAATTCACAGTTTCTGCTCTTCTCCCCTAATGTGTCGTGGATGATTTTATATAGCAGTTTAAATACACGATGATGCAAATAAAATGATTTTCAAATTAAAGTACAAGATTCTTACAGGAAGTAAACTCCCCAGCTTTGCTTCTGTTTATATATCTTGAAAGATTTTTCACTGTTGATAACAAGTTGATGGACAGAATTTACCATTTACATCAAGTCAACTTGTTATATAAGGAAAAATCACCTTTACCTGACAACTTGCTGTAAAAATTAAAATATCAATATATAATCATTCCATACCTCCTGCGGGGACGGAGAAAGACCATCTTTCTGAGCTCGTCTATGCTGAAACACGGCTCACAAACCTGTCTGTCTCGGCATCAAGTGGGCAGGCGGCACCACCTGCGTTTGCTGGTTGTCCCGTTTACCCCCTGCCTTTCCCCCGGCCCCCCGTGCTCGGCCAACAGGAACGGGCACCTTGGCCTGGGCTGACGTGATGAGAACAGTCTGAGCAGCAGCTCTGCCTGGTCCTGTGCAGGGTCATCGGCCTGCGGCCACTCTGAACATGGACTCGGGACACAGGCATAGCTGTGCGGGTGTGGCACCAGGCAGGCCTCGGGGCCCCCAGCCATCTGGCTGCACCCAGACCCAAGGGCCCCTGCTCACCACAAGGCAGGCCTTTGGATTCTATCCCGTTTTATAAATTGTTATAACTGCCAAGACGGTATCTAAAGAAAACATCTTAAATATACTGATGAGATGAGAAAAACTCAAACACACATCCTTGGACCACTGTCTTACAACAAGCCAATCTTCACACTGTATTAAGTTAAAAAGGAAAATGCAGATCTGAGTGGGAATTTGCCAAACCCCAAACCCCAGCTTTCACCAGGTGGCTTTTCACCAGAACGTGGGGGGCTCCGAGGGACACAGGAGGGTACACGGGCCGCAGGGGACACCGCCTCGGCACCTCACCCACCTTGGGGCTCAGAGCTGAGGGGGACACCCCACAACGCCCCCCCCAACAGAGTGCTGACACCACACTGTGGACAGAACGCCCCGGCTGACCGAGCTCTATAATCAAGGCAATCTCAAACCTGAAAATTCTTGAAGCAGACCTGAGGTCAGGTTTCTTACTATGGAACACTCAGACTTCGCTAGGAAAAGGCAGCTCCTCAGAGAAACCGAGTTTCCGGGGAGCTGAGTTCGGGATCACCCACCGGATCTCTTCGTTCATGGCGTCCAGCTGCTCCTGCAGCATCACAGTCAGAGCCTTGGCATAGGCCTGCCCACTGGGCAACAGCTGAGTGGCTGAGCTGAAGAGGCTGACCCTGTCACCCTCGCCATCAGACATGCCCTCATCACTCTCGAATGCTGGGGCCACATCGGCCAGCACGCTGGCTTGCTGCGCGCGCTCCCAGTCCTGCTCCTTCAGGGTCTGCACCTGGGCACGAGAGGACCGCATCTCATCAGCGACATTCAGGGCAGCTCAAGTTTATCAGGAACTGAACCCAGTTTTACATGGAAGCCCTGACTGTGGATAAATGGGCGATGCCTACAAGACACTGCCATCTCTTCAGTGAGCAGGACTGAAGAAATGGGCAGGGGGAGAATCCAGTTCCTAGATGGCCTGATGACACTCAGGTCTCAGCATGGACGGCAGTCAAACCTATGAGGTTATTCACAAGGGTGGGCTGATGGAGTCAGAGACAGAAACCGAAAATTACAAAAATACATCCATGCCTCCATCAGCCAGGCTGGAGGAAAATAAGAAAAAAGAACCCTTCAGCTCGGCAGCCGCTGGGTCCCTATCAGCGGTCATCACTGGTACCAGTTCACAAGAGAGTGCCATCCTCACAGCCTCCCAGCCCTCCATTTCCCAGGCTGGTCTGAACACCCACAGACAGGAACGAACAGGCTCAGCCAGGGGACAGGAGGGCCAGCCGCCCCCCCAAACCCCGTGACTCTCCTCTCAGGGCACAGGCCCTCGAGCTGTTCTGGGGGACGGCCCCTCGCACCGCAAGGGCGGCTCTGTCATCAGAGACACACAGGAGAGTGCCCGCAGGGCCCCGTGCCGCCCTCCCACTCTCACACCTCACATCCTTCTCTCTGCAAACCTCCCCCCTGCCACACTCTCAACCCAGGTCCTGCCTTCTTTCCCAGACATGACCTCAAAGCAACCAAGGGGCAGCCTCCAGGTGCTGGCTTGCCGGCTCCCTGTCCCCCGTGGCCAGTGCCCTCGCCTCCTGTCTTCATCACGACCTCGCCCCAGGGCTGGGCCACCCACTTCACTGGCTCCAGGACCACCCGCCATCATTTCTGCTCCACTCCAGCGAACCAGCTGCCTATGGGTTCACCCCCATCAGCCGGGTCAGAACGTCCTCTCCCTTTTCTCGCCTTCCAGTCGCACAAGGGGGAACCAGCAGATTCCTCCTCCAGGGCTCCCTGCAGCGCCCACTGCGGGTCTCTGAAAGCTCCCTGGGAGCGGCCTCTACGGTCCCCCTCCCAGCCTGGTCTCCAAGGCTCTGCCAGCAGGCGGTGTGCCCCGCCCCGCAGGGCAGCTCCCCAGGGACTCCAGGAACCCATGTTACCAAGCCCCCTCCCCTCCTTACTCTCCCCCACGCCCCCCCAGCATGTCTCTCCCTGGGCTCCAGGCCCTGCCCTCCCTGCGGTTACTCCTCAGTCCCTTGCACCCCTTCTCAACCTTGGAATGCGGGGCGCCCCACGGCTCTACCTTGAACCCCATCTCTCTCCACTGCCACCCGTCTGGGCACCCACTTTACTGTGCTCGTGCCTTTCAATGCCATCTGTGTGCCCACGACCCCAAGTCCACCCTGAGCTGAGTGAGTCCTCTCCCGGATGCAGGCCGGAACACTCAGCTGCTCTCCTGACCATCCCCGGGACACCCCATGGGCTCATCCACATCAACAGGGCTGAGGCCTGGCTCTTAGCTCCCCGCCCCAGCAGCCCTCCTCACCTCAGGAAACAGGCTCCGGCCTCGAGCTGCTCAGGCCTGAGCCCGGGCTCCTCCCTGATGTGGCCTGCTCTCTCCCTTGTCCCTGCTGGTTGACACGACCCTTTTTCTATCTCCAAGTGGCTACTTCTCTTCCTGCTTCCGGGTCTCTGGTTCAAGGTCACCCTCCTGGTGTCACCTCGCTGGCCACCCTGTTCACACACGATCGTGCCCTCCTCCTCGGACAACTCGGGCACTCTGGTGTCCTTTCCCTGCTCATTACTGTTCAACAGGCTGCACGGGTTTAAAAAAGGGGCCACAAATTCTTCCATCCTCCTCCCTTCTAGAGGCAGAAGGGGCGACTCCTGCTCAGCCCCTGAGCGAGGCAGGACTTTGCAGCTCACTCTCGCAAACAGAAGTCAAGGTGTGTGGCCTCGAGACCAGGGCGCGAAGGCCCCGGACTACACCCCACGCTCTCGCTCTCAGAGGGTGCTCCGAGGAAAGCCAGGCCCTGAAGAGGTCCACACGGCAGGGACCTGCGCCTGTCCCCAGCAGCCGGGTGAGTCTGAAAGCCTGCCATCCAGCCCTGGGGGGCCTTCCCGTGGCTGTGCCCTCAGGAGGCCCTGAACCAGGCCCGCCTGCTACAATGCACAGGAACTGTGGACTGTGAGCTGCTCACTGGGAAGTCACTAAGCTTGGCAGTGATTCATTACGTAGCAGTGGGTAAAGAACTCACACGGTTTTTAATTCACTGCTGGAGTCCTACTTCTGACCATGTCTGGCCCAAACTAACTGCTCACTGAATATGGAAGCTGAAAACACAGACCTGTATCAAAAAATACATGCCATGAATGAGGTGAAAATATAAAGGCACTTAAACTTCCAATGAGAATTCTTCTCACCATAAGCTGATGGATATGTGTATCCATTTACTTGTAGGACGATTTCAAAACTGTGCTAATTAGTACCATGCTGGGCCTCACAGTAGGCCACAAGTTATCAAAACTGGTTATTTTAAGAAAAAAAAAGCATGCCTTAGAAGTAAACTCTTGGCCAGAAAAAGGAAAATGGGAAGACGTAAAGCGATCTATTAGCACTGTGCTCCAAACCCACCTCAGGAGCACAGTGTGAGGGGGCAGGTGCCTCACAGGGTGGCCACCAGGGACGGGAAGGGGGCGGTGGGGTCCTTGCCTTGGATGGCTCGTCGCACAGCGCTGCCAGCCAGCCTTTCTGGGGGTGCTGCAGCACTGCCCCATTGCCCGAGGAGTCTGCCGGCTGGTCCACCACAGGGAACCTGAGGTCCGGGGCGCTGCCCAAGTGGGGTCGCCTGAAACACACAGGAAAGAAGAGTGCTGTTAGAAGAAAAAGAGAGCTCACTCTGTCAGGCAAGCCACAGCCTGTCCATTTGGAAGATCGGCAATTTCACAGCAAAAGAGCCCCCGGGAGGGTACTGCCCTCCTGGCTCCAACAACAGCAACAGGCTGCCCGCTGCTCCTCAGACACTCAGGCCTCATCCCCAGCAGCTGGAAAACTCCTGTATGTGGGGAAGGCAGCACTGCTGCAAGGGCGTGGAGCTGACTAGGACAGAATCGGCTGTCTGGGGTTGGGGGCTCCAGGGTCCCCCCAGAGCCCACCCTCAGGTCCCAGGGCGAGGCCTGTACCTGCTCTGCTTTCTCCTTGGCACCCCACCTCCCCTTCACCCCGCACCTGCTCTGACCTCCCTCTCCCATGTGAAGTCCGTGGATCACAATCACCTGTCTGCCTGGAACACTGTCTGCACCACTCTCAGTGTTACTAAAGGCGCCTCAGACAACCCGCAGAAGAAAGGCCTCGGACCCACAGCTCGGAGCTGAGCACCATTGGTGTCTCCTATTAAAGCAGAGGTGAGCATGTCACCAGACTCTGGGCTGAACAAGGCCCAGCACAGATGCTCAGGCCCTGAGCACTAAGGCCTGGGCCTGCAGGTGCCAGGAGCTCACTCAGCAGGGGCCTGCTGAGAGGCAGGGCGGCCCCGCCCTGACTGTGAGCCGCCTGCACAGCAGTACCACCCGGGCTCTGCTCAGTCTTGTCTCTGGGAAGAGGGTGGCGCCTTTATGTGCAGGAATCCCTAAACCCGGGAGACAGGGCTCTCCTCCGAGGACAGGACACCCCATCCATCTGCAGAGCGGCCAGGGCCAACCACCAGCTCAGCCTGCTCGGGGTCACACGCCGCCCTGCTCAACAGTTTTGTGAGGTAAACTCTGCTGCACAGGAGGTGGAGGGCTGGAATCTCCCCAAGCCACGCCTGTCTTCCCTCCCATACCCACTCCCTCCTGACGGAACTGCTCCCTTCTCTGCTCCACTTCACCCAAGGCCTGGGGCCAGATCACACTTGGGAACTGGGTCGGGGGTACGACCCAGTCCCACCATGGACCGTGGACCCTCGCGGGTCCTCTGAGGGCCACAGAGGCCTCCGGGTTGGGTTGCCCCCCAACCATCACCTCCCAGTCCCCTCGTGGGGTGCAGGTTCCATCTCTCTCCCTCTCCTTGCCCGAAGCTCTTTCTTCTGGGAGAAGGTCTCAGAGACAAGGTGACCAATTCCTCTGGGAGGTCCTGCTAAATACACCGTGCCTGCCCTGCCTGTGAGGCAGGTTTTCAGTCCCCACTCCCTCCCTCCTGAGCCAGCATAGTGCCCCCCACCCAGCCCACACTGCCCACGAGCCCCACTCCGGGGCCCCACCTGTGCTGCTAAGTCACTGCCGTGACCCCTCGAGAGCTGCCTCCTGGAAACACCCTTCCCTCGCACCACCCACTGCAGCCCACTGTCTTCAGAGCACAGCGGCCCCTCCTGCCCCGCGGCTGCTTCCTCTTCTCGTCTCTCACACTCACTGACACACAGGGTCCTGGTGACCAGGCCCCAGGCTTCTCCATCTGAACCCCTCAACTGTGCCAGGCCTCAGGTCCTGGCACCAGGGCCCTCCTCATTACCCAAAACCCCCAAGAGCAGGAGGCCGTGTCCACCTCCTCTTCCTCCACTGTCTACACAGTCCTCCTCACACTCACCTCATCCACCCCGGGAGCAGGGGTTCCCCACCTCTGACAGCACCAGCCCCTCACCCTGGAGAAGCTCTGCCAGCAAATCCGGCCATGTCCCCAGTCCGATTTGCAGGGCACGTACTATCCTTGAACTCCACCCACCGTGGTTTCGGACTCCACTCGCCAGTTTCTGGGTCTGCATTTGTCTCAAATGATATCCCCTTACTCTAGAAGAAGGCTGGGTGGGGGCCCTGGACTGCGAGGATCCCCTAAGCACACGAACACAGAAATATGCGTATGGGCTCCAAACTGTCTCCTAACTCAGGATTCAAGCAGTAGTTGCTTTCCTACAGATGAATGAATGTCACCAGTTAAGTACTTAATAACCTTTGCTAAAGTTGGTCTCTCACTTGTGACCATTTTCCGTGAAGAAGCCAAAGAAACATTTCAATACTTAATAGGAATTACCGCCCCTATGACAACGAGTAAGAAAATATCAGGATGCTCAGTCATCTGCCAGAGAAGGCGATGGCAACCCACTCCAGTACTCTTGCCTGGAGAATCCCATGGACAGAGGAGCCTGGTAGGCTGTAGTCCATGGGGTTACGAAGAGTCAGACATGACTGAGCAACTTCCCTTTCACTTTTCACTTTCATGCATTGGAGAAGGAGATGGCAACCCACTCCAGTGTTCTTGCCTGGAGAATCCCAGGGACGGGGGAGCCTGGTGGGCTGCCGTCTATGGGGTCACACAGAGTCGGACACGACTGAAGTGACTTAGCAGCAGCAACAGCAGTAATCTGCTCGCCTCATTCACAAGCCAGGTGATTCCTCCCACCGCAGTCAACAGCAAATCATGTCTCAGTCTCCATTCACGTAAAAAAGACTACAGGTCATTAACCTCTTGAGACTCTTCAGAAACATCAGTGTCACAGTCTGTCAGGCCCCTCAAATGAATACACCCAAATATCAACTGGTCGGCCCCCCATTTCCAAACCTCCGCCTGTGGTTTTGAGTGTTGTCAATCCTGTGACCACTACTCCGTGGTACCAAGTTTGACCCTAAGGAACAATGCTTGTCTCTTCCCTCTCGCTGGCCATGAAGCTACAGGCTCCTTGAGGTGCGACCATGAGCCACACCCAGTCATACTGTGCACACACCAGACAGGCCCTTGTCCCACTCAACAGTGCTGAGGGGAGCTGCCCAGGGGAGCGGCCTGCCCGTGGTGGAAGGGAGCCCCTCACAGTCTCGTCTGGTCCAGTTCGGCTCTCAGGGTTTCCAGGTTGAGAATCAGCTGGTCCTACGGAACAGCAAATGACACAGCCTGCACCACCTGCTTTCCGGATGTAAAATGACTTGCACCAGAATGTGCAGAACAGGTTACATTATTTAGGTATCAACTCCGACCATTTTAATTCTGAGAAAATGTTCTCTAAGAGTCCCGTAGCAAATATAAACACTCAGAACAATATTAACCCATAAACCATAATGAAGAGGAAGTTCCATCTCAGGTGTAGAAAAGGTTTCTCTGGGTGAAACGTGGCAAGCCATTCACAACGACGAAGTCTGTAGAGAGAAGCTGGACTTGGGGCGGGGGTTCGGGTCAGGGGGACACGACTCATTCTATTGCCCTTGCTCCTCTCATTGCTTTAAACTACCTCCATGGAGCTCGCCTGCATTCCTGGGCATTCCTCACATTCATTCCTCTACAGCCCACTTCACTTCCTCACGGAGTAAAACAAGTCAAACGGGCCAAGTTTCCGAGTCACTCGACTCAACCTGGCAGCTCTGTGCTGTCGGCCACGGCAGTCACTCGCCTCGTGCAGCCCCTGAGCACGTGAGACAGGCTGGTGCAAAGCTCGATGTGGAAATCACACAGAAGATTTCAAGACTCGCGGTGAAAGAAACATGTCAAGTAGCCCGTTGGTGTTTAGGAAATTTTAGATTGTGTATGTGGCTTGTATTATCTTTCTGACGCACAGCAGAGTCCACATGAAAGGCTCACGCTTTGTCTCAGCTTTCGGGTGAACCCAGAAAGGACTACACAGAATTCTGAACCACACGCAACTGCCACAGACTCTAAATTCATCTATAATGCAAACACATTCAGTGTTCAAACAGAAATGCTATACGTGTTACAGCAGTGGATTAGCCATAAGGAAAATGTAACTCAACTTCTGCTAAGCATCTGCTCAAACTCATGTCCATTGAGTTGGTGATGCCATCCAACCATCTCATCCTCTGTCATCCACTCTCTTCCTGCCTTCAATCTTTTCCAGCACCAGGGTCTTTTCCAATATGAAAATTCATATTAAAAAACTGGAAATAATTACCTCAAGCAATTTTTAAATGTAATAACAAAGTTGGCAAGTCTGTGTTTTATAAAATGAGCATCAATTTCAAGGTTTAAAAAGCTGTTTTAGAACCCACTGTATAAAAAAAGTGGAAAGAAGACAAAAGAATGATCTATTTGAGATTGGCTCTGTGTTAGAAATTGCTGAGAATAATTGACGGGTCATG
Source organism: Budorcas taxicolor (assembly GCF_023091745.1). Taxonomy (NCBI): domain Eukaryota; kingdom Metazoa; phylum Chordata; class Mammalia; order Artiodactyla; family Bovidae; genus Budorcas; species Budorcas taxicolor. The sequence goes on along the minus strand of NC_068911.1, from coordinate 42,898,023 downwards.
GGTATTTATTATACTACTCCATCCACTTTTGTGCATGTTTGAAATTTTCCATCATAATACATTTAAAAACAGTTTATTTTCTGTTAAAACAGAGTCTTCTCCAGCAACACAATTCAGTGCTCAGCCTTCTTTATGGTCCAATTCTCACACCCATTCGTGACTACCGGAAAAACCATAGCTTTGACTATATGGACCTTGGTAGGCAAAGTGATGTCTCTACTTTTCAATATGCTGTCTATGTTTGTCATAGCTTTCCAAGGAGCAAGCATTTTTTAATCTCATGGCTGCAGTCACCATCTGCAGTGATTTCTGAGCCCAAGGAAACAAAACCTGTCACAGCTTCCACAATAAGGCGTCGGCATTCAAAGATTTTTTAAAGCAAAACAAAAGTTGACTTTGAATTGGCTTAGTCATAAACAGCATCCCGATCTCAACAGCCTCTGAGCAGCAGTTCTGAAAGTAAGGATGTGCACCCCTGATCGGGAGACACTGAGCTCTCTGCCTAAGCGGGGAGGGCGCCTCACCGCCGGTCTCAGGATTGGAGTCAGAACCACTGCCCCCCTGGGGGCCCGCCTGTGAGGCTCTGCAGTCCAGGCCTGAGAACGCAGGCATGGTGGGGACAGTACTGACACGTGAGGCTGGACCCGGGATCCCCACTCCATTTCCTGGATGGTCTGTATCGCCGTGTGGCCACCCTTTCCGGGAAACCGCTCTCAGGACTCGGTGATGCGAGCCTCCTCCATCACCCCTTCCTGACGCGCCTTCTGTCGCAGCGCAACTACTGTTCTCCTCCTGCCTAGGAGCAGTCATGCTACCCACACGCTGTGTCTGGACCAGCAGTTTGGCATGTGGGGCTCCTGTGCCACATCCGAGGCAAGCAGGCTCCACACCCGGGCGCCATGCCTTCAGCTTCATGGACCCCGGGCTGGCACCCTCAGGTTTGTCTGAGGGGCAGTCGTGAGGTCCACCCGTATCCCAAGAAGCTCCCTGGACTGGCTGGTCAGAGCAACAGGCAGCCTCTTTGAACGTGGGGATGCCCTGGCCCCTGCCCACCGCCTGTGGGCAACCACCTCTGGCCCTGCTCCGGAGGAAGTGGGTGCCCGGATCAGCAGATGGGGACACACACGCACACACTGGGCGGCAGAGACGGGGTGGCGGAGAAAGGCAGCGCTGGCCCCCGCCCAAGCCACGTCTCCCGCCCAGACGCCGCCTCCCGGTCAGCACACGCACCTGCTGCAGCTCCTTGTTCTCCTCCAGCTGGGCCTCCATCTGGCGCAGCCTCTCCTCAATGCTGCCCTGTCTCTCTTCCGCCTGTGGGCCAAGAACAGCGTCAGCTCCGCTCGCAACGACCCTGTCCCGATGGCACGCGGGCTGTGATCGTAGGGGCGGCAAGCGGGCCATGCTCTGTGCGGACCACGGGCCCCGGGTTCGTGGGGAGCACGCCTGCATGCCTGCTCACGCAGCCTGCGCGGCTTCGTGTGTGACACGTGGCTCACAGCGGGTGCTGGTGACCGGCTCGTGAGAGGAGACGTGCTCCCCGTGCCCCGGGCCCCGCACCCGTGGCCATTGCGCCTCCTCCTTGGACTGCCTGTGGCGAGCCAGCACGGGCAGCAGGCAGCGGCAAGTGCGGGACGCGCGAGGCACACGTTCTACCTTCCTAAGCTGGGAGGGAAGTTGGAACCGTTTAGCCTCCTTAGTGGCAGAGCTTCCGGAAGACAAACGGTCGGACTACAAGGCCGACGGGACGTACAGCAGAGATGCTGGGGGAGGGGAGAAACCAAGCCTGGAGAGGAAGATCACAGGCAGAAGGGCGCCCCCTGGCGGCGGTTCGTGACCCTGCTCTGGGAGGGTCTGTGAGCACCCGACACCGCCGGCCGCCCGCCAACCGATGGTGTCTCAGCGGCTCACTGAGCTCCGGGCAACGCTCCCGGCTGCCGCGCCAGCACAGGCCCGGCCTGACGCTCCACGCCCAGCCAGTGCCCACAGGCAGCGCGGGGCAACACCTTTCCCGCCAGAAGAACGGGGTGGCTGGCTGGCTGGTAGTGGGGACGATGCCCCCAGCAACACCACATCCCTGGGATGTTTCTCATAAATCATGACCCCCGCAGACACGACCGCCAGAAACATCACGATTCCACAGGGTCACACAGCTCGGGCCTGAGGATCTGAGGGTGAGCAAACGCCACTCGACTTGTCTGACCGCCGGTATCACTGTCACACATCCCTTCAAGGAGCGGAACCTCAGAAAACTAGAGAAGATGGCCAGGCAAGCTGCCTCAGCAGAGCCCACACAGCATGTTCCCATCTCTCCGAGAGAACGGGCTCCAGAGACGTCGCCAGACTCGCCTGAGTGAATCAGAAGGACATGTCAGTTTCATCAGGAACACATTGGACAGGCAGGTGGATGCGGGGCTGAACTGGGAGGCGGGGCTGACACACACACAGCACGGATACTTCACATAAAGTCAACGAGTAAGGACCTAGTGTCCAGCACAGGGGCGTCCACTCAGTGCTCTGTGGTGAAGTAAACGGGCAGGACATCTAAAGGAGAGGGGGATAGACAGACAGACAGAGGACCGATTCACTTTGCTGTACAGCAGAAACTGCCACAGCAGTGTAAAGCAACTATACGCCAATAAATGAATGGATGGATGAATGAATTTTTACAAAAGGAGCACAGTGGGCCCCCTAGAACTTGTGGAAATGGGGAGTCCACACCCAGGGTGCAGCACAGCGCCAGGGCTACCCTCATGTTGGTCCACTGCCAACAGACCGCCTGGACCAGGCCTCTTCTACCAAAGAGACCTCGACACAGAGGCGGGGAGGCAGCCAGCTGCGGTGTCTCCAGTGCTCTGCTCTTACTCACGCAGCCATCCCAAGGCTGAGTCCCCGGGAGAAGTAGGGACCCACAGTCCACCTCAGGACAACAGACACGGCGGCTGTCACTCACTTCTCAGACGTCCCACTGCAGTTTCACGTTCACGTCCTCGGACTTGAGGAGGTCCTTCCTGGCCGTGTCCAGGTTCTCCTCCAGCTCTGTCACATGGGCACTGAGAGCTGCCAGGCACTCCTTCATCTGGCTCTGCTCCTGCGACTGCTTCTCTAGGACTTCCTGAATGTGATCACCTTAGCCAGGTCTTCCTCGTGGCTTAGAGAGCCATCGGAGGGTTTCTAAGGGGGAAAGGAAGCCTTAGACAGCCTTGTTTTGAGAGGGAGGGAACACAGCACTTCCGGGCAATCGGTGAGGTCAAAACAAGGCACTAAGTGTACAAATCCAGGACGGCCAGGGGGCTGGTACCTTCTCGTCCAGGGCCTTGTGGTGTTCAAAGAGCAATTTCAGCACCCTGAGCACCTCCACCTCGCAGGTCATGCCAGCTGGGGACTTCCCCTGCCGCCTGCCCGCCGTCATCCGGAGGGACAGCACGAACCCAGGAAACCAGGCACTCCAGGTGCTCCAGCAGCGGCTGCAGGGCGGGGCCAAAGGAGCACCTTCAACCTCATGCTCGAATTCAGGCCCGATAACTCCTCTCAGCCTCACGCTATAGCCGGAAACATGCTAAGGCATGTTGGAATCCCACCAGTTCAGTCGAAAGTTAGAGTGGACTTCCCCAGGGGCCCAGTAGTTAAGACTCCACACTTCTGCAGGGGTCACGGGTTTTAATCCCCGGTCAGGGAACTAAGATCCCACACAAAGCTAGCGTGGACAAAAATCTAAGTTAAGAGAACTACCCCCTCAAATGTACTAAAATTACATTAGCTCTCATCATAAATTTGAAGCAAGGTATGAGAACCCCGAACTGATCCACCCTGGTCTGCTCAGTGGGAAGATGTGAAAAATGACTTGAAAATCAGAGTTTAAAGACAGCAACAAGGAAGCCGGCGGTGACCCCCACAGGGCAAATGTCAACACGTGAGAATCCCCCTACTGACCCTGGTGTTGTTTCTTTCTGCTTTCAGCATTAGCGATTTCTTATTGTCTTTTAAGAAGCTGCTCCCTACATAGTCTTAGTTCTTCACTAGGAGTTGGAAACTCCTAGAAAACAGTTAAATGAGAAACTAAAGGCAAACATTTAGTGACCCCCGTGGGGCAAATGTCAACACGTGAGAATCCCCCTACTGACCTTGGTCTTGTTTCTTTCCGCCTTTAGCTCTGCAATTTCTTCTTCTCTTTTGAGAAGTTGCTCGCTAACCATCTGTATTTCCTCTGTATGACTTGGAAACTCTTAGAAAACAGTTTAATGAGAAACTACATGCAAACATAAATTAAAAAGAGAGCAAGACTGTGAAGACTGATCCTGTCAAGTCTCTCCAGGCTCCACACAAAGGATCTCCTTGCCCCTCCAGAGAAGAGGGGGTCCACTGACCCCAAGACCACACAGACCACCACAACTCAGACCGGCCTTCAGCCTCCACCTCGACCTGGCAGGCATGCGGCAGGGGAGAACCCGGAATCCAAGCCTGCCTTCTCAAGACCCAGGGCCGTCTGAGAAGCTTTCCAAAACATAACCCTAACAACAAAGTGGATAAAGAGATTCTTAAACGACACACAGACCAGTGACCTAGAGCCACTGGGGAGAGTGAAGAAAAAAGGGAAGGTCTACAAGGCCACCAAGCTTTGGAGTGTTCCTCTGGGAAAAAGACGGATGGCACCCCAAGGCCATCTGTTAGCCTGACTTCACTGAAGCCACCCAGGCATTCAAGCAACTGGTCAAAATGTTAAATTTATGTTATATATATATTACCAAAATTTACGTGCACGTGGGGCTGTCCACGTGGTCAAGTTGCTCAAACTGAACCACATCGACTCTTTCATTCTTCTATTTTTCTTTGCAGAAATAAAAAGATCCTGGGCTACGTATCTCCTCCTACATACTGAGTGTTCAGCACCCAGAACAGTGCCCAGCACTTGTAAGAGGCATGTAGTAGACATGTGTAGCTATGAGGGTGTATGTCATACACGGAAGCAGTAGGTACCCGTCATTAAAATACTGGACACACTGCTCTGTGCTTTGGAAGATGGGAGACATTCACGGGCCTAGCCTTGCTACTTCAAGGACTGACTCTCTAGCTCGATCCTCATGCCCCAGAGACTCCTCCAGCCAGTGTATCCTTTCTTTGGAAGAAGGGAGATGTTAAGGGGCTTAGCGTTTCTGCTTCAAGGACTGACTCGATAGCTCAGTCCACGTGCCCCAGTGACTCCTCCAGCCAGTGTTTCCCTTCTTGTGGGGCCCCCGCCCATCCTCCACACAACACTTGCACAACCTCTTACAAGGTAAACTGCTGGGGTCCATCCTGCCCACTAAGGCCAAAATGCCCTGGCTGGCAGGACCCACAGCCATGCTAACAAAATGTAACACAACCCCAACGCTTCGCCGGATGAGGGCCAATCCAACAGGTGTGGCCCCCGGCTGCACTCACCTTGTTGAGGTCCTTTAATGGACCGGAACCTGGTGCTCCAGAGTCGACAGTAAGAAGGTATAGGAGAGAAAGAGGCTGATATTCTTTGGTTTACGCAGAAAGACAATGAAGCCCCTGACATGGGATTTGCTCTGTTCACGGAGCAAGTATCATGGCTAACAATAGACTGATTTGAAAATGGCAATCACACAGGCTTTACATTATAACCAGAAACTTATTTGGAAATCTATTAGCTATGTTTTCCCCCAAGTACAAAGAAACCCCTTTTTCTAGCTTAATGCCATCTTAAAGGACTGTCTTGTTCAAGAGAAGCCAGGCTGTGGGGCAGAGAGAGCATCTGACTGAGTGCAGAGACCCTGGATGGGAGCCTCCCTGCAGGCAGGCTCCGCCCTCCCTGGAATCCAGTGACCAGATGACCGTGCCGGGCAGGACAGCAGAGCGATGCCAGCCCGGTGAACCCTGCATGGCATGAACTGCCCTGATGAAAGGACTGTCCTCATCGCCAGATGCTGCTTAGAAGCACCACAGTGAGAGTACTAAACCTCTCAGCAAAGCCGTCCAGACCTTTCTGTTTGAAGGAGGAAAAGATACAGCATGTGCCACCACCCAAGATCATTTGGAGAGATGATGCAGGTTACTGGAACCCATGACAACAAGAGAAACACAGAAAAGGTACCTAAACCCTCCACGCGAACACCACGCGCCTGGATCACATTTCTCGGTAACAGAGAGACTGGGGGCTACCCACTGAAGTACTTACACACAGTTCGAGGGTCATGCGCTCAGAGCGGTTTCCATAAAGCACCCCCAGGTCTTCACTACGAGTTGATCCTGTATCACCCTAGAGGGTCGGAGGATCAAAAGGGAGGAGATATATGGGTACCTATGGCTGATTCATGCTGGCGTATGACAGAAAAGAAAATTCTGTAAAGCAATTATCTTTCAATTAACAAATAAACTAATAAAAACACAAAAAGGAGGTGATCTCTCCTGGACTCCCAGCTTTTCTGCTGGTCCTGGGTGTGAGGACAGGAAGGACAGTGTAGGGAAGAGATTAACCTCTCAGGGTCCAGACAGGTCTCACTGATACATCTGGGTGTGTGGTTAAACCAGGGGAAGTTTTAGGAAACATGCATGGCATGTATTTTTATAAATAATCAGTGCGTTGTTTAACCAACTATCCTGTGCCTTTTCAGTGGGATTCTGTAAAGAATACTGGTCCCGTGCAGCCCCACAGGAGCTTGGTGACAACAAAGTGACTTAGTGCAAAATACAGCTGAACTCGTTTAACAGCAGCTGGATAAACTTGGCACCCTCCCCTGCGCTCTAACAAGAACCCTCCGACAACAGAAGGCTACAAAGGCTAGAAATATCCACATGGAACTGAACAGGGATCAATCTCAAATTCAAGTTAAATAAGCATTTCTAAAAATCAGAAAACAATGAACAGAGCAGGGAAGTGACGCACCTGGGTTGACCATGGACTCAGTGGAGACAAACACCTGCCTCAAGGTCAGGGACCACGCCAGCCCCTTACCCCAGGCCTCCTCCTGAGCAGGGCCTCTGGGTCCGCAGCCCCACTGGTGCCCACGCGGCCAGGATGGGCAGCACCGTGTCCACTTAACAGGAGGGCAAAGCAGGCCACAGAGAGGGCGAGCGGCACACCCAGGGCATCAACCCCAGGGGGATGGCACTGCTCTGCTGTGGCCAGCAGAAGGGCTCCCAGGCACTGAGCTGCCTGAACTGGAGCGCGGCCGCCCCAGTCCTGCAGGAAAGCCCAGGAGTCAGCGGGCTGGGAGCAGAAGAGGGACAAGGAAGGCCAACCCGTGGGGCAGTGGGCTCCAACAGCAGGGGCTCATCCAAGTGACCTGAGGGGAGAGGCAGCGAGCTCCCTCCTGAGGCTCCCTCCATCAGGGATGCCGTGATGGACACGAGAGCCTCTGGAGGAAAGCGGGCTGGACGGCACCACGGTTAAGTGTCCAGGCTCTGATCAGACCAGTCCGCACCGCGCTGCTGGGTGTGAGAGCCTGGGCAGGGTGCCTGGCCTCGCTAAGCCTCAGTGTCCATGTCTCCTGAACGGGGATAGCACCAGCCTGGACCTCACCTGGGGATGAGATGACAGACGCGGAAAGCATGTGCCCGGGGCACAGAGTCTCCTGCACACTGCGACCCACCATCATTAAATTGGCTTTCTGCAAATCTAACATCTATGGCTCTCATTCAGTCATTTCTTGTAAGAAAACACTAAGCGGAAATTCCATGGTGGTCCAGAGGTTAAGACTTGGCACGTTCACTGCCGGGACACTGGTCCGATCCCTGGCTGGGAAACTAAGATCCCATAAGCTGTGCAGCATGGCCAAAAAAGTAAGTAAAGAAAAATTTTAAAAATAATAAATAATACTATGTCTACTATAAACAACCATGAGATGATCAGAAGGCAAACAAGTGGGAGAAAGGCAAACTGTTACAACTGTCCCAACGAATGACCCATTTCCAACAGAACCATCAGCACAGTTTAAGTGGTGGGTGAGTTTTATTACTTTCATTAAAACGTCACTTATTCACCAGGACATAACCACACGGTGTTCATTCACATTAAACCATAAGGACTCTTTAATACTTCACAGAGAAAGAAAGGCCTGCTAAATTACTAAATAGTTTACCTTTCGACGCCACTTCCTTAAATCACTAGGCTGACAGATGCATGCAAAGAAATGAAGAGAAACCAGATTCACTGCGACTTTGAAGCTAAAATTTCAAGCATCCGAATAGGCAAATACAGGAAAGCAAAAATGATGGCAAACTTGTAAGTGACATGAAGATTCAGAGAACACGTGACTGGAAACAGAACTTTTTTTTGACCACAGAAGTTAAATAGATTTACTAGAGAAACACTAGAAATTATTACTCAGGAAGATACAATTCTATTACAACATTATGATTTATTAAAGCACAGGATTCTGTACAACAAAGGGCCTTAACAGTGGTCTGTTCTCAGCCAAACTTGTCTTTAAGTTAGTTTCCCTTAATAAAAAACATGTTATACTTTAAATTAGTAATTTAACTGATAAGGAAGTTACCGTAATACCTATTTTAGCATTGAACAAATCTAACCACCTCTTGGACATTAATGTAAAATCCTGACATAGAATTTAAAACATCTCAAAATAAATTCATTAAAACAGGTTCCCTGTGTAAATATGTAAGAATGAAAGCTACCATAATAGCAGGTGCAGTCTTTACATTTTATTAACCGTAAAAGATACTTTTCTAAAGAGTCTAATAGAGACATTAACTGTGTAAAAGCTGATGAGATTTACACTCTTTAATACAAGCACCAACACAGAAAGGATATTGTGTCAGTTCAGTTTAGTTCAGTCGCTGAGTCGTGTCCGACTCTTTGCAACCCCGTGAATCGCAGCACGCCAGGCCTCCCTGTCCATCACCAACTCCCAGAGTTCACTCAGACTCATGTTCATTGAGTCGGTGATGCCATCCAGCCATCTCATCCTCGGTCATCCCCTTCTCCTCCTGCCCCAAATCCCTCCCAGTATCAGAGTCTTTTCCAACGAGTCAACTCTTCACATGAGGTGGCCAAAATACTGAAGTTTCAGCTTTAGCATCAGTCCTTCCAATGAACACCCAGGACTGATCTCCTTTAGGACGGACTGGTTGCATCTCCTTGCAGTCCAAGGGACTCTCAAGAGTCTTCTCCAACACCACAGCTCAAAAGCATCAATTCTTCGGTGCTCAGCTTTCTTCACAGTCCAACTCTCACATCCATACATGACCACTGGAAAAACCATAGCCTTGACTAGATGGACCTTTGTTGGCAAAGTAATGTCTCTGCTTTTCAATATGCTATCTAGGTTGGTCATAATTTTCCTTCCAAAGAGTAAGCATCTTAATTTCATGGGTGCAATCACCATCTGCAGTGATTTTGGAGCCCCCCAAAATAAACTCTGACACTGTTTCCACTGTTTCCCCATCTATTTCCCATGAAGTGATGGGACCAGATGCCATGATCTTTGTTTTCTGAATGAGGAGCTTTAAGCCAACTTTTTCACTCTCCTCTTTCACTTTCATCAAGAGGCTTTTTAGTTCCTCTTCACTTCTGTCAGAAGGGTGGTGTCATCTGCATATCTAAAAGTCCATTAATTCTACACTTGAGGATCATTTGTTTATGTAAGCACAGTCTTATTTATGAATTACACATGATATGCCGTTTAGGATCCATCTACATTATGCTTGTAACTGCATGCTGCTGCTAAGTTGCTTCAGTCGTATCCCACTCTGTGCGACCCCATGGACTGCAGCCTACCAGGCTCCTCCGTCCATGGGATTTTCCAGGCAAGAATACTGGAGTGGGTTGCCATTGCCTTCTCCTGTAACTGCATAGTGATACACCAATTCAACTTACCGCTATGGGGGAAAAACACCATTTAATGAGACAGGAAAACAAAGCACAGACCCGACAAGGGCACACACCCTGTGGACCACAGCACGGCCATGACCAGAGCAAGTGAGGCCCAGGGGAGGAGAGATGGATGGGAAACTATAGCCTCGGGGGCGGGGGAGGGGTCAGGATTGATGACAACCAAGCAGACAACAGGATGAGACAGGAAATCTAAACCAATGATGAAAGCAGACACACCACCAGAGAACTCCAACAGCAAGGAAAACATACAGAACTGTTCTTTAACAAATATTCGGAAAGAAATCAAGCATAAAACCACAGAGAAATCCTCAAAGAATTTTAAATAGCAACTAATTAGCCAATGATGCAAATTATAAAAACGGTGTGTCAAAAGACCACAAAATGGACTAGTTACCTCACAGGCCACTAAAAGGATTCACAGTGAATTTAATTATAACCTGACTAACAATGCAGCTAACATGAAATGGGTGGTCACAGAAAACAGTGATAATACAAGTCCAGTTACAAAGCAGAGTGTTGTACACGTGATTTCATGGCGTAAATAGCAATGCACTCACAAAACCCAAGCTAAACATGCAAGAAAGCTGGAACATGTGCTTTGGAGCCGCACACTCTGTCACCAATAGCCCTAGGCCGTCATCCCATTTCTAGACTCAGAAAAGTGAGGCAGCCCAACCTCTTCCCTGCGGCCCTGGGGCACCGGGCTCTTAACCTGGTTTCACACGCAGAGCTGGCCTGAGCCCGCGGCCGGGTCCATCAGCAAGCAGACCATGAAGATTCTTGATTTTGTTCCCACTGCATGCCCTGCACCCTGCAGCCAGGCAGCCCCAATGGAACATGTGCTGCACGGCTTTCCCAGGCCATGAGGGCTGCCTATGGTTACTTTCACAAAGCCATCTGCTCCCTGAGAACAGAAACTTCCCTGCAGCTGCTGTGCCCAGCACAGGCCAGGCCCAACGACACAGAGACAGGCTCTGGCTGAGTTCATGATGATGTGCTAAGCCTGTGGTCCAAATATCAAGACTACTTCGTTGCTGCGCCATTGTGGAATGATTAAAGACTAGGCAGTTTACAAAAGTGTAGACCTCTGAGTGCAGCAAATGTACCCGATTTTCTTCTAAGCAAAAAGAGAAAAACCAAAAAACAAACAAAATAAAGAAAACCCATGTCCTGGGGGAAGGATGCGGCAGGGAGGAGGCAGATACATACCAGAGTCATGATGCCCAGCCGGTCTCCCTCCTGCACCGGGCGGTGCCGCCTCCTTCTGGGCTTGGGCATGGGCGGGCAGGAGCCGGCACCTGAGGAGCCGGCAAGCAGGTTGAGGGAATTCACCGATTTATAACGACGGAGGCTGCCTAAGCTCCCCTGCCCTCCTGCTGGTTGTCCCATTCACCCCCTGCCTTTCTCCCGGCCCCCCGTGCTCGGCCGACAGGAACGGGCACCTTGGCCTGGGCTGACGTGATGAGAACAGTCTGAGCAGCAGCCTCTGCCTGGTCCTGTGCAGGGTCATCGGCCTGCGGCCACTCTAAACATGAACTCGGGACACGGGCATAGCTGTGCGGGTGTGGCACCAGGCAGGCCTCGGGGCCCCCAGCCACTCGGCTGCACCCAGACCCAAGGCCCCCTGCTCACCATGAGGCCGGCCTTTGGATTCTATCCCGTTTTGTAAATTGTTATAACTGCCAAGACGGTATCTAAAGAAAACATCTTAAATATACTGATGAGATGAGAAAAACTCAAACACACGTCCTTGGACCACTGTCTTACAACCAGCCAATCCTCACACTGTATTAAGTTAAAAAGGAAAATGCAGATCTGAGTGGGAATTTGCCAACCCCAAAACCCGAGCTTTTCTGTTCTAGGTGGCCTTTCAGCAGAACAGGGTGGGCTCCAAGGGACACAGGAAGGTGCACGGGCTGCAGGGGACACCACCTCGGCACCTCACCCACCTTGCGGCTCAGAGCTGAGGGGGGACACCCCACAACACCCCCCCACAGAGTGCTGACACCACACCGTGGACAGAACACCCCAGCTGACCGAGATCTATAATCAAGGGCAATCTCAAACCTGAAAATTCTTGAAGCAGACCTGAGGTCAGGTTCCTTATTATGGAATACTCAGACTTCCCTAGGAGAAGGCATCTCTTCAGATAAACCACGTTTCTGGGGAGCTGAGTTCGGGATCACCCACCGGATCTCTTCGTTCATGGCGTCCAGCTGCTCCTGCAGCCTCACACTCAGAGTCTTGGCATCGGCCTGCCCGCTGGGCGACAGCTGAGTGGCCGAGCTGAAGAGGGTGACCCTGTCACCCTCGCCGTCAGACACGCCCTCGCCACTCTCGAACACCTGGGCCACATTGGCCAGCACGCTGGCTTGCTGCACATGCTCCCAGTCCTGCTCCTTCAGAGTCTGCACCTGGACACAAGAGGACCACGTCTCGTCAGCGACATTCAGGGCAGCTCAAGTCTATCAGGAACTGAACCCAATTTTACATGGAAGCCCTGACTGTGGATAAATGTGGATAAACCAAAAAATTGTATCAGAGTAAACAAATAGTAAAGACAGCAAAGCTCCACCTGGCAAAACTCAACTCGAACCTGAAAACACAACATAGAAAGAAAATACATGGTGATGCAATCCATCCCGAATACCACCAGGTGATTAGAGTCAGAATTTGTCTTCTCCTGGGCAAAGAGGTACTGAAGACATCCTGCAGCTCTGAGCCACAAGGCTAGTTTGCTAAGTCATATCAGTCGTCTCCGACTCTGTGTGACCCCATAGACGGCAGCCCACCAGGCTCCCCCGTCCCTGGGATTCTCCAGGCAAGAACACTGGAGTGGGTTGCCATTTCCTTCTCCAGTGCATGAAAGTGAAAAGTGAAAGGGAAGTCGCTCAGTCGTGTCCAGCTCTTCGCAACCCCATGGACCGCAGCCTACCAGGCTCCTCCATCCATGGGATTTTCCAGGCAAGAGTACTGGATGGGGTGCCATTGCCTTCTCTGAAAGGCTAGTTTACTAGTCACTAAAATAACCCAGGTGGGTGGGTCCTCAATCAGAAAGATAAAGAACATCTGATGCCCACCACTACAGCCTTCATTTTTTCTTAAAATGAAAGGATTCAAACGACAAACCCTTAACTGAAATTACACGATGACTGATCAAACTTACCTCTTTATGTGTGGCACCTAATTCTTCTAACAAACTACACCTTTCGAGCGCTCCTCATAACCGCACTCTCAACTCAAATAAAAGGGGCCGAGTCACTGTGTGTTGATGTGAGTTTATACCTTACTACACTTCTTAGTGTATACTCACCCTAATACATGGATACTGTAACAGAATACCTTTCTCTCTCTGATCTTAACGTCAAGAAAATCTGCTTCTTAACAGCTTTAAATTCTAAGCTTGAGAGAACAAAATGTTATCCTAAATTAATTCTATTACCCAGTTTTTAACTGCAAGTTGATATACAGAATATAATACATCTTGAGACATTCATGCCAACTAATACTTTTTAACTGGGGGCTTCCCAGATGGCTCAGTGGTAAAGAATCCGCCTGCCAATGTAAGAGGGCAGGATCGATCCCTGGGTTGGGAAGATTCCCTGGAGTAGAAGATGGCCACCCACTCCAGGATTCATGCCTGGGAAGCCCCATGAACAGAGGAGCGTGGTGGGCTATAGTCCATAGGGTTGGAAAGATTCAGACATGACTGAGCATGTATGTAGGCAACGCTGTTTAACCATATAAAACTTTAGACTTCTTGCAGAAACAAATGTATATACAAGAATTCAAGAAGCTCAAAAGTCAACTAGTTACATAAATATGTGCATCATCCACCTAACAAGGCAGCAAGTGTACAACTCCAGGATGGCCGGGGGGCTGGTAGCTTCTCGTCCAGGACCTTGTGGTGCTCAAACAGCAATTTCAGCGCCCTGAGCACCTCCACCTCGCTGGTCATGCCAGCTGGGGACTGTGCCTGCCGCCTGCCTGCCGTCATCCAGAGGGACAGCGCATACCGGGGAACCAGGCACTCCAGGTGCTCCAGCAGCAGCTGCGGAGGGGGGGGGGGGGGGAGGGGCGCAAAGGAGCACCTTTAACCTCATGCTCGAATTCAGGCCCGATAACTCCTCTCAGCCTCACAGTATAGCCGGAAACATACTAAGGCACGTCGGAATTCCACCAGTTCGGTCGAAACTTAGAGTGGACTTCCCCAGAGACCCAGTAGTTAAGACTCCAAACTTCGGCAGGGGTCACGGGTTTTAATTCCTGGTCAGGGAAATAAGATCCCACACAAAGTGGGGACAAAAATCTAAGTTACGACAACTCCCCCCTCAAATGTACTAAAATTACATTAGCTCTCGTCATAAATTTGAAGCAAGTAATGAGAACCCCTATCTTATCCACTCTGCTCAGTGGGAAGATGAGAAAAATGACTTGATGAGTCTGCCCCCATCCCGATCGCTGCTCAGGGCCACGCGGCCCCGGAGGTGTCTGGCTTCCGGCAACACCGTCTCCCGCCTCCAGACGGCCCCCCCAAACCGCCCCCCATCCCCCCGCCACGGCCTGCGGGCCTCAGAGCGTCCTGCGGGCCTAGGCGCAGCCCAGCCAGGGCCCTGAGCGCCCATCCTGCGCCGGCACCTGCCCGGTGCCCAGACCCACGGGGAGCCACGGAGGCGCGGTCGACCGGGGCGCCTCAGCCCCGCCCCTTGCCCTCCCGAGGCCACACCCCCTTGCCCCCAGGCCGCCCGCCAAGCACACCACCTTCCTGAGAGAGCAGAAGAGCGACAGGCAGGCACACCGACAGACGCACAGACACTCGCACACACCCACGCCCAGGGAGACAACCTCCCGGCGCCAGCTCCTCAGCCAGAGCCATAGCTCCCTTTAGAGGCCAGGGCCAGACGAACGGACCGGCGGCCGGCTGTCGGGAGAGACAGAGGCAGAAAGAGACGAAGCTTCCTAGACAGACTCCAAGATGGCGAGAGGGAGATACAGACAGACAGACAGACAGGACACGACACGCCAAGCACACACACACTTGAGTGTGGGCCTTGGAAATGCTTCTGTTCTTAGTTGCTCAGCTGTGCCCAACTCTGATCGCCCCATGGACTGCGGCCCGTCAGGCTCCTCTGTCCGTGGCATTTCCCAGGCAAGCATACTGGAGGGGGTTGCCATTTCCTTCTCCAGGGCACCTTCCTGACCCAGGGATCCAACCCGAGTCTCCTGCAGGCGCATGCCTTCCCATCCCAGCCAGGATCCTGCTAATTCCCTAGTCAAAATGCACAGGAAAGACCTCGTGTGCTACAAAGTGGAAAGATGATTTCAGAAACGGAAGGTGTCCTTTGTTGCTACCTTTGAATCTTTCTTTAGTTTTCGTTTGTTTTTACTATGAAGGCTACTCGAACAAGGCAACATAGAAACCCCACAATGGAAAAGCAATTACCTTTTTTTGGAAAGAAACATGTGGCAGGTTAAACTCTCTTCATTTTTTAGAGTTGGTTCAATGCAAACTCTGTATTCCACAAATATGACTCTTGTGAGCTTTATTTCAAATCTCCATGATGAATGCCTAAGGCCTCTAGGAAGAAAGGAGGAGAGGTGGAGAGAAAAAGAGCAACCTTTCCCCTTGGCTCCATCTCACCCAGCCACTTGGTTCCTTCATCTCATGGGCTACGACCTGGGATACTCTTGTTTGTCTGATTATTGTTTGGGGACCGTTTCTAGTCACAAGGCTATAAACAGTGGTGGGGAAGCCCTTCTTTCCCTTCTACATCAGACCCAGTGGACAGTCCAGGCCCTGCCCACTGCATTGAGTCTGTAGCCACAGAAGCACCAGTGATGCTGGGTAACAATGCATATCCCTGGAATCCACTCCATTCGCCACTGACCGTTTGAGGTGGTGCTCTGGAACCTATCACGGGAAGCTTTCTTGTTGATTCCAAATCACACAAAAGTCTGAGGCCTGTGCTAGATCTTCACGTTTCTGGAAGAGCCACACACCTACAGAAGGAACCACAAGAGTTGCCTGAAATGGGAAAGGTATAAGTGTTGGACTCAAAGTTGGCAGGTCTCCCCCTTTGCTATGTAAGTAACATGACCTTTCTTTGAAATGGAAACGGATAATGCTAAGAGTTGACCTGGTTCTAGAGCATTCTAAAAACCCTAAATGATGGAAATCTGCTGTACGAGTTCCTTGAGAGCAAGAACCTATGCTTACTGCTGTGTCTTCATGCCTTCGATTGTGCCTTGAATATCACGTGCACATCACCAGAAGAAAGAAAAGAATTGAATCGACAAAGATACAAAGAGATCAAAAGTGCTGAGCCAAGTGCAAAGTTGAGGCTTCAAAGAACGTTTCTGTCTTTCACACACTGAATAAATACTGAGCACCTACTATGAGCTAGGAGGCATGGAATCCGTTTCTGGAAATAGAATGCTGAGAGAAGGAGACACACAGTTCCTGGTTTCACGGACACCAATCCAGTGATAAATACCAGGCGGATGCTTTGAGCACTTCTACAGGGGCCTCTTCCCTCACCAAAATCCGGGTGTCAGGGAAGGTTTTCAGAGTCATCACCGAGTTGAGATCCATAGGTTGAACCAACGTACACCAGGCTTGAGATGCAGGAAGAATTTCAGGCAGGAAAAATAGCATCTTGGAAGGCTATGTGACAAGGAAACCTTAGGACCTACAAGAAATGAAAAATGCCCTATGGGATGTAACCCAAATAGGGCAGAGGGCATCCCAGTGAAAAGAGATCAGAGAAGAAAGTGGGGAGCAAGCAACGATGGGATTTGGTCGTATATTAAACATGATGGGAAAATACAAGAGCAGTTTGAGCAGGGAGGTAGGGGATAGAATTGGATCTGCATTTGAAATAGGTCATCTTGCTCCACATCACCAATGACTGGAGAGACTCAACTCAAAACTACGAGGAGGTACCACTTCACATTAGTCAGAATGGTCCTCATGGAAAAGTCTGTCCATAACAAATGCTGGAGAGGATGTGGAGAAAAGGGACCTCGCCTCCACTGTTAGTAGGAATGTGAGTTGGTAGAGCCACTATGGAAAAGAGTATGGAGGTTCCTGAAGAACGGAAAACGAGCAGTACCTGATGATTCAGCAGTCCCACTCCCAGGCATAGATCCACCAAACGTAGAACTCCACAAGATACAGGCACCGTCTGTGCACTTGTGTCTCTGTGTGCGCGCGGGCCCGCACGAGCACGCGAGATGGCCTGTGAGGCTGGGGGTGGGGCTGGGGCTGGGGCTGGGGCTGGGGCTGGTGCAGGTGCAGCCCCTGGGATTGCCTGAGGCACGCCAAGGGAGCACTGAATAAAAACTGAGCACCTAGTATGAGCTAGGAGGCATGGAATCCGTTTCTGGAAATAGAATGCTGAGAGAAGAAGATACAGAGCTCCTGCTCTCACTGAGACGAATCTAATGATAAATACCAGGCAGATCCTTTGAGAACTTCTACAGAGGCCTCTTCCCTCACCAAAAACTGGGTGTCAGAGAAGGCTTTTCAGAGTCACGATTGAGCTGAGATCCCTTCTTTGAATGAACGTACACCGGGGTTCAGATGCAGGAAGAATTTCAGGCAGGAAACATAGCATCTTGGAAGGCTATGTGACAAGGGAACCTTAGTGCATTCAAGAAATGAAAAATGCCCTGTGGGATGTAACCCAAAGAGTGCAGAGGGCATCCCAGTGACAAGAGATCAGAGAAGAAAGTGGGGAGCAAGCAATGAAGGGATTTGGTCATATATTAAATATTGATGGGGAAAGACAAGCGCAGTTTGAGCAGGGAGGTAGGGGATAGAATTGGATCTGCATTTGAAAAAGGACATCTTGCTCCACATGACTAATTACTGGAGAGGCTCAACTCCCAACTCCATGGAGGGACCACTTCACAGTAGTCCGAATGGTCCTCATTGCAAAGTCTGTCCATAACAAATGCTGGAGAGGTTGTGGGGAAAAGGGAACTCTCCTCCACTGTTAGTAGGAATGGAAGTTGGTGCAGCCACTATGGAAAAGAGTATGGAGGCCCCTCAAGGAACTAAAACTCGAAGTACCATATTCTTCAGCAGTCCCACTGTCAGGCATATATCCACCAAAAGTAGAACTCAGCAAGATCCATGCACCGTCTGTGCACATATTTCTGTGTGTGCGCGCGCGGGCGCAGGAGAGCTCACGAGATCACCTGTGAGGCTGGTGCTGGGGCTGGGGGCTGGAGCCCCAGCTGCCGGGATTTCCTGAGGCATGCCAAGGGAGCCCCAGACGGAGACTCCAGGGCCGGTCGTCTGGTTTCCTGGAAGCCGAATGCATAGGGGCTCGGAGCCGCGCAGAGGCAACCCAGGTCTGCAGCGGGAGTCGGGGCCCCGGCCACCCACTCCCGCCTTCCTGGGAGGGGCTCGGGCTGCGAGGGCCCAAGAGTTGGGACGGGGGCCGGGGGCTAAAGGAAAGGGGAGGCAAAACGCCTACAACACCAGGTATTCCCAGGTGGTCTCCCACCCAAGGACTAAGGCAGGCCCGACTCTCCTTAGCTTACGAGATCGGAAGAAATCGGGTGTGTTCAGGCTGCTATGGCCCTAGACGGACACAGCTGCCGCCGGGCACCCTAAGAGCCTTGCGCTGCGCCTCCCTTTAGCTCTGACCTGCTTGACCTGCCAGTTGGCCAAGCCGGCTGCACCTCTTGACAGGGGGTGCGCGCTGTAGTTGAGCCGCAAGACTGGCGACCCGGACTCTGGCCTGCCGATGACACCACGCACCCGAACCCCGCCAACCTGAGGCCAGGAGTCGCCATGCCGGGCCTGGGGGCCCAGAGGGCTTCCATGACCCCCAGAGGCTGGCCGGGCTTGGGTGCATGTGGGACACGGGCGGTGGGGTGAGGGGCACGGAGGTCTCGGTGCCCTCCCACCCTGGGCCTCTCCAGGCCTTGCCCATTCCGTTGGCTGCTCAGGGCCACACTATAGTTCTTGTCTTCATTGGACCTTAAGGACACTTGATTTGACAAAGAGAATGGGACACCTGAAGAAGCATCCATTGGCTCTGTCCCAGCGTGAGACAGAACTGGTTACAGCTTGAAAATGTTTCCATGAAGTGAAATCTGCTAACTGTCAGGAGGAATGTCCACTCGGGTAGCCAGGGTGGTCCAGTTAGGGTCCAGTCAGGGTCCTGAAACGCATGTGACCCCACCTTGTGCCATGCTTCTCTGTTCCCAGTTTGGGCAGATCAGTCACACAGTCATCACAAACGGGTCAGATACTCGTGGACAACAGTGCAGTAGCAAACTCAGCCATTTTATTTGTTTGTTCTTTGTTTTAAATTGTCTTTTTGTCTGTCCTGTAATTTCCAAACGTAGATAAAAGCTTTAGGAAGGCACCTTCTTGGAGGAAAAAATTCAGACCAAAGGATATCCATAGCTTAGCTGCTGGGTGCACAGAGACTCTGCCTGCAAACTTCTGGGTCCCGTTCGCTCTGCCCTCACCCTCGGTGCAACCAAAGAAGATGCAGCCGGACAGTAGGTGACAGGTCGGACGGCGTGTGCAGCCCTGGGCTAGAATGTGGATGAGCTGGAATGGCCTGCTTCCCAGGTTACAGGGCTCTTCAGTGCCATCGCACGCCCAAGGGGCAGTGCTCTACAGGGAATCCTAACACCTGTTTATAAACGTTTAACAGTCGCGCTGGTTTTTCTTCAAGTTCTTGTCTGGTTGAATATTAGCATATTCTTGCAACTAATAAAACCGAGACCCATGAGTGTTCTCAAAGCATTAGATTGACACCCATGCTTGTAGAGATGTGTGTGTGGCCGGCAGCGCTCAAGAGTTCTTTCGTAAAACGGTAGAGTCGCTCTCAGGCCACACCAGTTGCCTCTCAAGGACTCTTCCCACTGGGAGGATGGCCGAGTCCAAATTCAGTGACAGCAGTGTCCACCTGCCTATCCTCCCCCCGTCCTCACCGTCGTCGGTCCCTTGCACACTGTCAGTAATGGGGTGAACGAAGATGGTGAGGCCGGGAGAGGTCCTCCCCCGAGTTCAGCCGGGCCGTAAATACACGGCCTGGCAGTTGCCCTTTCAAACTCAGCTCTGGTTTTCCCTCTGACAGCTACTCTGCCAGAGAACGCTGCTAGTTCAGGCTGGGTGCTCAGGGCCACTGTGTCCCCACTTGATGGCAAGATAGACAGCCAGACAGCCTGGGCCGGGGTCAGGCTCTGTGGCTCAGGAGATGCCTTGTGTACTGCCCCCGCACCCCCCCTACCCCAAGGTCCCACCTGTGACAGGGGTGTCTCACTGGATGCTTTCTCCACGGTTGGCTGTGCCCGCCCCAGAGAAAGTGTGAGCTCACCCCATGGGAACGGGGCCTGGAGGGTCTCTTTGGTGCATTTTTTCCTGTTATTACCCCTTCCCATGAGTAGATTTATAAGCTTTGCTCTCACTGGCTCTCACAGAGCAAAGTATATTTAGGGAAAGCCTGTGCTAAGCTGGGCACTTTCGGTGAGGGGGCTTATGGGGAAGCTGCATCGACTCTTCACCAGAACTCAATAATACGCTTAACCAGGGGTTGGGGGGACCCAGTGCCTCTCTCCTTTTTCAAACAGCATTTTTCTTCCAAGGAGCATGCAGCTCATTTTTACAGTTCCTAACGTAGCTTAGCTTTCAGTCGAATGAAGAGTCTAACTGCTTGCTTTTTTATTTTCCATTCTCCTCATTATAAATCCAACATTTCCCTGTCAGATGGACATGGTGACATAGACATTAGAGTTTAGATAAATTAGAAACAATCCTAGAGCGAGGTGTTGGGAATATATTGGTGGTGACCTTTTATGAACCGCGTGAGATAGGCAGGGCATAAACCGTGTAACTGGCTGTTTTCCATGGCTTTTGAAGTCACTGTGCAGCAGGTGTCCGGGGCTCTTAGAATCAGAAGGGCTTGGACAGGTAGCCTGCTCCATCAGCAGCCCCCACTGTCTTCAGCCCTCTCTGGAAGCCTGGCCAGACACTCATCAGATGTGTTCCTGGTGGGCCCAGGGGAAGACAGAAAACATTGAATTGGGAGCAACGGGCTTCTTCTAGCAGTTTCTGTAGATTTCTTAGTCAACTTGGAGTGGGGGCTGGGGGTCAGGGCTGAACCATTGGGCCCTACAGCCTGTGTTGTGACGAGAAAACGTCAGTGGTGACATTTCCGAGGGAGGCTGAGACTGAGTTTCCTCTTTCTTAGATGAGCCCCGTGCTCTGCCCTCCCTGAAGTGGCCCAGCCCCCAGGACAGCAGATCGCGGGGCTCAGGCCACCGGTGCCTGGCCTCTGACCCGCAAATAGCTAGTCCCTCCCCATGTCCCATCTCATAGATCCTGTGAGGGCTGGAAGAGAGGTCGAGCAGCCCTGTGAATCCGGAGGTCTAATGAGAGACTTGCAGCTGCTCACTGGGAGTGGCTGTCCCCATGATGGCGTTTCTGTCATTGAATGTGCCGTTTGCTGCTCTAGTGTGACCACCATCCCACCACCCCGGGTGGCAGGGACCCCCACGTGGCAGCCCCCAGGCTGCTCTCTCCAGCTCGTCCACCCTCAAGAAGTTTCCCCAGACCCTCAGTAGGAGTGGGCGCTGCTGCGCGTGTGTGTGTGTCCTCGTGCCCCTTGTGACGTCACATAATGAACCACACTCTGTGTTTGCTCGCTTCCTCCTGCACTCGTGGGACCAGGCAGCGTGGTGGGAATGCAGAGGCTGGATTCTGCTACAGTCAGGACTTGCTCCTGCTGAGCTTCGGGGTGAGTACAGGCAAGCCTGGTCCCACGGGGGCATGGACCCACGCCCCGGGAGTGGAGGGTCAGTGGGTCTCCGGAGGTTGGCCCAGGGAGCCGTCAGCAGCAGAGAACATGACCCTGGCGCCTCGCTGCCGCCGGAGTGGTGAGAGCACGGCTGAGGCTCCCTCACGTCCGTGCACACGGGTGTCCCTCCCACAGAGGTGGTGCTGCCGGCCACGCCCTGCGTGCACGATCTCGGAGGGAGCAGGGCCCAGAGAGTCAGGGTTCACGAGGCTGCCCTGCCCTGGGCCTCTCCATGCGGCGGAGACCAGCGTTTCACACGGAGGTGCACCAGCATCTGGGGCTCGGCCACCGCTGAGGGGCCACCCTCCCTTGCAAGTGCCGCTCTGGGTGGGTCTCTGGTGGATCCGGCCCAGGGGCCAAGCCCGCTCTGAGGGCAGGAGGCTGTCTGCTCTGTCCTGGTCACGTCTCAGCTAGAAAACTGGATTGGGCTTTTGAGTTTTTCTTTTACCAGCAGCTTTTAGCTATATGTCAGAATAAGGTCAGCCACAGAGTTCTCTCCTTGACCTGCTTGGTCCTCCATGTTTCTCTGAATTCTCAAAGCAGCTGAAGCCCCGAATGGGGTGGAGGGGGTGTCTGGAGGGGCAGGGGCTTGGGCACCAGCTGCCGTCCAAGGACTGACTCGTCTGTGTTTCCAGTTTACCTGCACTAATTCTCCAGATGATTATACAGCGTCCAGTATACGACAAAGACTACATTTTGAACTCCATGCAATCTACTGTGTTAATACTTGTTACATGGACCTGAAGATATTTTATTACAGGGTTTTTAATTAGTGAAAAATTCATGAATTCCACAGAGAAAATACTTTACAATTTAATGTTTCTTATATTTATGTAAACTTATGACTTCATTTCTATTATTACTTTTTCTTGTATATTCTGACTATAAATATCCTTTCAGATCAATTCATGTTCTGATACCTGATTTTAGTCTTTCAAACGAATGTACTGTAGTGCTTGTCTGTATAAATCCAATGAACATATATAGGGCTTTTGTAAATGATGCATTTACTGTAATTATTCTTGTTTAATTGTTAAATGTTAAACTATGAGAGAAGGGCTTTTCCTGTGGTTATAAAATCATCATGACACGGTGTGCATTATCCTTCCAGAATGTAACCAGGCTCTCCAACAATCACTCTGAGATAAGCAAACTTAATTTCAACCAATTGTTGTTGGATTTTAACCACTGGCCTAAACTGTACTTTTTCTAGGAAGAAATGCTTTTTGTCTGCAGCATGAAGTGATTTAAAAGTGCTGAGTGTTAAATGTGAGCTTCTAATGAAATTTGGGCTGAAAGGATGACTAGAAGAAGACTATGAAACTCTCTGCTGTAACCTAGTCTCTGTGGACCCGGATCCCTCCTCTCCTGTGAGACGCTTCGGGGAGCAATCGCGATGCCCTGCACCCGCCACGGAGCCATGGAGCTGGACAGTGAAGGTGCCCCTTCCCAGACAGACAGCGGAGCGCAGCTCTGACACAGGCCTTATTTGTATGTAAAGCATCTTCTTACCTCTGTTTGTAAACATGTCTAAAGAATGGAGCCAGGCGTACATTTTTAGATTGTGATGACACAGCCGTTCTGGATTGTATAAGTAGCAAATGTAACTTTTACTTTTTCAGCGGCACATTAAAAAAGCCAGCAAGAGATGTGTTCAGGTCACGGTGCGATATTTATTATGCAGCTGGTATCTCGGCAGACACAGACAGCATGTCTCTTTACATGTGGGTTCCACCTTTAACTTACTTGTACAATTCATTGTTATCATTCTATTTTCCTATTAATCTTTTGTGAACTTCTCAAATATGTGACAAAGTATATACAGGCTACTTTTGAACTATTTTTATCACAGGATTATTTATTGCTTTCTTTCAATCAAGTGCTGAAGCAAAATTTCCCAGGGCCAATAAAGAGTGCGGAGGGTAAGCTATACTTTCACTGAGAACAGACCAGAGCTGGTAATGGGAGCCCGAGTCAACACACGGACATTCTGTTAAAAGAAATGGACGGATACAATAGAAAGGCCAGAAGGTGGAAGCATAGGTATCCCCAGAGGACGACCGATGGTGTGTTCATGCCCTTGGCTCCGGAGACAAGAGGCTCCATCACTTCAACATCTGCGGGGACAGGGCCCCTCTGCTGCTGAGGTGCGGGCAGCAGGCCGAGGGTGGGAACAAAGTGCAGGTGTCGAGGCTCACTGTCGGTCCCAGGGCGAGGGAGCTGAGGGCCACCCTGACGCGGACCCAAATGATGCACTAGGGAGTGTGCGTGTGCACACTTGTGTGTGGGAGCTGTTCATGTTATGTTAGTCAACAGTCTATTATTCATATATCCATAGAAACAAGAATATAGCAAGGGGAGGTGGGAGGGAGATTCAAGAGGGATGGGACATACATACACTTACAGGTAATTCAGGTTGATGTATGGCAGAAATCAAGTGATACTGCACAAAATTATCTTTAAGTTAAAAAGAACATAGCAAGGTGGTCAGGAAAGTATGAAAAAAAGATTTCTCATAGAGATTTATCCACAACTCCATTTACATCTGGGAGCAGTCTGTCCACCATCATCAGAGCTTCCCCCAGCATCAGGCCCTCTCCCAGCATCAGCCCCTAGTCCAGCATCAGATGTGCCCCCCAGCATCAGGCCCGAGCCCAGAATCAGACCTTCCCCCAGCATCAGGCCTTTCCCAAGCATCAGGCCCTCCTCCAGCGTCAGACACCTCCTCAGCATCAGGCCCTAGTCCAGCATCAGACATTCCCCCAGCATCAGACATTCCCCCAGCATCAGGCTCTAGTCCAGCATCAGGCCCTCCCCCACCCTCAGACCCTCCCCAACCCTCCGACCCTTCCCCAGTATCAGGCCCCCCACCTCCAGTATGAGGTGTGGCAGCCCCACTTGTCTGATGCTCCTGAACACACTCAGGCAGCCCCAGAACAGCAGGACAATACCTCTTGCAGCAGGTGCATCTTTAGGAATCACCTGCAGAGCAGCAGCAGCTGGGGTTTGTCCAGGCCAAGGAGAGGCAAAGAGAGGAACTTGTGCAGGAGGCTCTGGAGGCTGTGGGCACGTTCCCCAGCTCTGCTTCCTCCCCGTGCGGGCTTTGCTCTCCTGCTCCCACGGCGCTGTCCTTCCAGATTCAAGGTCTCCTTGACATCTCAAGCCTAAGTCCTGAGTCGCGTCCCAGTCCAGCGTGGCAGAGGGCTAGGAACACCCAAGCTCAAGGGCTGAAAGGATCCCAGGGGGAGAGCTGGGCCCCAGCGGGTGGCAGGGCAGGGGATGAGGGTGGGCGCCCACAGAGGGCCCGCAGCAGCACTGGAAGGAGAGCAGTGATGCCTTAGCTCACAGGGGAACGCTGCCTGGCCTGGCACTCAGAGATATTACCGCCAGCAGCTCTGGGGACGCGGGAAGCCTGGTGAGTGACACCACGCCACCCGGGCCGTGTGGGTGGGCACTGCTGACCATGGCCTCGGTTTTCATTCCGGTTCCAACTGTCCCTCCAAGGGCTGACGGGCCCCTATTCCGAATGGCACAGGTGTTTCCTTTATGTGGGTGACCGCATTCCTGCCTGTCTCTGTGGGCGCTGTTGTCGCTCATCCTGTGTCTTTGTCTTTACAACCTGTGCTTGCTGCTCTCCCAGTTTACCTTGGGAGCAGCCCGGATTTTCTGCATTTCTAGTTGTCAGCATCCACTGGGGCTTTCCAGCTGGTTCCAGGGGTAAAGATCCTGCCTGCCAATGCAACAGATAACAAGAGATGTGGGTTCGATCCCTGGGTGGACAAGATGCCCTGGAGGAGGGCATGGCAACCCACTCCAGTATTCTTGCCTGGAGAATCCCATGGACACAGGAGCTAGTGGGCTACAGTCCCTGGGGTCACAAAGAGTCAGACATGCCTGAAGCAGGGAGCACACACTCAGGTTTCAGTTCAGTCGCTCAGTTGTGTCCGACTCGTTGCCACTCCGTGGACTGTAGCACTCCAGGCTTTCCTGTCCTTCACTAGCTCCTGGAGTTTGCTCCAACTCATGTCCATTGAATCATCATGCCACAGAACCATCTCATTCCTGCTGCATCCACCACAGAGGTGGCTGGGGCTTGGGAAAGTGCCTGGGCCCGCTGCATGGGTGTGAACCTGCCCTCACCACTCCGTGACGCGTGACGGTCACTGCGTCCTCCTCTGTAAATTGGGAGGGGGCAGCACCTGCTTGGTTAGGGGCACACACAGCATCTGGTATAGAATCAATGCACCATCCATCTCAGCGTTGTATTTATTAATAATAGGGATAGCATTTGACAACCTGCTCTTTTTCTCTCTTGCCACTTAACTGTGCTCCAGACCACATCTGCTCCACTTACCCCTGCAAATCCCACACCCAGCACAAATAAGACTCAACACATTTGTGGCTGAAGAGGCAGGAACATACCCTGTCCTCAAAGAGATGAAGCCAAGCGAGAGGAGGGCCTAATGATAACCTTGTGTGATGAGGGGACCCCAGGAGGACCTGTGTGGCTGTGGGGTGGGGTGGGGGGCATGGGAAGAACCCATGATGAGCTCCTGGGGAAGGTGGCAGGAAAGAGGGCGGGCTGTTCATTGTTGGGTGTCCACAGATTGTAGTTCACCCTCACTGAGGAGCACTTAGGCCGTTTCAAAACACGTGTCACTGTTAGGAGGAAACAATCATTGCCCAGCTCCTACTCAATCAAATTCGTAGAATATGTTTCTAACATTGGAGTATCATCATCTGCTGTATTCATTCCATGCTCCGTTCATCCACCCATCCAGCCAGCCATCTCTTCATCCATCCACCCACTCACTAATCCATCCCTCCATCCATCCACCCATCCACTCATTAACTCATCCGATCATCTCAGACCCACTGAGAAGACAGACGCCTCCTCTGCTCCTGCTCCCAGGAGGACCCCCAGCGTGAGTGACAGGAGCCTCGTGGGGACAACGGGGAAGACACAGAAGGGACATGCCTGCAGGCCCTCCTCCCTCTGAACAGTGAAGCACCCACCTGGTGATAACGCCTCCTTGCCGGGGTGTTCAGGCCGGCCCTTTTCCTTCCTGTGAATCCAGCGGCGGATGGAGGACTTGATGCCCTTCTTCTTCTGGGCTTTGTGCAGTGAGTCCTGCCTGCTGGTGCTGCTGCTGGGGTTGTTCTCGGGGCTGTCCTCAGAGCCTGTCGAGCTTTGGGGAGAGAAAACGACCTTTAACTAGCAACCTCATGCAAACACACACCCCTCCACAAGAGCTACTGAGAGAAAGGGGCACCTAGCAACACCCGCGCCTCAACCTCGCAGCAGACAGTGGAGTCTCCTTCACCAAACACGCTCCACACGAGCAATGCAGGCTCTTGGACACAGACAACCGCTCCGGGAAGCTGAGATTCTCTGCCTCGAGCTCTCCCCCAAGGAGGGCTTCACTCCAGGCCAGCTGGTGCAGAAGGCGCCCCGACCCTCCCTCAGGGTCGCTGCTCGGCAGGTGACGACGCTCCAGGAGAAGGCGAGCTCCCCTGCTCTGGGCGGTTTCCCCCGCCTCCCGAAGGGTGACCATCCCCAGCCATGGCAGGAGAGTGATGGTCACTATGCAGGGCTGCTGGTCAGATGACCACTCGTGCCCTCCATCGCGTGCTGCCTGGCTCAGGACGGGAGCTCAGGTGGAGGTCTGAATGAGGACAGTGTCAGTCACAGGAGGGGACAGAGTCTCCTGAGAGGAGACCCCTGAGGAAAAGGGAGGGACCCTCAAGAGCGAACCCGAGAGGCACGGGGCCGTCACCATCAGGAACGTGCCCCAGGCCGGGCAGACCTCTATCGAGAGCAGGAAGAAAGCTCCCACAGGAGTCAATCTCTATAGAAGGACATTTTCTAAAATCACTGAGGTCACTGAGCTCTTCTTCCCAAGCACCTGAAGATCACCACTAAACACAGGCACTGAACCCAATGGTATTCCTTTAAAATCATCCTCGCAACTCTTTGAAGACAAGAGGTGCAGGGCTCCTGAAACTGACGACACACACACAGGCCGCTTACTTGTGGGCGTCCCTGATGTCCTCTTGGTTGGCTGTGCGCAGTGACCCCGTGTGCAGGCAGTCCAGCCGAAGGGACCGCGGCGTTGCAGGGGTCGAGGTTTTAGATTTGATAGCAGTCTCGTCATCTCCTACCTCTTCCCATAAAACTGGCAGCTGAGGGAGTGAGGTAAGTGTAACATTGGCTAACAATAGACTGTTTTGAAAACGGCAATCACACAGGCTTTACATTATAATCAGAATCTTATCTGAAAATCTATTAGCTATGCTTTCCCACAATTACAAAAAAAACCCTTGTTCTAGCTTAGTGCCACCTTAAGGACTGTCTTGTTCAAGAGAAGCGGGGCTATGGGGCAGCAAGAACATTTGACTGAGGGCAGAGACCCTGGACGGCAGCCTCCCTGCAGCCGGGATCCGCCCTCCCTGGAATCCAGCGACCAGATGGCCCTGCCGGGCAGGACAGCAGAGCAATGCCGGCCCCGTGAACCCTGCATGGCATGAACTGCCCTGATGAAAGGACTATCCTCATCGCCAGATGCTGCTCAGAAGCACCACAGTGAGAGTACTAAACCTCTCAGCAAAGCCGTCCAGACCTTGCTGTTTGAAGGAGGAAAAGATACAGCATGTGCCACCACCCAAGATCATTTGGAGAGATGATGCAGGTTACTGGAACCCATGACAACAAGAGAAACACAGAAAAGGTACCTAAACCCTCCACGCGAACACCACGCGCCTGGATCACATTTCTCGGTAACAGACAGACTGGGGGCTACCCACTGAAGTACTTACACACAGTTCGAGGGTCATGCGCTCAGAGCGGTTTCCATAAAGCACCCCCAGGTCTTCACTACGAGTTGATCCTGTATCACCCTAGAGGGTCGGAGGATCAAAAGGGAGGAGATATATGGGTACCTATGGCTGATTCATGCTGGCGTATGACAGAAAAGAAAATTCTGTAAAGCAATTATCTTTCAATTAACAAATAAACTAATAAAAACACAAAAAGGAGGTGATCTCTCCTGGACTCCCAGCTTTTCTGCTGGTCCTGGGTGTGAGGACAGGAAGGACAGTGTAGGGAAGAGATTAACCTCTCAGGGTCCAGACAGGTCTCACTGATACATCTGGGTGTGTGGTTAAGCCAGGGGAAGTTTTAGGAGACATGCGTGGCATGTATTTTTATAAACAATGAGTGCGTTGTTTTACCCAACTATCCTGTGCCTTTTCAGTGGGATTCTGTAAAGAATACTGGTCCCGTGCAGCCTCATAGGAGCTTGGTGACAACAAAGTGACTTAGTGCAAAATACAGCTGAACTCGTTTAACAGCAGCTGGACAAACTGGGCACCCTCCCCTGCGCTCTAACAAGAACCCTCAGACAACAGAAGGCTACAAAGGCTAGAAATTATCCACATGGAATTGAACAGGGATCAATCTCAAATTCAAGTTAAAATAAGCATTTCTAAAAATCAGAAAACAATGAACAGAGCAGGGAAGTGACGCACCTGGGTTGACCATGGACTCAGTGGAGACAAACACCTGCCTCAAGGTCAGGGACCACGCCAGCCCCTTACCCCGGGCCTCCTCCTGAGCAAGGCCTCTGGGTCCGCAGCCTGGCCGCCCTCCCCCAGGATGGGAGCCACCCCACTGGTGCCCACGTGGCCAGGATGGGCAGCACCATGTCCACTTAACAGGAGGGCAAAGCAGGCCACAGAGTGGGCGAGTGGCACACCCAGGTCACCAACCCCAGGGGGACAGCGCTGCTCTGCTGTGCCCAGCAGAAGGGCTCCCGGGCACTGAGCGGCCTGAACTGGAGTGCGGCTGCCCCAGTCCTGTGGGAAGGCCCAGGAGTGCTCGGTCAGCGGGCTGGGAGCAGGAGAGGGACAAGGAAGGCCAGCCCGTGGGGCAGTGGGCTCCAACAACAGGGGCTCATCCAAGTGACCGAGGGGAGAGGCAGCGAGCTCCCTCCTGAGGCTCCCTCCATCAGGGATGCCGTGATGGACATGAGAGCCTCTGGAGGAAAGCGGGCTGGACGGCACCACGGTTAAGTGTCCAGGCTCTGATCAGACCAGTCCGCACCGCGCTGCTGGGTGTGAGAGCCTGGGCAGGGTGCCTGGCCTCGCTAAGCCTCAGTGTCCATGTCTCCTGAACGGGGATAGCACCAGCCTGGACCTCACCTGGGGAAGAGATGACAGACACGGAAAGTACCTGCCCGGCGCACAGAGTCTCCTGCACACTGCGACCCACTATCATTAAATTGGCTTCCCGCAAAGCTAACATCTATGGCTCTCATTCAGTCATTCCTTGTAAGAAAACACTAAGCAGAAATTCCATGGTGCTCCAGAACTTAAGACTTGGCACGTTCACTGCCGGGACACTGGTCTGATCCCTGGCTGGGGAACTAAGATCCCATAAGCTGTGCAGCATGGCCAAAAAAATAAGTAAAGAAAATTTAAAAAATAATAAATAATACTATGTCTATTATAAACAACCATGAGATGATCAGAAGGCAAACAAGTGGGAGAAAGGCAAACTGTTACAATTGTCCCAACGAATGACCCATTTCCAACAGAACCATCAGCACAGTTTAAGTGGTGGGTGAGTTTCATTACTTCCATTAAAACGTCACTTATTCACCAGGACATAACCACATGGTGTTCATTCACGTTAAACCCTAAGGACTCTTTAATACTTCACAGAGAAAGAAAGGCCTGCTAAATTACTAAATAGTTTACCTTTCAATGCTGCTTCCTTAAATCACTAGGCTGACAGATGCATGCAAAGAAACGAAGAGAAACCAGATTCACTGCGACTTTGAAGCTAAAATTTCAAGCATCTGAATAGGCAAATACAGGAAAGCAAAAATGATGGCAAACTTGTAAGTGACATGAAGATTCAGAGAACACGTGACTGGAAACAGAACAGTTTTTTGACCACAGAAGTTAAATAAGCTATTCAAGATTTACTAGAGAAACACTAGAAATTATTACTCAGGAAGATACAATTCTATTACATCATCATGATTTATTAAAGCACAGGATTCCGTACAACAAAGGCCCTTAACAGTTGTCTATACTCAGCAAACTTCTCTATAAGTTATTTTCCCTTAATAAAAAACATCTTATACTTTAAGTTAGTAAATTAACTGATAAGGAAGTTACCATAATATCTATTTTAACATTGAACAAATCTAGCCACCTCTTGGACATTAATGTAAAATCCTGACATAGAATTTGATTTAAAACTTCTCAAAATAAATTCATTAAAACAGGTTCCCTGTGAAAATATGTAAGAATGAAAGCTAGCATAATAGCAGGTGCCGTCTTTACATTTTATTAACCGTAAAAGATACTTTTCTAGAGTCTAATAGAGACATTAACTGTGCAAAAGCTGATGAGATTTACACTCTTAAATATAAGCACCAACACAGAAAGGATATTGTGTCAGCTCAGTTCAGATCAGTCGCTGAGTCGTGTCTGACTCTTTGCAACCCCATGAATCGCAGCACTCCAGGCCTCCCCATCCATCACCAACTCCTGGAGTTCACCCAAACGCATATCCATAGAGTCGGTGATGCCATCCAGCCATCTCATCCTCTGTTGTCCCCTTCTCCTCCTGCCCCCAATCCCTCCCAGCATCAGAGTCTTTTCCATTGAGTCAACTCTTCACATGAGGTGGCCAGAGTACTGGAGTTTCAGCTTTAGCATCAGTCCTTCCAATGAACACCCAGGACTGATCTCCTTTAGGACGGACTGGTTGCATCTCCTTGCAGTCCAAGGGACTCTCAAGAGTCTTCTCCAACACCACAGCTCAAAAGCATCAATTCTTTGGCCCTCACCTTTCTTCACAGTCCAACTTTCATGTCCATACATGACCACTGGAAAAACCATAGCCTTGACTAGATGGACCTTTGTTGGCAAAGTAATGTCTCTGCTTTTCAATATGCTATCTAGGTTGGTCATAATTTTCCTTCCAAGGGATAAGCGTCTTAATTTCATGGTTGCAATCACCATCTGCAGTGATTTTGGAGCCCCCCAAAATAAACTCTGACACTGTTTCCATTGTTTCCCCATCTATTTCCCATGAAGTGATGGGACCAGATGCCATGATCCTCGTTTTCTCAATGGTGAGCTTAAAGCCAACTTTTTCACTCTCCTCTTTCACTTTCATCAAGAGGCTTTTTGTTCCTGTTTACTTCTGTCAGAAGGGTGGTGTCATCTGCATATCTAAAAGTCCATTAATTCTACACTTAAGAGGATCATTTCTTTATGTCAGCACAATCTCATTTATGAATTATACATGATATGCCGTTCAGGATCCATCTACATTATGCTTGTAACTGCATGCTGCTGCTGCTGCTGCTGCTGCTAAGTTGCTTCAGTCGTATCCCACTCTGTGCGACCCCATGCACTGCAGCCTACCATGCTCCTCTGTCCATGGGATTTTCAAGCAAGAATACTGGAGTGGGTTGCCATGCCTTCTCCTGTAACTGCATAGTGATGCACCAATTCAACTTACTGCTATGGGGGAAAAACACCATTTAATGAGACATGAAGAGAAAGCACAGACCCGACAAGAGCACACACCCTGTGGACCACAGCACGGCCATGACCAGAGCAAGTGAGGCTCGGGGGAGGGAAGATGGATGGGAAACTACAGCCTCGAGGGGGGGGAAGGGATCTGGATTGATGACGACTAAGCAGACAACAGGATGAGACAGGAAATCTAAACCAATGGTGAAAGCAGACACACCGCCAGAGCACTCCAACAGCAAGGAAAACACACAGAACTGTTCTGTAAGAAATACTCGGAAAGAAATCAAGCATGAAACCACAGAGAAACCCTCAAAGGATTTTAAATATCAACTAATTAGCCAATGATGCAAATTATAAAAACGGTGTGTCAAAAGACCACAAAATGGACTAGTTCCCACTTCACAGGCCGCTAAAAGGATTCACAGTGAATTTAATGGTAACCTGAC
Organism: Budorcas taxicolor; assembly: GCF_023091745.1. NCBI lineage: Eukaryota > Metazoa > Chordata > Mammalia > Artiodactyla > Bovidae > Budorcas > Budorcas taxicolor. The sequence goes on along the minus strand of NC_068911.1, from coordinate 42,865,339 downwards.
TAACAATGCAGCTAACATGAAATGGGTGGTCACAGAAAAAAGTGATAATCCATGTCCAGTTACAAAGCAGAGTGTTGTACACGTGATTTCATGGGATAACAATGCACTCACAAAACCCAAGCTAAACACGCAAGAAAGCTGGAACATGTGCTTTGGAGCCGCACACTCTGTCACCAACAGCCCTAGGTCGTCATCCCATTTTTAGACTCAGAAAAGTGAGGCAGCCCAACCTCTTCCCTGGGGCCCTGGGGCACCAGGCTCTTAATCTGGTTTCACACGCAGAGCTGGCCTGAGCCCGCGGCCGGGTCCATCAGCAAGCAGACCATGGAGATTCTTGGTTTTGTTCCCACTGCATGCCCTGCACCCTGCAGCCAGGCAGCCCCAATGGAACATGTGCTGCACGGCTTTCCCAGGCCACGAGGGCGACCTATGGTAACTTTCAGGAAGCTGTCTGCTCCCTGAGAACAGAAACTTCCCTGCAGCTGCTGTGCCCAGCACAGGCCAGGCCCAACGTCACAGAGGCAGGCTCTGGCTGAGTTCATGATGATGTGCTAAGCCTGTGGTCCAAATATCAAGACTACTTCATTGCTGTGCCATTGTGGAATGATTAAAGACTAGGCAGTTTAAAAAAGTGTAGACCTCTGAGTGCAGCAAATGTACCCAATTTTCTTCTAAGCAAAAAGAGAAAAACCAAAAAACAAACAAAATAAAGAAAACCCATGTCCTGGGGGAAGGATGGGCAGGGAGGAGGCAGACACATACCAGAGTCATGATGCCCAGCCGGTCTCCCTCCTGCGCCGGGCGGTGCCGCCTCCTTCTGGGCTTGGGCAGGGGCGGGCAGGAGCCAGCAGCTGAGGAGCCAGCAAGCAGGTTGAGGGAGCTCACCGATTTACAACGACGGAGGCTGCCTAAGCTCCCCCTGCCCTCCCTGCTCTCAGTCTCCTCAGCCCGCTGCTCCGTGTTCTCCTTCTCTTCTTCCACCAACCTAAAGTAGAATAAAACCCGTCACCTGCCTTTGTCAGCAGAGAAATGTGTCTGGACAACAAATTGGGCTGGCATTCTGTGTCATGATTAGCAAATTCCAGAAACAGTTGCTCAATTAACATCTCAAGCAAAAGCTTTGACTTTTCGTCCTTTGAATATTCTCATACTTAGAACTAACTTAGCATTGAGTCTTACAAACTGGCCCCTGATCATTCAAACTTGATTTCACATCTTTCCTCTAACATTCTGAAGGGACCCTGGTGGCGACGCTCTTCCTGTGAGGAGATACCTGTGTTGACAACCTTTACCTCCCCCGCTCTCAGGGCAGAGATGCCCATCAGTGCCTCAAATCTTTTCCACTGGGAATCGGGAACCCGGGACAATCAAAACAGCAATTCACGAACAAGCTGGAGTTTCTAAACACAAGTCTGGAGATGAAGTGCTGAGTTGATCTTTTTTTTTTTACGTAAGGTTGAATATGTACAAACGCATCACTTGATGAAGTTCTGCACCAGCTTTGTGTGAGTTTCTGGATTCACGTCAATGTGCTGCATTAACCTAGAATTCACGGTTTCTGCTCTTCTCCCCTAATGTGCTGTGGATGATTTTATATAGCAGTTTAAATACATGATGATGCAAATAGAATGATTTTCAAATTAAAATAAAACATTCTTACAGGAAGTAAACTCTCCAGCTTCACTTCCACTCATACATCTTGAAAGTTTTTCCCTGTTGATAACAAGTTGATGGACAGAATTTACCATTTACATCAAGTCAACTTGTCGCATAAGGAAAAATCACTTTTACATGACAACTTCCTGTAAAAATAAAAATATTAATATATAACCATTCCACATTTCCTGCGGGGACATGGAAAGACCATGTTTCTGCTCTCGTCTATGCTCAAACATGGCCCACAAAACTGTCTGTCTCGCCGTCAAATGGGCAGGCGGCACCACCTGCGTTTGCTGGTTGTCCCATTCGCCCCCTGCCTTTCTCCTGGGCCCCTGCGGTCGGCAGACAGGAATGGGCACCTCGGTCTGGGCTGACGTGATAAGAACAGTCTGAGCAGCAGCCTCTGCCTGGTCCTGTGCAGGGTCACCGGCCTGCGGCCACTCTGAACATGGACTCGGGACACGGGCACAGCTGTGCGGGTGTGGCACCAGGCAGGCCTCGGGGCCCCCAGCCACCCGGCTGCACCCAGACCCAAGGGCCCCTGCTCACCACGAGGCGGGCCTTTGGATTCTATCCCGTTTTGTAAATTGTTATAACTGCCAAGATGGTGTCTAAAGAAAACATCTTAAATATACTGATGAGATGAGAAAAACTCAAACACACGTCCTTGGACCACTGTCTTACAACAAGCCAATCTTCACACTGTTTATTAAGTGAAAAATGAAAATGCACATCTGAGTGAGAATTTGCCAACCCCAAAACCTGAGCTTTTCTGTTCCAGGTGGCCTTTCAGCAGAAAGTGGTGGGCTCCGAGGACACAGGAAGGTGCACGGGCTGCAGGGGACACTGCCTCGGCACCTCACCCACCTTGGGCTCAGAGCTGAGGGGGGAACACCCCACAACACACCGGACAGAACATCCCAGCTGACCGAGATCTATAATCAAGGGCAATCTCAAACCTGAAAATTCTTGAAGCAGACCTGAGGTCAGGTTTCTTACTATGGAATACTCAGACTTCCCTAGGAGAAGGCAGCTCCTCAGAGAAATCGAGTTTCCGGGGAGCTGAGTTTGGGATCACCCACCTGATCTCTTCGTTCATGGCGTCCAGCTGCTCCTGCAGCCTCACACTCAGAGTCTTGGCATCAGCCTGCCCAATGGGCGACAGCTGAGTGGCCGAGCTGAAGAGGGTGACCCTGTCGCCCTCGCCGTCAGACACGCCCTCATCACTCTGGAACGCCTGGGCCACGTCGGCCAGCACGCTGGCTTGCTGCACGCGCTCCCAGTCCTGCTCCTTCAGAGTCTGCACCTGGACACAAGAGGACCACGTCTCGTCAGCGACATTCAGGGCAGCTCAAGTCTATCAGGAACTGAACCTAATTTTACATGGAAGCCCTGACTGTGGATAAATGTGGATAAAGAAAAAAATGAAATCAGAGTTAACAAATAAGTAAAGACAGCAAAACTCCACCTGGAAAAACTCAACTTGAAACTGAAAACACAACATAAAAAGATAATACATGGTGATGCTATCCATCCCGAATACCACCAGGTGATTAGAGTCAGAATTTGTCTTCTCCTGGACAAAGGGGTACTGAAGACATCCTGCAGCTCTGAGCCACAAGGCTAGTTTACTAGTCATTAAAATAACCCAGGTGGGCGGGTCCTCAATCAGAAAGAGAAAGAACATCTGATGCCCACCACTACAGCCTTCATTCTTTTTTAAATTAAAGGATTCAAAGGACAAACCCTTAACTGAAATTACAGGATGACTGATCAAACTTACCTCTTTATGTGTGGCACCCAATTCTTCTTCTAACAAACTACACCTTTCGAGCACTAGGCGTAACCGCGCTCTCAACTCAAATAAAAGGGGCCGAGTCACCGTGTGTTGATGTCTGTATATACGTTAGTACAATTGTTAGTGTATACTCACCCTAATACATGGATACTGTGACAGAATACCTTTAATGTCTCTCACTGATCTTAACGTCAAGAAAATCTTATTGTTAACAGCTTTAAATTCTAAGTTTGAGAGAACAAAATGTTATCCTAAATTAATTCTATTACCCAGTTTTTAACTGCAAGTTGATATACAGAATATAATAAATCTCGAGACATTCATGCCAACTAATACTTTTTAACTGGGGGCTCCCCAGATGGCTCAGTGGTAAATGTCAGGCAGGCTGGACGGCTCAGTGAGGTGCATAGCACCAGGGACCTGAGTCATGTTTCCTGTTAGCTGGGAAAAAAACAGCATTCCTTGACCAAATTAGGAAGACTTCCCATACACACCAACCAGAGAGACAGGACATGCGCTCATCCTGCCTAGCCAATCATGTAACGCCAGCTACTCCTGTAACTGAGACAAAGAACTGCCTGTATATAAGCCGCCATACTCCTTTGTTCGGGGCTCTCGTCAGATTCTGCCGTGTCGGATGAGACTTGGGCCCTAGAGCGCTAGAAATAAAATTCCCTTCTTGCCTTTGCATTATTGTGGTGGACTTGTTGGCTCTCTCGGTCGGTTCGGAGATACGGGCTTGGTGCATAACATTTGGGGGCTGGTCCGGGATCTCCGGCCTACCAGGGAGGACAACTCTCCTGGTAGAAGGGAATAATCTCGTTAGGAGTTGAGAGCTCTGAGCACCGGTGCTAGCAGTGCAGAGGCCTAGACTAAGTCCAGGGCCCAATATCGTACTGGGGAGGCATCTAGGTGTAAAGTGAAGAGGCAAGTCCAGTGTAAGGCCGGGTCCCCGGTAGCGAACCGGGAGGGCAGCTGGCACTGAGGACGTCCTGATGGTAAGACACTTGCAAGTAGAGAAGGGGTCTCTAGTGCTATAAAGGAGACTGAAAGTAACATTGAGAGTTGGAATCTGTTTGTTGTGTCGTTTTTGTGACTCTGTGTGCTGGCACTGTCCATGTGAGTCTTGTTGTCATTGTCCGTGTTCTCTGTACCCATGGGGCAATCTACTTCTACTCCGCTGTCTCTGATGACTGACCATTTTTCTGATTTTAAGTCTAGAGCTCAGAATCTTTCGTTACTGGTGAAGAAGAGCAAATTGGTGACTTTCTGTTCCGCCGAGTGGCCCACCTTTGACGTCGGATGGCCACAAGAGGGAACCTTCAATCCCCAAATTATCCACGCAGTTAAAGAGAGGGTGCTTACCCCTAGTCCTGCCGGGCACCCAGATCAGACTCCCTACATTCTGGTCTGGGAGGATCTAGTGAGAAACCCGCTGGAATGGCTTAAACCCTTTGTTCTCACTCCTTCTAAACCTCCTAAACCTCCCCGTCCCTCTTCCCCAACTCCAACCTCGCTAAACCCACAGGTGCTAGTCATGAAAGCTTCTGAAGAAAAAGAAGAAAAACAGGACGAAAAACGACCTAAGCTGGTGTTCCAGGAATCTTCTCTGTATCCTAATCTGATAGATCTGGAAAACGAATTGTTCCCACCCCCGTATGTGGATCCACATCCGCCCTTGCTTCCACAGGTTCCACAAGTTTCATCAGGAGAAGCCCAGAGGAGGGCCGCACCCTCGGCTCCTCCTAGGGAAGGGGGCCCCGCCCAGGGAACTCGGGGAAGAGCAAGGGAAATGGCCAGCACAGCGGAAGAAGAAGGCCTGGAAATTCCCTCCTCCACTGTTCACATGTTTCCGGTCTGGGCGGGGCCAGCCAGAGAGGGCGGGGAACAGACATATCAGTATCGGCCCTTTTCCACTAGTGATTTGTACAATTGGAAAACTCAGACTCCCTCTTTCTCTGAAAAACCGCAGGGTCTTATTGATCTTTTAGAATCTATCCTCTTTACTCACAACCCCACTTGGGATGATTGTCAGCAACTGTTACAGGTGCTTTTCACTACAGAGGAGCGTGAGCGAATCCTGTTAGAAGCTCGGAAGAATGTGCCGGGGGTAGATGGGAGGCCCACAATACAGCCTAACCTCATTGAGGAGGGGTTCCCCTTGGTGCGACCCAACTGGGACTTCGAACGCACTGAAGGTAGGGAGCGTCTCCAAGTGTACCACTGACCCTTACGGCCAGCCTTAGAGCGGCCACCAGAAAGCCAACTAATTTGGCCAAGGTAAATTCAGTGAGGCAAGAGCCAAATGAGAGCCCGGAGGCCTTCCTTGAAAGGATAATGGAAGCTTTTAGACAGTATACTCCTATGGACCCACAGGCAGATGAGTCTCGAGCAGCAGTTATGCTAGCATTTGTGAATCAGGCAGCCCCCGATATTAGGAGAAAGTTACAAAAGATAGAGAGGCTGGGTGAACAGTCCCTGCAAGATCTAGTGAGGGCAGCAGAGAGAGTTTTCAATCATAGAGAGACCCCAGAGGAGAGAGAGGACCGCATTAGAAGGGAAGAAAGAGAATTTAGAGCTGAAGAAAACCGTAAGAACCAAAAAGAGCTGGCTCAGATATTTTTCACCGGAGTTGAAAACAAAAATAGGTTCCAAAAGGGAAAAAGCTAGACTCAAAGACTGAGGAAAAACCTGCAAGGCATAAGCTTGAAAAAAACCAATGTGCGTTTTGTAAGGAGATTGGACATTGGAAAGATAAATGCCCCAAGAAAAACCTAAAAGAGGGGCCCAAAAATCCCAAGAACGAGACTCCCTCTCCAGACAGTCATATCCTCTATGCGGGTGAGGATAGTGACTAGGGGGGGTCAGGGCTCGACGCCCCTCCCCGAGTACTGGGTAACTATAAATGTGGAGGGGAAACCGGTTGGCTTCATGGTGGATACGGGAACTCAATACTCAGTCTTAAACCAAAGAGATGGACCCATGTCTACGAAAAGTAGCTGGGTGCAGGGAGCAACCGGGACTAAGCGATATGGATGGACTACAAAACGGCATGTGAACTTGGGGGCCCACCAAGTGACCCATTCCTTTCTGGTGACACCTGAGTGTCCAGCGCCCTTGCTGGGAAGAGATTTACTGTCTAAAGTAAATGCCCAAATTCATTTCGACCACGGGCAAGTGTCAGTTTTAGATGGAACCAGGCATCCTCTTCAGGTCTTGTCTCTGGCATTAAAGGATGAATACAGACTATACTTGCCAGAGGCCCCAGTGACAATAAGTCCCGAAGTACAGCCATGGGTTCAGAGATACCCTTAGGCCTGGGCTGAAACAGCAGGAATGGGACTGGCCAAACAGAGGCCCCCTATTATTGTGGAACTGAAAGCCAGTGCCACACCGGTGAGAGTGCGGCAGTATCCCATGAGTCAAGAGGCTCGGCAAGGAATTACTCTTCACATACAATGCCTCATAGACGCTGGGGTCTTGAGAAAGTGCCGGTCCCCATGGAACACTCCCCTGCTTCCCATAAAGAAGCCTGGGGGAACTGATTTTAGACCGGTTCAAGACCTGCGAGAAGTCAACAAACGGGTGAGTGATATTCATCCTACGGTTCCTAACCCTTATACATTGCTAAGCAGCTTGCCACCAAGCTATGTTTGGTACACTGTTTTAGATTTAAAAGATGCCTTTTTCAGTCTGCCTCTTGCCCTTGCAAGCCAAGAGATCTTTGCCTTCGAATGGCAGGAAGACAGTGGTCAGACTCCTGTGCAGCTGACATGGACTCGCTTACCACAGGGTTTCAAAAACTCACCCACGTTGTTTAACGAGGCCTTGGATGAAGACCTCTGTGAGTATCGGGTTGAACACCCTACCATTGTTTTATTACAATATGTTGATGACCTTATGCTGGCAGCGACTACGGAAAAAGAGTGCCAAGAGGCAACAGGTGACCTTCTCCAAACCTTGGGGACTTTAGGTTACAGGGCCAGTGCCAAAAAGGCCCAGATTGCCAAGCAAGAGGTTACATACCCCAGTTATAAGATAAAACAGGGCCAGAGGTGGGTAACACAGGCTATGAAAGAAACCATCCTCCAGATCCCTGGGCCAGCCAACCCTAGACAAGTGAGAGAATTTCTGGGAACTGTGGGATATTGCCGATTATGGATCTTGGGGTTTGCAGAAAAGGCCAGGCCCCTGTATGAAGGGACCAAAGGAAACAAAGACTGGAAATGGACTGAGTCAATGAAAACGGCCTTTCAGGAGCTCAGGCGTACCTTGCTGGAAGCTCCTGCCCTTGCCCTTCCTGACCCATCTAAGCCTTTCCAATTATTTGTAGATGAAAGGCAAGGGATAGGAAAAGGGGTACTAACACAGAAGTGGGGACCTTGGAAGCGTCCCATAGCTTACCTTTCCAAGAAATTGGACCCAATGGCAGCCAGATGGCCACCTTGCCTCCGAATCATTGCGGCCACCACACTCCTAGTCCATGATGCTGATAAACTGACTTATGGACAGAGACTCTTGGTCTACACTCCTCATGCTATAGAGAGAGTTCTGAAACAACCCCCGGGTAAATGGATTTCCAATGCCTGCTTGACACACTACCAGGCCCTGCTACTTGACACCTCTCAGATTCATTTTCAAACTCCCTGCACTCTAAACCCAGCTACTCTTTTGCCCAATCTGGAGGGGGATAGCCCCCTCCACGATTGCGATGAGATACTGGCCGGAGTAACGGCAATACGGAAGGACTTAACAGATACGCCACTGGATAACAGTAAGCTAATATGGTTTACAGATGGAAGCAGTTATGTAAAAGATGGATAGAGACAGGCGGGGGCCGCAGTGGTAGATGATTCCGGACAGACGATATGGGCGGAGACTCTTTCCCCAGAAACCTCAGCACAAAGAGCACAGTTAATTGCCCTGATTCAAGCATTAGAGAGAGCTAAAGGAAAAAGAATAACTATTTTTACTGACAGTCGCTATGCTTTTGGCACGGTACACATCCAGGGCCCGATATATCGGGAACGGGGGTTTTTGACAGCTGAAGGAAAAGAGATTAAAAACTTGCCAGAAATCCGTCGACTTCTGGAGGCTGTGCAGTTGCCTCGGGCTGTGTCAATAGTACATGTACCTGGACATCAAAAAGGGGACAGCCCCACGGCACGAGGAAATCGTGCCGCAGATCTGGCAGCTCGAAAAGTGGCTGATGAAGATTTTATCGCTCCGGTGTTGGCGATCGGACTTCCACCCCCAGGTATGGGAACTTTGCCCCCAACCCCTGAGTATTCATCCACAGACCTTGCCTGGATCCAGGAATGTCCCAACCTCCAACAAGGAGAGGATGGATGGTACCGAGACTCTGATGGTTACTTGATACTCCCTGCTCAGTTGGGACGGCAACTGTGTGAGCATCTACACTCGTCTACTCATCTGGGAGAGAAAAAGACTCTGATGCTTTTTCAAACTGCGCACCTGCGATTCCCCCGGCACCAAACAACTGTGAAGAACATAGTACATGCTTGTAAGGCATGTCAACAGATGAGGCCAGGAAAGGCAACACACAGGACTGACGTATCGGGGAGAAGGGCCAGGGCAGCACTGGGAAATAGATTTCACCGAGGTAAGGCCAGGCAAGTATGGTTACCGGTACTTGATAGTGTTGGTAGATACCTTCTCAGGGTGGGTAGAAGCTTTTCCTACTAAGGGAGAAACTGCAATGGTAGTGGCTAAAAAGATTTTAGAAGCAATAGTTCCCAGGTTTGGCCTGCTGGTGACTGTTGGCTCTGATAATGGACCTGCTTTTGTGAGCCAAATAGTTCAGAGCCTTGCCCTAGCTCTGGGGACCAAATGGAAATTACATTGTGAATACAGCCCACAGAGCTCGGGGCAAGTTGAAAGAATGAATTGGACCCTAGAGGAAACTTTAACTAAATTGGCTATAGAGATTGGCGGGGACTGGGTGACTCTCCCCTTCACCCTCTTTCACACACGTAATACTCCTTATCAGCTTAATCTGACCCCATTTGAAATTCTGTATGGGCGACCTCCCCCTGTATGTCCAATATTTGAAGGAAAGAAACTTCCACCTCCTACTTTGGGACAATTCCAGGAGGCTTTGATGGCTTTGGGCAAAGTGCATTCTCGTGTCTGGAAACTGCTCCGGGAAATACATGAGGGTCAAAACAAGGGGACTATCCCCTCACATAACATCAGCCCCGGAGATTGGGTGTGGGTCAAAAGGCACCACACCAAGGCACTAGAACCTAAATGGAAGGGTCCTTATGTTGTTCTTCTTACCACCCCAACTGCCCTAAAGGTCGACGGTATCGGGCCTTGGGTGCATTGCAACCACGTATGCCCAGCTACTTCAGCAGAGCAGGAAGATGCTAAAAAAGAATGGGAAGCGTCTGCACCCATCCAACCCCCTGAGGCTGAAGCTCCGGCATCATCGACAGGACCAAGGCAACTCGTCTGGACCATTTTATGGATGACCATGTTACTCTGCTCTGAAGCTGCCAGCGTGAACCCGCACCGACCCGTCAAAATCACCTGGAAACTGCAAAATGGACTAATACGTGAGATGCTTAACTCCACCACCACAATACATCCACCAAATACTTGGTAGCCAGACTTATACTTTGACCTTAAGCCGGTGGTAAATGTACCTTGGAAGAGGGGCTACCTCCGGAATCATGCATTCTGGGCATGTCCAGGTGCACCCAGGCACAACTGGAAGATCTGTGGGGGGATACAGGACTCTTATTGTAAATCTTGGGACTGCGTAACTTCTAATGATGGGTCAGAGACTCCAAGGTATAGACGGTGGGATGTAGGAAATCGGCACTTGCTTAACTTCTCATTTGTAGGACCCGTACCTCCGTACTCCGATTGGGAAAAGGATCATAACTTTGCCCAGTTAAAAATAAGGTTTAACATTGACAAAGCAAAAAAAGGGAAGGCCTGGGTCAACGGGATATCATGGGGACTTCAGACCAGAACTGACCTGACTACTTATAATGGGATCATTGTTGTGAGTCAAGTTTTAGAACCGGTACAAAGGTATAGTATCGGTCCAAACCCCGTTGAACAGGACCATGCAACTCTCTACCCGACAACCTCCCTACCTACATCCCAGGGACCAGCAAAAGACCCAGAGGCGGGCCCCCTTGCTAAACTTGGACAAACATATCCACTATGGAAATTAGTAAAGGCAGCTTATGCTACCTTAAATCAAACCCATCCTGAGGCAACTAAATCCTGTTGGTTACGTTACAACTTAATTCCCCCTTATTACGAGGCAGTAGGCCTCAACGCCTCTTACGATCTGGCCAACGGCACCGATTCTCCCCAGTGTCAATGGGGAGAATGAAAAGTAGGCCTTACAATGAGAGAGGTATGGGGGAAAGGGTTATGTATGGGCAAGATATTATCAGAGAGGTCTCCACTGTGTGCGCATGTCATTGAGCCTACGGACTTGCCCATAGCCAGGTGGCTAATACCACGGATGGGAGGATGGTGGGTCTGTTCACACACGGGGCTGACTCCATGCTTACACAGCTCAATCTTTGACCCTAAAATAGAATTCTGTGTTATGGTGGCTGTGATACCAAAGATACTGTATCGACCAGAAGAAGCTGTATATGATTATTGGGCCCACAAATTGACTCTTAATCAACAAGAAAGAGCTTATAAAGTTAAGAGAGAGCCCATTACTGCCATAACCATAGCAACTATGTTTGGTCTGGGAATAGCCGGGGCTGGAACTGGAATAGCAGCTCTGTCCATGCAAAGTCAAGGATTTAACTCTTTAAGAGCGGCCATAGATGAAGACATTACCCGTATAGAACAATATTAGTCATTTAGAATCATCTTTAACTTCACGATCTGAAGTGGTCCTGCAAAACAGGAGAGGTTTAGATCTGCTTTTTCTGCAACAAGGAGGACTTTGTGCAGCCCTAGGAGAAGAGTGCTGTTTTTATGCTGATCACACCGGAATAATCAGGGAAACTATGGCCAAAGTGAGAGAAGGATTAGCCCAACGTAAAAGAGAACATGAGGCTGAACAAGGGTGGTTTGAGTCTTGGTTTCAACAGTCCCTTTGGTTGACCACCCTAATCTCCACATTGCTGGGACCCCTATTAGTACTTCTATTAATGCTTACCTTTGGCCCATGCATTATCAATAGACTTGTAGCCTTTGTAAAGGAACACATAAATACAGTATAGCTGTTCGTGCTTCGGCAACAATATCAGACTGTGTCTCAGGAACCAGAGGAAGATTCCTCTGTATGATCTAAGAACAGGGGGGAATGTCAGGCAGGCCGGACGGCTCAGTGAGGTGCATAGCATCAGGGACCTGAGTCATGTTTCCTGTTAGCTGGGAAAAAAACAGCGTTCCTTGACCAAATTAAGAAGACTTCCCGCACACACCAACCAGAAAGAGACAGGACATGCGCTCATCCTGCCTAGCCAATCATGTAACGCCAGCTACTCCTGTAACTGAGACAAAGAACTGCCTGTATATAAGCCGCCATACTCCTTTGTTCGGGGCTCTCGTCAGATTCTGCCATGTCGGATGAGACTTGAGCCCTAGCGCGCTAGAAATAAAATTCCCTTCTTGCCTTTGCATTACTGTGGTGGACTTGTTGGCTCTCTCGGTCGGTTCAGAGATACGGGCTCAGTGCATAACAGTAAAGAATCTGCCTGCCAATGCAAGAGGGCAGGATCGATCCCTGGGTCGGGAAGATTCCATGGAGTAGAAAATGGCCACCCACTCCAGGATTCATGCCTGGGAAGCCCCATGAACAGAGGAGCGTGGTGGGCTACAGTCCACAGGGTTGCAAAGATTCAGACATAACTGAGCATGTACGCAGGCAACGCTTTTTAACCATATAAAACTCTGACTTCTTACAGAAAAAAAAATGTATATAGAAGAATTCAAGAAGCTCAAAAGTCAACTAGTTACATAACTAAGTGCATCACCCACCGAACAAGGCAGCAACTGTACAAATCCAGGACGGCCGGGGGGCTGGTACCTTCTCATCCAGGGCCTTGTGGTGCTCAAAGAGCAATCTCAGCGCCCTGAGCACCTCGACCTCGCTGGTCATGCCGGCTGGGGACTGTGCCTGCCGCTTGCCCGCCGTTATCCACAGGGACGGCACGTACCGGGAAACCAGGAGCTCCAGGTGGTCCAGCAGCAGCTGCAGGGCAGGGCCAAAGGAGCACCTTTAACCTCCTGCTCGAATTCAGGCCCGATAACTCCTCTCAGCCTCACGCTATAGCCAGACACATGCTAAGGCACATTGGAATCCCGCCAGTTCGGTCGAAATTTAGAGTGGACTTCCCCAGGGGCCCAGCAGTTAAGACTCCACACTTCTGCAGGGGTCACGGGTTTTAATCACTGGTCGGGGAACTAAGATCCCACACAAAGTGTAGTGTGGACAAAAATCTAAGTTAAGAGAACTCCCCCCTCAAATGTACTAAAATTACATTAGCTCTCATCATACATTTAAAGCAAGGTATGAGAACCCCAAACTGATCCACCCTGGTCTGCTCAGTGGGAAGATGTGAAAAATGACTTGAAAATCAGACAGAGTTTAAGGACAGCAACATGGAGGCTAGTGGTGACCCACGTGGGGCAAATGTCAACAGGTGAGAATCCCCATTATGACCCTGGTATTGTTGATTTCTGCCTTGAGCACTGATATTTCTTCTTCTCGTCTCCGAAGTTGCTCCCTAAGTAGTTGTATATTCTTCTTCTCCTAAAAAACAAAGAAATCAGAAACTAAATGCAAACATAAATTAAAAAGACAGTGAGACTGTGAAGACTGGCCCTGTCAAGTCTCTCCAGGCTCCACATAAAGGATCTCCTAGCCCCTCCAGAGAAGAGGGGCTCCACTGACCCCAAGACCACACAGACCACTACAACTCAGAGGCCTTCAGCATCCCCCTCGACCTGGCAGGCACACGGTAGGGGAGAACCCGGAATCCAAGCCTGCCTTCTCAAGGCCCAGGGACGTCTGAGAAGCTTTCCAAAAGGTAAACCTAACAACAAAGTGGATAAAGAGATTCTTAAATGACACACAGACCAGTGACCTAGAGCCACTGGGGAGAGTGAAGAAAAAAGGGAAGCCACCAGGCTTTGGAGTGTTCCTCTGGAAAAAAGGCAGATGGCACCCCAAGGCCATCTGTTAGCCTGACTCCCTGGAAGCCACCCAGTCATTCAATCAACTGGTTAAAATGTAAAATTGATGTTATATGTATTTTGCCACAATTTGCGTGCACGCAGGGCCGTCCACGTGGTGAACTTGCTCAAGCTGAACCACACGTTCCTCTATTTTTCTTGCAGAAATTAAAAAATCCTGGGCTACGTATCCCCTACTACATACTGAGTGTTCAGCACGCAGAACAGTGCCCAGCACTTGTAAGAGGCATGTAGTAGACATGTGTAGCTATGAGGGTGTATGTCATACACGGAAGCAGTAGGTACCTGCCATTAAAATACTGGACACACTGCTCTGTGCTTTGGAAGATGGGAGACATTAACGGGCTGAGCCTTGCTACTTCAAGGACTGACTCTCTAGCTCGATCCTCATGCCCCAGAGACTCCTCCAGCCAGTATATGCTTTCTTTGGAAGAAGGGAATCATTAAGGGGCTTAGCATTTCTGTGTCAAGGACTGACTCAATAGCTCAGTCCACGTACCCCAGTGATTCCTCCAGCCAGTGTTTCCCTTCATGTGGGGCCCCCGCCCACCCTCCACACAGCACCTGCACAGCGTCTTACAGGGTAAACTGCTGGGGTCAATGCTGCGCACTAAGGCCGAATCGCCCAGGCTGACAGGGCCCACAGCCATGCTAACGAAATGAAACACAACCCCGACGCTTTGCCGGGTGAGGGCCAATCTGACGGGCCCAGCTGCGGGCTGCTCTCACCTCAGGCCACTCTCCTTCCTGGACTTGGGTGGAGGCCAAGTTCTTTCTTGTCTTGACCTGTGCCTTGGGGTTGCAGCACTGGAATAACGCCCACAGGCGGGCCCTTCTGCGACCCATCCTCGCAGATGGCGGCAGCCCCTCACTCGGGGGCAACCGTTGTTTCACAGTAGCACCACAGATCTCACACTACGACCACCACTATTCACACTACGACCACCGCTCTCACACACACCGCCCTCACACACCACTCTCACACACACCGCTCTCACACTAGGACCACTTGCTCTCACACTATGACCACCCGCACCGCTGTCTCAAGGAGAAATGGCACCAAGGCTCTGCCTCCAGCACGTCTCCCAGGAGCCCGGACCGGAACCCGCTCAGTCACAAGGGGCTCCGTGGTAACAGGGGGGCTGGGCTCAGGCCCACCATCAAGGGTGCAGAGAGGGGGGAGGGGCTGCCAGAAAGACGACAGGGGAGTGTGGGGTGCGGGAGAAGGAGGGCGGTGCCCACGGCTCAGGCCGCCTGTCAAATATGACCCTGCAAGGTACTGGGTCACAGTCTAACCGACCAGTATAAACTGCTTCAGAAACCACCACCCCTGGGAATGAACACATCATCTAAGCAGGCTTCTGCCCCCTGTAACCCCCAAACAACCCTCCAGGGAGGCTACTGAAAGGCACCCCTGAAGTCAAGGGTGTCCCCAGATCCCACCTGGCTGAGGAGGACTCACCACACTAGCTGCCCCTCACTCTCACCCTGAGCTCGGTCCTCCCTGTCGGACTCCCTCACTTGAGCTCAGCAAGGGCTTGACCAACCTCACTCCAGGCACCTAAACTGAACCCACAGTGGGTACAGGTGTTCATTCAACCTGCTGCGAACTTAGCTCTAAACTTTGATCCAGGTCTGCCAGACGACTCTGCCCCATGGGGGCTGCACGGTGGAGGTTCAGGGATGTCCCTGCCTCGAGCCGCGACAGCCAGCGCCTCCCAGACCCCGCCAGGTGCTCCCCACCCTCCGCCCCCGAGTCTCCCACCCCTCTCCTGGCCCCACTCCCACCCTTGCGGCTCTCCACTCAGCAGGGCACAGGCCCCACTGCTCCTGGCTCAGCCCGGACCTCTGCTGTCACTTCAGGGCGTCGGTTCCCAGGGTGCTTGGGGTCCTATATCCACCCATCTCAGCGATTACACACTCTGGGAGAGACAGAGTGCAGTTTGGGGTCCCGCCCGCAGTTCACCATGAACACGTTTTCTGTTTTTTGCTTTATCTACTGGAGTTCTCTGAGATGTGTTTTTAAAACCTCAACTGTTGCTTTCAAAAAGACCATAAAGTCTCTGTGCTCAACTTCAAGAATAAAATCTTCAGTTTCAACCTTAAAGTGAAACTGGAGGGAAGACTAAAAGCAGTCATTCTTTCAAACTGAAAAAGAAAACCCACGTGACCATGTCCCAGAACACAGGTCACGTCACCCCTCCCTCCTCAGCCTTCTCCTCCACCACCAGCAGCCCGGCATCGCAAGGCCTGCCCTGGGCCGGCAAGGGCAAGGGAAGAGGGCAGACTGGCTCCTCTGTCTCCAGGCCACGTGGGCCGCTTGCTCCACCTCCTTCCCAAGTTCACGTGGCACTGAAACAGCCCCGGCAAGCTGGGGGTTCTGATCAGAAACACAACCTGCGTGGGTACCAAGCAAGGACCCTTGGTTCTTGTTTTCCCCGGTATCAAATAACCTTGATCAATACAACTACTGGGCCTGTTACATGTGGCTTCAGATGACAGAAGACCCTCAGGGTGTCCCCACTTCCAGTGACAGACGCAAACAGCTTGTAGGTCAGCCTACCAAGAGCTAGAAAAGCGAAACACGGTTTAAAAGAGATCCTTAGGCAGCCACAATCCAAGATTTCAAACAAAAGGGAAGCCCAGTGAGGGAGCTGGAGACTGAGAGGGCCGCTCCTTCCCTCGGGCCATCTGAGCAAAGCCCACCCTGTGAAGAAAAGGCAGGGAAAAAGTCAAGCAGAGGGGGCTGGCTAACACAGCTCTGGACGGTTCCTTGGGCTGGGGAGACAAAAATTCGAGCACAGGCCTGATGAGTCAATCTGGATGTCAGAAAACGTACCCAACACTCTGCCCAAACCGGCTGAGCGCTAAGTATCAGTCACCTCGCGGTGTTCAGGAGACAGACGGTGGGCTTCAGGACCTGCCGAGAAGGGAGGCACCCCAGGCTTCCAGATCAAGACGCTGGAAAGCTCCTCCCTGGGGTCAGGGGAGAAGGTGGGTGAAGGCTGCTGAGACTGAGCTTACAAGGACCACCCAGCCTCAAGTCCCTCAGGCCCTGAGTGAACAGACAGCTCTGTCCCCACTGGAGGTCTGCATCAGAGGAAACTCTGGAGAAGGCAGCGTTACTCAGAACCTCTATGGTTTTCCAAACATAATGTCCAACATGCAACCAAAAAAGCAAAAGAGGGTGTAACAACAAACAGGACCAAGAGAAAAAGAACTGAACCAGATCCAGAGGCATCAGATGTGTATCAGCATATCAGAGAATGCTAGAGGTATCAGATGGAAACCTCACTAGTTCAAAAATATACTGGACAAAAGGAAACATTTCTGAGAATCAAAACCGACTCTAGAACTTTACAATAACAGTGACTGAATTTAAGAACTCAGTCTCTGGGCTTAACATCAGATTGGACGTAGCTGAGGAGAGGATCAGTGAACTGAAAGATGAATCATTTAAAATATATATATATAAGAGGGAAAAAGTATAGAATATATTGAAGGAGCCTGTCGTTACACTACGTTGTTAAAAACTATCAATGGGGACCCTCATGGTAGAGAAAAGACAGAAAGGGGACTAAGAAATGCCTCCAGGGGTTGAAACTAAAGAGCCTCTTAATGAAAGTGAAAGGGGAGAGTGAAAAAGCTGGCATAAAACTCAACATTCAAAAAATGAAGATCATGGCATCCAGCCCCATCACTTCATGGCAAATAAATGGGGAAACAATGGAAACAGTGACAAATTTTATTTTCTTGGGCTCCAAAATTACTGCAGATGGTGAAATTAAAAGATGCTTGCTCCTTGGAAGGAAAGCTATGACAAACCTAGACAGCATATTAAAAAGCAGAGACATAACTTTGTCAACAAAGATTCATTTAGTCAGAGCTATGGTTTTTCCAGTAGTCATGTATGGATGTGAGAGTTGGCCCATGAAGAAGGCTGAACGCCAAAGAATCAATGCTTCTGAACTGGGGAGTTGGAGAAGACTCTTGAGAGCCCCATGGACTGCCAGGAGAGCCAATCAGTCAATCCTAACGCAAATCAGTCCTGAATATTCATTGGAAAGACTGATGCTGAAGCTCCAATACTTTGGCCACCTGATGTGAAGGACTGACTCATTGGAAAAGAACCTGATGATGGGGAAGACTGAAGGCAGGAGGAGAAGGGGACGACAGAGGATGAGCTGGTTGGATGGCATCACCGACTCGATGGACATGAGCTTGAGCAAGCTCCGGGAGTTGGTGATGGACAGGGAAGCCTGGCGTGCTGCAGTCCATGGGGTCGCAAGGGGTCAGACACTGAGCGACTGAACTGACTGACAGGGAGTTGGTTCAAGAATCAGACCAGTGACTCAAAAATGAAAACCACACATTGGTTTCAGCAGCTCTGCGGGTGCCTAAGGCAAAAAGAAAATGTTCAAGTGCTCAGAGGAAAAAAGGTGTGGCTTTGAATGGCACAACAACACTGAGAGCTGACTTTCCGAGAACAAGGAAGTCAGAAGATCATGGACTGGCATCTGTAAAATGCTGAAAAGCAAATAACCCCCAACCTGGAATTCTATACCCAACAAAAACACTCTTCAAACGTGAAAGCAAAATAAAGACTTGTAGGGCAAATGGAAATGAGACAACTCATCACCCACACACATGAACTAAATAAATATTAAGGCAGTGCTTTGGGAAAAAGAAAAGTAGTCTCTGATGGAAATATAAAAAACAAGTAAAGACCAACAGTGAGGTAACTGTGAGGTTGAATGTTAACTCTACAAAACAGTGATGTTAACGCCAAAAATATATCTAACAGTTTAAAGGAGAACAGTGACAAGGAGGAAACAGCCGTGTCAGGGAGGCAGTAAGAGTACTAAGTTAGGCTTGAATGAAGCCATGAAGTACCTGAAATGCGGCTGGCTCTACAATGAGATGCACTGCAAGCCTGAAACACACACTGGATATTAAAGACTTAGCGTGAAAAAAAGAATGTGAACTATTTCATTAGGTTTTATCATGTTCGTTACACACTGAAATGATAATCTTTGGGGTGTGTTAAAATAAAATATATTACAGGTAGTTTCACCTACTTCTGTTTTTACTCAACGTGGCTACCGGAGTCTGAATTACATGAGTGACAAACCTGATGTAACTGATACACACGGAACATTGCGTTCCCACGGATACATGTTATTTTCAAGAGCCCAAGGAACGTATAACAGAAAGAATATGTATTGGGCCATTAGGAAAGCTCGAATTATTTCAAAGGACTGAAACAATGCAGGGTATACCTAGGGATTGCAATCGGCTGACGGTTTATGGGCCCTCAAACGTCACCCCGCACGTGGTGATGATCCTAGGAGGCAGGCATTCTGGGAGGGGTCAGGCCAGGAGGGAATGGGCTCCTGTGCTGCGAGGACCGGGAGAAGCAGCAGGCAGTCTAGGAACCAGGAAAACAGGCCTCACCAGACGTGGCACCTGCTGGTGATCTTGGGACTCCCCAGCCTCCAGGCCTACAAGAAAACTTTCTGTTGTTTATCAGCTAGTCTACGGGTTTTGTAACAGTAGCCCAAAAGAGACGAAGACGGGGCTCTTCGATAGTGAAGGACAGGGAAGCCTGGCATGCTGCAGTTCACGGGTCACAAAGAGTCCAACACGACTTCGTGAATGACCACCACCACGACCACCACCAGTTTATCTGAGTTAAGACTAAAACGGAACTCATGGCTTAAGCTAGTTAGTCTGTTGAGCAGAGGCCAAAATGACTTGTATATTTTAAAGTATTTATCCAAAAGTGCCCCTTGGTAGCATTTTGCAGCCTGTACATAATAGTATCAATACTTTGAAAATAAATTTAATAGTCTACACTTCTAAAATATAATATTTCAAAATATTTTCCTGTAAGAGACTTAGAATAATTTCTCTGCAACTCTCCCTCTTTCCCTCTATTACAGGCCCTGAACAATTTTGCAGAAAAGTCAGTTTGGTGCTAGGAAGTCACAGGCAGGATACTTACCACTTTAAACATTAGTAGCAGGAACAGAAAGAGATTAGTCGTATATACTATATATTTATAGAGAATTATTTGCTGCCATTCATGTTGGAAGAGCAGAACATACCCATTTCCTTATGGTCCTTTCATAAACAATGCTGATTCTTTTTGGTATTGTCCGGTGAAGGGGAAACACTGTTATCAGAAAATGAAGCTAAAATCATGAGTTAGATAGGATGCTATTATTCTATTTTAGTATGTTTCTGAATCAAGATTAGATAAACAACAGATGGGCTGCCTTCTGTGGCTGAAAATAGAAATAATGGGTTTTTTGTTTGTTTTCCACACAAAGAATTTTTTTAAAAATTCTACAAATGCCTCTACTGTGAACTTGACAGTCTTGGCTAAGCTGCTTCTATTACAGTAACACATTTCTATTATTGAAACTCAGGTTCTAGTATCAAAATTCTTCGGGACATAGATAATTGGATTAGATGGATGAAAGAGAAAAAAACAAAGGGGGAAACTTTAGGAAAGGAAACATGTTCTTTTGAAAATCAAAGTTTAAAAGACAAAATGATGACTCTAATACAGAATCTAAAAACAATTCTTTTTAAACCTCAGGAACTATGTACTTGCAACAACAGAAAAATGAAATTTTTCTTTGTGCATGGCATTCTAGTAAGAGGCTGAACTTTATTTTCTCATTTAATCTTCACAGCCACCTATGAGGTAGATATTACTGTATTTAACATATTATTCCCTATATTTACATGAGGAAACGAAGACTCAAAATGTTACAGATGGGACTTTAAATCTCATGTTTTTAATAAATATGTTACATATGAATGGCTTTCTAGAAATATCTTCAAACTTTGAAATGTTTAACTCTTTCATAAAGTGCTTTGAGCCTCTAGGTAGCCCCTAAACAAATAGACAGAAATACTTTAAAAGGAAAAAAAAAACCAGCAACAACTAAGTACCTGGAAAATTACTGTTGCTTAAATAATACATAAGATGACACATATTCTAGGAATAAACTTTACTGATTTTAAACTGTAAAATATACATTATTCTGAAATCTCAAGCTACAGTTCATGACCAACCCTTTTCAGACATTAAATATTACCTTCTCAAGAATTATTTAACACACATTTTTAAAAAAGTGTTCTTGCAGAAAACAGTTGGTGTAAAGCATTTTAAAATCCAATAGTGAATTCCTGTTTTCAGTAAGGACATTCATTTTAAATATTTTAAAATACTTTACACAAGCCCACTTTTCTTCAAATCAGGGACTTAAATACATGCAACTTACTTTAAACCCAACTGGGTATTTTGAAACAATGTGATCTACTACCACAAACAATTTTCAAATGTTTGAAAGTTTCATTAATATGAGAAATGACACTGATAGAAACCCCACCGATATTCACGTGAACATTTATTCAAATATTACGTTCTCCAAGACACCTGAGGAGGCTACTTCAAGGATAACATCATTGCTTAATACATTTTAAAAGCCTCTCATTAGCAATTATCATCAAAACTTGACAAGCATTCTTTGAGGCATGCTCAGTAACAGTAAATCGTATTCAATTATGTATGGATATTACTTCAAATAGGAATTCAATAGCTCTCGTGCTCAGTTTACAAGTCTGTCTAACATTCCTCTCAAGTAAAATCCTGAAGGAAAACTAACACTATAATTCTAGTGTTTGAGTTTCATTCACATGAGATACCCAGAGCAGTCACATTCACAGAGAAATAAAGTAGAACAATGGTTGCCAAAGGCCAGGAGACAGGGAGGAATGGAGAATCACAGAATTTCGGTTTGGAAAGATGAAATTTCTCTCTCTTTACTTCAAAGATACCATGACAGAGGATTTTTACAGGATGAAATACCGACTCTTTCAAAGAGCAGACAGTCCCTATTCATTGTAAAAACTGTTTCAAAGAACAGGAGGAAAAGACCTCACTTTATGAAGCTGTTACATCCTTGACACCAGAAAGGAAAAATACGGGGCAAGAAAAGAAAAACTAGTACTGTCGCGGTCTGTATCTCTCATGAGAATAGACACAAAAGTCTTAAATGGAACATAAGAACTGGAATGTGAGATATGAACTTGGCCTTGCTTGCACAACAGGATTTCTACAAAGAATACATATGAGAATTTACACACAATTAGAGCTAGCAGAAGAGTTCAGCAGGGATGCTCAAGATAAGGTCAATATATAAAACTCAGTGGCATTCTTGGAGACCAGCAATAACCAACTAGAAAAGATCTCATTCACAATTGAAACAAACACTGTAAGGTACCTAGGAACAAATTAATGAATACACACATGAAGAAACAAAAAGATACTAAAACTCTGTATCACAAAGACAGAAATTTCCCCTGCATTCAGTTAAAACCTAAAACAATTTCAACAAAATACAACCTGATTCTCATGAAAAAATTATTCTAAAATTCAAACAGAAGAGTGCCAGGAACAGTTAAAATAATTTTGAAGACGCATAAGGTAGAGGAAATGTGGGATTGAAACCCGGTTGTTCAAACAGAGCAGTAAATAAGGGAGCCTAAAAATGGAACTTGTATATTACAGTAATGCATTACTATTTACATGGGCTACTTGATAAATGGTGCAAAAAGCACCATTTATATGAAAAACTAAAATTGTTACTCATAACACAGATAAAAATAAATTTCAAGAGATTAGAGTCGTGAATTAAAAGATCAAATTGAAAAAACTGCTGGAAAAAAACGGCAGACCATTTTGATGATTTTTCAGAGATTTCTTAAAACACAAAAGGCAAAGAAAACACAAAGTGAAAAGACAAGCTAGAGAGCAGGAGAAGATATGTGCAATGCAAGTAACTGAAGAAGAATTAAAACAAGAATAACAACAAAAGGCAAATAACCTGACAGAGCAGAGGACAAAGGCAACAAATAGGCCAATCACAGAAGAGAAACCCCAAACAGCCAATAAACATATGCAAACACTGAGGCACAAGGGAACTAAAAACAAAACTCAAGACAGGCTTGAGATACTGTCTCAAAGGTTGACAAAAACTCAAAAGCCTGAGAACACCAAGATGGGGCGCAATGGGGAATTCCAACTCTATACTGCCAGTGGAAATTAAAAGAACCACTTGAGCTGAAGATGCCTGTATGTTAAAATGCCACGACTACACTTTTAGGTATACACCCCATGAACATTCTTGGTGATGTACAAGGAACATAGGTATCACAATAGTGAAACACTTGGAACTCTATGTCCCTCAGCAAAAGAATGAGTAAAGGCATTAAAGTACATTTGTCCATTAAATCTCTCTACTGCAGTTACAATGAACAAGTTAGTGGTACACACACTGTCATGTGTATTCTCAATAACTTAAACATGGCATCTGCTAAAGTTTGGTACTGAATGGTTTAAAAAACAGTTTATGTACGCACGTGTGTGTGTGTAAATACCAGTAACAGCAGCAACAATAAATGAAAAACTGAGTAACAGAACTAACAGTCGAGAACTTCTTATACAGAAGGCACTCTTCTAACTGCATGGAGAGGCCTAAAAACAGTCCTAGGAGACAGATTCTACTACTATTTCTATCTAACACGATTACTCTTTTATTACTATGAGATTCCATTACTCATTCTACAGATGAGGAATTGAAGTGGAAAGAGGTGAAGCTGATGGAAAACTATAAAACTAGTAAATAATAAGAGTGAGATATGAAGCCAGGATTCCTGACCCAGACTTTATACCTTAATAACTCCGTTAGTTATTATACCATTTTCTATTCTTTTTAGGATGTTGGAAATCCAACATTATTTCTGTAAGTTGGAAATAAAAAACACTTATAGAACCTATGACTGTAAACAAATGAATACACACACAGATTTTTACATAGCTCAAACTGGTTCTAAAGTTGCTAAAAGAGTCTTAGGAATGCTAAAGATGCTCAAAGATTCTTAGGAAAATAGTGGCATCCCAGCTACTTCAATCTACTAATTTACATGTTTGAGGTCTGGTATTTTACAGATCATTCTTTCAGAGCCAAACATTATTTCTTTTATAATCCTAATATAATATATATTTGGAATCCTAGAAACTTTGCATGGAGAAGCACATGATGTAATTCAATCATCTCTTTCTCTCTCATCAGAGGCAAAATTTGATTACTTAGCTTCAGGCCTGAAAACTCGTATTAAGAGTTCTTAATAAGCAATTCTACCAAGAAATGTAATGAAATTTCAATTATTCATTTTTTCTGATCTCTCAATTATAGGTTGGTCTTTTAAAAGCAAGCAGCTAATATTTATAATATTATGATATCTATAATATAAAGTATAATGATACAATAATTAAAATGTAATTTTGTGTAGAATTATTTATACCGTAAAATAAAAAAGGAAATGGCATTTTCAGTCATCAAGTATTTACCAGAATTGACTATGTGCTAGTCACACACTCCTTGTTTCCAGTGAAACTGGAACTTTTCTTAAAAATGTCTTTTCTTCTCAATCTACACATTCCCATTCTCAATGCCATCATCTGCTAACATATAGAACATGCTTCGAAAAAATATGAAAAAGATGTTCTTGCATTTTAAGACTTCACTGTCTACCAGGGGAAAGAGACAAGTAAACAGAAGTTATCTATAATGCATAAGTACTTTAACAAAGTGAGCAAGTCACTTAACATTTCTAAGCCTCAAATGAGACAGATGTTTAAGAACTCTAAATTACAGAGGGAACTGGAATAAACCATTTCTAAGGTCCTCTCTAGATCTAAAATTCTATGATTATCTGATCTCTTTAAATTAAAAGGTAAATCACAAAATATTCAGTATGCAAAAAAGAAAAACTAAGACCAACTAAAAGGTGAAATTGTTTGTACAAATGCATTCGAATGTTTTTTCAAAACTGTTAAAACTCCCATTCTAAGTATCAGTAAAATTTCCACAGACACTGTCTTTTAATCAACATCTTCCCCTCAAACCTGCAGACTTCTAAGTAATCAACAAGCAACTATTTTGTGATAACAGAAGTAAAGTGCTTAAAAGCCCATGGCTTGGACTCACGAAAGTGATCTTTTAGAAGGAAGATGTTAACAGAAACGTGTGTATGACATTCTTACTACAATAAATTTGTTCATTAACTTCACTTCAAAATTTTAATGTTCAGGTTTTTCATGAAGAGTTAAAAAAAAAAAACAGCTAAGATTAGCTCTTTTCACTGTTAAATGTTTTGAAATTTAGAACAAGGTTTCCCTTACCTGACATGGACATGGAATGTGATATTCTCTGCAGAGTTCTTGTATCCACGTTGTTTCCCAGATGCCGCGGTAAGCTTGCTCAAAAAGTAGCATCCAATTACAACCATGAGTGGTATGAGATACAGAGTGCCGAAAACACCAATCCGGATCATAAACTCCACCAGTTTATACTGGTTCTCCTTTTCAAATGGAATCTCAACTCGCACTCTGTTTAGGGATATAATGCCAGCTAAAAGGAGTGAAACCCCAACTACCACACACAGGCAGAGGCGTGCAAGAACAAAATACCTCAAGGCATCAACATTGTAGAGGCCAACAAAACACATGCCACTGATACCGTCACCTTCAATTTTATTCATCGCTGAAAGGATGATGGTCAGCGTTCCAGCCCCACACACCGGTATGAAACAGCAAGGCTTTCTTCTCGATAGCTTCACTACCCCACTTTGGCACAGCTGCCAAGAACCACGTGATGGTAAGAATCACCCACCAAACTCTGCCAGCCATAGTGAAAAACATAGAGTATCATGGAAAGCATGATACCGGCTTTGTTATGAGATTCTTGGGTCACTGTGGAAGCCTTATACTGTGCAGGGCTGGATGCACTGCAGGTGACTCGGTCCTCAAGCAAAAACCCAATAAAGAAAATTAATGACACCATCATGTAGCAGGCAGCATACATTATAATGGGTCTTTCAGGATAACGGAATCTTATCACATCAATCAAAAAAGTGAAAAGAGTAAACAACGTGGCAGAGAGGCAAATGCCTGAAGTCAATCCTATGAAATACCGAGCAAATGAAAGCTCTCCTCTCCTAAAGTACATCTTTCGACAAGGAGGTGAACAATCACGCACGTGCAAAAAGGCACAGCCAAGATCAGGATCGATTTTCAACTCTCGGGGACACCAAAAGCCACAGTCCCTCTGCACTGCACTGAGGCTCCGTCAGTAGGATCGCCAGCTAAATTCAGGTCCACCAGCCGAGGAGACGGCTCACCACAATCTGGGAACCCAAAAACACAAGACAAGAATCATTTACTCATTGGGAACCTAATGATTTGGATTTCCACATTTAGCAGTTGTGGCTTATTTATGCTTATGTCCTTGGAGAACATTACAATATGTCGAAGAAATCATGCAAATATCTTGCTTGTGGGTCATACAATGAGATATTCCACAGTTGGCAAAAAAACGAAAAATGTATACTTAATTTTGTTTTGGCTTCAAAAATATTACTCTTTATTAAAACAGGCATAGCCATGAATAAATAGTGTAATTAATGCTATTTATTTAGGACACACAGTTTACAGGAAGATTTCAAACTATAAATAAGTATATATAAAATAATCATACATAAATAAAAAGCTCCAGTAGAATAGTAGCTAAAAGGTTTTTTTTTTTTAACGTTTAATTACAAGATAGTCCTCAATTTACCCTAGACTCAAATAGAACTTTCTTAAAAATAAGAGGTAAAAATCTTCCCTAGAACAAGATGGTGGAGGAGTCGGTGGACGTGGGGTACATCTCTATCCGAGGATACATCAGGAATACACCTTCAGAGACAGAAGTGCATGCAGAACACCAGCTAACAGGGGGCAAGAGGACCTGACCAGTGGAAAAGAATATAGAGAACCATGCAAAGCTCGGTATGATGAAGGAACTACGGGAAAAACGGAGTGTCAGAAGGACTGGACCTGCCCTCGGCGGGTGGGGGAACTGAGGCAGGGGTCCAATCCCCACATGGGGCAACTGTCTCAGTCAGAGGAGAAACATTTAAGGCTGAGAGTGAAACAGCCGATCTGTGGCAGCCTAAATGGAATGAGAATCAGACAGTCCTTGCCGCAGCCATACACACCCCGGACAGGGACACTGGTCCCCTGGAAGGCACAGCAGCCGGGAGCTGGAGTTTAGGGATTGTGGGGCAGTCCCAGGGCGAGGGCTGCTGTTGACTGCGGAGAGATGGACTGAGGGGATGTGAGGGAAAAGAGACGGACTTAGGGGATATGAGGGAGGAAAGCCAGGCAGCCACGGAAGCCAGGTGATACTGCTGAGTCATGGGTAGGGGATGGAGCCATCACCATAGCCTCTCTCTCCCCACACGCCAGCATCGGCAGCTGAACAATAGAGTGAGGCTGGCCCATCAAACGCCTGACACACAGCACTACAGAGAAGGACCCCACCCAGGGTGCCACTTTAAGTGCCAGGGGCACCAACCTACAGACTAGGATCCCAGCCAGGAGGGCCCCTCTATGTGCCTGACACACTCAACAACAGAGAAGGACCCCAGGCAAGGTAGCCCTCTAAGTGCCTGAACAGGTGGAGCTACAGACAGGCCTTCTGATCACCAGCTACAAGAGGCTCGAAAAAAGACTCTGATAGGGACATAACTCCTGCAGCGGAGGCAGTCCGTGTCCTTGCACACTTGGCGCTGCCAGCATCCCCGAAACCCCAAGCAGCTGCGCCAATTTCATGCTCAACTCTCACTGGGGCAGAGCTGCCACAGGCAAAAAAGTCTTGCGTCTCTGCCCACAGGGTCGCTTCAGACATGTGCAGCTTTTTGCCGCCCTGTTATCTGTGGCCTGCCAGGCAACTCTGTCAGGGAGGAGGGGGTTCTCCAGGCAACAACACTGGAGCGTACCGCCCAATACTGGCTGCCATACCCTTCTAGAGCACTGTATTTCCTGCTGCCCTCTCAGCCAACTCCCCTGAGTACCTGGTGCTGCCAGAACCCCTGCGGCCCAAGCAGCTGCACCACCTCCACACTTGGCCCTCACAGGGGCAAACCCAAGCCCTCCAGGGCAGCCCCAGGAGCAAACCCCAGTGGACGACCCTCATGTACACCCATGGCTGATTCATGTCAATGTGTGGCAAAACCACCACAATATTGTAAAGTAATTAGCCTCCAATTAAAATAAATTAATTTTATTTAAAAAAGAAAAATGCCAATATTAACACATATATATGGAATTTAGAAAGATGGTAATGATGACCCTATATATGACGCATAAGAGACACAGATATATAGAACAGTCTTTTGGACTCTGTGGGAGAAGGCAAGGGTGGGATGATTTGAGAGGGTAGCGTTGAAAAGTGTATGTTATCATATGTGAAGCAGATCGCCAGACCAGGTTTGATGCATGATACAGGGTGCTCAGGGCTGGTGCACTTGGATGACCCTGGGGGATGGGATGGGGAGGGAGGTGGGGGAGGGTTCTGGATGGGGAACACATGTGCACCTGTGGTTGATTCATGTTGATGTATGGCAAAAAGCATTACAATATCGTAAAGTAATTAGCCTCCAAGTAAAGTTAATTAATTAGTTAATTAAAAAATAAATAAATAAAGTTTGATTGCATTGGTCCCTGGCTAAATGGACTACAGGTTCAGTTCCTCCATCGTTTGTAGAGCATTCTGGAGTCTTTTGAGTTAATGCAATTGCCCTTAAGACTGGCCCTTGTAAGGGTGGGTCTACAGGAGTCCCCACGGGTGTTGCATTATTCAGTGGTACTGGTGTGGCTAAGTACCGTGGAGCGCCTACAGATGAGCAAAGCCAGCAGCAGCCCCCGACCAGCTGGGGCTGGTGTCGTTAACAACGCAATGAGTTGCGTTGAAAACCCGGTACAGATGGGAATCTGGGGGGTGAACTCTGTGACCTGGTCACGCTGCCAGCAGCAGAGCCTGATTTTTTAGAGCAAAGTTGGTCTGTGATTTCGTTTGTGTTATTGTCCCTGTCCAGTAGGTTTTTCCATTTGGCAGACGACACCTGTTCTGGGTTGTAACATCTGCGTGGCATTTGGGGGTAGATGGAGGCATGGGGGCATGGTGGCGATGCCATGGTGTCGGGATGCTGCCCGGGGTTTGGATCCTCTGGTGGGGGAAAGGCAGCGGCAGTGGGGAGCGTGACTGGAAACATTTTCGGTGCCCAGGCCCCTGGACATACAGCACATGGTCATGGAGGCAGCGGGTGATCGACCTATAGAATTGGCCATCTATACATTGTTCTAGCTGTTGGTTAAGTAAGCAATTTTCCAAGGGTTGACTGTAATGTTGACAGGTTCATGATGGATAAGGAGCGGCACCATGTCACAGCAAGGAACACTGAAGGGCTGCAAAGCAGCCTGCCCATAACAGATAACTGAACACTAGCAAAAGGTTTTCCCCCATCTTTGGGTTGTTATGGCTATAGCAACTGAGCCTATTGTGAAGAGGGGTCGGCTATACTGTGAGCAATTTAGTTAGTAGGGAGAATCGCTCATAAAAGACATCCAATAAGAATGAGGCTTCCCACTCTGATGAGATAACAGACAGCTAATCGCAGCTTCTGACCCAAATCCCAGTCCTGGGGTGTGACTGAAGCAAGAAGCAGCGGGTTCCTGTAATAAGGACACCTGGAAAACAGTTCGGGACCCCGAAAATCCCGTCAAGGTCTGGTTCCAAAAACAATGGCCCTCCCCCGTGAAAGATGCTGAGCCCTGCTCTAGTCACTCCAGAAGCTGACCAGTCCATGCTGCTGCCTTCTTGACTCTGGTGTGGTGGATCCAAGGGATGATGCCTATAACTTTAACAGTGGTAGGGGTTGCCAGGACGACCATGTGAGGGCCTGTCCAAACTGGCTGGAGTGGTTCTTTTCTCCCATCTTTAACCCATACCTCATCTCCTGGCTGATAGGGATGAAGCCAATTGCCCAGGAATGGGTGTCTTTTCTAAGGTTTCTCAGACAATATGGTGGAAGACTCTTCCCAGGGCCTAGAGGTGTTGGGACATCTCAGTTCAGCTAGTTGTTGGGGGTTTCCCTTGAGTTTTCCTATCACCAGGTGCCTTCTCCCATATAAGATCTCAAAGGAAGAATATAGCCTGAGGATCTCAGGGTGCATCAGGCTCGGAGTAAGGCTAGGGGTAACATATTGACCCAAGATAACTGGGTCTCCCGGCAGAGTTTAGCTAATGTAGTAACTTTCCCTGAGCTCTGTGGCCTGTAAGCAGTGTGAAGCTTCCATTTGATTCCCAGTGTCCTGGATAAAGTTTGGATTATCTCAGACACAAAAGCTGGCCATTGTCAGACCCTATGGAGAGAGGCAGCCCATATCTCAGGATGATGTCTCTTAGCAAGGCCTTAGCCACTCCTCGTGCCTGTTCAGTGGGGGGGGGGAGGCTTCAGCCCATCCTGAGTAGGTGCAGACTACCACAAGTAAATACTTAAAGCCCCTATAGGGCTTGACTTCAGTAAAGTACACTTCTAGATCTTCAAAGGGCAGTGTCCCAGCTGTCTGCACCCCTGGGTTGGGTCTTGGTCCCTGGCTGGTATTGTTTTGTGCACACGTCTAGCACTGATCTGGGCACACAGGGTTGGGAGCTTAGGAATGAAATAGCAGTGGCTCAGTAAACTCTACAGCACGGCTTTTCCTAAATGAGATGCCTCATGATGTTTTACCAGCTGGACTGCTACATTGCTGGGGGCCGAGTGTCTTTGGTCTGGGGGCTCCCACCAGCCCTCCTTTTCTTTTACTCCTCCCTCATTGATCTTCTTCGTTTTTGTTTTTAATCTTCTCCCCCCACCCCCAACTGTCAATAGTTCCCTTTCTTTATAAATGGCTCCACATACATGCAAAGGCATGCCTTGAATCAGTACAGATGTTGACTCGATTCCCTTCGGCGTGCCTTAGCTCCTGGGCGAGTGCCCACAGCTCAGCCCACCGTGCTGACCACCCCGGTGGCAAGGCCTCAGCTTTCACTGTCTTGTCAGTTATTGTTAAGGCAGAGCCTGCTTTGCGCTGGCCGTCTTGCTGCTTCCATCACTGAACAGCTCCAGTTCTGGGTACTAGAGGGGAATGTCCATCAGGTCTGGCCTGCTCGAGTAAATTTCATCTATGACCTCCTCTGAGTTATGATCAGGGTCTTCCGCTTCCGTAGGTGAAAAGGTGGCTGGGTTCAGGGTCTGCACAGTCTCAAGTTGGACCCGTGGGTTTTCGCAAAGCAGTCCTTGATAGTGAGTCATCCTGGAGTTGGTCAGCCACTTATGCCCCTGGCTGTTCATCACAGCAGTAATAGCACGGGGAACCTATACATTTATATTTTGTCCTAGAGTAGGCTTATCTGCTTCTCTGACCAAAACCACAGTGGCAGCTGATGCCTGGAGGCAGGTGGCAATTCCGCGACCACTGGATCCAGCCATTTGGACAGGTATGCGACGGGGCGCCGCCATGGCCCAAGCGCTTGTGTGAGGACCCTCTGTGCAGTGTGAGTTTTCTCATGTACAAAGGGGTTAAGGTCGCTTGTCACATCTGGCAGCCCTAATGCTGGAGCGCTGGTCAAGAGTCTCTTTGTCTCCTCGAAGGCCTTTTCCTATTCAGGTCTGCCCGCTAGGGGGTCCTTATCAGACCCTGCTGTGGCTTTAAACAAAGGCTTGGCAATTTCAGAGAAAGCCAGTATCCAGATCCGGCAGAATCCAGCAACCCCGAGGAACTCACAGACTTCTTTTTTGGTGTTCAGCCAAGGTATTGAACAGATGGCTTGCTTCCTCTCATGTCCGAGCACCTGATGTCCCTTTTGAGATGACAAACCCCAGGTATTTGACCTCCTATCTGCAGATCTGAGCCTTTTTGCATGACACTTTGTACCCTGTGGTGGAAAGTAGAGCCAACAGGGCCTTGGTGCCTCTCCAGCAGTCCCCTTGGGTGGGACTGACTAGCTACAGGTCATCCACGTACTGGAGTAGGGTGCAGTTTAAAGTTTCTCCGGCAAGGCAGCAAGGTCCGCAGCCAGGGCTTCACTAAACAGGGTAGGTGAGTTCTTGAAGCCTTGTGGCAGTCAAGTCCAAGTCAGCTGTGTCTTTCTCCCGGTGTGTGGGTCTTCTCATTCAGAGGCAAACAAGGGCTGGCTGGAGACAGTCAGAGGGAGAAGAATGCGTCCTTGAGATCGAGGCAGGTGAACCAGCTTGCCTGAGCAGGTAAGAGACTCAGGAGAGTGTAGGGATTTGGGGCCACTGGATGGATGGTGATCAATGTGCACTGCTGATGGTGCAGAGGTCCTGGACAGGGCGATAGTCACTCCCTCCAGACTTTTTGACTGATAAGAGCGGAGTGTTCCAGGGAGACTGACATTTGATCAGGATCTCAGCATCTCGTAGGCGCTGGATGTGGTCCCCAATTCCCAGGTGTGCCTCCTGGGGTACTGGATATTGCTTTTGTCTAACAGGAGTGGCTTCTGGCCTCAGGTCCACTACAATGGGGGCATGTGTTTTGGCCAAACCTGGAGGCCCCTTCTCTGCCCAGACATCAGGGAATTCTTTTAGCAGTCTGGGGGGATTTATTTGTTTCCTCCATGAGGAACAGAGATGTCATTCATCTTCCCTGGGCATGGGCTCAGCCATCATCAAAGCCGACTGGCTCCCCAAGGTGAGGCTCACAGGCTTTCTGGGGGCAAAGGTGATTTGCACCCCCATTTTTGCCAGTAAGTCTCTACCCAGCAAGGGAATGGGGCATTCCAGGAAATACAGAAATTCATGAGTCACCAGATGGCCCCCTAGCTGACATGAACGAGCCTTGCAAGATGAGCGGCTGCCATGTCCCCTGTGGCCCCAACAACAGTTGCTGTTCGGCCTGTGAGGGGGGCCACAGGTGTGGTTAGCACGGAGTGTTCAGCTCTGGTGTCCCCCATAAAAGTCATTCATTGGCCCCTACTTTCACTGTGCCCGTGGGCCCCCAGGGGCCCAGGATCAGGGAGCCCAGTCTTCCCTAATCTGACTCTGCTCCTGCCAGACCGATAAGGTCTTGGGCAACCGGCTGAGGCTGATGCCTTTCTTTGCTGGGGTGACTGAACTTCTTCGACCTTTAGATATCCCTCTGCGGGGGGTGCACTCATTCCTCCAGTGTCCGGTCATTTGCAATGGGCACGCTGGTCATAGCATAGTGGCTCCTCTCAGTCTCCCCTTCCACCAGGGCACAGGGTTGCACTGGATCCGAGCTCCTCAACGCTACTGCTAGCAGGGCTGCTTTCTGTTTCATTTTTTTTCTGAGTGGTTGGGCCACAAATACCCTACTCTGTCTCTGTCCGTTCATGCAAAATCTTGCCCATGGGGGCAGGGTCTGTGCTATTAGAAGCCAGGAGTCTACGCGTAGAAACTGATTTGCATGTCCTGGAACCCCAGTGACTACCTGGTGTGCTGCTTAGACAGTGGGCAGGTCAAGAGTGCCCTCTAGCGGCCATCCAACGTCAAAGGCTGGTCAATCGAGCTCACAAAATTTAGGAAGCTTCCCAGGGGTCACCTTGACTCCGTAGTCTCCCATAAAGCCCTTCTTAAAGTTCTTTAGCATGCAATCTAAAACTGTTTTCTTAGAGGAACTTCCCCTCCTGTTGACAAGTGTAATCTACCTTGCAGGATTCTGAGGAAAACCTAATCTCTTAGATCTTGGCTCAAGAAGTCAGTTGACAAAAAAAAACAAAACTGGTAACCAATAATTTCTCCCTCCCTGTGTATCCCGCCCTGAGTCAATGGCACAAAAACAAACAAGGGTGGGTGCCCCCTCAAAAGAGGAGACCAATCAGATGCCCGCTTGTCTGTGTCCCCAGGGGGAATTTAGGTGCCTCTTAGCATTGGTGGATCAGTATAAACCCCTGATCCGGATCTGTCTTGCAGGGAGGGACTGGGTCCCCCAGAGGCAGACACTGCCTTGAGCCATATGAGGTCACCACGGAACCACAAGGTAGGGCCCACTCAGATTCGGTAGCCACAAAGGCTGTAATGCCACACAATCGAGCCTGAAGTACAAGCGAATCAGGCCGTACACTCATTCACATTCATTTTTTGTCTGCCTGGCTACTCTCCCGAGGGAGATTTAAGACACCTCTTAGCATTGGCAGGTCGGTATAAACCCCTGACCCAGACCAGCCTTGCAGGGAGGGATCAAATACCCCAGAGACTGGCACCACCTTTCAGCCTTACGAGGTCGTCACAGAACCACAGGTTTCGGACCCTCTCAGGCTCCATAGTCCAAGGACTGTGGAGCTCACTTTTACTTCCTGCAATCAGCAATCATGCATACAGAGTCACCCAGAGGTCATCACAGCACCTCCCTTTTCCCAAGTCCCCAGGTCTCCCTATCTGATGCTCCCTTCCTGGGAGCTCCAAGGAGGTGATCAGCCTCCTCTTCTACCTATTGGGGTAGGAGTTCCTGACTGAGGACTGGCCCCAGGGCCTTACCTTATTCTGCGGCCGTTCCTGGTGAGTTGGTCCATTCTTCCAATGAATCCGGTCGGAGCTTGGCCATCCAGAGAGTCGGAATGGCGGTCTGAAAGAGAACCCGGAATACCATCAGGTGGCGCACCTCCCCGTTGGTTAGTCTCAGGGCTGCTCTGCTCCAAGCCGGCCAAGCCACCAGTCCGGCTCAAGGGGCGGGCGTGGTTGGAATCTCGCTGGGGCCTCCAGAAATGTTGCAGAAACCAGTACTCGAGAAAAAAAGCCCCACACTCGGAGAGTTGGAGAACTCAGGTTTATTATGCCAGCGGGCCCAGAGGAGTTAACACTCCAAGCTCTGAGACCCAAACAAAGGGGTTACAGGGCTCTTATACATGGACAGGCATGATTAACCGGATTTGCAGGTTTGCAGGGGCTAGGGTGATTGCAAAGAGCAGGACAAGGGTGAGTGAGATAAGTTCCAGTTCCTAGTATCGTGAGTCCCCACTTTCTGAGACCTATGTGATCTAGACTTTGCAAGGAGCAAGCTGAGTTACAGAGGCAGAAGAAGGAGGTAAAATTTTAACTTTTCCTTTTCACTCTCAGCCTTAAATACTTTTCCTCTGACTCAGACATCTGCTCCAACGTGGGGATCGGGCCCCTGCTTCAGTTCCCTCACCCACGGAGGACAGGTCCGGTCCTGCTAACACTCCTGTTTTTCCCCCTAGTTTTTTTGTCCTGCTGAGTTTTGCGTGGTTCTCTATATTCTTTCCCGCTGGTCGGGTACTCCTGTCCACTCCCAGCCGGTGTTCTGCGTGCACTTCTGTCTCTGAAGGTGTCTTCCTGATGTATCCTTGGAGAGAGATGTAACCCACGTCCACCTGGCCTCTGCCACCTTGTTCTCTTAGCGTTTTAAATATACTAATCAAGTACTTAGATGTGTGATGCTCATAGAGACAGACAGCCCATAGTTTTGACATTTACTTGGAAGAAAATAAAAAATGAATTTTAAAGAGATACCACCTCCCAGCTGTCAGAATGGCCATCATTAAAAAGTCTACAAATAAATGCTGGGGCAGTTGTGGAGAATAAGGAACCGTATATAATTGATCAGTGACAATATACTGACAGATGTGAACATTTCAGTACATGTTGAGTAGCGTTATGATAACTATTAGTGCTGGCACAACGATTATCATTTCTTTTTTTTTCCTTTTTTGAAATATAAATTTATTTATTTTAATTGGAGGTTAATTACTTTATAATATTGTATTGGTTTTGCCATACATCAACATGAATCTGCCACAGGTATACACATGTTCCCCATCCTGAACCCCCCTCCCTCCTCCCTCCCCCTACCATCCCTCTGGATCGTCCCAGTGCACCAGCCCCAAGCATCCAGTATCTTTCAAGTCTTTTTCATATATTCCTTTTGAGATTCTGTTCAATTATACATTATCACAAGATATTAATATAGTTTCCTATACTCTACAGTAGGTCCTGGTGGTTTCTTTCATATATAGTACTATGTATCTGTTAAGGATCCCAAATTCCTAATTTATCCTTCCCTACCTTTTACCTTTGGTAACCATAAATTATTGATCT
This sequence comes from Budorcas taxicolor, assembly GCF_023091745.1. Classification (NCBI taxonomy): domain Eukaryota; kingdom Metazoa; phylum Chordata; class Mammalia; order Artiodactyla; family Bovidae; genus Budorcas; species Budorcas taxicolor. Next base: position 42,829,638 of record NC_068911.1, on the reverse strand, counting down.
CATATAGAACTGCATTTCAGCATTTTATGACAAGCTTAGTCACACATTTGGTAATGTAAAAAATAATCTTCTGAAACAAGCTACATAGAAAATAATATAGCCAGCAGTTATTAGTAAGGTCACAAGCAAGAATTTAAGTCACAAACTTTCATTGGGTATAGCCCAGTATACCCCAGGTCATCTGACTCAGTTAAATGATTATAGCCGAGTTAATCTCCTGGTTGTACATCATGGAGCATCTGACCTTTATCCATAAACTGGTTACTGAGATAAGCTTTAGAAACAATTTTAGCGTGTCCTTTTTAATAACTTAATTAAAACTTTTGGCAAGATAACACAGCAAGGAACTATCTCAGAAGTGAGTCTTAGTAAGCACAGACCTTAATTAACAAAACTAGAATTTAATATTCAGTGAAACACAATTTTTTTTTTTTTTTTTGAGAACTCATTGTGAGGGCATTGACACTGTAGCCAGGGAAGGTTTTTAACCCATCGAATAAAAATGAGGTCTGTCAGGGAGCCAGGAAAAGCCAAGCGGCTGTCTTGGATTTCCCATAGCCCTGGCTCTTTGATTTTCAGCTGTTGTTTATCCATTTTTAATTTCCTGATTTTGAAGCAGACCATGTTTTAAGGACATCAGGATAGCAAAAGTCTTACCGTGAGGGGTTATTTTTTGTAGAAGCAGAATGAGCTTTGTCTCAGTTCAGGTCAGTCGCTCAGTCATGTCAGACTCTTTGCAACCCCATGGACTGCAGCACCCCAGGCTTCCCTGTCCATCACCAACTCCCAGAATTTACTAAAACTCGTGTCCATTGAGTCGGTGATGCCATCCAACCATCTCATCCTCTCGTCCTTCTCCTCCCGCCTTCAATCTTTCCCAGCATCAGAGTCTTTTCAAATGAGTCAGTTCTTCGCATCAGGTGGCCAGAGTATTGTAGTTTCAGCTTCAGCATCAGTCCTGCCAACGAATATTCAGGACTGATGTCCTTTAGGATGGACTGGTTGGATCTTCTTGCAGTCTTAAGTCCAAGGAACTCTCAAGAGTCTTCTCCAACACCACAATTCAAAAGCGTCAATTCTTTGGCGCTCAGCTTTCTTTATAGTCCAACTCTCACATCCATACATGACCACTGGGAAAACCATAGCCTTGACTAGATGGACCTTTGTTAGGAAAATAATGCTCTCTGTTTTTTAATATGCTGACTAATTTGGTCATAACTTTTCTTCCAAGGAGCAAGCATCTTTTAATTTCATGGCTGCAGTCACCATCTGCAGTGATTTTGGAGCCCCCTGAAAATAAAGTCTGTCACTGTTTCCACTGTTTCCCATGTATTTGCCATGAAGTGATGGGACTATATGTCATGATCTTAGTTTTCTGAATGTTGAGCTTTAAGCCAAATTTTTCACTCTCTTTTCATCAAGAGGCTCTTTAGTTCTTCTTCACTTACTGCCATAAGGGTGTCATCTGCATATCTGAAGTTGTTGATATTTCTCCCATCAATCTTGATTCCAGCTTGTGCTTCATCCAGTCCAGTGTTTCTCATGATGTACTCTGCATAGAAGTTACATAAGCAGGGTAACAATATACAGCCTTGACGTACTCCTTTCCCGATTTGGAACCAGTCTGTTGTTCCATGTCCAGTTCTAACTGTTGCTTCTTGACCTGCATACAGATTTCTCAGGAGGCAGGTCAGGTGGTCTGGTATTCCCTTCTCTTTAAGAATTTTCCACAGTTTATTGTGATCCACACAGTCAAAGATTTTGGCATTGTCAATAAAGCAGAAGAAGATGTTTTTCTGGAACTCTCTCACTTTTCGAAGATCGGACAGATGTTGGCAACTTAAGCTCTGGTTCCTCTGGCTTTTCTAAATCCCACTTGAACATCTGGAAGTTCATGGTTTATATACTGTTGAAGCCTGGCTTGGAGAATTTTGAGCATTACTTTCCTAGCGTGTGAGATGAGTGCAATTGTGCGGTAGTTTGAGCATTCTTTGGCATTGCCTTTCTTTGGAATTGGAATGAAAACTGACCTTTTCCAGTCCTGTGGCCACTACTGAGTTTTCCAAATTTGCTGGCATATTGAGTGCAGCACTTTCACAGCATCATCTTTTAGGATTTGAAATAGCTCAACTGGAATTCCATCACCTCCGCTAGCTTAGTTCATAGTGATGCTTCCTAAGGCCCATTTGACTTCATATTCCAGGATGTCTGGCTCTAGGTGAGTGAGCACACCATTGTGGTTATCTGGGTCATGAAGATCTTTTTTGTATAGTTCTTCTGTGTAGTCTTGCCACCTCTTCTTAATATCTTCTGCTAGGTCCATACCATTTCTGCCCTTTATTGTGCCCATCTTTGCATGAAATGCTCCCTTGGTATCTCTAATTTTCTTGAAGAGATCTCTAGTCTTTCCCATTCTATTGTTTTCCTCTATTTCTTTGCATTGATCACTGAGGAAGGCTTTCTTATCTCTCCTTGCTATTCTTTGGAACTCTGCATTTAAATGGGTGTATCTTTCCTTTTCTCCTTTGCCTTTTGCTTCTCTTCTTTTCACCACTATTTGTAAGGCTTCCTCAGACAACCATTTTGCCTTTTTGCATTTCTTTTTCTTGGGGCTGGTCTTGATCACTGCCTCCTGTACAATGTCATGAACCTCCGTCCATAGTTCTTCAGGTACTCTGTCTATCAGATCTAATCCCTTGAATCTAAGTCACTTCCACTGTATAATCATAAGGGATTTGATTTAGGTCATACCTGAATGGTCTAGAGGTTTTCCCTACTTTCTTTAATTTAAGTGTGAATTTGGCTATAAAGAGTTCATGATCTGAGCCACAGTTAGCTCCCAGTCTTGTTTTTGCTATAGAGCCTCTCCATCTTTGGCTGCAAAGAATATCAGTCTGATTTCGGTGTTGACCATCTGGTGATATCCATGTGTAGAGTCTTCTCTTGCGTTGTTGGAAGAGGGTGTTTGCTATGACCAGTGCGTTCTCTTGGCAAAACTCTGCCTTTGCAGAGTTTTTGCCTTTGCCCTGCTTCATTTTGTACTCCAAGACCAAATTTGCCTGTAACTCCAGGTATTTCTTGATTTCCTACTTTTGCATTCCAGTCCCCTATAATGAAAAGGACATCTTCTTTGGGTATTAGTTCTAGAAGGTCTTGTAGGTCTTCATAGAACCGTTCAACTTCAGCTTCTTCAGCATTACTGATCAGGGCGTAGACTTGGATTACTGTGTTATTATATGGTTTGCCTTGGAAACGAACAGAGATCATTCTGTCGTTTTTGAGATCGCATCCAAGTACCACATTTTGGACTCTTGTTGACTATGATGGCCACTCCATTTCTCCTAAGGGATTCTTGAACACAGTAGCAGATATAATGGTCATCTGAGTTAAATTCACCCATTCCAGTCCATTTTAGTTCACTGATTCCTAGAATATCGATGTTCACTCTTGCCATCTCCTGTTTGACCACTTCCAATTTGCCTTAATTCATGGACCTGACATTCCAGGTTCCTATGCAATATTGCTCTTTACAGCATCAGACTTTACTTCCATCACTAGTCACATCCACAACTGGGTGTTGTTTTTGCTTTGCATTGATCACTGAGTTAGGCTTAAATAATCCATAATCTTAAATAATGTTTATTTATTTTTAAAACAAATATAAATCACTTAAAGGCAAAGAAATGTATAATCTGTTATCAAAAGTTTCATTCTAAGAAAACTTTGTTCTCTAAACAGAGAAAACCAAATTCTAGTCTGGTACCAGCTTACTGTTAATAACAAAATTTGTTTATCTGTTTAATCTTAGAAAGTCTTTTCCATAAATCTTGAAGAACTAGCAGTATTTTTCTAAAGGCACGAGAGTCAAACTATAGAAGGCATGTTTAAAATCTGATTCTACTGCAATTGACAAGGAAATCTGATCATTGTTGTGATATGTAACACTTTAATATAAGTAGAATTATAACTGACCATATTTTATCAGGGCATATCAGATCTATATAAATTTCACACAATTTTAAGATATCTATATTAGTAACATCAACCATACAGTATAACCTGAAAAGATTTATCACCCCTTAACAGTACTTCCCATGTAATTTAACATGTCCAGTGGATCCCGGTAGCTTAATAGCTCTTTGGGATGTCTCAGGGGCCCTCTGAAGCATCCCAAAGTTAGTTAGAAGTCAAGTTATTTAGGAAGTTTTGTCAATAAATATCAAAAGGGTTTATAACACTCAGTCAGGTAGGACCATATAAATTACTGTAAAATAATAGTTATTTACTTAGCCAAAGTTAACAAAATATTTCAAAGGTAAATATAGAACAGATCAATTAAGAAGTAAAGAAACTTAAGTCTATTATTAAAAGCAGTTCAACATCTGAAGAAAGTATGTCCTCTCAACAGAGAGAAAGGCCAAATTCAAGTTTTGCACCAGCTTACTTTAAACTCATTCAGGTAAACTTAATTAAATTCATTTTAAACTTAGTCAGTCAGTCCTGCTGCTGCTGCTGTCCTAACCATACACAAAACTTTTTTTCAAGGGTCCACTTTCCACAAACTATTTAATCACTTTCTGTAACAGCCACCTGTAAGTCAGACCTACTTTCTTTTCCCTTTATAAAATATAATTTTATTTTTATACTTTTTTTATTAAAAACATACATCCTACTTCCTTATTAGACTAGCAAACAAACATTAATACTATTTAATATTGAATATTTCCCAGGTTATGTGAATCTGAAATTTATTTAGGTTAATTTTTCTTGTATTTAGAATTGTTTGATTTGTAAGTACTTACTTTTCTTTAGGCCAATTAAATTAGAACTCATTTACAACTTCAATAATATTATCAACAACAACAAAAAAAGACATACACTGAGACATATATAAATCCAGACAGACAGACTGACAGAGATCTTATAGTTTTCTGTTTAAGATTTAAAATATCTCTTTGACCCCTTTTTTTTCTTTGCTTGATGTTCTAATTTGTCCAAGGCTGAGGTCTCAGGCAAAGTTGGCTGTGTATTTCAAGGATATGAAAAGGGTTAACTTCAAGCTTTTTCCTAGGCAGGCCTTTTAACAAGTTAGTTGTTTTACTTGTATATGCAAAAAGAATTGGTTTTACAATTTCCAAAAAGAAAAATCTCTCACTGCATTCAATCAGCAATCATGCACTCACAATCACGCAGAGGCTATCACAATGCCTCCCTTCTCCTGAGTCCCCAGGTCTCCCTATCTGATGCTCCCTTCCTGGGAGCTCCAAGGATGTGATCAGTCACAATGCCTCCCTTCTCCCAAGTCCCCAGGTCTCCCTATCTGATGCTCCCTTCCTGGGAGCTCCAAGGAGGTGATCAGCCTCCTCTTCTACCCATTGGGGTAGGACCTGACTGGGGACTGGCCCCAGGCCTTACCTGATACAGCGGCCACTCCTGGTAAGTTGGTCTGTGCCTCCAATGAGTCCAATTGGGGCTTAGCCATCCAGAGAGTCAGAACACCAGTCTGAAAGAGAACTCAGAGTACAGTCAGGTGGCACACCTCCTTCTTTGTCTCGGGACTCCTTCGCTCCAGCCAGGCCAAACCACCAGTCCGGCAGCTCAAGAGGCTGGCATGGTTGGAATCTCTCTGAAGCCTCCAGAAATGTTGCAGAAACCAGTACTCAAGAAACCAAGCACCACACTCGGAGAGTTGGAGAACTCGGGTTTATTACGCTAGTGGGCCCAGAGAAGTTAACACTCCAAGCTCTGAGCCCCAAAGGGGTTACAGAGTTTTTATACATGGACAGGCATGATAAAGCGGGTTTGCAGGGGCTGGGTGATTGTAATGAGCAGGACAAGGGTGAGTGAGATAAGCTCCAGTTCTTAGTATTGTGAGTCTCCACTTTCTGAGATTACATGATGTAAGTGATCCAGACTGCAAGGAGCAAGCTGAGTTACAGAAGCAGAAGGAGCAGGGGGTTATGTAAAATTGTCACTTTTCCTCTTCACAAGGAGCAAGTGTCTTTTAATTTCATGGCTGCAGTCACCATCTGCAGTGATTTTGGAGCCCAATAAAATAAAGTCTGTCACCATTTCCATTGTTTCCCCATGTATTTGCCATGAAGTGATGGGACCAGATGCCGTGATCTTAGTTTTCTGAATGTTGAGTTTTAAGCCAATTTTTTCACTCTCCTCTTTCACTTTCATCAAGAGGCTCTTTAGCTCTTCTTCACTTTCTGCCATAAGGGTGCTGTCATCTGTGTATCTGAGGTTATTGATATTTCTTCCCAGCAATTTTGATTCCAGCTTGCGCTTCATCCAGCCCGGCATTTCACATGATGTATTCTGCTTATAAGTTAAATGAGCAGGGTGACAATATATAGCCTTGACGTACTCTTTTCCTGATTTGGAACCAGTCTGTAGCTCCATGTCCAGTTCTAACTGTTGTTTCCTAACCTGCATACAGATTTCTCAGGAGGCAGGTCAGGTGGTCTGGTATTCCCTTCTCCTGAAGAAATTTCCACAGTCTGTTGTGATCCACACAGTCAAAGGCTTTGGCATAGTCAATAAAGCTGAAGTAGATGTTTTTCTGGAACTCTCTTGCTTTTTTGATGAGCCAGTGGATGTTGGCAATTTGATCTCTGGTTCCTCTGCCTTTTCTAAATCCAGCTTGGACATCTGGAAGTTCACAGTTCACATACTGTTGAGGCCTGGCTTGAGAATTTTGAGCATTACTTTGCTAGCATGTGAAATGAGTGCAATTGTGTGGTAATTTGAACATTCTTCGGCATTGCCTTTCTTTAGGATTGGAATGAAAACCGTAAATATTAGAGAAATCCAAATCAAAACTGCAATGAGGCATCACCTCACGCCAATCAGAATGGCCATTGTCAAAGACTCTACAAAGAACCAAGGCTGGAGAGTGTGGAGAAATGAGAACCCTCCTCCGTCAGTGCTGGAATGTCAGTCGGGCACAGCCACTACGGAGGCAGTGTGAGTGTGTGCTAAGTCACTTCAGTCGTATCCAACTCTTCGCCCTGTGGACTGTAACCTTCCAGGCTCCTCTGTCCATGGGATTCTCCAGGCAAGAACACTGGAGTGGGCGGCCATGCCCTCCTCCAGGGGATCTTCCCCACCCAGGGATCGAACCTGGATCTCCTGTTTCCTGCATTGGCAGGTGGGTTCTCTACCTCTAGCATCCCATGGAGACAGTGTGGAGGTTCCTTAAACAATGAAAATGGGAACAAAATTACAATATTCCTGTCAACTTAAAAAATATTCACAACCTATTCAGTGGGGACTTAAAGGACTTCAAGCCCAGGAGACACCATCTCAAGCAACCCTGAGAGAACTGCTGCCAGGGGGTGAAGGCAGGAACCAGGCTACACAGAAATCTGTGACAAAGGGCAGGTAGTCTGAATATCAAAGCACTGTTGGTAAAGAAAAGCAGATATGCTGAGTCAAGGAATTCAGCGCTTTTCTGTGTGTGGGAAGATGCAAGAGTCTGGGCTCACTGAAATCTTTCCTTTCATATGCACCTCACCTGTCTGTGGCCAGCATTCTGCTTTCTCATCCTGAGCTTCCTTTCCTCAGGGCTCACCTTAGGCAGTGTCTGCAGTCTGAAGGCTGCTAGAGAGCATATTCTCCTTCCTGAGTTCCCTGAGAGCCCACCGGCTCACGGGAGGGCTGCAATTGCTGATGACTCTGACATCCTTGTTAACTGATCCTGCAGGAAATAGTCCCGTTCTCTCTCCCTAACACCATACACAAAAATAAACTAATTAATTTACAGATCTCAATGTGAGGACAGACACCCTAAAACCCTTGAGGAAAATAAAGGCAGAAAATGCTTTGTTGTAAATCACAGCAAGTTCTTTTTGGATCCGTATCTTAGAGTAAAAAAAATTAAAATAGGCCAAAGGGATGTCATTAACCTTAGCAGCACTTTCACAGCAAAGGAAACTCTAAATGAAAGAAAGAGAACCTTCAGAATAGGAAAAAAAATTTCAAAACAAAGATCCCCACTAAGAATTCATCTCCAAAACATACAGACAGCTCGAGCAGCCCAACTGTTATAGCCCAACGCCCCAGGAAGCACACTCACTCAGAAGCACAGTGTGGATAGTGTGATGCAGTGTATCACACCAGTGGGTCTGAGGCAGAGTTTCCTTTTTAGCCAGACCCCTACCGATTTTTGTGACAACGTTTTATACCCAAAGCGTACGTGCCCAAACCCACATCCCCCAGATTCTCTAAAGCCCACTCTGGACAATGTTAGTACGAGATACAATCAGGTTACACTCATAAATTTACGTGTCTGGTCATGTAGTCTAACTTACATCAATGGGTATTATTAAGATTACAGATACTGATTGATTACACAGTGCTCATGGTATTCTTTTTGGCTCTGGAAGGTCTAGGTACGGAGTCAGCCTTGTCTGGTTTCCAGGCACCCGTGAAGCCTGCTGGTTGCTGGTATTTTCTCTCTATGGCCTCCCAGATATATAGTCCAGAGTTTGCCAGGAGTGTAGGATGCAGTTTCCTTTCTTCTAAAATGCAGTCACTGCAGTCAGGGCAACCTGCCCCTTTCCTTCTTCACAATATCAAAAATAAAGTAAAAATACCCAATAGGGAAATGGGCCAAAGATCTCAATGGACATTTCATGAAGAAGGCATACACGTGGCCATTAAAAACTTGAAAAGATGCTCAGGATCACCAATGGTCAGAGGAAGGCAAATCAAAAGCCCAACGAGCTGTCCCCTCACATCAGTCAGAATGGCCATCTCAGAGAATCTCCAACAATACACGTTGCAGAGGATGTGGAGAGAAGGGAACACCCCTGCACGAGAGTGGGAATGTAAATTAGTACACCCATTAGGCAAAGACTATGAAGTTTCTTTTAAAAAACTAAACTTAGAAGCACCATAGCAATCCCACACCTGGGTGTAGATACGGAGAAACCCAAAATTTGAGAAGATGCCGGCAGCCCTATGATCACAGCTGCTCTAGGACCATAAACAAGACACGGCAGCAACCTAAGTGCGGAATGCAGATGAACGGATAAAGAAGAGGGGTCCCTAGACATAATACAATATTATTCAGTCATTTAAAAGGCTCAAGTAGTGACATTTCCAGCCACAGGGAAGAAAGTGGAAGTGATCATTCTAAGTGAAGCAGGGGAGACGGGGCAAGACAAGAATCATAGGGTATCACTTCTAGGTGGGAACTAAAAATGGAGACAGATGAACTTCTTTACCAAAGAGAAAGAGCCTCACAGACACGGTTCCCAGGAAGAAACTTATGGTCCCCAAGGAGGAAAAGAGGAGGGCAGGGAGAATTAAGCTGGTTCAGATTAACGTACACACACTATTCTTTATAAAATCATCTGCAAGGACCCACCACATAACACAAGGAACCCTTCTCAACACTCCATAATAACGTATGTGGGAAGAGAACCTGAAAAAGAACATACATATGTCTAACTATACATGAGTCACACACTTGGAGAGACATTCCCCCCTCACTCATTACAGTGCTCAGTTGTTCAGTCATGTCTGATGCTTTGCAACCCACGGGCTGTAGCCTGCTAGTATCCTCTGTCCCCGGAATTTTCCAGGAAAGACTACTGGAGTGAGTTGCCATTTCTTTCTCCAGGGGATCTTCCTGACTCAGGGGTCGAACCTGCATCTCTCACATCTCCTGCATTGCAGGCAGGTTCTTTACTGCTGAGCCACACCAGGGAAGACCCACTCGTTATTAAATCAATGCCGATCAAATCTACACCGAGGAATCCCCTCCCACTGGTCAGAACGGCCATCATCAGAAAGATCTCCAAAGAATAAACGCTGCAGAGGACGCAGGGAAAATGGAATCCTCCTACACTCAGAGTGGGGATGCACGGGCGTGCAGCCACGATGGAAAACAGCGTGGAGGTTCCTGGAAAAAGTGAACAGAGGAGCCACAGGATCCAGCAACCCCACTTCCGGGCTCAGATCTGGAGAACATCACAATTTGAAATGACACGTGCACCCCTGTTTTCAGAGAGGCACATTTACAATAGCCAAGACAGAGAGTCCACCAAAATGTCCAGCGACAGGAACGTGAAGACTGAGTGGTCCGTCTATACACTGGACGACTCCTCAGGCTCTGGGGGTGGAATCAGGATAGAAGAATGCGGGCCTCTGACCAGGAGCTGGTTGGAAGAAGGGAGATCAGGCCTGAGGGCAGAGGGTTCCCTGAAGTCTGTGGACCCCAGTGCCCTAATGGGCTTCATCCACGTCTCCAGTGGAGACGTGGGCAGGGGCTGAGCCCCTTTGATGAGGCCGCAGCAGCACTGGGCTCAGAAGTCCTGACGAGGTCTCAAACTCTGGCACCATGTTTTACAAATGAACAAGAGGATGAAGCTGAGCTCCTGAGGGAGGGCCAGTCCTTCTGGCTCTGAGTTGCTTCCAAAAGACCACCATCACCTGCATGGGGTCGGCTGGGACCCACCTGCCCCCTTCTGGCCTTTCCTCTTCCCCCCGGTGGTGATTCCAGTGACATTTCCAGCCTGCACCCCTCTCCCAGGCCAGATGCGTCTGTCCATCCACCGCCTCCCCATCCCACCCTGGGGGCAAACAGGCCCCTTGGAGGAATGTGATCCTGCTGCTCCCCACGCCCAGGAGGCAGCCCCACCTTCCCTGGCTCCTGAGCCCAGACCTGGTGTAAACGAGCAGGAGTCTATGGGCTTCCCAGGACAGACCCCGTCCCAGATCCTCTGTGGAGCTCCTCTCTGAAGTGTGGAGAGTTATCTGATGCACACGCCCTGAGTTGTTTTACAGATACTAAAACCCCCACCAAATGGAAGAAGTTAACTACTTGATGAGCATGAACACGTAACCCCTAGAGCTTCCAGTGCCTGAGAATTTGTGAGGTTAGCTGCCTTCGGAAAAGGCGATGGCACCCCACTCTTGCCTGGAAAATCCCATGGACAGAGGAGCCTGGTAGGCTGCGGTCCATGGGTTCACGAAGAGTCGGACACGACTGAGCGACTTCCCTTTCACTTTTCACTTTCATACATTGGAGAAGGAAATGGCAACCCACTTCAGTGTTCTTGCCTGGAGAATCCCAGAGACGGGGGGGCCTGGTGGGCTGCCGTCTATGGGGTCACACAGAGTCAGACGTGACTGAAGTGACTTAGCAGCAGTAGCAGCCGCCTGTTACCTCACCAACCAGAAAACCGTGCACCAGCGGATCACAAATTCTGTGTCCCCCTCCCTCGTGTGGCCCTTACAACTGCTTTGCTGAAACCCTTCAGGGAGTTTGGGGTTTAGAGCAAAAGCCAACCTGGCGTCAGTAAACTGGCTTTACTGAATTCAGGCGTGTGGACCCAAGTTTGGTTCAGCAACATGGGGGCCTCCCAGGCTCCCATGTCCTCGTGTCCCAGTGACTGTCAACACCTCCTCCAGAGCCCCGGGCCGGTCCCCGCACTAATTCTCCTCGACCCCTAATCTGGTAGTTACTGGTTATATCATGGTATTGATGAAGACATCCAGAAGAGCCAGCTGTGGAAGGTAGACACTTCTGGACTTGACACCAGGCCCCCTTCCATGGGTAGGAAGCAGTGACTGTTCTCATGGGCCCCACGGTGGAAGAGCTCACCTTCTGATGAAGCCAGGCCTTGATCCTTTCCAGGTAATTCCATGGTCCTCATTCTCCCCAGAACCCCACCCACGTGTCTGCTGTCTGTGCCGATGTATATGGGATCTTGGTGCTCTCCTAAAATGAGTGCGATTTTATACACAGATTTTATACACAGATAACAGGCTTCCCTGGTGGCTCAGATGGTAAACGACCCACCTGCAATGTGGGAGACCTGGGTTTGGGAAGATCCTGGGTTGGGAAGATCCCCTGGAGAAGAGAAGGGCTACCCACTCCAGTATTCTGGCCTGGAGAATTCCATGGACAGAGGAGCCTGGCAGGTTATAGCCCATGGGGTCACAAAGAGACAGGCACGACTGAGCAATTTTCACTTTCAATGGGTTGAACGTTGGCCCCAAAAGATGTGTCCCCCCAGAACATGTGAACAAGACCATGTCTCGGAAAAGGGTCTTTGTAGATGCATTTAAAGATATTGAGGTGAGGTCATCATGGGTGTGGGTGGCCCTCAATCCAGTTAGCAGGTTCCTTGTAAGAGTCAAAAGAAGGGAGACAAACACAGAGGACAAGCTGCGTGAAGACAAAGGCAGAGACAGAAGGGAGAGGGCCGCAAGCCCAGAGACCCCTGGAGGCCCAGAAACTGGAAAAGGCAGGGAGGACCCCCATCCTGGAGCCCCGGAGAACCACACCACCTTGATCTCAGGTGTCTGGTCTCCAGGACTGGGGGAGGATGAACTCCAGTTGTTTTAACCCACCCAGCTTGTGATCATTTGTTACAGAAGCTGCAGAACAGCCACACAGACCCTGCTCTGTAGGATCCTAGAAGGGTGGATATCACTAAAGGCAGATGGAGGGTGGATTACAGAACCTTAGAGTCAGCAATGGGCCCTCCGAAATGCTAAAGCAGTGGCTGGACCCCAGAATGTCAAGTCTGAAGCCCACCCCTAGGGTACTGGCTTGCACACACCTCCCCAGGTTCTTAAACCTGTACATGTGGTGTAGTGTCTCAGTCCTGACTGAGAACATTTAATGTCACTATTCACACTGCCAATTAAGAACCCATCAGTTACACAGACGAAAACCCAGTTAAGATACTTGCTACACTGATAATCAATCCTGACGATGGTCATGGGTGGGGACTTACATGCAGCCAGCAGCCCTTCCACCGTCTCCATCCCCTCACCCCCCTCCTCCAACGCCCCACCAAGGGCACCCTCAGTGGGAAGTTGGGGGACCACACAGAGCCATCTCTAAATAAACCTTGGCTGAGCCCCAGGCTAGCTGCTCCTGAACCTCATCCACCCTTCCCAGGTAAGACACCTGAGTACGAGCAAAGAACTCACAGGCTGGAGGAAAGGACCTGGAGCCACCCCAGCGAAAGCACGTTTGCCGAGTTGGCTCATGCAGGCCAGGAGGGATGGTCCTAACCCAGGGGGCCCTTCTGGAAGCTTTCCGCTCCCTGTCTGAGTTCCCTCTCCAGTCCCGTCCCCACTGCCTTTTCTCGTGCTTCCTCACCCCTGCCCCCCGCCTGGGGAGGCGTCCAACAGCAGGAACTAGTGACACACCACTTCCTCACCTGGTCAAGAAAAGACCTGATCACAAACAGCAACTACAAGGCCGTCTCGCCAGCCCAGCTCCACACCCCCTGCAGAGCATGGCATAGAGTCCAGCGGCAGGCACTCTTACACCTGCTTACAGAGACTTCAGCCCAGGCTCACCTGGAAGGGCTGGCTGGCCGGGTCAGGTCAGCCAACCTCCCCCATCAAGGGCTCACAGTTGCAGAAAAATGGGCCTTGCTGTGCCCGCCAGGTGCAAGGAACAGGTGAGGGTCCTGAGGGTCAGGATGGACATGGGGCTGGAGCTCTGGCTTGTTTTCTAATCATTTTATCTGACCCACAAGTGGGAGGTAATTTCAAAAAGACCCTCTCCTAATGAGAGGAACCCAGGAGTCAGGGAGAAGAGGGCTGGCACATGGCCCCAGTGCCTGGGTGCAGCAGAAGTCTCCGGAAGACTCGGTGGAAGGAGGGTGCACAGTGAAGCCCAGGGTCACTGACCTGTCCAGGAGCAGCTGCTTGTTAATTCAGGTCCTGCTCTGAGGGGTCAGGGTCAGGTCTGACCAACAGGTGGACCAGGGGTGCTGCCACAAGCGCTCTGTACACAATTCCTGGGTGCTGAGCCCTGTGGGGTACCTGAGCCCCATATCCTGGGAGGAGCCTGCCCACCAGAACCCTGTGCTCCTGGGAGGGATGTGTGAACGAGCACCCTCTCTGTGAAGCAGGCACAGAGTAACTTAGTGACTCCCCCGTGGGCCCCCCGGGCCCATCCGCAGGGAAGAGGTTGGTAGGCGGGTGCTGGCCGCTGCGCTGTGTGTGGGAGGCCCCACAGGAACCTGCTGTTTCTTAAACCTGACACCACGGAGGCCTCCCCAGGACAGGGCAGGCAGCCTGTCCCGGGCAGTGGGAGCTCCTGGTGACCCTGCAGGGGCCGTGAGAGAGACGGGCCAGGCTGGAGGGGAGCGAGCGCCCAGACAGAGCCAGGGGGCTCGGGGGCCGAGGGGGCCTTTCTGGTCTGAGCGGGGCATGGACAAGCAGGTGTGAGTGTGACCCAGGAAAGCGGCCCTGGTGACGGGAGGCTGAATTCGCTCCAGAGGGACAAGCCTTCCAGGTGACCCGAGACAGGATGCGACGCAAGAGTCCTGGTAAAAGAAGGTGAGTGAGTCCCCCCAGGCGGCTCCGTGAGCTGTGCTGGGAGAGGGGGAAGGGCAGGTGAGCACCTGCTGTGAGCGTCACCCCGGGGGGGGGGGGGTGGGCACAGACCCCACTCCATGGCCCCAGCCTGTCCTCTGGGTGGGTTACTTGGCTGCTCAGAGCCTCAGCCTCTCAGCCTGCTTGTGGGCTGATGGTAGTACGGACTGACTAGTAATTTGCTCAGAACAGGGCAGAAAAGGGCCTCATGGAAATTCCATAGAACATCAAGACGGGACTCACAGCCGCTGTTTCCTGCAGGTCTGTCTTCAGGATCTGGAGAGAAAAGGCGAGCAGACTTGTAGCAGAGCCTGGGGTGGGCTCGGTCTTGGTGGTTGCTAGAGTAACCGCTCTCGTCTTCAGGGAGATGTGAAGCCCGTGAAGTATGGGTCCAGCTGTACCCACCTTTGAGGCCTGGAGGAGTTGGGCAGGAAGCACTGGTGTGGTCGTCACCTGTGCAGAAGCTTGGAAGACAGGGTCCAGTAGGAGCTATTGCCCCGCAGGTGGATTCAAACAGAGGCTCTGTTTGTTTTCTAGACACAAAGCAAAGTCCTAATATCCAGTACACCCACAGCCTGTGAAAAGGCACATCTGATCTGGCTTCAGGTGCTGCTGCTGGGTCCCACCCGACTGGAGCAGGGCCACCAAGTCACGACGGCGAGGCGGTGCAGGTGTCAGGGACAAGAGCACACGGTCCAGGCCCACGAGACGCCGTGCTGCGCAGGGAACCAGTGCTGCCGCCATGGGCGCAGCCCCCACCCACCCCACAGGCACAGACCTCTCAGCAGCCGCACAGACCCTGCTCTGGCCTGAGCCTAGCTAAGGTTCTCTGCATCAGTGGGGAATGTTGCTTTTTTTCCATTTTGGTTAAAGTAGGCAAATAATGAATAAGGAAACAAAAGCTGAGACCAACACACCAAAGGCTTTGTCCAGTGGCCAAACACTAGAAAAGCAAGAACTAAATATACAGATCAACTTCTCACACAGCCGCAAAGTTATTTAATTTTATTAAGATGTAATCAGCTCGGTAATTGACCAAGAGGGCTTCAGGGCAAGGTTTACCTGAGCTTAAGAAACCTGGATGAACACGAGTTTCTCTAAGGCTCTGCATGCCCTAGAAACCAGAGATGGGCATGAAGAAATGCTGCCACCTTTTGGCCGTTTCCCATAACAACAACTTTAAACCCAGTTGGGCAGATGGACATTCACAAGGCCTGTGGAGGCTGTAAATGACGCCTGCCATCAAGTAACCTCCCCAGGTAAATCACTGGAAAAGAATTCAAAATAGGGCACACTTTCAAGAAGCAAATTTCAAGTGGTAAATTATACCCTGTAAAAGATCAAAAAGCATAGGAAAAGCTACTCCACTCACTATTCAGTTCAGTTCAGTTCAGTTCAGTTGCTCAGTCGTGTCCGACTCTTTGCGACCCCATGAATCACAGCATGCCAGGCCTCCCCGTCCATCACCAACTCCCGGAGTTCACTCAGACTTGCGTCCATCGAGTCCGTGATGCCATCCAGCCATCTCATCCTTGGTCGTCCCCTTCTCCTCCTGCCCTCAATCCCTCCCAGCATCAGAGTCTTTTCCAATGAGTCAGCTCTTCACATGAGGTGGCCAGAGTACTGGAGCTTCAGCTTCAGCATCATTCCTTCCAAAGAACACCCAGGACTGACCTCCTTTAGAATGGACTGGTTGGATCTCCTTGCACTCCAAGGGACTCTCAAGAGTCTTCTCCAACACCACAGTTCAAAAGCATCAATTCTTCAGTGCTCAGCTTTCTTCATAGTCCAACTCTCACATCCATACATGACCACAGGAAAAACCATAGCCTTGACTAGACAGACCTTTGTTGGCAAAGTAATGTCTCTGCTTTTGAATATGCCATCTAGGTTGGTCATAACTTTTCTTCCAAGGAGTAAGCATCTTTTAATTTCATGGCTGCAGTCACCATCTGTAGTGATTTTGGAGCCCCCCAAAATAAAGTCTGACACTGTTTCCACTGTTTCCCCAACTATTTCCCATGAAGTGATGGGACCAGATGCCATGATCTTCGTTTTCTGAATGTTGAGCTTTAAGCCAACTTTTTCACTCTCCTCTTTCACTTTCATCAAGAGGCTTTCTAGTTCCTCTTCACTTTCTGCCATAAGGGTGGTGTCATCTGCATATCTGAGGTTATTAATGCAAATCAAAAGTACATGGACTAATCACCTCACACCAGTCAGAACGGCCATCATCAAAAACTATACAAACACCAAGTGCTGCCCAGGATGTGGAGAAAAGGGAAGCCTCCTGCACCAACGCCCCAGGGTGTAAATTGGTAACAACCACGATGTAGGATAGTGTGGAGGTTACTTAATGAAAACGAGAATGAGACCACAAGACTCCCTAACACCACACACAAAAATACACTCCGCGAAGTACAAAGATCTTACTGGAAACTCAGATGCCATGAAATTCTTGAGAAAAATATAGAAAAGGCACACTTTTCCACAAATTACATCAAGTTCTTTTTCAATCCACCTCTTAGAATAATGAAAAATAAACATGAAATAAGAAAACAGGAACTATCCCTTAAAAAGTTTGCGCAGGAAAGGAAAGCCTAAAGGAAAGACAAAGACAACCCTAAGAACAGGGGGACTATTTGCAAACATAGATAACCCCAAGGATTCATCTCCAGAACAAACAGCTCCTGCAGCTCAACATAAAAACACCAACAGTCCCAGAAGACATGGGCCGGAGATTAAGAGGGTGTTTCTAAGGAAGACTTAGTGTCTGCCATTATGCACAAGAAAAACGCTCACCATCACTAATTATCAGAGAAATGCAAATCAAAAGTCTAAAGAGGTATCACCTCACACCAGCTCAATACCAATTCAAAACTGCAAAAAGAAATGCTGGCTTACCGTTAACAACTGAATGTTCATTAACACACTCTGATTTTAATATCAAGCTACACTTATATATGAAAATGAAAGAGGAGAGCGAAAAAGTTGTCTTAAAGCTCAACATTCAGAAAACGAAGATCATAGCATCCAGTCCCATCACTTCATGGGAAATAGATGGGGAAACAGTGGAAACAGTGTCAGACTTTATTTTTGGGGGCTCCAAAATCACTGCAGGTGGTGACTGCAGCCATGAAATTAAAAGACGCTTACTCCTTGGAAGAAAAGTTATGACCAACCTAGATAGCATATTCAAAAGCAGAGACATTATTTTGCTGACTAAGGCCCGTCTAGTCAAGGCTATGGTTTTTCCTGTGGTCATGTATGGATGTGAGAGTTGGACTGTGAAGAAGGCTGAGCACTGAAGAATTGATGCTTTTGAACTGTGGTGTTGGAGAAGACTCTTGAGAGTCCCTTGGAGTGCAAGGAGATCCAACCAGTCCATTCTGAAGGAGATCAGCCCTGGGATTTCTTTGGAAGGAATGATGCTAAAGCTGAAGCTCCAGTACTTTGGCCACCTCATGCGAAGAGCTGATTCATTGGAAAAGACTCTGATGCTGGGAGGGATTGGGGGCAGGAGGAGAAGGGGACAACAGAGGATGAGATGGCTGGATGGCATCACGGACTCGATGAATGTGAGTCTGAGTGAACTCCAGGAGCTGGTGATGGACAGGGAGGCCTGGCGTGCTGCAATTCATGGGGTCGCAAAGAGTCGGACACGACTGAGCGAATGAACTGAACTGAACTGAACACTTATATATTGGGTTAGCCAAAGGGTTCCTTTGGGCATTAGGTAAAGATAAGACACATTTTTCATTTTACCAAGAACTTTATTGAACAACATATTCATTTTGTTCTACTACCTTCTGCCAATTTACAGGCAACTTACAGCTCAGAATTCCATCATCCCAAAACTTTTTATCTTTTTGAGTAAAGAACTGTTCCAGGTGCCCTCAGCCAGGGTACTGATATTTTCTCCATTAAGAGAATTTTGTAAAGACCGAAATACATGGACATCTGAAGGTGGAATGTCTGGTGAACACAGCGGATGAATCAGAACTTCCCAGCCAAGCTGTAAGTTTTTGCCTGGTCATCAAAGAAACATATGGTCTTGCAGTATCCTGATGGAAGATTATTCGTTTTCTGTTGACTAATTCCAGACACCTTTTGTTGAGTGCTGCCTTCAGTTGGTCTAACTGAAGAGCATTGGGAACACTATTGGAATTAATCATTTGGTTTTCTGGAAGGAGCTCATAAAAAGACTCCCTTCCTCTCCCACCACATACACGACATCACCTTTTCTGGATGAAGACCAGCCTGGGTGTGGCTGGTGGTGGTTCATCTTGCTTGCCCCACAATCTCTTCCGTTCCACATTATTGCACTGTATCCACTTTTCATCACCTGTCATAATTTGCTTTAAAAATAGAACGTTCTCCTTATGTTTAAGTAGAGAATCACATGTGAAAATAAGATCAAGGTTTTCTTATTTGGAACCCAAACATTAAAGTGATTAACATAACCGAGCTGGTATAAATGATGTTTACCAACTGATTTGGATATTTTGAGTATGCCCACTGTCTCCCTTGCAGTGTAACATGGATCGTCCTCAAAAAAGTCTCGACTTGATCCCTATCAACCTCAACTGGTCTACCTGACAGTGGGGCATCATCCAGCAAGAAATCTCCAGCACAAAACTTCACAAACCCCTTCCGACACATTCAACATGTCACAGCACCTTCTCCACACACTGCACCAATCTTTTTTGCATTTCTGTTGCACTTTTACTTTTCTTAAAATAATAAAGCATAATATGCTGAAAATGTTGCTTTTGTCCTTCCATTTTCATTACTAAAATGGCTGTACCAAAAATCTACCAATTTTGGTAAGCTATTTTTAAAGGCATGCTGGTATGACAGCTGTCACATTACAGTCTAATAAAATTGCTTCTTTTGAATGAAGTTAAACACAACTAAGTGCTACTAGGATCACTGTATGGAAAAAACCAAACCTTCTGGTCGACCCAACATTTCATCTGCTGTAGGATTCAATGTCTAACAAAAAGACAGCGTTTCACATACTATTACACCTGCTGCTGTTCTGTCGTGTCCGACTCTGTAACCTCACGGATGGCAGCATGCCAGGACTCCCTGCTGCCAATCAAATTCTGACTTGCTTCAAAAAATATTTCATGCTGAGTACACTTCCGTTAAAAACCAGATAGTAAATTGTTAATAAAGTCTGGTTTGGGTAAGTTTAAAAATAATGCCACGCACCCCTCCCAGGACAGAGCCCAGCGTCTTGGGGGACCCCTGCTGTCCTCCAGGACACAGCGCCCAACACGCCCACTCACAGTTCAGCAGTGTCCAGTTCACCCCCTCAGACAGTCCTGGTGAAGCTCTGAAATTCAGTTTTGTGATTATTCAACGTCATAACTTAGAAATCCCAACTGAAGTGGAGCCCACCAGTCCTGTGCCTCGATCGGAAAATGGAGAGCAAAAAGCAAAGTAAAGGTCAACCTGAGTCAACTCACTCCTTGTTTCAAGAGTGCTGTGTCTGAATGCTTGCAAGCCCCCAGATCCACACGCGGGGATTCTAAGGGCAGCGGGCGGGGCCGCCCTCAGCAGGCGACAGGTCGTGAGTGGGGCTCGCGCCCTTATGAAGGAGACAGACCCCAGCCCCTCTCCTCCGAGTGAAACACAAGAAGTCTGCCACCAAAAGAGAGCCCTCACCCTGCCAGGCTGGTGGCCCAACCCAGACTGTCAGCCTCCAGAGCAACAAGACATAAATTTCTACTGTTGGCGGGATGGGCTGCCATCTGCGGGTTTGCGACCGCAGCCCAGAGGGACTGCGGCAACATCAGCAGCAATGCACGGGACAGCCTGGAATCCGGAATCTAAACAAGTTCCAACAGCACCACAAAAATCAAAACCCTGGAGTATAAAGCTTACAAAATATATATATATGCACACGTGCAGAAAACAGTGAAACTCAGGTGAGCACAGACAAATTATAAAATGCAGAGCTCTTCCTGCTCACGAGCAACGCACTCAGTGTCGTTAAGAGGACCATTCTTTCAGTCAAATTCCTCCCAAACATATTTGACAAATTGTTTCAAAACCTAGAGGAGATGACACAATGCTAAACAACACAGTTACAGAAACCCCTCGGTCAGAGCCCAAGACTCACGGTGAAGCGACAGAAATGAAGAGTGTGATGCTGGAGAGCAGAGACACAGAGCAGAAGAGAAAGCACAAAAATAGACCCATGTGAATCGAGTCGTGACCAGTCAAAGGGACAGTGTGACAGAGGAAGGACGCGTGTGACAGAGGAAGGACGTGTGTGTGACAGAGGAAGGACGCGTGTGACAGAGGAAGGACGTGTGTGTGACAGAGGAAGGACGCGTGTGACAGAGGAAGGACGTGTGTGTGACAGAGGAAGGACGCATGTGACAGAGGAAGGACACGTGTGACAGAGGAAGGAAGCGTGTGTGACAGAGGAAGGACGCATGTGTGACAGAGGAAGGAAGCGTGTGACAGAGGAAGGACGCATGTGTGACAGGGGAAGGATGTGTGTGAGAGAGGAAGGACGCGTGTGAGAGGGGAAGGACGCGTGTGACAGGGGAAGGACGCGTGTGACGGGGGAAGGACGCGTGTGACAGAGGAAGGACGTGTGTGACAGAGGAAGGACGCCTGTGAGAGGGGAAGGACATGTGTGAGAGAGGAAGGACGCGTGTGACAGAGGAAGGACACGTGTGACAGAGGAAGGACGCGTGTGACAGAGGAGGGAAGTGTGTGTGACAGAGGAAGGACGCGTGTGACAGAGGAAGGACGCGTGTGAGAGGGGAAGGACGTGTGTGACAGAGGAAGGACGCGTGTGACAGAGGAAGGACGCGTGTGACAGAGGAAGGAAGTGTGTGAGAGAGGAAGGAAGTGTGGCCACAAATGGCCAGGAAGCAGCAACTGGAAACGTGGGAAAATGAACGTAGATACAAATACTCTAACTCACACACAAAAAAAATTCACACAGAATGGTCCGTAAACATTGATTTTTCAAATGCAAAATCATAACCATTATAGAATAAAATCTATGCAATCTTGGGTTTGGTATGAGTTTTTAAGTAAAACACCAAACACTAGTCCATGAAAGAAAAAAACTGTGATGCTGTCTATTAAAATTTGAAATGTCTACCTCATGGAAGACCCTGTTAACAGAATGAAAAGACAAATCACAGGGGCTTCCCTGGCGGTCTGAGGGTGGGGAATCCGCCTCCCAACGCAGGGCACACAGATCCCATCCCTGGGCCAGGGAGACCCCACATGCTGCACGGTGGTTCTTCAGGGTTCCACTTTCTGCACATCCTTGCCAACAGTAGCTTCCTCTTTCTTTTCTTCTTATAGTAGCCTTTCTGATAGATGCAAAGTGGTATCTTGCTGTGGGTTATTTCTGTTTTTGTTTGCATGGGTTGAGCGGTGAGGCTTGCGGGATCTTAGTTCCCCAACCAGGGATTGAACCTGGGCCTTCGGCAGTGAAAGCACAAAGTCCGAGCCATAAGCCCACCAGGGAATTCCCTCTCACTGTGGTTTTTCCACTTCCTTGATGGCTAGTGATGCTGAACATCTTTTCACGTGTTTACTGGCACCAGGTTTAGCAACGACTTCTTGGGTATGACAGCAAAAACACAGGCAGTGAGATAAAACGTAAATAAACTGCACTTCACAGATACTTAAAGCTTCTGTGCTTCAAAGGATACTCTCAAGAAAGTAAAAAAACAACCTACAGAATAGAAAAAATATTTGCTAATCACAAGTCTGATAAGCATCTTGTATCCAGAATATACAGAGAGCTCTTACAACTCAGCTACAAAGGGATAAACAACCGAAATTTAAAATGGGCAAAGGACTCAAGCAGACTTTTCTCCAAATAAGATACACAAACAGCATGAGAAGCTGTTCAGCATCATTAGCCGTCAAGGACACACAAATAGAAACCACCACGTGGTACCATTTCACATCCATTAGAATGGCTGGTATCAAAACAACTTAATTCAGAAAAGGAAAAAAGAGAAATGAAAAAGAAAGGACACTATCAAGAGTTGGGAAAAATATGCAGAATGTGGAGCCATAGTCCACTGCCAATGAGAATGTGATGTTGCAGCCACTGAGAACAGTTTGGCAGTTCTTCAAAAAGATGAACACAGAGTTAACACATCATCTAGCGAGTCTAATCCTAGGAATATACACAAAGAATTGAAAACAGGTATTCAAACAAAAACTTATACAGTAACTTTCATAGAAGCACAGTTCCCAAGAGTGCAAAGGTGGAAATAACCCAAACATCTGTCTCAGGACGAGCACGCAGTCTGTCCAAAGACTGTCCACTACAATGTGGACAGACGTCAGAACCACTGCTGTAGGAGGGAAAACAAGGACACTGAAGGCCGTGTACTAGACGCCATTTGTAGGAAACATCCTCAGCAGGTAAATCATAAGACAGAAGGTGGACTCGTGGGGGCCAGGGGTCACAGGAGGGTGGAGAGGGGAGTGGGCGCTTAGGGCGTTTCCCTTCAGAGTGCAAGTAGACAGAGGGGCCAGCTGCACACAAGACACACTGAATGCCGCTGCAGCACACACTGAACAGTGAGCTTCATCCTATGTAAACTCTACCGCAGCAACAGCCAAAGAGAGCGCCCTGAGCCCCCGGGCAGCCCCCGCCTCGGCCGAGCCTCCGGGGCTGTCCGCGGCCCGGCAGCTGCGGGGCCCGGCCAGCCACCCTTCGGATGCTCACACCCTGGCCACGCTGTCACTCAGCTCCTCCCTCCAGCAGCTCCCTCATCGAGTCCCAGGCCACCTTCCCTGCCTCCTTCACAGGCGCATGGGGATCCACGACCCTGTACCAGGGCTCACGGGGTCTCAGTGTGCAGTTGCCAAGGGTCGTCTCCCCAGAATAGGTGGAAATGAGTGTTTCCTGAGCCTCGCTGTGTATAAGCAGCTGGCTCAGGTCGTCCTGAGACGCAGGCGTGGCCCATCTACAATCACCAGCCTCTAAAAGCGGCTGCTCACTCAGGCAAATGCAGGACCAAGTGTGTGAGTCAAATGAACACCGTGCCCAGCCGTCCAGTCCTGCAGGGCTCAGGTCCACGTGAGCTGCAGAAGCCACACAGATGCTGTTATAAATACACTGGCCTGGGGCTCCCCAGGGCCGGCTCCAGGAAGTGGATTCACGCTGGTATTTTTATCCTTGGTTAGAGCAGAGTGTGCCTGCGCCTCACTTCCGTCCACACACCTCCACTCTCTGGAAACTAAAGATACACTCGGGGTCCTGCCTGGTCCCGCCTGTGGCTCTCCACAAACCTCAGGGCTCCACAGCACACAGTGGGGTGCGGTGAGGGGCCTGTCTGAGCCAGAGGGACCTGTGCCTTCAGGACCTGCAGAGGCTTTGCTTCTCTATGCTCAGACCACAGGGAGGTGCCTCTCCAGCCCAGCACCCAGGAGACAGGCCTCCATCTACCCACCTGCAATACGTCAGCACCTCCAACCTCAGGGCAGGTCCAGCCCAGCCCTCACTAAACAGGGGACCCCAGTGCCAGACTCAAGTCCCGCAGCCGGGAGGGACAGGGTCTGTGTGTGAAGCCCAGGGAGAGCGCTAGGGAGGCCCTGGAGGCACCCCAGGGCCTGTGGGCCAGCAGGAATCCGGAGACGTCTGGCAGAGGCAGGGACACTGCCCAGAAAAGGGAAGTCCTACCCCAGCACCTGCTAACGTGACCTTTTATAGAAACAGGGTCTCAGCCCATAATTCAGCCAAAATAGAGCAAGTCTTCCAGGTCAGCACTGATCCACTGTGACGACACTGGTATAGAGAGGGGCTCTAGATACAAGGCAGGGCCTTTGTGAGGCTGGAGCTGTGCGGCCTCAAGCCAGGAATCACCCAAGCCAGGCACAGCCTGAGTCAGGCCCTCGCTGGCATCCCTGCGGCCCCGCCAACACCGTGATTCCACACTTCTGGCCCCTGGAACTGCAGGACCACCAACTTCTGCTGTTCTAAGCCACCCAGCTTACGGTACGCTGCTGCAACAGCACCGGACACAGACAGGCCTCCTCTGCCCTGCCCCCTGCTCGCCAGACCACGGGGGAGGCGACAGGCAGGGCCCTTCACAGACCTAGGCCATGGCAGATGGTCCCTTCTGGCCCTGACCCTCGGGGCTCCGGCCACAGCTCACAGCTTCCTGAGGCCCCTGGGAGGATGAGGACGAGGAGGAGCAGGGGGGGCCTTCCTGAGCTGGTCACTGAGCACCCCCAGAAACCCCAGGCAGCAGAGCCCAGCTCCTGTCTATGTCCTCTGGACCCACCCCCCAGCCATCAGCAATTTGAAATGGCCATCCATCCCTTTTAATCTCAGTAGGCGAGGAAGCCCAGGGGGGCACAGAAAGCGGACCCTCAGCCTCATCGCTGAGTCTCAGCTGTGTCCACGGGGCCCAGACTGGCCTCTTAAGGGGCAGAGGACAGAACAGGCTGTGGGGCCAACACCTCGCTTCTCCGAGGTGCCTGGGGTTAAGCCCGGAAGCAGGGAGGGAAGTGGTGGATGGGGGCCAGGATGGCAGGACGCTGAGGGCAGAGGCCCAGGCCCGCAGGTGTGGGGTGAGGGAAAGAGCCCGCCTGCCTCCACCCAGACCCGACACCTGACCACCGCATGGGTGGCCCTGGGCAGGAGGTCCAGTGCCAGTCAAAGGTCAGCTCCCAGGCCGTTGGTCCACAAGCCGCAGCACCACGGGCATGTCCACACAGCACCTTCCGTCTGGGAATCCAGGCTTGACCAGTCACAGAAAATGCCACCGGTGGGGAGGGGGGCGGCTCAGAGCTCCACGCGCTTCCCGGGGAGGCGGAGGTCAGCTCCCCGCAGAGCAGTCCAGGGCGCAGTAGTCGCCACTGCTGCCCTCGCACTGGGGAGGCACCGGCTGGGGGCAGCCCGCAGGGGCCCAGTCCTCCTGCGGCAGGTAGGCGGGCGACGGCTCCCCCCACTCCACGCGTCCTGCTGGCAGCACACCTGCCGGGAGGCCAGGCCCAGAGCCGCCCTCCTCCTCCAGGCCCGCCGACGGCCAGGCGTCTGCTGGGTCACAGCGCAGCAAAGCGACGGCCTCCCGGACACGGGCTTCCAGGAGGGCTCCTCGTGTGGGGCCAGCACGGTCCCGGCCTGCCTGGGGGCTGGCTCCGCGGGCCCCTATCCAGGTCTAGAACAGAGCAGCGGGAGGAGGGCAGGCCTCAGGAGGCGTGTTCAGGACTCAGCATGGGAGCAGCTGCCCCTTCTCCACAAAGCTCTCCAGACGGCCACACCCAGAGGCCCAGAGCACCCTGTCCACCCACCATGGGCCAGTCCAGCCTCGGCACCGGGCCCCCTCCCTCCCTACGCCCCCCTGCACGGGGCCCGGGGCTCACAGAGGCCTAAGCCAGGGTGTAGATACGGGCCAAAGACAGTGCTGCCCCTCACCCCAACCCCACGACCCACACATACGCACACATACGCACACATGCACACATGTGGAGCTGTTGGGCCTCGCACCTCCGGGCCAAGGTCAGCAGACCTGGACCCCTCTGTGGGACCACAGGAGGCCCCCCACCTTCAAAAGGAACCTGTTTCTGTATATAAATCAATGAAGTTAGAACACTCCCTTTCACCACGCACACGCGAAAAAAACTCAAAATGACAAAGATCTAAACATAAGACACGTCACCATAAAACTCCTCGAAGAGAACATAGGCAGAACATTCCCTAACATAAATCATACTAAGGTTTTCACAGGTCAGTCTCCCAAGGCAACAGAAATAAAAATAAGCAAATGCAACCTAATCAAGCCAACAAGCTTTTCTACAACAAAGGAAACCATAAAATGAAAAGACAACATGCAGACTAGGAGAAAATATTTGCAAACAATGTGACCAACAAGCGATTAATTTTTAAAATATACAGACAGCTCATACAACTCACTAACAACATCAACAACAACAACAAAAAATCAAAAAATGGGCGGAAGACTGAAAAAGACATTTCTCCAAAGAAGAAACACAAACGCCCAAGCGGTACATGGAGCAATGCTCGCCATCAGTAATTATTAGAGAAATGGAAATGGAAACAACAGTGAGGTACCATCTCACACTGGTCAGAAAGGCCATCATTAAAAGCTGCAAAGAGGACTTCCCTGGCGGAACAGTGGATAAGAATCCACCTGCCAATGCGCAGGACGTGGGTTCGATCCCTGGTCCAGGAAGATGGCACGTGCCGTGGAGCAACTAACCCTGTGCGTCACAGCTACTGAGCCCGCGTGCTGTGAGCACTGAAGCCTGCGTGCCTAGAGCTTGTGCTCCCCAACAGGAGAAGTCACCGCAACGAGAAGCCCACGCACAACCAGAGAAAGCACACACACACAGCAACGAAGACCCAGCACAAACAAAAATCCATAACTAAGCAAAAAAAAGCTACAAACAATAAACGCTGGAGAGGGTGTAGAGAAACGGGAACCCTTCTACACTGTTAGTAGGAATAAACGGGTCATCCACTGCAGAAAACTGTATGGATGCTCCTTAAAATAAAATTAAAAAAAAAATAGAGCTACCATATGACCCAGCAATCCCACTCTTGGGCATATATCCAGACAAAATTCTAATTCAAAAAGATACATGCATTACCATGTGTAAAATTAGACAGCTGGTAGAACTTTGCTATATGAGGCAGGGAGCTCAAATCTGATGCTCTGTGACAACCTAGAGGGGTGGGAGATGGGAGGGAGTTCAAGAGGAAGGGACATGCATATATATATATTATATATATTACAAATCAACAATATTGTAAACCAACAACCCTCCAATTAAAAATACACAATTTTTTTAAAAGATATATGTACCTCAATGTTCACTGAAGCATTGCGCACAATAGCCAAGACATAGAAGCAATCTAAATGTCTATCAATATGTGAATGGATGAAGAAGCGTGTGCGTGTGTGTGTGCGTGCGTGTGTGTGTGCGTGTGTGTGCACGTGTGTGCGTGTGTGTATGCGTGTGTGTGTGCGTGTGTGTGTGCGTGTGTGTGCGTGTGCGTGTGTGTGCGTGTGTGTGCACAATGGAATATAACTCAGCCACAGAAAGAATGAAATAATACCATCTGCAGCAACACGCTTGCAATCAGAGGTTATCATACTAAGTGAAATAAGTCAGACAAAGACAGATACCACATGAGATCACTTATACGACCCAAGTGACCGTGTCCACCAAACAGAAACAGGCTCCTGGACATAGAAGACGCGTGATTGCCAAGGGGTGGGGGAGGGGTATTCCGGGAGCTGGGGGCTAGCAGACGCAAACTCTTCCATACACGAACCATAAACAGCAAGGTCCTCCTGTAGAGCCAATACCCTGTGACAAACCATCATGGAAAGGAATTTTTCAAGAAGCTGCTTCCTCCATGGGGCCAGGGATCTCCATCGAGGGCAGCGCACACACCCTCCATCGGAGAGCCAGTCCAAGGCTCCAGACCATGTCCTGGGGCTCTAACTAACCCCCAACAGCTGCCGTGGTTCTACAGGGAAGGGGCTGGGTGCCTACAGCCCAGAACGGGAGTTCAGGGTAACATTTACCCCACAGCCCTGACCAAGGCCTCAGCTTTAAGCTCCAAATCATCTCTCTCGATGACAATCTTAGAATGCCTTCTGTTAAGAGAGAAAAGGGCCAGGAGGAACCCAGCCTTGCAGAGCCAGCAGGGAGAACCTGGGCAGAGCCAGCCAGCAGACCCCTGGAAGCTCCGTCCTCTGACAAAGCAAGGGGCCCAAGACAGTGAGACCAGAGGCCACCCATGGGGCCCTCCTGCCGCTCCTTCTGCCTGTGGAGCAGGAGCGCCTGGCCAGCAGCGGGGACCACGGGGCTGCCAAGCTGTCCTCAGGGTGGCCTGTGAGGGCCAACGAGGGCACCATGACAGGGGTGGCAGGCCAACTCATCACACCAGCCAGCAGGCCTGGAGGGGCCAGGCCCTCCACAGCGGCCACCAGAGTAGCCCAGGGACCAGGGACCGCCCCAGGGCAGCAGCAGATGCAGCCCCTGGTGCTGGCACCTCAAAGGGCTGCTGCAAACCGAAGAGGCAATGTCACAAGAATCTTTACATTTTTCCATCAGCAATGAAATCAGAGACACAAGAGGAAGAAGAGCTCCACAACACGACAAAGCTAATTTTTCTTCTTGCCCATTTGAGTCACAGTGTGTATATATCTCTATATATACTCTACTGGCCATTGTATACACTAAAAAAGCTCTAAGCACCAACAGAGGCCCCCAAACCTCACCCAAGCCCACATCCTGGGGAGGCCGGACATCTGGGCACCCCGGCCCCACCCCAACCTGGCCCACAGGGTCACAAACCTGGAAGTCCCCGTTGTGCACGCTGTACAGAGGCTGGAAGAATGGGCCTGGGGATGGCACATCCTGGTACAAGGCTGTCTTCATCCTGCAGCCAGGAGACGGCAGTCAGAGGCTGCAGAGACCTGAGCCAGGGGCTCCTTGTGGCCCTGCTCCAGCGGTCACTGCAGGGACCTTGGCTCCTTCTGGCAGCAGGCCCATCCCTGCCCCGTGTGCACTCTCCCCTCACTGGGTCCAGGTCTGACACCAGGTACCTATGGCCCCTGTGCAGGTGACCCCACAGAACTGAGTTATACCAAGCCATGCAGTGGAGGTGCCCAGCTTTGTCCTCAGTCTGAGAGGGAGACAGCACCTCCAGAAAGCCCGCCTGATTTCTCCCTAAGCATCTATCCACCTAGGGTAGATGGTGGACCCAGTAGTCCTCCCCTGAGGACAGCACACTGGGCTCCAATCCAGCAGGTCCAGGTCAACCTCAGCAGCCTCCCCAGGGGCCTAGCCCAATTCCCCACACCAGGGCTGGCCTCAGGGGGCACAGCTCACATCGCATCCACCCGCACGTCCCGTCAGTTTCTATTCCTGAGACCCTGGCACGTCCCTCCCCTTTGCTCCATCTCTGCTTCTCCCGCCAGCTCCCACACTTGCCTCCATCTGGACACTGCTGCTGGTTGCCCCGCAGGCCTCCTCCTCACTTGTACCACGAACTTCCTCTCTCATAACATCAGCCAGGTCACATCACATGTGGCCAGGCTTCAAGGGCTTTCCTTTGACCCAAGGAAAAGCCTGACCCCTCCCTCGCCCAGGCTCTCTGTCCATCCGCCTCTCACCCTCTCTGCTCCCCGTCCATGCCCAGCCAGTCTCCTGCGGGGCCGGCCCTGCACCCTGTCACCTGACAATGTGATGGCTTGTTTCAGGAGGGCCTTTGTGGTCATCTGGATCTCAGCAGCATACCCCAGGGCCGGGGACAGGGGCTCGTGGAAGCCAGACGCCCAGCACTGTGCCCACCGAAACAGGCAACGGGCTGGCGCCTCCAGAGGCAGGAGACAGGGCTCAGACCACAGCCTGGTCTCCAGGGCTCTTGGGGACACACTGCCTACCACCCCTACGCACATGGCAACTTGGGAACTCCCCACTGGTCCAGGGCAGAGACCTGAAACCCCTCCCCATCCAGGAGCATGCAGGGAAGGGCCACAGGTTTGGACCTTCAATGCACCGTTGACCCCATGCCCAAACATACACACACACTCCCACACACAATCACACGCACATCAGCACATGCTCTCACAAACATCACTGGCCACCCACCTGGGCGACAGTTTGAACAGTAAGTAGGTCAGGCTGCTCAGCAGGAGGAAGAGGGACACGGCGACCAGGGTGCTATTGGATTGCCCCAGAGAAGGGACCAGGCGACCTGCGGCGAGAAGGACCAGGGCTGTGTCCCTCTGACTCGCCTGGCAAGGCATCCAGCCGAGCGCCTGGGCCACAGGGAAAGTACCGGACAGGCCCTCTTCACGCCTGCAAGAGCACCTTGGTGAGGCACACGCCCCTGGGCCTCGCCTTTTCCATCCACAGAGTCAACAGGGTCTGCGATCCTTCAGGACCTCCGTCCACGGGGTCAGCCAGGCTGCCCTAAGCAGACGAGGCCACGCCCGGCTCCGCAGGCAGCAGCGGGCCCTGGTGTGCAGCCTGGGGCCACAGTAGCTCCTGGGAGACCCCCAAGCTGACCCCGTTGACCACCTCAGAGAGAGGGAGTAGGAGGAGGAAAGGTGGGACACTCGGAGGCAGGCAGGGGCCCCACCCAGACCCCGGGGGCAGCGGCCACAGCAGCGCCCACCTCGTCTGCGGGGGGCAGCAAAGCAGGCAGGCTCGCTCCAGTCACTCCACACGCCCTCGTATCGCTCCTCCTCCGCCACCTCGCCCTCCAGGGCGGCCATCTGGACACGCAGCCGGGCCTCATAGGCAGAACCGGAGTCCAGCTCGGCGGCTTCAAGTTTGAGCCAGGTCACCCCAACGATGTGATCCTTGTGCCGAGCCCACTGGGGATGAGGACAGTCGGGAGATGCTGGTGGGGAGACTGGGCCGTGAGCCCTAGAGGACATGCATGCGGGGACGCTGCCCATGTCCACAAGCTTACATGCATTCACTTGCGTGCACACTCATCCCCACAGGCAGGCCCTGTGGACATGCGCACACACACACAGAGGCACACTCACCACTCTGCACTCACACACCCTTGGCTCTGGCCACTGCCTGCCTCGTAATTCCAAGGTGAAAGCACCCTGGGTGGGAAGAACAGCATCTCCTGCTGCTTCCAGGACAGACGGGCCCCAGGGTGGGCAGCCCAGCTTCACCTCCCAGGCTTCCTCCTGCCTCTTGAAGGCCAGCTCATAGCTGAGGAGCATGGCTAGTGGCTCCAGAGCAGGATTGACGCTCCAGGTCAGGACACAGTGCTCAGAGCTGACGTTGCTCTGCAAGTCCGAGGGGGGGTCCAGCTTCACTGAAACAGAGCAAAGCCACGTGAGGGTGTGTGGGTCAGCACGCCCAAGACTGGGGATCAGAAAGATTCCCGGGAAGGATGAGGGTGTGACCAAGGCCCTCTCAGAACAAGGCCTCCCTGAGAGACTGGTCCAGAGAGGGCCCAGGTGGGACGAGCCAGCCCCTGAGGCAGCCAAGGTGCGTCTCGAATCTAAGCTGGTATGCCTGAAGTGCATTTCAAGGGACTCACGCTGCAGCTTCAGCCCCAACTCAAAGCCCTGCTCCTTCATCCTCCTCCGGACCTGAGCCCTCCAGCAACCAGTGGGCCCGCCCCTCGCCCCCCGGTCCCCACCTGCTGCAAGCCCTGGATCTGTCTGCAGGGACTGGGTGCACTGACTGGGTGGCAGGGGTTATGGGCGGTGGGCTCTGTGGCCAGGGGGTTCCCAGCCAACACACCCGACCCAGGTCTCACCGTGTCTCCGGGGCAGATACTGTGGATCCACCAGGCTGACCTGCTCCTTCCCGGAGATGTGGCGGTGGAAGGTGATGGTGAAGTTGTCAGCAGGCACGAGGACCTCCTCAGGCGGCAGCTCCACGGTGCACACGTCAGCCCAGAAGACACACTTGTGCTTGCTGCCCGGCACAACGTTGCTGGAAAGGATGCGTGTGGGCACCAAGGGACCATGGCCCCCCCAGCTCCCTGCCCTCTGCCCCCGCTCTCCGGCCTCACCTGGTGAAGAGCAGCCAGGAGCCGACCCCCTGGCCCGGCGCTGGGCCAGGCCAGCGGCATTCAATCCTGAGGACGTTGTTATTGTGGCAGGTGAAAGCCCCAGGCCCTGGCCCTGGGAACAGTAACCGTGGCAAGTCCACCGTGGCTGCCTCGGGGCAGGGCCAGGGTGGGGAGGGCCTGGCGCTGACCCTCTCTGACAGGGCAGGCCCAAGAGAAGGAGCCCCGACGTGACCACGGCGGGGCTGGGCACCACAAGGGGACGGGCTCTGACAGTGTGCCCTGGGTGGGGCTGAAGACCCAACTGATCTGCGGAAGACAGGCACCCGCAGCCCAGACCCTGCCCCACTCTGCACCTACACCCCCCGCACGCCCTGAGCCAGCCCTCACCTCCTCTGTCCCCCAGGACAGGGACCCCCAGGCCGAGCCAGGCGCAGACACAGGCGCAGAGCAGGAAGCAGGTGCCTGCCTCTCGCATCAGAACTTCGCTCTGCAAGGCCCAACCTGGAAGAGGCTGGGCTGAGGGGCTGTGTTGAGAGCACCGGCCCCCCGAGGTGGCACTGTGGGGAGGGCGCTTCAAGCAAGCCACCACCCACTCCCTCATCCCATCCCGTGAAGGAGGCCGAGCACCGCAGGAGAGCAGCACCCGCAGGAGCTCAAGCTCAGGCCTCCCGGGTCTGAATCAGCCACGTGTCCAGGTCTGTCCAGCAGGCAACGCTCCGAGCCTGGGCCCCAGGTCCCTCCTGCAGGGGAGGCAGGGTTGGGGGAACACAGTTGTGGACGCCAACCGAAGGGCGGATCTGCTGGAGCCCCTGGTGTCACACCTGGGCCAACTGTGCAAGGTGTATCATCCATGCTGAGTTCCCACCAGAGCCACGAGGGGCGGGGAGCTGACCCCAGGGCTCTGCCCCAGGACAGCAGAGGAAAGGCAGCGGGTGTCCACACGCCCGCCAGCACCTCCCACACTGTTGCCACAGGCCTGTCCCAAGGAGCCCTGCAGGGGACAGCACCCCGGGGTGGGGCTCCCAGTGCAGGGGGCTGGGTGTGAGGAAGCACCTGCTGATGCCCTGTCACCCCATTTTTGCAGCCCCAGATGGTACACTGATAGCTCCTTCGCAGGAAGCAGGGCCAGCCTGGTTATGCAAGCCTGATGGGTGATAAGGACTCTCAGAAAAGCAGGAGACAAGCACAGACCGCAGCACGGAAGCGCTCAGAGCCCACACCCACTCTCCCAGCAGCAGACACCCTCCCCCACCCGCCGCAGCCTCCTCATGGACCCACAGGACAGACCCCTGTCGGGTCAACAGGTAAGAAGACCCCACCTGCCCCTGGACTGAAGCATCACCTGCCACAAACCGCCCAGCAGTCATAGGTGGAGGGAGCTGGCTCTCAGGGAGCCCGAGATGGGGTCAGAAGGGGCACCAGGATGCCGGGGGCGGGAAGCGGGCACCAGGATGTGGGGGGGCAGGGGGCACTTAGGATGTGGGGGGCAGGGGACATTTAGGATGTGGGACAGGAAGAAGCGCCAGGATGGCCCCAGGGAGGCCCAATCACACCCAGAGGAGACAGGCCGCGGGGCGGCCGCGACGCAGGATGGGCCCCCACGGGAGAGCGGCCCCACATGCCCGTCCTGCAGGGGCCGGGCTGACATCCCCACCCAGCTCGTGCCTTCCCACTGGGCCATGGACACGGCCTTCAGCACACAGCACTCTGGCCCCTTTCCCCAACCCCGCTTCCTCCCTGGCCTCGGGGTCAAGGTCTAGCCAGATGACCACCAGCCCACAGCCTGCCTCCCGGCTTCCTGGCCCGCCATGAAGTCGTGGGCTGCCATGCAGCTGGACCCCTGCCGGGACCTCACAGGGTCGGCTCCCCGGGCTCACCAGGTGAGACGCCCGCAGGGCGGGGTTTATGCATCGCACCACACCCTCCGGATTGGCCTCACCCACTTCCTGTCCCCTTTCACACAGTCTGTACTTTTAATGGGGACAGACGGGTACCCCGTTACTCTCCCTGCCCATCCCAGGGGGTGGGATGGAGGCTGTGGTTGAAATGGCACTGGTCCACCACTGCCCTCACTGCCGGGAGAGGAGGAAGGAGTCCAGAGGCTGGCTCCCGGGGCAGCTTGGACCTAGAGGAGGCGGGCCTGAGACACAGGACGAGGCAGGAAACGGGAGCAGGACCCAGCGCCCACGGCAACCCGGCACCACGGGGCCAAGGGCCGAGGACCCTGCTGGGCAAGGGCAAGGAGCAGGGCGGCCAGGGCAGGGAGGCCACCTGTCCTGGGACGGCCAAGCTGGACAGTCACCTGCCTCAGGGCAGCGGACATCCCGGGACACGGAGAGGCCAGGCCAGAGTCAGGGAGAGGCGCAGGCGGGATCCAGGGGCCTTGGGTGGAGGCCCAGAGAGCAGGACCCAGGACAGAGGGAGGAGGGGGCTGAGGCTGGAAATGCCTCGGGACGAGCTGCTCACTGTACCCACCCCCCACCGTTGCTGCCTTCCGCCCGAGGCGCTGTGCACGGCATGACTGGAAGGATGCAGACAATGGCCTGGGGTTCAACGAGGGGGGCGCTCTGCTCCACTCACGCCCACCAAGCCCTGCCAGCAGCCCGCACTGGCCATCCGCAGCCCCGGCATCAGGCTCCCCCAGGGTGTCTGATTCATGCTGCACCCTCCCACCTGCTCCTAACTGAAGAGACATCCCGACCCTCCCCCAGGCCTGCCCTTGCCTGGAGAAGATGATGTTAACGCCTTGGGCTCCTGGGAGGGGGCTCTGGAACATTCGAGCACGAGCCCTCTTCGTCTCCGTCTTCTTGGCCGCATAGCCCTCCTGGAAGCCTGCCCTCTCCTGCTGCCCTGCCCACAGGTCCCAGGGAGGGTCCACAGACTCCTCTTCAGACCTAAAGCCCCTCAAAGGCATGGGCGAGAGCAGAGGCTTTACCAGCCCCAGGACTGAACCCCGTCTCCACTCACAGTCGTCCGAGCTGAGACCACCTGACCCCAGAATGCCCATGCGCTGCCCCCAAGAGGTCAGGAACTACCCTGCCCCTAAGCCTACCCCCAACTCCACCTAACGAGCTCAGTGCCCGTCCCTCTGCCCAGTGGCACCCACAATGCTCACAGGCCAGGCCAGGACGGCCCACCATTCCTATAGCACATGTCTGTCGCCAGGAGAAGCCCAAGGCAGGACAGAGTTGATGAACCAGGGTGGCCTCCCAAACGCCCTGCCGCCCTTCCAAGCGTGGCCCCCAGGCTCCTCCTGAGCTTGGGGCTTGCGGGCCACCTGCCCCGTCCCCCAAAGTCCACGCTGACCTGAGCAGGGGAGAACCCCAGGCGACACTCACCTCTCCAGATGCACCTGCCAGTGCCCATGGCGGGCATGATGCTCCCCTGAGACCTGCAGGTGGCTTGTCACCCAGCCGCCCCTGCACTTGCAGCAAAGTCCCTCTGCCTGATTCAGGAGATAACTGCACCGACCAGTGACGTGAGCCTCGCGCGGGAGGCTGACACAGGCCGCCCACATCTGAAACCACGAGAAAGAGAGCACGGCAGCTGGCCTAAGAGGGGCGAGAGGGGACCAGCACCCACCATGAACCCCACCTTCCACCCCCAGGGACGGCAAGCTGCCACACGTGGGCCTGGGGACCATCCATCGACTGGCAGGTGAACGGGGCTGCTCACTAAACTGGCGCCAGGAAGCGAAGACACAGGCCAGGCTCAGAGCAGCGCCTGTCTCCCAGGCTGCCCAGGGTGCAGCTCAGGCAATCCCTGAGCACCGGGTTGGGTAGAGAGGGGATCAAACCCAACAGTACTGCAGGCTCGCTCAAGGAAGGAAAGAAAAGATGGGAGTCCCCGCCCCCACCCCCAGACAGATGGCCCCGTGGGAAGTCGGGCACAAGTCCCTCCAGACCACGTCTACACTCCAAAAAACGCTCGTTTAACAGCCACCTCGTTGCTCCGGCTCTTTTCAAATTCTTTTCAGAGAAGCACATAAAAAGCTACCTCATGCCTTTACTGGTGGTAGAGACCATGGTTTAATAATCCATTAAACCATGGACAATTTCACTGTTGCCTACATCTGCTATTTCAATTTAATGGACATATATGTGTATATATAATGGACATACAACACTGCATTCATTTCTGGTGTAAACATGCCATTTTAAAAGAGTAATTCCAGGCCTGGATCTCTAATCACCAGGATGAGTGCCGCACAAAAAAAAAAAGTGCTGGGGCAACCTGTCGGGCCTAAGACCTCAAAACAGATGCTGCCAAGCAGTCCTCTAGAAATACACGGACTTATGCTCCCATCAGACATGTAAGGATGCCTGCAGTCCTCACCAAATGCATTTGACAGCAGTCTTTTAAATCTTTGCCAATCTGATAGGCAAAGACGTTTCAATGTTGTCTTAACTTGCACTTCCTTGGTTATCAGTAAAGATAAGCATCTTTTCATAAACTTATTGACTGTACGTTCTTCAGTTCAGTTCAGTTCAGTTCAGTTCAGTCGCTCAGTCGTGTCCAACTCTGCGACCCCATGAATCGCAGCACGCCAGGCCTCCCTGTATGTTCTTAGGGGTGCCAAATAAGGCTGTACTTTAGCGTGCCCCTGTGCCTGAGTTTACGTATAAGTGTGTTTGCGTGTGTCTGTTCTGTGCATTAACCCAGCTGAGGGGAGATCTGGAGACACCAGAGCTGCAGCTCTCTGGAGTTGGCGAAACCAGGACCCACGGCAAGATGGCATCAGAGGCTCAAATCCATGACACACCTTAGGAATGACCAGGAACACGATCACACTTCCACCATTTAAATGTTGATCATCTTGGCCCCTTACACACTTTCATACTCACTGGTGCCATCCCTGCCCTAGTACCCTTATCAAGAGAGCTTCCTTCTCTCTCAGGCTAGAACTCACTCCCTTGAGACCAACAGACCGCACACCAGCCGCACACGACCCACAGGACAGCATGCAGACTAGAGACGGGAGAACATGTCACAGACACTGAGATGCGTGAAGGCCACTGCCTCTGCCCAGAAAATTTTCCAATGCCACAGCCTGGCACCCCACCACCTCCTGTAACACGCAGTTCAGTTCAGTTGCTCAATCGTGTCCAACCCTTTGTGACCCCATGGACTGCAGCACGGCAGGCCTCCCTGTCCATCACCATCTCCCGAAGCTTACTCAAACTCATGTCCATTGAGTCGGTGATGCCATCCAACCATCTCATCCTCTGTCGTCCCCTTCTCCTCCTGCCCTCAATCTTTCCCAGCTTTTCAAATGAGTCAGTTCTTCGCATCAGGTGGCCAAAGTATTGGAGTTTCAGCTTTAGCATCAGTCCTTCCAATGAATATGGACTGATCTCCTTTAGGATGGACTGACTGGGTCTCCTTGAAGTCCAAGGGACTCTCAAGTGTCTTTTCCAACACCACAGCTCAAAAGCATCACTTTTTTGGTGCTCAGCTTTCTTTACAGTCCAACTCTCACGTCCATACACGACTACTGAGAAAACCACAGTTTTAACTGGACAGACTGTTGGCAAAGTAATGTCTCTGCTTTTTAATATGCTGTCTAGGTTGGTCATAATACACAGAGATAAACAGAAAAGCAAAATCTGCAGATGCAGGGAAAACCTCAGACACAAAGACAATACAACCAGGGCCACTAAGTATCTCCCAAAACCCAGCCCCTCGAAAGACAGGCACAGAGAATAACAAGTGCCACTGGTCAGACGTGCCCTAAGGACGGGACACGCGGGGCTGCATACGTCCTCATACCTGACGAGGAGGACCAGCCTGGGGGCAAGCCCGCCCCGTTAGAGAACTTGTGAGCGAACACCAGTTACAGCAGAAAGTGCGCAGGCGGCCTGTGGTTAGGACTCCGCGCTTTCACCGCCCTGCGCCCAGGTTCACCCTCTAGTCCGGGAACAGGGATCTCACGTGCTGCGCCTCAAGGCCATAGATAAATTAAATAAACAAAGAATAAGTTTGTATATTTGCAAATGGTTGGGGAAAAAATAAAGAATTACATGCCAAGTGGAACAACTATGAAATTCAAACGTCAGGGTCCACCTTCTGGAACACGGCCTGTACACGCTGTCTGCAGCTACCCTCGTGCGCTCACGGCTCAGCAGCGATCTTACCAGTTTCAAGGCCACAGTGTTTCACAATGCTTCTGCTCGCTTGCTTACTGCACACCCGTCATGTCACAGTAAGAAGACAGGGCTCCGAATGCCCTGTCTTTAAGGCACAGGGCAGTGTGAGCCACTGTGTCAGCGAGCTGGATGGCAGAGGAGAGTGTCGTGCGACAACACTGCAGTGTTCGACATCACCTGGCTAAGCACTCCTCTGGCGCGAGTCTCAACACAAAACAGAATTCCTTCACAAGAAATAAAAATGAGGCAATGGAATTAAATCTTCCAGGGACCCATCATCAACCCAGGAAGGAAAGCTGCTGAG
Source organism: Budorcas taxicolor (assembly GCF_023091745.1). Taxonomy (NCBI): domain Eukaryota; kingdom Metazoa; phylum Chordata; class Mammalia; order Artiodactyla; family Bovidae; genus Budorcas; species Budorcas taxicolor. Next base: position 42,791,288 of record NC_068911.1, on the reverse strand, counting down.
GGTGACTTAAAGGTGTCTGATTGCAGAAGTTGAGGGAAGTGTGTCCAGAGAAGATGCATTTAAGACCATCTGTTTTTGGTCAAGAACAGCTGTTCTGAAAGCTAAGGACACTGGGAGCAACGTCACATCAATTAAAAATGAGGCAGATAATCTGAAGCGCCTTTCCTCGGTTCTCAGTGGCTCCAAACATCACTGGACCCGGCCCTCTACCGCTTCCACAAGGAGTTGATGCCTCGACGCCAAACAGGGAATGGACTGAAGAATGAGCTTCTGGGCACAGACCAAGGAAACAACTAGCAACTCATGTGGGAGCACTCGCAAAGCCGAGAAAACGTGAACGCCGGAGAACGGCACCTGGAAGCTGCTGCCGAGCATCACAGCTGACAGGTGAACACAGGTGCAGCGCGAGGTTACAGTTGGCAGCCTTGCGGAGGACATGTCCACAGCCTGTAACTCGTCACTGCACTGCTCACCCGCAAACACGCTGAGGACAATACCTGTGTCTCTCACCACCGGCAGCTACTGACCCATCGGCAAGGTCACAGTGACCCGCATCTGCCCCCCGCCCTGAACCAGGGTGAGGAGACGCACACGTGCAACTTAACAAGAAACACTAATTCGGTTACACAAAATGGTGTGCATTCCTTTCATCAAGGGGCTCGTATAACAAACACCGCAGGGTTACATACTGAGCTTCTCTGTAAGAGCTCGCTTCGTTGTGTCTTTCTTGATTGTGACTCTTGACCCACAAAACCCAAAATACTGACTCTTTACAGAAAAAGTTGTGAACCCCCGAAATAGACTATTACTATCTTCGTTTTACACAGGAGAAAATGAAAGAGGTTCAGCAACTGACAGGCAGGCAGGCTAACTTCAGAGGGCATGACCTTCACCGCTGACCAGGCTGCCCCCAATAACAAGCGAAAACAAGAACAGACCCCTGAAGAAACATAACTGATGGCATCAGTTCATTTCAGTTCAGTCGCTCAGTCGTGTGTGACTCTTTGCGACCCCACGAATCGCAGCACACCAGGCCCCCCTGTCCATCACCAACTCCCGGAGTCTACTCAAACTTACGTCCATCGAGCCGGTGATGCCATCCAGCCATCCATAAGAAGACACTAAAGCGACACCCACAGGACAAACACACGTTTGCAAAAACAGTGCAAACTGTTCTGAAACAGAAACAACTGGAGACAAGGGGCTCAGGGTCTGGTCAACGTGTTCTAACAGGAAAATACAAATGCGATCCATAATCATTTCAAAAAAAAAGATTCATAATTTCTCGAAAAGTGGACTTCCCTGGTGGTCCAGGGGTTAACAATCTGCCTGCCAATGAAGGGGACGTGAGTTTGATCTGTGGTCCAGGAAGACCCCACGTGCCTGGGGTAACTGAGGCTGCGTGCCAGCGCTGCTGAGGCCGGGCTCCACCGCCCACCAGCCATGCGCCCTAGAGCCCGTGCTCCGCAACAAGAAGCCTGCACGCAGACAAAACAAATCAATAAAATTCAAAATTTCCTGAATTATACAAACTATACAAGCTCTATAAGACAACAATTTTCAAAAAAGTAAAACTCTGGGATTGTCCTGGTGGCCCAGTGCTTAAGACTCCACGCTCTCAATGTAGGGGGACAGGTGCAGTCCCTGGCTGGGGAACTAAGATTCTGCATGCTACAGAGCAGGACAAAAAAGTAATAAAAAGTTGGAAAAAAGCAAGAATCTGTATAAAAGTCTTAAATTTAAGTCCCATTATTTCGTAAGTGAAACTTCATTATTAGGCGATTTGGCACAGGGAACCATATTCAAAATCCTGTACTAAATCATCATGGAAAAACATACAAAAAACAATATGTACACATTATGAATACATATACACTCATGTGTATGTGTGTCTATATATGTGCGTATAACTGAATCACTACACTGTACACCAAACACTACTATCACATTGTGAGTCAACTATAAAGTGAAAGTTGCTCAGTCGTGTCTGACTCACTGCGAGCCCATGGACCATACAGTCCATAGAATTCTCTAAGCCAGATACTGAAGTGGGTAGCTGTTCCCTGCTCCAGGGGATCTTCCCAACCCAGGAATTGAACCCAAGTCTCCCGCATTGCAGGCAGATTCTTTACCAGCTGAGCCACAAGGGAAGTAAACTATAATTCAACAAAATAAAGAGAGAGATTTGGAAGCAATTAAATTTGAGGCCCTGAGCAAGAAACAAATCTATCAATAACCAAAATCCTGCCCCTGTGAGCCTAGAGTGTCCTTTTTCTCTTTAGAGTAGAAAGATGGATGTAGAAAGTATTAAAAAACATACAATCTGATAAATGTACTGCAATTCCAGGAAACAAAAATACACATAATAATTAAATAGAAATCCATGTTATTAGCAATTCCGTAACCAGTTTGGCCCTAAATATGGCAGTCGGTTTTGGGATTTATGGTTTGATGTCTACTTCTTAAGGCATTTAAAACACTGACAAGGTGATAACAAGACTGTTAACTTTAATTAAATATTCAGGATAAATTTTAATTAAATAAGTTTGCAATTAACAGTTAAATACTGAGGGGCATCTAATGTACTAAACTAGTAAGTTTTACTTTATTAGTTATGAAACAATGTAAATATTAGAGTGTTGGCTGATGGTAGGAGAACATCAACTGCCCAATAAACATGAAAGAGGAAGAGCAGGACCTTAGCAGGATGCACTCAGTGACGGATACTCCTGTCCATACACAGCATGGGCAGAATCTGGACATTCTGAACATCAAGGAGTTAATCTGCTGACTGGGAGGCGGGCTGTACTTCCTGACTCCCCAGGCAGCCACCCTTAAAGGGTCAGCTTTCCACCACACCAGCCAAGACCCTCAGGACACACAGTTCACACTCGCAGCTGGGAATACACCCTGGACAGTAAAGCACGCAGACGCTGACGCAGCTGGGCCATCCTGCCCTTAGTCCCGCCAGCGGTGTCCACACTGAGCGTTGCAGCACTTGTAGAAGGTGGTCATGGGCTCATCTGCAGAGCGGGTCTGAAGCTGCATGAAATAGGCTCGAGGATGTTCACACTTGGGACACGGCTCTGGCAACAAGAACAAACAGTGACCCACGTTTACTAAAAAAAAGAAATGATCCTCATGATCAACACGCTTGTTAAAAGTGGACATTTCATGAAACACAGCAGCAGACACTCCCCAGCTCGACTAGTACCCCTTGCCTGAGGTGCCCTGCAAGGTTTTCCTGCAAGGGAGTGTCCTTCCCACGGTGCTCTCACAGCTGAGGGAAGGAGACCTGTGATCTTGATTGTACTTTTTTCTTTTTTAATTTTCCTTTCACCGAGATTTCAATTCAAGAACCTTGCTCTTGATGAAAACTCCTTCAAACACTCAGACACTATTTGGTGTGTAATTCACCTCCCAGTGACAAATTCTGCCCATGAGAGATTTTTAACAGAGCAAATCTGGACGGCCCCCTCCGGGGTAAAAAGACAGTACTAATCGCCCTGAGGTCCTCCTCCTCTCTGGCCTGGTCGTGTCGAGGGCTCTCTCTTTCCTTCCTGGGTCACATCTGTCACTATCAGAGATGAATCAAGACTCAAATACTTACTTCACAGAATATTTAGGGCAGTTTAATACTCTTTACCTTTGACTTTAAAAAAAACTATATTAGAACAGAATCCTTACACTGATTTTTTAATTACTCCCATCAGCATCAATATGAGATCACCGAGACTAAATCAGGTCTGAATCACTCCAAAGCTTGTGCCAATACTGTCTGCGTAACAAATACATTAGAGAAGAAAACAGTTTCTAGTCTCAGAAGCCCACTTGATACATCACAGACTCTGCTCTGCAGTGGCACAGCCAGCGGCCTCATCCTTACCTACAGCTCCTGGCTGCATCCTTACCCAAAGCTCTGAAACAGGAAAGGTTTTCTCTCTCACCTGCAGTAGAGTCAACATTCTCCCAGGCAGCTGCTCCACCAAGCACATCATCCACTTCTTTCAGCTTTGGATACTTCCGATTTGTTACCTAACAAACAACAAACAGCAGGTCTTCAGACTCTCCCAGTAAGTGACCAGTACAAAGCCAGAACACCAAACCATGCCTTCAAGTATCACCCCAGACTCTGCTTCCTGCCTTCAACATGAAGGGAGGAATACTAAAGGAAAGCACAATTCCTGCTGTCACCGAGCAGGAATCTCCATGAGAATCAGGAGGATCCACAATTGGGATGTCCCCATAAAAAGATTCTGTGAGGACTGGATGAAGCAACAGAGCAGGAAAGGAAAGACGGCTCTGGTGTGACCCTCTTGTTCTCCCACCTCTACAATACTTGGTCACTGAAATAAGACATCCAAAGACGACTAAGGCCAAAGTGGAGCACTTGGCAGGGTGGCCCAGCCACTCTTCCCAGACAGAGCTTTTTCTAACTATTTTCCAAGTTTTACCAGCCGTCCTTGAAATGTCACCCTTCATAATTTCAGACTCTAAACTCCCACAGCACAGCTACATGGTGGAGCAGTATATAAACATTAAGAATGAGGTAACACCGGAAAAGGCGATGGCACCCCACTCCAGTACTCTTGCCTGGAAAATCCCAAGGACAGAGGAGCCTGGTAGGCTGCGGTCCATGGGGTCGGGAAGAGTCGGACACGACTGAGCGACTTCCCTTTCACTTTTCACTTTCATGCATTGGAGAAGGAAATGGCAACCCACTCCAGTGTTCTTGCCTGGAGAATCCCAGGGACGGGGGAGCCTGGTGGGCTGCCGTCTATGGGGTCGCACAGAGTCGGACACGACTGAAGTGACTTAGCAGCAGCAACACCAGCAGTGCTCTACTTCTAAAAATTATTACAGGTGTTCTAAAAAGGAAAGACGCATCATCGATGGAAAGTAACGAGTTATATAACACAGTATGTATCATTCCGTACTGAATACCCAATATATTCCAGATGTTCAGACTAGAACATAAGAGGGAACTGAAAAATGTATACCCTAGTGTTAACAAACAAGGCGCACAAGTAAATTATAAACCGCAATGGAAGGCAAACGAGTCCTATTAAAAAAATAAGATTAGGAGAAGGGCGAGGTGGAGAAAGAGGCTGCAATTTTTAGAGGATAGCTTCAAAGATGACCCGGAGGGATGTTGTGGGGAGGGAGGTGGGAGGGGGGTTCATGTTTGGGATCGCATGTACACCTGTGGTGGATTCATGTCAATGTATGGCAAAACCAATACAGTATTATAAAGTAAAATAAAGTAAAAATAAAAAGTTAAAAAAAAATAATAAATAAATAATAAATAAATAAATAAATAATCCTTCGGGTAAAAGCACGAGCGACGAGTGACATGGGTACAGAGGGGAAGAGCGACCCGGGCGCAAAAGCCCTACACAGGCCCCGGGAGCAGCGCGTGGCGGGCGGAGCGCCACGGGGCGGCCGGCAGGGCCCAAAGGGCGCCGATCCAGGCGGGGAAGGAGGCGGGGAAGGCCCGGGCCGCGCGGGCGCCTCGCGAGAGCGTCCGCCTCCGCGCCGCGCGCGCCCACCTTGCGCGTGACGTTGTGCACGTAAGGGCAGGTGTTGCATGCGAAGCGGTGGCAGCGGGGGCCCTCCTCGACGATCAGCCCGTTCCCGCAGCCCGGGCAGAAGAGCAGCATGGCCGCCACAGGCTCGGCGCTCCCGGCAGCGCTCGCGGCAGCACTGCGCCGGCGCTCCCAGCGCCCGTCGGTCCCCGCCCCGCCCCCTGCCAGCCCACCAATAATCACGACCCCCAGGGAGAGCAGTGGCCGGCAGGCTCCCAGTAGCTCATCTCTCATTGGGCCTCGGGTGGCCCCGCCCCCGACGCCCCGAAGGTGGGGATAGAGTAGCCGTCCCGGCGCGTGCGCGACAACCTCTGTCGCGCGGACCAGCTGTGCGGGCGGGGCCGGCGGGAAGCCCGGCGCCCTGGAGGAGCCGCGGGTCGCGGCGCGGCCGGAGCCGCAGGACGACGAGGAGGACGAGGAGGAGGCGCTGCCGCACTCCGAGGCGGTGGACGTGTTCCAGGAGGGCCTGGCCATGGTTGTGCAAGACCCGCTGCTCTGCGACCTTCCGATCCAGGTGCGCGAGGGCCGCGTCGTTCCCCCGGGCGGGGGTCGGGGCGCGGACGGACCCTAGGACCGCCGGGGGCTGCGGCCTCGGCCTGGGGAAGGCGTTTCCGAGCGTAGCGGAGCGGAGCGTCTAGGCAGAAGGCTCCTGCTTTGGCCTCGGGTGCGAAATTTAAAGGGGCGCCGAAAAACCGACTGGTCAGGACATTTGACATATCAGCAGTGTTTTAAAAACAACCAGAAATTGGTGTGCAGAAGCCTGGGGTAAGCAGAAATAATGTAATTTTCAAGTAAAAAATGAAAGATCGATGGTTCCCAGTTTTCCGTTCTCCTCAGACTTCAGGAAGGTTCTGCCTAACTTTATAAACGCTGTCAGCTTGTCTGCCTTTGTTGTTCTGGGTGGTGAAGAGAGCTCCCACCTCCATCCTTGGTCTTTTCCAGGTTACTTTAGAAGAAGTTAATTCCCAAATAGCATTAGAATACGGCCAAGCAATGACAGTGCGAGTGTGCAAGATGGATGGAGAAGTTATGCGTAAGTGCTGCCCTCCCGCTCAGGCAGAGCAGTCTGACCCTTCACAGGAGAGGATGTTAGCAGGGCTGGTGGGTGGAAACTCCCGGCTGTGCCCAGGCCTGTTGGGCACACCCATACCTGCCCAGACTTGAGCTTTGGGAGGTAACAGAGCTTCTGGGCTCTCCTCTTGCCACCTGACGCTGGGGATCTTCTGCTTGTGCAGCTGTGGTTGTAGTCCAGAACGCCACGGTCCTGGACCTGAAGAAGGCCATCCAGAGATACGTGCAGCTCAGGCAGGAGCGCGAGGGAGGCATTCAGCACATCAGCTGGTGAGTGGAGCCTCGGCTCCTCCCTCAGCCCTTCCTGGGAGACGGGGAGGATGTGCTGGACACAAACGAGCCTCGGCATCTCCTGGGCTCTGCTCAGGATGCGGCCTAGAGCATCGGGCTCCCTGTCCCGAGCCTTTAAAAAGGGCAGGTGTTCCTGTGCCTGCGGGCCCTGCCCTAGCTGCTGCTCTTCTGCATTGCCACGCGGGCAGCTGGGTAGCTGCACGTGGGGACACCTCAGGGCGTGCCATGTGTCTGGATGTGGCTTCCCTGGCTAGAGGGGCTGCTACCAGCCCCTCGCCTGGGTGCTCGCAGCCTCCTGAATCACCCTGCTTGTGGTTTACTGAATTCCCATCTGTAGGTCCTACGTGTGGAGGACATACCACTTGACCTCCGCGGGAGAGAAACTCACAGAAGACAGGAAGAAACTCCGAGAGTAAGTTCAGGCTCCGTCTTGAGCTATAGGGAGCTAGCCCATCTGTGGCCCTTTTGTTCCCCAGGCCCTATCATAGGGCCGGGGTTTCCTCCAGAGGCCCTTAAGAAAGGAAGGGTCTTAAATCCATCCTGAGGAGTGTGTGAGACCAGGAGAGTCCCTGACTGGACTGAGGCTGTCCTGCAAGGAACTCCCTGGAGGCCTCCCTGCCCGGAGGACAGGAGGCAGAGGAGGTGTGGCCGTTGAGGCTGCAGAGCCAGGAGAGAGGGTTATGAGTGTGCATGGCGGGGGAGCATGGCCCTGCCCCCTCCTCACCTCCCCAGCACTGTGCTCTTCCTGCCTGGCCTCTCTCATCCCACACAAGCCTCAGAGGAGTCACAGCTGGGCCCTTGTGTAGGCTGGACTCTGTCTTTCCTTCTCTTTCAGTTATGGTATCCGGAATCGGGATGAGGTGTCCTTCATCAAAAAGCTGAGACAGAAATGAATCTCCAGACTTTGACAGCTCTGTGTGCAGGCGGCTGAGCTCTTCCCTGGCAAAAGGAAGCCTTGGGCCGCTGTGCCGTTTCCCCAGATGGGTGGGAGAGAGCCTGACCCCAGCTGGACTCGCCTGGACTCTCAAGTGAACCCTGATCCCAGGGCTGTGGGCCTGGCCCTGTGTACAGAATAAACCCTGTTTGCTTTGAGGTTTGGAAAGTCATGTCCCCATAGGGGGGCACAGGCGGGGACCCTGCCAGCGGTCACACCATCAGGATGCTGTACCTGAGCCCTTGGCCACCACCCGGCTCCCCAAGCCACACACACCTGTCATTTCTGCAGCGAGGAGGAAGTAAAAGCAGAGTGCCGGCTCTGTTTCTACTTGTGAGGAACAAGGGCATCTGAGCCCAGACTGGTCAGGGCCTCCAGCTTCAGCCCATGGCTGCCGTGGGGCACTTCCAGGTGTGCATGGGGAAGTGTGATATTCCTGGGTCCTTGTCCGTTTGTCACCTGCCAGTCACTCTGCACAAGGGGGACAGTGTGCGCACCTGGCCAAGGACCTCCAGGGAGGTGGACCTGACATGAATGCCCTGTTCTGGGAACTTGTGGGTGGGAGGCCTGGGGCCTGAAGGATGTCCTTCCACAGCACCCAGCCGGAAACCAGAAAGGAGGCGGCAGCTCTGGTTGAGTTAGTGGCAGCTAAAACGCTCCCGGTCTGTTTATTGGCCACGTGAGGTGGTCGTCAGAAGGCTAGTTAGAAGGCAATCTCGGCAACTAGTGTGATAAATGCCCGGAAGCACGAGGGGTTCAACAGCAGTGAACACAGCAAAGTGTGTGGGAAGCAGGGCTCCTGGGCAGAGTCCCGAGCTGCAGGCCTGGCTCCGGCCGCGGGCACACAGCCCCAGCGCCCGCCAGCTCAGTGGAGCTGAGCATCCAGCTCGTACTTCTCACAGAACTTGTCAGTGAAGGGGATGCAGGTGAGGAATTCACACCACTCGCAGCGGACAGGGTAGAAATAGAAGAGGACCACCAGGCCAGCCAGCAGGCCCAGGAAGACCAGCTGAAAGACGATGATCTGGCAGCGCTTGCGGTACAGGTCGAACTTGCCGAAGCTGACGTAGGGCAGGAAGACAAAGGAGAGGAAGAGGCCGCTGATGAAGCCTGAGATGTGGGCGAAGTTGTCGATCCAGGGCAGCAAGCCGAAGGTGAAGAGGAAGAGCACCACGGCCAGCAACTTGAAGAAGGCGCGCCAGGGCCGCGCCAGGATCTGCCAGCTCTGGAAGAGCTCCACGAAGAGGCAGGCCAGGATGCCGAACTGCGAGCCAGCTGGGCCCACCTGGGGGCGCAGGGGGCCCTGAGCCAGTGGCCGGGGCAGGCCGCCCGCCCGCCCCCCTCCCTTGGCCCAAGGTGGGTCAGGACAGGAGCCCCAGGCGGGACAGGGCACGGCAGGAACTCGGGTCTGCTGGACCCAGTTCATGCTGGGCCGCACATGGCAGGGGCAGCCTTACCTCTGCCCGGTATGGCAGGAAGATGGCACTAGCCAGGTTGCCAGTGACGCCGCTGAGCAGGTAGATGATGGCTATGCGATGCCAGCCCGCCAGCTTCTCCAGGTCTCGCAGGACTGTCATCTGGAAGCAGACGGACACCAGGCAGTGCAGGACCCTGTGGGGAGGGGGCACTCAGCAAGGAGCACCGACCAGCTAGTCCTGGGGTCCACCTCCCCCAGCCCCCGCAGCCCACGCGGTGTCACTTGCCCAGCGTGCAAGAAGAGGGACAGCCACAGGCGGTAGAACTGGTCAGGCACCTCGGGGTTGAGGAAGGGCAGCAGCCCGCACACGTCGTCCATGCAGTGCACCTGTGCAGAGTGGCCGTGAGCGCTCGCCACGGCGGCACGCGGAGGGCCCTCCCCCGGAGGCCTACCTGGGAGCAGAGTGTGGCCTCCTCGTGGAAGTAGCCCCTCATGAAGTCACAGTACTCCCGGGAGGTGATCTCACACCTGGAAGGCCAGGCCAGAGCTGGGAGGACGCCCAGGCTCAGGTTTCCGCCCCACTCGCCCACCTTCTTGGCCTGGATAGGTCCGGCCCCTTCCTCACCCCATGCCCCCCGGCATCCTGGGTCGTTTTGGACTGGATATGGGAGCAGGCCTCAGCCCCAGGGTGATGCTGTGTCCAGGACCGGGGCACCCCTACCTGCCCTTGGTGCCGATGCAGCAAGGCCGGCCCGTGATGACGCAGTCCATGTGAGGGTGGTTGGTGTGGTTCCCAGCACTGCTTTTGGTGCAGATCTGGGTCACAAATGGGGATGAGTTGGGTCAAGGTCACCCCTAACCTTGGGCCCCACACCATGCTTGGTTGGAGCAGAGATGGACAGGCTCCTAGGGTAGGAGACAGGCCCCGTTGGCCTCAAGCAGGTCACAAACGCTGGGCCTCAGGGCATCTGTCAAACTGGCATGATGTCATTTGACCTCTTAAGGCTCCGCCTGGTTCTACTTAGAGAGGGAGGCTGCAGTGGATGGGCCGGCTGGCTGAAGGCCAGGGCAGAGCATCTGAAAACGGGTGGTCCCTCAGGGGAGACCTCCGGCACCACTGATGGGCGAGGTGTGGATTTCTCCCCAACACAGTAAGGTGGTTCCCGAACAACCCCTCCACACCAGCTCACCGGCCACTTGGTGATGTCATCTGGCCACTCATGGGGGTCCTCAGAAGAAGGCTCATCACACACCCTGCACGAGCCCAGGGTGTGGTCAGACCTCACTCTGTGCCCTTGGCTTAGCACCCTCCCACCCTACTGGACAATAAGGAGAGCAATTATACCTCCCTCCACCCCCACTCCCAGGGGAGACATGGACGAACGGAGGTGGGGGGGGGCAGGCAGCGGGACTGACCTGGGATCCTGGTGGCAGACAGAGCCGTACCGCCTCTTTTGGCCAGCAAGGTCTGGGGCACTGGGATGCAGAGGCCACTTCACCCACACTGCCAGCGTGGACTGTGGGAGGACATGGGCTCAGCCCTGGTCAGAGCCCACCATCCCACTGTCTCCAGAAGGCCGGGATCAGAGACCCTGAGCTCCTCCCTCTGGCTCTACACACCCGCGTGCCCTGCAGCCCTTCCATGAATTTGCACTCAGGAAACTGCTCGAATGTTGGGAGATTGTTATGAGTTCAAGAGCATAGTTCCTATTAGGTTGAAAACAGAAACCACCCGTGCCCAAAATTAGGCAACTAGTACAAACTGGGAGCTCCACATAAGATGATAAAAACTTGGATGAAATTGTTTAAGATTTAGTGAGAAAAGTAAGGCAATACCACTTACAAAAACTTATGACAGGTGCCCAAAAACAAGATGGAAGTGGGAAGGCCACACCCAAATTAAGAACATGCAGAATTCCGTGGTGGTGCAGTGGTTAGGACTTGGTGCTTTCACTGCCAGGGCCTGGGTCGGATCCCCAGTCCAGAAACTAAGATCCCCAAGCCCTGCCGCTCGGCCATTAAAAAATAAAATAAAATTAAGAACACACAGCCTGCAGGGGGAGCAGCCGGAGATGGAGGGATGGGACAGAAGGAAAGACTGAGGCGAGGGGCCTGGCACAGACGGACTGCATCGTGTGCTGAGAACCAGGGGTTTAGCACAACTCAACCAGCTCTGCCTGAGTCCCACGGTGCAGACAAGGGTGCGAGCTGAGCTGCGGGGGGGCACTCACCGAGCACTCCTCCTCCGAGGTCTGCACGCAGCCTGACCGGTCGTTACGCACGCAGCAGGCCGAGTGCTTCTCGCGCTCGCGCGCAGCATGGATGAAACTATGCACCTGCGGGTCCTGGCGCATGCACGGCGAGAACTTGGCACCCAGGTGAATGAGGGCCTCCTGCGGGGAGGACGATGCGCAGCTGCGGCTGGGCCTCTGGGAGCCCTCACCGGGCCCCGCCCCGCCCCGCCCTCACCGGGCCCCGCCCCGCCCTGCCCTCACCGAGCTGGGCCCGATCCAGAAGTTCTCCTGCTGCACGTACTTGACATTCTCGTAGACCCCACGGTTGCGCAGTACCTGGGAGGTGGAGAGAAAGATAAGACAGAGCTCAGTCGCGCCTCCTCCTGTCAGAGTGGGCGGGAGGGAGCCCAGACTTCGTAGGGCGGGGCCAGGAGGGCACCCGGAGGGCGCCGGGACTCACCGAGTCTACGGTCTCGTGCTGTGAGAATCCCACGGGCGCCACGCCATAGATGCACACGGCTAGAATGGTGACGAGCGAGTGCACGAAGGTGAGCCAGTAGGTGAAGAAGGGCCTGCGGGGCAAAGCGTCAGCAGAGGCGCCATCCCCAACCTGAAGCGCCCGCGCCCACCTGGAGCCATGCCTGCCCTAAACCCCTCCCCTCGTGGCCTACCTGTGGTCGTCCATGTCCTCAATCTGGCGTTTGACATAGCTGTCGATTCGCTTGCGGTAAGTGCGGTTGGTTAGCCGGCCCACCATGCCCAGCCCGTACGGCCGCTTCTCCCTGGCAAACAACTTGCGCACCGGCATCGCGATGCGCTGGCCCCGCCGCTGCCCCGCCGTGCTCACCACCTCCTGCCGCAGCCGCACTTTGGGCTGCGGGGCCGCTGCGCCGCCCTCCTTCTGCTTGCGCCAGCCACGTTCCAGGGGTCTGGGGAGGGGAGCACTGTCACCACCAGCCCCAGAGCTCCCACACGCTGCAGTCCATCCCTGGCGGGGCCAGGACGACCCACCAAATCTGTTCTGCTCCCGTGTGTGACAGGCTGAAGTCAGCCCTGCAGAGCAGAAGCAGAGCGGCCCGAGCCACTCCCGGGATGGCAGGCAGGTGGGGTCAGACCTACATCTGTGAGTATTAACGACGCCACCTCCTCGTCCGCTGGATCCTCTCCAGGCTGTGGGCTCTGGGACCGCCATCCTCCTCCAGGGATGAGCAGCCCAATTTGAATGGTGCCCAGTCCTGGGGCCCCCAAACCTAGTCGCCAAGCTGGGCTCCCAGTCCATGAGATGACCTCCCCCCGGGGGTCCCCTTGGGCGTCATGCCTTGGAGCAGCTGCTCCTGACAGCCGGGGGGTGTTTCCCCCATGGAGCTCGCTGGGAGGCACTCACAGCATCAGGTGGCTGCGCTCCAGCTCGCTGCGGTCCAGGGCGCCGCCCGTGAGGTCCACCTGCTCTGGGGCTCTCTCCCAGTCTTTAAGCGCTGCCTCCGATGGGGACTCGAACACCTCGTCTGGGTAAGTGGACAGCTCCTCGTGGAGGACACCTTCCTGAGCAAACACGCGCAGTCAGCGTGGGAACCTTACTTAGGCAGAGGGGTCAGGGTGATGGCGCCAGGCTCCTACCCGGGCAAAGAAGGACGTGTCCAGCTCGTCAGGGAAGTCAGCGGTGTCCTCCTCCAGGAAGCTGGCAGGAGTGAAGCTTCGGCGCTGGGCGCGGCGTAACGTGCCATCCCTAACCGAGCGACCCTGCCAGCGAGGGAGTAAGCGCGCAGCTCCATGCAAACCGACTCGGCCCCAAACCCCACCTGGGCACCTGCACCCACCTTCACCAGCGCAGCGGCTGCCCGGAAGCTCATCTTGGCCACCGACTCGCGCTTGCGCCGCCGCGGGAGCCGGTTGAAACCGGAGCGGGAGCTGGAGAAGGAGCAGAGGGAGGCGGCACCCGGCGTGACGGGCGTGTGCGGGGCGCTCGGGCCGTCGGCGGCATCATCCGCCAAGCGGAAGGCCCGGCCCCGGGCCAGGGGGTCTACGATCTGGAAGAAGGGAGGAGATGCCGGAGTTGGGGCTGGTCTGGCCAAGGGGGCTCCTTCCCCACCCCAGACCCCACTGTGGAGAACACAGCTGCTGCTCAACCCCCCACCCAGCAGGCCCCTGGACAGCTGAATGGGTTCCGCCGCAGCCCAGTGCACCCAGGACCCCCTCTGCGCCTGCGTTTGTGTTACAGCGCTGTCCATCCCGCGATGCTCCTAGTCCAGACGCTGGCCAAGGCTCAGGCCCAGGTCCCTGTCTTCCCTCAGGAGCCCCTCATCCCAGAGAGCGTCTTAGGTGCCTTTACAGCAGCACCCAACCACCATCCGAATCCAGGAGCTCCCAGGGGCCACCTTTGCCTGGGCTGGCTGTGTCCCCGGCCCAGCCCAGAGGAGCTGAGTGAGGGGCCCAAGGGAGGGCGTACCTTCTGCATGCCCAGCTGGCACGGCCCCACATACAGAGGAGGCGGCGTCTCGGTGCTGGTCAGCGACACATTGTCCTGGCTAGGCAGGTCTAGCTCGCGGATGACCTGGGGCTTCAGCTTCCCGTAGCGTTGGCTGCAGTGGCGGATGCTCTTGCGCTGCCACTTCTGGGTGCTGTCACTGTCCTTGCTCACTCCAAACCAGTCGGCCGTGCCCCTGCCGGGGGAGGAGCTCAGCGAGGGTGCCCGGCTGTCCCCTCCCCCGGCCCGGGCCTCAGAGGTGTTCCCCCTCGGCATCCCTGCCGCAGGCCTCCAGACCCTCCAGGGGCCCAGGTGGACTGTGGCTGATCAAGGAGAGAAGAGGGTTCTGGCCCTGGCCACCCCTGCACAGTCAGCCAACTCCAAACTGCCACCAGAGACGGCAGGCCTGGGTGAAACAGGTGAGTGTTTCACACAAGCCCTCTCGCCATCCTTGAGGCGAGGATTTCTGGAGAGACACCGAGGCTGGACGGAGGTCAGAGTTCAGCCAGCCAGAACATGGCCACGAGCAGCAGCTGGGCCTGGCACACGGCAGAACCCAGGAAGCGGGTGCCGCAGCCCCGAGCAGGCTGCCCACAGCCCTCAGACATGCAAGCAGAAACGCTGCTGCGCCTGCCGTCAGGAGCCCCGGGGACACCAGCAACGCTGGCAGCTCCGGGGGCGCACAAGCCATGCTCACGCTCGCGGACGCCAGCACATGCCTGCCCTGGTACCTGAGCAGGGACCGAGAGAGACGGGCACTGCGGGAGGGCCCTGCAGGCAGCGGGGGGGCCAACGGAGGCAGAGTGTGGACGTGCCCAGAGCACACCCGGCGGCTGTCCGGGGCCAGAGCGTTGAGTGGGGAGACAGAGAGGAGAGAGAAGGTGCTGGGGGCAGAAAAAGGGGCAGGCGACGGCAGCCGGCCCCAGAGCAGGGGAGCGGGGATGCACGATCGAGAAGGCCCCTGCCCCACTCCCAGCCCTGCGGCCTGAAGGGACCCTGTGTACTGCCTCTGCCCCAGGGCCCCGCCCGCCCCGAGCAGCCAGGACAGCCCAGTACCTGCGGATAGTCTGTGTGATGGACATCTGGCGCTGTAGCGCCAGCCGCCGGGGCTCCTGGTGGGGCGAAGGGACGCGGGCGGGCTCGGCCGGCATGCTCACGCTCCGCAGGAATGCCTGGCGTCTCAAGGGCTGGGCAACGGGGTCCCGGTGAGGGCGCTGGACGGGCTGGACCCACAGCCCCCGCTGCCCAGGGCCTACCTGCAGGAAGCTGGGCTCCTCTGCTGCCGGGGGCACCACGGCCGGGATGTCCAGCTTCAGCCACGGCGGCTTCTTGTGCTGCAAGCTGCTGCTGCTGTCCCTTCGGGCCTCGCCCATGGTTCAGGCAGACTAGGCGGGCCTGGAGTTAGGACACAGCGCTTTAATACTGCCATGGGCCTGGGTTCAATCTCGGGTCAGGGAACAGGGATCCCAAAGCCACGCGGCACAGCCAAAACACAACACGGACAGGTCTCTGCGGGCCCCCAGGCCCAGGCCCGGGAGGAGGGAGAGTCAGTGATAATCAGAAGAGATGGCCCCAGCACAGCTCAGCACCCACGGGCTCACTGCCTGTCTCCGCTGTCTAAAGACACCACCGGGCACACACTGGGTCCCCAGACGACAGACATTCGGGTGACAACAGTTCAGGACCCCCCATGAGCCACTCACAGGTGCTCAGGACTCACTGGTGGAGAAAAGAGGAATCCAAAACGGAGTTCCTGCACGGCTAGGGCTTGGAGTCCAGGCAGACAGGAAGCCCGCACGGACATACACTGAGCCAAAGGTTGCAAAGTGTGACGGGGATAAAGCAGCATGTGGCATCTGCCTGCCTGTGAGGGCTGTGACAGAGAGCCTTTTACCTGGTATAAAAGGAAGCCTTACGTCAGAGTGAAGACTCTCAGCTGATCCAGAGAGCACGGCCACGGGCAGGCTGCTCCCCACACAGGGGATGGCCAGGGCAGAAGCGCGAGGAAGCGCGAGGGCTGAGAAGCCAGCCTGGTCTGTACATGGGGTGAATCCAAGGGTGGACTTCAGTCTCCCAGCCACCACAACAGCTGCTCCAGAGACAAAGGGCCCACTACGTCCATGACAGGGTGCAGGGGCCCTCCCTCTCTCTGAGGCGGGACCACCTGGTTTCCCAGAGGCCGAGGGTTCCTACAGCCAAGTGCTTGCCTGCGTGCCAAGCCGCTTTGGTGTCTCTTTGCGAGCCTGTGGGCTGTAAGGAGCCAGGTTCCTCTTTCCATGGGATTCTCCAGGCATACTGGAGTCGGTTGCTGTGCCCTCCTCCTGGGAATCTTCCCAACCCGGGGACTGAACCCACGCCTCTTAAATCTTTCATTGGCAGAGCGTCTCTTTACCACTAGCACCAGCTGGGAAGCCAAGGGACCTCCTGAAAACCACCTAGTGGAAGTGCTGCTGTCACCACCAGGGGGCGCCACATACCAAGAAACTTCAGCAAAGATGCTCCCTGGGGGCTCAAGACCATACAGAATCTGCCACAAGGCAGGAGGCCAGGGTTCGAACCCTGGATGGGAAGATCCCCTGGAGAAGGAAATGCTACCCACTTCAGTCTTCTTGCCTGGAGAATTTTTCTATGGATAGAGGAACCTGGCAGGGTACAGTCCACGGAGGTGCAAAGGATCAGACACGACTGAGCAGCTAACCCTTGCACTTGCACTTTGCTCAGCACCCTGAGCGCCTACGAACTACAAAACCAGTGGAGGTGACGGAACTCCAGCTGAGCTACTTCAGACCCTGAAAAATGATGCCGCTAAAGTGCTGCGCTCAATACACCAACACATTTGGAAAACTCAGCAGTGGCCAAGGACTGGAAAAGGTCAGTTTTCATTCCAATCCCAAAGAAAGGCAATGCCAAAGAATGCTCAAAGTGAAAGTCCCTCAGTCGTGTCCAACTCTTTGTGACCCCATGAACTATACAGTCCATGGAATTCTCTAGGCCAGAATACTGGAGTGGGTAGCCTTTCTCTTCTCCAGGAGATCTTCCCAACCCG
This sequence comes from Budorcas taxicolor, assembly GCF_023091745.1. Lineage (NCBI taxonomy): Eukaryota > Metazoa > Chordata > Mammalia > Artiodactyla > Bovidae > Budorcas > Budorcas taxicolor. The sequence continues at coordinate 42,774,246 of NC_068911.1, read as the reverse complement.
GGAATCAAACCCAGGTCTTCCGCACTGCAGGCAGATGCTTTACCAGCTGGGCCACAAGGGAAGTCCAAGAACACTGGAGTGGGTAGTATTCTTCAAGCAATGGAAATACCAGACCACCTTACCTGCCTCCTGAGAAATCTGTATGCAGGTCAAGAAGCAACAGTTAGAACTGGACATGGAACAACGGACTGGTTCCAAATTGGGAAAGGAGTACGTCAAGGCTGTATATTGTCACCCTACTTATTTAACTTTAATGCCAAGCTGGATGAAGCACAAGCTGGAATCAAAACTGCCGGGAGAAATATCAATAACCTCAGACATGCAGATGACACCACCCTTAAGGGAGAAAGTGAAGAAGAACTAAAGAACCTCTTGATGAAAGTGAAAGAAGAGAGTGAAAAAGTTGGCTTAAAACTCAACATTCCGAAAACAAAGATCATGGCATTTGGTTCCATCACTTCATGGCAAATAGAAGGGGGAAACAATGGAAAGAGTGACAGACTTCATTTTTCTGGGCTCCAAAATCACTGCAGATGGTGACTGCAGCCATGAAATTAAAAGATGCTTGCTCCTTGGAAGAAAAGCTATGACAAACCTAGACAGCATATTAAAAAGCAGGCATTACCTTCCTGACAAAGATCCATCTAGTCAAGGCTATGGTTTTTCCAGTATCATGTATGGATGTGAGAGTTGGACCATAAAGCTGAGTGCCAAAGAATTGATGCTTTTGGACTGTGGTGCTGGAGAAGACTCTTGAGAGCCCCTTGGACTGCAGGGGGATCCAACCAGTCCATCCTAAACGAAATCAGTCCTGAATATTCATTGGAAGGACTGATGCTGAAGCTGAAACCCCATTACTTTTACCACCTGATGGAAAGAGCTGACTCATTAGAAAAGACCCTGATGCTAGGAAAGATTGAAGGCGGGAGGAGAAGGAGACGACAGAGGATGAGATGGTTGGATGGCATCACCAACTCAATGGACATGAGTTTGAGCAAGATCCAGGAGTTGGTGAAGGACAGGGAGGCCTGGCGTGCTGCAGTTCATGGGGTCGTAAAGAGTCGGACATGACTGAGCAACTGAACTGAACTGACCCTAAGCCCCATATCCCTTGGGCACAGGGGCAGGGCCCAGGACCCAGAGCTGAAGGCTTGATTTGGTCCACCCCAGCCTATCCATGGGACCATGAGGCAGCAGCCACATAAGCAGGGCTCCTTGGCACTTACTTCCCTCTTCCCGAAACAACACTTTTTGGGCAGGTCTGCTTCCCTGGCCCCAGAGAAGAACCACAGGGCCTGGAAACACTCTACACATGGACATCACCAGGTGGGAAACATCGAAATCAGACTGATTATGTTCTTTGCAGCCGAAGACAGAGAAGCTCTATACAGTCAGCAAAAACAAGACCTGGAGCTGACTGTGACTCAGATCATGAGCTCTTTATTGCAAAATTCAGGCTGAAATTAAAGAAAGCAGGGAAAACCACTAGGCCAGTCAAATATGACATAAATCAAATCCCTTATGATTATACAGTGGAAGTGACAAACAGATTCAAGGGATTATATCTGATAGACATACTGCCTGAAGAACTATGGACAGAGGTTCGTAACACTGTACAGAAGGCTGTAATCAAAACCACCCAAAGAGAAAGAAATGCGTGAAGGCAAAGTGGTTGTCTGAGGAAAGTATATAGAAAAAATAGCTGAGAAAAGAGAAGTGAAAGGCAAGCAAGACAAGGAAAGACATACCCACCTGAATGCAGAGTTCCAAAGAACAGCAAGGAGAGATAAGAAAGCAATGCAAAAAAAAATAGAGGGTAACAATAGAATGGGAAAGACTAGAGATCACTTCAAGAAAATCGGAGCTATCAAGAGGACATTTCATGCAAGGATAGGCACAATAAAAGAGAGACATGATAAGGACATAACAGAAGACGAGATTAAGAAGAGGTGGCGAGAATACACAAAAGAACTATACAAAAAAAGGTCTTAGTGACCCAGAGAATCATGATGGTGTGGTCACTCACATATAGCCAGACATCTTAGAATGTAAAGTAAGTGGGCTTAAGGGAGCATCACTACCAACAAAGCTAGTGGAGGTGATAGAATTCCAGCTGAGCTATTTAAAATCCTCAAAGATGATGCTGTGAAAGTGCTGCACTCAATATGCCAGCAAATTTGGAAAACTCAGCAGTGGCCACAGGACCGGAAAAGGTCAGTTTTCATTCCAATCCCAAAGAAAGGCAATGCCGAAGAATGTTCAAATTACCATACAATTGGCTCATTTTGCAGGACAGCAAAGTAATATGCAAAATCCTTCAAGCTAGGTTTCAACAGTACGGGAACTTCCAGATGTACAAGACGGATTTTAAAAAGGCAGAGGAACCAGAAATCAAATTGCCAACACCCATTGGATCATAGAGAAAGCAAGGGAACTCCAGAAAAACATCTACTTCTGTTTCACTGACTACGCTAAAGCCTTTGTGTGGATCACAACAAACCGGAAAATTCTTAAGAGATGGGAATACCAGACCACCTTACCTGATTCCTGAGAAATCTGTATGCAGGTCAAGTGGCAACGGTTAGAACTGGGCATGGAACAACAGTCCGATTCAAAATTGGGAAAGAAGAACGTCAAGGTTGCATATTGTCACCCTGCTTATTTAACTTATATGCAGAGTATATTATGCGAAATGCTGGGCTGGATGAATCACAAGCTGGAATCAAGATTGCCAGGAGAAATATGAACAACCTCAGATATGCAGATGACATCACCCTTATGGCAGAATGTGAAGAGGAACTAAAGAGCCTCTTGATGAAGGTGAAAGACAAGAGTGAAAAAGCTGACTTAAAACTCGACATAAAAAAAAGTAAGATCATGGCATCCAGTCCCATCACTTCACGGCAAACAGAAGGGGGAAAAGTGGAAACAGTGACAGATTTTATTTTCTTGGGCTCCAAAATCACTGTGGACAGTGACTGCAGCTGCAAAATTAAAAGATGCTTGCTCACTGGAAGGAAAGCTATGACCATCCTAGACAGCATATTAAAAAGCAGAGACATCACTTTGCTGACAAAGGTCCGTCTAGTCAAAGCTATGGTTTTTCCAGTAGTCATGTATGGATGTGAGAGTTGGACCATAAAGAAGCTTGAGCACTAAAAAATTGATGCTTTTGAACTGTGGTGCTGGAGAAGACTCTTGAGAGCCCCTTGAACTACAAGGAGATCCAACCAGTCCATCCCAAAGGAAATCAGTCCTGAATATTCACTGGAAGGACAGATGCTGAAGCTGAAGCTCCAGTACTTTGGCCACCTGATGGGAAGAGCCGACTCACTGGAAAAGACCCTGATGCTGGGAAAGATTGAAGGTGGGAGGAGAAGTGGGTGGCAGAGGATGAGACGATTGGATGGCATCACTGACTCAATAGACATGAATTTGAGCAAACCCCGGGAGACAGTGAAGGATGGGGAGGCCTGGCGTGCTGCAGTCCATGAGGTCACAAAGAGTCGTGACTTAGCAACTCAGCAACAACAACAAACAGAGGGTCCTTGCACAAGGCCAAGGGGAGCAGGGGCGTTGTGGAGACTCACTTTCTCAGCCTCTCAAAGCACCCCAGACCCTGACAGATTCCGACCTGCGGGGCCTGCAGCTCACCCACCAAGGTCACGAGACACAGCCTCTACTTCCGAACCTCCCTCTCAACTGCCTGGCGAGATGCAGAGAGAAGACTTTACGCATAGCGAAACTGAGGCCTAGGAAGGGAGGCTGGCCTTCCCCAAGGTCACATATTCGTGGCACCATAACTAGAGACGCAGCTGCTACTGGCTCACTCTGCACAAACCAGGGAAGGGACCCTGCTTGGAGGCTCCACCAGCTCGCTATGGACCTGAAGGCAGGTCTGACATGACGGCGTCTTGACTGAGAACTGGGTCCCTCTGGGGTCTGAACCAGGAGACCAACTCTCAGCGTCCAACTCACACCACCACCCAGCCCAGACTTGCATGGCTGTGGCCAAGCAGGCCTCCCATCCTGGGAGGCAGCATCCTCGTCATCCACCAGCCCCCTCCACAGGTCAGGGAGACTGTGAGCTGCCCTGTGTGCAGGACCCTGGTCTCGAGCACCAGCGATGGAACCTCAGACAGTACTGGGCACGTTGGGAAGACAGAAGGAGCTCAGAAGCTACAGGGCTGGGACAACACTCTGGGTCACCTCCTTAGCCATGACTGGGCCAGGGCTGCCAGCTGGAGACCCAAGCAGTCAGACCCCTCAGATGATGCTGCACCCCTGGGGCCTTGTGGAGAGGGGCCAGAAAGGACGGGACCCCTTAGCATTTCAGGTGGAGGCCCCGGTACCATCAGCCTGGCCCTGCCACCCAACCCCATGGCTCACATGGCCTCATACGCTCCTGGTGAAGCTACTGCGAGGTCCGGATGGGAACCCGCAGGCAGGGTGCTGGGGACTACCCCTGCAGAAGCTTCTGCACACACACCCAGAACATCTAGATGCCACAAGATGGTCCTCCACTCAGGAGAGTCAGAAACCCCTGCCCGCCAATGGGCGCACACCACCACCCACACCTGTGACCCTCCAAGGCCCCTCCTCACAGCTGGCTCCCCCAGGACACACATTCTGCCCACGGGGTCACCCTGCCAGGGCCTGGATCCCCCGGGCTTGGTTGGGAACACATCCACACGTGTGCTGTCCAGTCCCGCCACACCAGGCCCACAATGTCTAGGGCAGGCCTGCTCCAGAGCCACGGCTCAGTGACCACTGGACATCTCAGAGTGTGGGCTAACAGGGAAGGGGGGTGATGGGAAATTCCTGAAGATGCCCCTTCACTGGGGCCTGGGAGGAGCTACCATATGACTGGGGAGGAGGTGGGAGGGGGCGGGGGGCACACAGAGGAGCCGGGCATCCCCTGCCCCCACCAGCCAGGGCCACCGGACACAGGAGCCTCTTACGAGGAAGGCTCCAGCTCCCTCCGGAACACACAGACCTCCGGGTGCCCACCCCCACCAGCACCCACCGCATCTGGGGCTGAGGCTGGATGGCGCTCCCAATGCCACACGGCTCCTTGCCCCCAGAGCCGCGGGTTCCCGGCCTGACCCTCCCTGTGTGACCAGTCTCCCCCGCCCCCGTCAACCCATGCCAAACTCTGGACCTCAAGCGGGTGGGGTTCACAGACAGGGTTGGGAGTGGCTCCACAGTGGGCCCCAAGGACGTGGGGGAAGGACGGGCCCAGGCCGGACAAAGAGTCTGGGCTAGAAGGGGGAACAGCGCCCGCCCAGAGGAGACAGTGGCTCAGTGTCTGGGTCTCCCCGGGCACACAGGGGGCTCTTGTTCCTAGACGGCCCCTTGGGGGGTCTCCCTACAGCAACCCCTTCCACTGCCCCCAGCACAGGGCGAGACCTCAGCCCAGCGAGGGCCTGCCTGCCACGGTCACGGCATCTGAGTCACTCCAGCGACACTCGCGGCCGCCCCCTCGGGCCCAGACCTACCAGGGACTCCCAGATAGGCCCAGGGAAGCGCGGGGAGGGACGGCGCTCAGGAGCGCGAGGCGACACTGGGGGTGCTGGGGGCCACCACAAGGGCCGCTGCAAGCAGGAAGCAGCAAGGCAGAGGGCTAGCGGGAGGGGGCAGGCCCCCAAGGAGCAGCCACGGCTGATCTGGCGATGACCCCCAGAGGGAGGGCCCGGGAAGTGGAAGACAGAGCGGGAGCCTGGCCTGAGACAGGGCCCTGACCCAGCTCCCTTCTGCCACCTGTAACCCTGAGCAAGCCTGAACCCTCCCCTCTGAAAACCGGAGACCACAGCAGAGCCTGGGACACACAGGTGCTCAAGAAGCAGCAGCTGATTCAGAAACGGCTCTGCCTGCCAGTACAGGAGACAACGGTTCGATCCCTGATCCGGGAAGACCACATGTGCCGTGGAGCAATTAAGTCCACGTGCCGCAGCTTCTGAAAAGCCCATGGTCCGCAAAAAGAGCAGGCACGGCAGTGAGAAGCTGGCGCACGTCACCGGGAGAGTGCCCCCGCTGGCCGCGATAGTGAAGAGCCCACGCGGCAACACAGTCAAAATTAAACAAACAAAAAGTATTTTTTTAAAAAACACGCTAGACCTAGAAAGAATATAATATTGTAAGTCATCTATGAAAGTGAAGTCGTGTCCAACTCTCTGCGACCCCATGGACTATACCCACTAAGTTCCTCCATCCATGGGATTTTCCAGGCAAGAGTTACTGCAGTGGGTTGCCATTTCCTTCTCCAAGGGATCTTCCCAACCCAGGGATCAAACCCTGGTCTCCCGCATTGCAAGCAGACGCTTTACCCTCTGAGCCACCAGGGAAGCCCTTAAGCCATCTGTACTTCAACTAAAAAAGAAAGACAGGAGCAGGCTGGTGATGCCTGCCGGCTGTGGGGAGCTCCCCGAGGAGGGCCCAAGAGCAGAGCCTATCAGAGCGTGGGGCGTGGGACCACCCAGGCAACACCCTTCAGAGGGGCTTGGTTTGGGAAAGTGTAGCCAAGCAGCAAGAGGAGATGGGGGAGAGGTTCCGGCCCACCCAGGCCTGGACAGGCCACAGCTGGGTTAAAGCTGGAGCCTTTGCTTCTGCACTGAGCCTGCCCCGCACACCTGGAGGACAACGCTGACCAGGGGCATCTGGAGGCCAAGTGGGTGGCCCGGCCTCAGGACCAGAACCACAAGCTTGGGGCCAACTCTGCCCCAGGGACCACCGGCCACCAAGGTCAGCTGCAGCAAATGGCCCCACCCCAGGATACCCGCCCCGATGTGACCCCAGGACACCCGCCCTGACGTGACCCCAGCTCACCTGCGCGTGGTCCCAGGAGGGGCCAGCTCCTCCTACCTCCCACTGTGAGCCCTGATCTTTGACCCTCAGTCTCCTGTTTGACCCAGAGTCTGATACCAGCCCCAGGTCTCCCTTGGGAGTTTTGACTCCGGTCCTCCACCACGTGCTGCTCTGGCAAAGCGGAAATGAGCTGGCTCCTCTGAGCGTCTTGACCTCGTCTGTTTCCAGCATCTTATTGGGAATGACCCTGGGCAGGCCCTCATGCTCCTCACCCCCCGCCAGTGACCTTCCACTTTTCTGTGGAAGATATGAGGTTCAGAAGGGAGCAGGCAGACCTGAGACCTGGCCCCTGGCTTGCTCGGTGCCCTATGCCATCCTTAGGAGGAAAACGGATCCCTGAGCCCCAGGCACCCACACCAGCTGTCACCCCAGATGAACCTGCAGGGCGCCAGCCAGAACTACAGGAGACTCCCTGCTTTAGAACACCCTGAAAGGACTGCCCTGCGAGGGTGATGCAGGAAAGGGGTGCGGCCCTATGACCGGGTGCTGCCCAAAGGCTCAGCGAACACAGATGGCCCAGGGGGTCACTGGCCACCAATTAAAGCCTATGACCCAGCTGGGGCTAACAGGGTGGAGGCACCCTGGGATCGGGAAGCACCAGGCTCAGAAAGGTCAGGGGACCCTTCTGTGACACAGCCAGCTCCAGGGTAGGGCAGGGACTTCGCTATAACAGGTTCTGGGTATGACAATCTGGGATCTAACTGGACCTCGGGAGTCAGGTTGCAAGCCCATCTCAAGCTGTGGAATGGAAAGACCCAAATCCCATCAACAGGCCTGGACAGAGGGCAGACGATCAGCCTGTCACCAGTCAGAGGCCCCAGAAGTGCTCCTGGCCAGCCCCACAGTGTGCTCCCTGTGCCCACACAGCCCCGGGCTCTGCAGCCCTGCCCAGGACACGGCAGCTGCGGGATCGCACCCTTGAGGCCACGGGACGGGACGCCTCGCCCCTGAACTCTACTCCTGGAGCAAGAAAGGCTTCAGCCAGCAGAAGCCTGGCACACCTGCCTCAAACCCAACTCTGGCTAGCCCCGCTGACCTGTCACAACCCCTGCAGAGGTCCTCTGCGTCCACCTTACAGATCAGGAAACTGAGGCTCAGAGAGGCCGGTCACCACCTGCGGTCACCCAGCCTCCAAGCAGTTCAAAGCCTTGGGCCATGTCTGCCCAGGAGCTGGGGAGGGGGCCATGGGCTCCCGGGGAGGGGCAGACCATCTGGGATCCTCAGGCTAGGGGAGCCAACAGCCCCTCTGAGACCCTCATGCCACCTGACCTCCACCCAGAGCATCTCAGCTCAGGGAGAAGGGAGCCACCCTCACACACCCAACCCAGAAAACAGGCAGCCGCTAAGGAATCCGATCCTTGGGCTGAAAGTAGATCCTGTCACAGACACTGAGGTGGGGGAACCGGAGCTAGGGAGGGGTGGGCAGGCAGAGGGAGCCCCTCATATCTGGGGAGACGAGCTACAGGAGGTGCCCTGAGCAACAGCTTGAGTCCAGAGACCCTGAGAGGGGCCTGGAAGGCAGGCACGACCTGAGTGATCCCTCTGAACCACGGGGGCCCCTGGACTATGCACCGCCAAGGGCAATGGTTTGCCGGCCAGCCCGCGAATGCAGTGCTCCAGGTCTGGGCCCTCGGTCAGCACTCTGGGGGAAGCCTGGGGCCCTGGCACCTTTCATCCAGGATCACCCTGCTACAAGCCCTACTGGTAGCCCCTGCTTTTCTCAAGGAAAAGGACACAGCTTGCCCTAAATAACCCGGTGGCAGGGGCTCGGCCTCAGGGAACCCTTGGGCCCCAGCCACCTGCTGGGTCGTCCAGCGTTGTCCCACCCTCTGGGTGGGGGCTAAGGGGGCTGGGGCTGGCCCCACCAGGGTGGGGAGAACCCAGCATCTACCTGGGCCAAACCTGAAAAGCTAGTTTCATCCCTGAATCTCATCTGCCAGGAAGTCCCCAGTGGGGGTTGGGGGACCTTTCCCAACACAGGGCTAGGGCCTCCAGATCCAGACCTTGCTCACCCGGATACACAGATACACACCCCCAAACTGCGCACCGGTGAGGAGAAACTGGTCAGGGACAGGTGGGCCCCCAGCAGGGCGAGCAGCCAGGCCCCCCAACCCAGGGTCCTGAGCACCTGGGATCCAGCCATCTCCCCAGCCAGGGGACGGCCTGCTTCCCAGCACGGGGTAGTGGCCACAGGCTCAGGCCCTGGCCTGGTCCTCTTGGCCACTGAGCACAAGGTAGGAAGAAGCCCGGCAGCTTCCCGCGTTGAGAGGCAGGATTGTGAAGCTGAAGGTGGGCCAGTCCCTCCCCAAACCCCAGGTTCACAGCTACTGCTATTGCGGAAGTCAGTCCCATCCCCAGGGAGGACGGCTGGGACAGCGACGATCCGGAGAAGTCCTACCCAGAAGTCCCACCCTCCGAGCTGGAGTTTCGACTTGAGACACCACCCACTGGTGGAGGCCGGGCAGGAGAGCGTAAAGGGCGGGGGGAGGGTACCGCTCAGAGGCGCCTGGGGACACCCGGACCCCGAGCCCTCCCGCTGCCCGGACCCTCAGCTGTCGGGCGGGGGCTGGAGCCGAGCTGTCCGGCCGGGTCAGGCCGCCGCCCGGACGCGCTAATCCGGCCACGGGCTATTTTTGCTGTCCGCCGAGTTAGGAATCCGGGGCTGGGCCGCCTCCTCCTTGCGCGGCTCGGGAAACTCCGGGAAGGAAAGTCCGGCAGTCTCGGGCGGAGTCTCGTCGAAGCCGGGACGCGGCCAGACTCCCGCCGCTCTGAGCCGCTCCGGCGGCGGAGGGCTGGGGACCGGCCCTGGCGCTGCGGGCGCCGTCTCGGGACCCACCCGGCCCGCGCCCCGCGTGCAGCCGCGCCCCGCATGCAGCCCCGCCCGGCTCGCTCACTCACCACTGCCGCCAGCGCCGGGGGTCCCGGGGGTCCTGAGGGCTGCGGGGAGGGGCTGCAGCCGCCGGCCCGAGGGCGCCCGCGCCGAGTCCCCGCCCGCCCGTCCGGCCCGCCCGTCTGCCCGGGAATGCCATGGAGCGAGGGGCGTGCGCGCCGGGGGCGGGCCCGGCTGAAGGGGGCGGCCGCGTGACTCAGGGCTCAGGAATGCGCGCGGCCCGGCCCGCCAGAGCCACCTCCTCCGGGAGGGCGGCGGGGACACCTCTGGCTGGGGGTCGAAAGCGCCTTGGTCGGGGCAGGAGGACCTGGTGGCCCAGCTGGACCGAATCTGATGGTCAGCCTCACCCGCTCCCGGACCCGAAGTGAGTCCTGACCGTAGCAGATGCTTTGACTTGGGCTTGCAGAGTGGAGAGTCTGGGAGACAGCCCTGCATCTACAGGGACCCAAAGCCCCAGCCTCCTCCAAGGCTGGGCTGCCAAGTCTCTCACTAAGTCCCTCGGAGCCTCACTGGCACACACATAGCCCTGCTTTCATGCACTGAAACACACGCTCTGCTTCTGTAACTCAGCTTGCCTCTTGGGTAGTCTGGATCACCTAGATCAGCTAGTTTTGGGGGAGATGGAAACGTACAACAATTCTAGGAACTAAAACATCTCACTCACTCTTGCCCCTGCTTTTGCAATTGTCTAGCCCCTGTAACCTTAACCATGCTTGTCTGCGTAAACGGCAGGCAGTCCCCCGCCCCCTCCCCATCCTGAGCGCCCAAAGTATCCAACAGACTACAGAACGCAGACCCGGAATTGGGACCCAGTAAAGGAACTGTACACCCAACAGTCGGGGCTCGGAGCTCGTGTGCAAACTCCTCTGGGCCCGCGGCGGAATAAACCCAAGTTCTCCAACCCTCCAAGTGTAGCTTGGTTTCTCAACCGCTAGTTTCTACGACATACCTGCTCACACTCGGGTTTGCCCCCAGATTCCTTCACCCACGCCTGTTTACACAGACTCCCATACCCACACCTATGCATACACAACTGTAACACTTCCATGCCCACTTGCACACTTACATACATGAACACAACCACTGATGCCTACTTACAGTCAGTTGCACTCAAACCAAAGGCAGGACAGGAGCAGTGACCTCCTCCGGGGCCCCGTGCTCCCCGCCCGCTGGAGCCTGGCTCCCCCAGCAGGTGCCCCCGGTCAGGTTGGAGCCCCACAGCAGAGGTGGCAGCACCCGCTGCGTGCCGAGGGCCCATCTCTGCCGCCCTGAGCTGGACACAAGGTAGCCCGCTGGCTGAGGCTGCTGCAGGGAGTCTGCCTGTGTCCCTCTCTCCTGACACAACCACCAGAGATAGACCCCGGAATGGGCCCAGCTAACCAGGAGCCACGGGTGGAGGAGGGGCACAGGCTTCCTCGGAAGCAAACCCGGAACCAGGGGTCCTAAAGACCCTCCCACTAGGTGAAGATTCCTGAGGCACACGGGGCCCAGCCCCTGCAGCTTCAGAGGCCCCGTGTGTCTTCAGGGGCCCTTTGCTGGCCTGGGACCAGGAGGCAGTGGTTCTCTCTGAACAGAGGAGCTGCCACGGTCAGGTCAGTAAGCTAAGCCCAGGGCATGGCTTCAGACAGTGCCCTGGTCCATGGCCACACAGAAAATAAAGTGGACAAGTTGGAGTTGGTCACTGGAGCCTGGCGAGGGACTGAACCCTCTGCCTGCCTGCCTGTCCACACTGCGGTGTGCCCGGTGTCGGCACACTCTGGGTCCTTTGTGAACTGGGGGACATCAACACAAGTCTCGGGTTGAGGGAGACAACGAAAGCTTCGGAGGGGCTACAGGAGGGTCATTCAGGGGGAGGGGGGTGCGACCCAAGAACCTTGGCTGCACCACCTCTCTGTCCGGACAAGGCTCCCAGCCAGAGACAGGACAGTCTCTCCATGCCTGGCATTCCCCACCCTGCCAGGAGTAAGCCTGCCCTGTCCACTTGAACGCCCAGCCTGGCTGCCAGGGCCGGAGCTGGTGGTGTCCTCTCTGGAGCCCAGCACCTGGGCTCACCTCCAGTGCTTGCCAAGGCCGGGCGTCCAGTCCGACAGGTCTCCCTTCAGAGGGTGCTGCAGGGCATCCAGAACCCCTCCGTGACCCAGACTCTCGCTCCCAGCGGCCAGGAGCTCGGCCCGAGCAGGCCCTCAGCCAGGCCTGGGGCAATCCCCAGTCCGTTCCGCCGCAGCACTCCCACCCCAGCCAGCACCACCTCAAGCCGTCCTCAGTGGGTGCGAGCTGCCTTCCCAGAGAGGGTGGCCCCCTCCTGCTTCCTCTAGGCTGCCTCCACGGGACCCTCTCTGTCCCCACGCCCGTGAGACCCCAAGCAGCCTCTGCAGCAGGCCCTTGCCCCTCACAGGTATGGCTGCCATGTCCACCTTGGCAGGCGAGCCCAAGAGTCCACAGGTTCTCAGCCCACTGGGCCTCCTGAGCAGGACCCTGACGTCAGAAGGACAGTGTGAGCAGAGGCCCGGACCCCGGCCACAGGGACACATGTGCCCAGCCTCACTGCCCTGTGCTCTGACGGAGGTGCTCCTGACACGGAGGCCCAGCTCCCAGTTCCTCTTTCATGTTTTCTGAGGCCCTGGAAGGAGGAATCCACTGCAGCCGCCTCAGATATGTGCAGGTGACGGGCCAGGCCTGTGTCTGGACCACTCCCTGCCTGTGGACAGCTCTAGGACTTGAGGGGGTGGGGGCCCGACCACTGAGAGGCACCCCTACCAGCCATTCGGGGTTAGCTCAGCACACCCACCTGAACTTTGGGGGCCTGCATGAGCTCAGGACCAGCCCCTGGCTATTTGGGGAAGAGGCAGCAGTGGGCCAGGCCAGCCAGGGGGTTGAAGTCACTGGCTATTTGAGGCAGCTGCCCCTCCCCACGTCTCAGGGCCGGGCAAGGGGGCCCTGAGCACCCGGCCCCCGGGGGGGCAGCATTGGCAGCACAGCCCCAGGAAGGGGCAACGCGGCTGGGGGCTGCCCGCGCTGCCCGAATGCCCCGGGCCCGTCGGCCACAGAGGCCCCCACCCGAGGTGGCCCCGCTGCAGCCTCAGGGACAGCGCGGCCCCTCTGGCAGCATTTGCTGCCCTGCACAGAGGCACAGAGAGAAGGCCCATGAGCAGTGTGCTGGGTGGCAGCTCGTGGAGCCATTGTCCTTTCAAGGCTCAGGGACCGCCATTCCCTCCAGGGCACAGGGCAGCTCCCCTGGGCACCAACCCCTTTCAGAGCACTGAGGGCTTCCACCAAGGAGCCTCTCCCAGCCCAGCAGGCAGGCACACTGGGGACAGAGAAGGCCCTAGTCCCATCCTCCCGCTGAGCACCCACTTCTCACCCCGGCCAGCCCGCCACCCGCCCCGTAGGCCACAGTGGGAACACGCAGCCCACCACCTCACCACTTCCTGTCTGCGGTGGAGCCTCAGACCACAAAGCAGGAAGTGGGGGGGGGGGCGGCAGAGGGGGGAGGGGGCAGAGGTTGTGCAAGGCCCTGCACTTGGGCTGAACATCTGGAGAAGGGGCTGCTGGCTCCAGCCCCGTCTCTTCCCTCTGGGCCTGCCCTCCAAACCTCTCTTAGTCTTCAAGTTGGGGATAAGACACCCTGAAGGAATGTGTGAGCTCCTGAGATTTCTACAAGGTCCACGCACCATTCGTGAAATTGAAATGAAAATGAATCCAAAACAGCAGCCACCGTGCCCCTGGCCCCCCCAGGGGGATGGGCCCAACTGGGGCCTCAGCTTGCCTCAGGGCAGGGGGAGGGAGGCTGGGCACACAGGAAGGCCGGAAAGGGGGGGCATTGTCCGGGCAGAAAGGATGCAGCGGGTGAGGAGGGAAGAAGGGTGGGAGTCACATCCAGGACTGCCTCACAAGTTCCCACTGACGACACACTGCCCACCCCCGGAAGGAAGCAGCCCTCAGTGCCACACACAGCTGGGCGGCTTCCAGCAGGCGCTGCAAGGCTGCCCCTCCCTCCACAGGAAGTCCCCATGGGGGCCCTGTGAGGTGGGAGTGCACAGCTGGGCCGGGGCCTGGGCCTGCGCTGGAGCTGAGCCCCTGGGCTGGTCTGAGGAGGAGGAGGAGCTGGAGACCAGGGCTCTCCCAGCTGGACTTGCTGACCAGGAACCAAGCACATCCTGGCCTGTCACAGGCCCTGGTACCTCCCCCCACCCCCACACAATCCTCTGCCCAGCGGCTCCCCAAGGCCCTTGGGTGCCCCTCACAGGGCCAGGGTGACGCAGTCAGAGAGCTCCGAACACTCTCGAGGGCAGAGCTGTTCCCCATGCTGCCCCAAAGGGCAGTGACGCACCTCACAGCGCCCCCAGCTGCTGCCCTGCAGGAAGGGTGGTCAGGGGTCTCCACAGCCCTCCTGCTGGCCTCACTCCACTCCAGCCCGCTCACCCCCAGGACTGTGCAGGCTCCTCTCAGCATCCTTAGGTGGTGGGAGGGATGGGGGCCCTACTGCTGAGACAGTGTCCTGGGACCCACCTCCTGGACAAAGTGTTTGGGGTGGCGGTGCTTCCAGAAAGGCCTGGGCCCACCTCCTGGACAAAGTCTTCCTGGCCCACTCCCTCATCCAATCTATCCTCTCCACCCAAATGCCCCTAGGTAATGCGCGTCCACAGTCCAGGAAGGCGTGTTTCAAGGACCAGGGCTCCCATGCCCCCTTCCCTCAGGCGCACTCCACGTGCACCCCAAAACCACCACACTTCCAGCCGGGGTTCAGTCAAGGTTCCTAAGAGACCAGGCCTCTTGGAGGTCTGACCACCAGCTGGTGGTGGAGTGCATTCTGCGGCTGCGGGGGGGAGGGTGGACCAGGGTGCAAGTGTGGCGGGGGGGCGGGGGGGGGGGGGGGGCATGCCACTGGGAGAGGTGAGGAGCCCGGGGCTCCCCTTCACCCCAGCTGCCTGCTCCCCCTCACACTGCAAGCCTTCCAACAGCCCCGGGCTTCGTCCAAGATGGGAAGTGGGGCGCCAGGCAGGGGCGCCAGCAGGAAACGCGGGTCCCCAGGCCGGCCCCCACCCCCACCGAGGCGGCCCCGTGCCGGCGCCCGCCCCGCCCCGCTCCCCCGCCCCGCCCCGCTCCCCCGCCCCGCCCCGCTCCCCCGCCCCGCCCCGCTCCCCCGCCCCGCCCCGCTCCCCCGCCCGCAGCCGGCCTTCCGCCCTCCTCCGCGCAGGCGCCGGCTCCACCCCCGGACCGGGCGGTGCTTCCGGGTGGGCTCCTGGGTGGGCTCCGCGCCGGCGGGTCCGGAGCCGCGGCAGAGGCGCCGGAAGCCTGCGGGTCGCCGAGCCCAGGTGAGTGCGCGCCCGGGAGCGCGTCCCTCCGAGGGCGCACGGCTGAAGGACAGGCTCTGGACTGAGACCCCCCCCGGAGTCGCAGCCCCACCGCGGTGAGCCCTGAGTGGGAGCCAGTAACGTGCTCCCGGGCCGCCCCTCTGCGTGTGCAGTCTCTAGATGAGCCCTGCCGGCGGGGTCGGACCCGCTCGGCCGCTCCATTTGCCAGCAGCAGAGTCGAGGCCCGGCCCGAGGCCTCCAGGAAGGAGAGCCCGAGCCTGGTTGCCTGGTTACATGCTGGGCACAAGGCCCGGCTCACACGGCCCCTGCCCGGAGCCCACCTGCCGCAGACGTGACCGGCCGGTTGGCCCGAGAGGCTACTTCCGCACAGCCCTCCCTCCAGTGCATGTCCAAGAAGGATGAACACTCTGTAACTGACCCTGTTCGCCCAGGTTTTGACGGAGGGTTGGCAGGTGTCTTGGGCGCCTCCTTCCAGGCGGCTGTTTCCTGCCCTCCCCTGGGGAGGCCCAGCCTGGCAAGAGACCCTCCTCCCCAGGTTTTGCCCAGAGGGGCTCTGGTGAGGGTGTTTCTTCCTAACACTAGTGAGTGCTGGCTGTAGGCTGGCTGAGTACTTCCCCAGCTTCTCGTTTTATTCTCAGAACCACCCTGTGTGACGATGTTAGTTCCCTTTCTGCAGGTGAAACAGAGGCACAGACATTAAGTCACTTTCTGGGGCAGCCGTCACTCTTGGGTGCAAGAGCAGGCCCACCCCCTCCTCAGCCTGAGGATCTGAACCGAGGCCTCTCTGAGCCTCACTCCCGGGACAGCTGTATGAGCCCCCACCGCCCAGGGTGGGTCAGGGCAGAGACCCAGAGTCAGCCGGAGCCTCGGGCAGGCCAGGAGCCACACCCGGGCTGAAGAGCGGGGCCGCAGCGTCCCGGAGCGCAAGCCCACGCTCGGTGTCGGAAGACGTGCGAGGCTGCAGTTGCGGTCACATCAGTGTCCATTCTCAGCTGACCAGTGGCTCCAGACAACAGTGTCAGCACTTACATTAAAGATGACGGGTCTGTCGCATGCCAGGGAGGCACTGGAATCCACCCGAGGAGGGTGTCCAGGCCCCAGTGCTCATCTGGGTCTTCCCTGGGAGACTGGCTGGTCCCAGAACGACTGAGGGTGTGTGGTCAGGTTCCCGGCCCCGCGGCAGCAACTGGGAGGCAGACGGTGTGCTGGTCTTGGCGGAGCCCCATCACTCCTGGGACCTCACCTTTGCTTCACTTCTTATTCTGACATCCTGAGTCACGAGCCACAAGACAGCTGGGGACTCGTCAGGGGTGTCCTGAGCCACAGAGATGGGCGACCTGGTGCTCACCCATGGGGGTGTCAGGCCTTCTGGGCCCTTGTAGGAGGGGTCGGGCACAGCAGGAGTCCTGCTGACGTGGGGAAGGGGTGTGGATGACTCGACCCCCCAGTCTGTTCCTCGGCCAAGGCTCCAGTGGGTCACAGCTGACTTAAAGTTCCTGGTCAGGGTCGGGTGCCAAGGGCTCAGAAGTCCACTTGGGGACCACGTGATGAGTGGCAGTCAGCGGGGACCAGCCCTGACCCAGGCCTGGGTGCCACTGTCCCCTCCCCAGGCCCTGAAGCCCTCTGCCACTGAACTGTGTAAGTGCTGCATACAGACAGCTCATGGGGCAGAGTGGCTGCCTTGTCACTGCCTTTAAGTGCGGTCATTTCCCAAGGCCTCCGGGTCCCCGCCTGGGCGGAGCACGTCAGGTGTGGCATTGTCTGCAGCTGGTTGCCCCCGTTTTGCAGATGAGGAGGTGGACAGGCAGGCGGTTGAATGAGTCCTTGAGCTCCTGACTTCACTGAACAACCATCTGTCCTCCCCAGATGATTTTGTCCTTTCCCATTTCAGCTTTCCTGCTCAATGGGGCAAAAAAAGCAGCGAGCATTGGACGCCAAGCGGCATCAGAGCCCATCAGACGGGACCCAGACGCCTTCCCCCAAGGAGCTGCACCTGGGGCCGCCCGCGACCCTGGGCCCCACGCGCAGCATCTATTTCTCAAGCCCAGAGGGCCGTCCTGCTCGCCTGGGATCAGCGTTTTTCGACCAGCCCGCAGTGTCCCTGGCCCGGGCATTTCTCGGACAGGTAATGGGAATGTAGCAGCGGGGCCTCCGCATGAAGAGTCACCACCGGGCAGTGTCTGTGGGCACAGCCCTCTTCCCACTGGGCTCACGTCCCTGACTTGGCCCTGCGTGTCCTCACATAGTCAGCCGCTTTGCCCACACTTGCCCTGAGGAGCTTCACCTGAGTCGCCTGGGGCAGGGGCTGGGTGCAGGGTTGGCCGAGAAGAACGCCGAGGTTGCTGGGGTGCCTGCCTGCTCTGGGCAGTGAGAGTGAGGAGGCGGGGTGTGGGAGCGCTGGCCCTGGTCCGCCTGGGATGCCTGCAGGGCAGGCAGGTTTCTCACAAGGACTGCAGTCCATGCTGGCACTGTCACCTGCCGTGCCCCTGGCACAGCCACTGCCCTGCCCTGCTGGAGTTGGTCTGTGTGTGTAGCGCCTTAGACACACAGCAGCTGAGGCCACGGCACATAGGCCGTCCTGCATCCGCACGGTCTGGCGACAGCCTCCGCCTCACCACTGGCTGGCTTCCCGGCAGCCCCTGCAGCCCAGGCCCCTGGGGTGGGTGCCGGATGCCCAGGGCCCGTGGGGGAGCCTGCTCCAGGCGGTGCACACACAGCATGTGCCACATCTGTCTGGGGCACCACCAGGCTACAGTCCTGGTACCAAACCCAAGCCCTGGCTTTCTGGGTGTCCTGGAGGCTCTGTGGCTATGTCGTGTCCTCTAATGAGCCTACCGTGAGGTTAAAATAGACAAGGAGATTCAGTTTCTGTGGCTATTTGAAAACTGGTGCCAAGAACAGATCCTAAAATGTAAACTAGTGGAGCGTGACCTAAAGTGTGCACTCGTCGAGAAGGGAGCAGTCTGTTCCCCTGAGGACACTCTGAGCTGCAGGGGCCAGGAGGTCCTGGAAGCACGTGGAGTCAGGAGAGGTTATGACCTGACACAAAGTGGCACGGGGCAGGTGAGTCCAGCGTCCCGTCGAGGACCCCGTCTCCTCACAGGCTCCCCCTGGGCTCCCGGCATGCCCGTTTGAGCCTGAGGGTGGACGGGGCAGTGTCCAGCAGAGAAGGGAGGTTCTTATCCCGTGTGCCCCTTTCCTTCAGGAGGAGAACCTTTCTCAGACACTCCCAGTGGATGTCCTCTGTAGAGCCCATACCAGATTTGGGACGTGCATTCATCCTCGGGCAGGTCAGCGCAAGGAGCTACGGGTTGCCGCAATAGCCCAGACCACTCTGTGTCCCCTCGTGGGCTGAGAAGGGTCCTCTCGGGACCCCCATCAGCAAGCAGGGGATGTTTGTGATGGGGCTGAGGGCCAGCCGACACCTGCTGTCTGAGAGAAGGTCGTGAGATCCGGGGCAGGAGCAGACCGTGAGCACAGGGCTGCGCAAGGCTCTGCCCACCCCACAGCAGTGCGGAAACCATCAGGCTGTTTCCTGACCCTGGCCAGACACAGTGGGCTCCGTGGGCTAAGGGGCGGTGGCCTGGCCATCCACTCGATTGCTCTGGCCTAAGGACAAGGCAGGTGCTGGGGACGTCCTGGGGAGGTGGCGTCCCTGATACTCCACCGTGAACCCTGGTTGAGTCAGACCTGGGGCTGCAGACACTGGGCATGCCTGCCAGCCATTCCCAGGGCTGGGCCACGGTGCCACGTGGTGCAGGCATCGGGCATAGGGGCTCCAGACGGGCGGGCCCAGCTCTGGCGTGCCCAGCGCTCTTCAGGGCCCTGGCTCCCCTGAGACCTGCTCTCCTTGGTGCTCTGCTGGCCCCAGGGGACAGCTCCTGACAGCTGCCCCTGCCCTGTGCTCAGCCAGCCTCTGTCCCCCACTGGACCCAACCCCAGACCCACCCAGTCGCCGCCCCAGGGTGTTGTCCAAGGCAGCCAGGCATCAGGCTCGCCTCCCCGGCCCACTGCCTATGCTGACCCCCAGTTCAAGGAGCTTGCCACCCAGGGCTGGGGGCTAGGCTAGGGCACCGCGGGGCAGCTGGTCCTGCTGCTTTCAGAGCTGGCCGGGTGGGCACTGAGCACAACCTTTTGCAGTTGGTCCGGGTGGAGAGCTCCACGGGCCCCGGAATCCCGGGCAGGGCCCTGTGCCCTTCACACCACTCAGCCCCAGGCTAAGCGTCAGGTCCGGGGGCACTGGGCGGGGAGGACAGGGCCCCCATGAGAGGAGGCGCGAGGACTCGCTGGTGCTGAGCGCGCCCCGGCCCTGGCTGGCCCAGGCTGGCTGCGCCCTGTGGACGGGACACTCACAGCAGGGCCCATGGCCTGCGGCCCAGCGGGATGGGGGTCACCATGGCCGGCCCAGCTGTATGCGTATGTCCCGGGACATCCCAAGCTGGGGAGGGGCGTCCAGGATGCGGGCCATCAGCAGGGAACGAGCCCCCTTCTTCCTCCCTGGAGCAGATCTTGGTCCGACGACTGGATGACGGCACAGAGCTCCGCGGCCGCATTGTGGAGACTGAGGCATACTTGGGGCCGGAGGATGAAGCTGCCCATTCAAGGGGTGGCCGGCAGACCCCCCGCAACCGTGGCATGTTCATGAAGCCTGGGACCCTCTACGTGTATCTCATCTACGGCATGTATTTCTGCATGAACGTCTCCAGCCAAGGTGAGGAGGACTGGGGGGCAGGTGTCTGAGCCAGGGGCGCCTTGGGAGCGAGGCTGCCGCATCACCCTGGCTGCAGAGAGGCGCCGGGGGCCCGTGGAACAGAGATCGACCTGAGCCCAGAGCGGGCGGGTGCAGGAGCCCGCAGGTGGCCGCTGGTGCCACTGCTGGCCCGGGAGGACTCAGAGGGGCCGACTGTGGGAAAACAACAGTGCGATCCATTTGGGGTGTGCTGGGCTCAGGCGGGAGCCTCGCCAGTGGGCAGTCACGAGGTCTCAGCAGGGCTGACCCTGCCACCGTGGAGAACACAAGGCACCGCCTGGATGCTCTCGGCTGTCAGAGCCCTGGGGTGCTCCTGGCTTCCTGTGCATAGAGGTCAGGGAGGGTGCGCACCGTTCATGACGCATAGGATGCCCGACTCCACAGAGAATCGTGGCCCCAGGGTCAGCGGTGCCAAATGGAGAGAGGCTGATCTAGAGCTCCCCCTCGTTGGGGGGCCCACCAGGTCCTTTGTGGGTAGGCACCTCTGTTTTCTGGGGCATCTGTGCTGGGAAGGAAGCGCCCGGCAGTGGGTCTCCCCAGCCCAGTCTGGCCAGCCAGTCCCAGCGTCCATCTGCTGAGCCTCCGTCCCAAGATGAAGACTTGGGGACGTCAGGAATGTCGGTCACACTGGAGAATTCCAGTGACGTGCAAGTTGTGATCGCCCAGAGTGGACAGATGCAGACGCTGAGTGCAGGCCCCAGGCTGGAGGATGCGGGGAGCCCTGACTGGCCCTGCACCCTGCCCTGCAGAAGGCCGTTATGTGAAGCTGAGTGACAGTGACTGTCCCAGGGGCCTGTCATCTCCCAGAGAACCTTCCAGTGGCCAAGCTTTTCTTTGGCATTAGAACCAACCCTTAGTGAGGGAAGACTGTACTTGGACAAGGGGCTGCGGTTGGTGAGGAAGGGAAGGCGTTTTCGGGGAAAGTTGGACCAGGCAGATGAGGGAGGTGGTGTGTTCCTTTCTGGTCATGTGACCAGGACGCCTTCCGGGTCAGGGGAGCAGAAAACTGCAGGGTGCAGACAGCGGGGCCAAGCCTCATCCAGGAGGGAGGGAGGGGCAGCGGGGCCGGTCTGTGCCTGCGGGGTGGAGGCCTGGCGGAGACCGAGCAGCTGCTGTGGGCGGCGGGTGGGGGAAGGATGGGGAGGCCCAGTGGGAAGAGCTGGGGCTGCACTCACACGCGTCCTTGGAGGAGGGGTGAGCTGCTCCCCTGACCTGTGTGCAGGTGGCACCCAGCGCACTTGGTGGAACCAGAGGGAGCTATGCAGCTGGTGAGGGAGGGCCCAGGAATCATGGAGGGACTAGAGCCCAGGCTTGGGCGCCCTCAGGCCATCCCGAAGTGCTTTGAAAAGTGGCTGGTTCAGGCTTGCGGGCTGTGCAGGAGGCCAGCTCCTGGGTGCTGTTGGGAAGCCCTGTGTGGCTAAGGCCCAGGAGGGACTGGGCTGGGCACGCGTCGGGCTGAGCCCCTCAGATCCCAGCGGGCGGGGCAGATCCCGGGCCCAGAGCAACCCCTGTGCTCAGCTGGGGATCAAGGGCTCTGGACAGGTGTGTCTTCTCCGCGGAATCCCAGGCCCTGGGTGTCGGCCATCCCTCAGTGGCCTGGACTTGGGGGGCGGAGGGCAGGCCCCGAGGTGGGGGACCATGTTGGCACCTCTCCCCACTGGGTCACAGGGTGGGGCTCACCTGCACCCTGGGTACACTGGGGGCCGCTCCCATGGGCAGATGCCCGTGGGGGGCCGTCTCAGGGGCTCCCATTGCCTACCGACCTTAGAGTTAGTGCCAGTCACGCAAACCAGAGGAAGCCAGGGAGCTCCATGCCTCCCTAGCTGGTGGGCATGCGGCCAGAGATGCCCGTAGGCGGCACAGGTGAGCAGGACGGGTGGCCGGCAGAGGGTCTGGGCAGAGTGAGCACAGTGTCCCCAGCCGCTCTGGTCGGGCCTTGGATAGGAGAACCACAGCCTGGAAGCTCCATCTCCCACAGGGGACGGGGCGTGTGTCCTGCTCCGAGCGCTAGAGCCCCTGGGGGGCCTGGAGGCCATGCGACAGCTTCGCCACGCCCTCCGCAAAGGCGCTGCGGGACGAGCCCTCAAAGACCGTGAGCTCTGCAACGGTCCCTCCAAGCTGTGCCAGGCCCTGGCCATCGACAGGAGCTTCGACCAGCGCGACCTGGCCAGGGACGAGTCTGTGTGGCTGGAGCAGGGGCCCCCCGAGCCCAGTGAGCCAGCCGTGGTGGCAGCAGCCCGTGTGGGCATAGGCCAGGCTGGTGAGTGGGCCCAGAAGCCCCTGCGCTTCTACGTACAGGGCAGCCCCTGGGTCAGCGTGGTGGACAGGGCGGCAGAGCGGGACACACAGGCTGGAGCCAGGGCCTGCTCCCACAAGGACTTTTAATTGTTTACAAACGAAATAAATGCAGTGTTTCTAGAAGAGTGTCCTGTGCACCTTGGCCAGAGCCCCCCTGGCAGCCAGCTCTGCTCCGGAAGGACCCAGGGCCACCGTGCCCACTTTCTCTCAGGCCTGAGGCCACCCCGGGGTGGGGAGCACCACGGTAGACACACCCCAGGGGAAGCAGAGCAACTCCCCACAGGACATCCTGAGCCAGGTCCTGGTGCCTCAGGTGGCCACGGAGGGGACTGCTTGGCCACAGCCTCCAGAGGCCAACACGGGAGGGTGGTGGTGGGTGTGCTGGGGAGATGCCTGCAGGCAGGCAGTGCCGGGCCAGAAAAGGCGGCAAAGGACACAGGCAGAATCGTGTGGGAGGCATGCAGCCCTACCTCAAGCCTCACCTTCGCAGCCCAGGGCCCCTGAGGCTGTCCTGAAGATGAAGATGAGGAGAGCGAGGCCCCGCAGTGGGAGGGAGCCGGGGGGTGAGAGGCAGTGCCCCCGCCCAGCTCACGTGAGCAGGGCTTGGAAGACAGCGATGACCGGGTCCTCGTGGGTGGTCACCACCAGAACGCTGCGGAACTTGTCCACGAGCGCCAGCAGCTGGGAGCGCCGCGTGTTCTCGTTGTACATGATCTCCTCCAGGTGGTGGCGGCCGCGGAAGTAGTGCAGGAGCCTGCGGGGGTGGGGGCAGGAGGGCACGAGGACAGCTATGGCGGGGGGCTCAGACAGCCCGCAGGGCCCGCTCCCACCACAGCCCCTCGGTGGAGGAGGGGGCAGCCGGGCAGCCGTAGCTTCTGCCCTCCGTGCCACTGCAGCTCAGGGGGGGTCTGGCCTGGAGGCTTGGCCCCTGATGCTCCCGGAACACCATGCGCCCAGTGCCCCCAGATCTGGGCTGGGGGTGACAAGTCTGTCACCCATGATGTACAGACCTCAGGCCCCACCGCGGATCCCTGCCCAGCCCCACGAGAACAACGTGACGAGCAGCACCGGAAGGAGGTTCAGGAGACGCCCCACACGCAGGCGCCAGTCCTGAGGTCTGTGCTGAGGCCCGCTGCCCGTCTCTCTCCACACGGGGCCCCGCCGCACCTGGCAAACATGCGGAGGTCCTCGGGGTTCTGGGCCGCAGGCACACTGAGGATGGCGGCCCGCTCGTGCTCAGACAGGCTGGCCAGCAGGCTCTCCGTCATCCTCCTGTTCAGGGGCGAGTCCCCGCTGGGGAGCAGCTCAGCGCTGGAGTTGTCCATGCTGGGGCTGGTGAGGGTCATGTCGTCGCTGCTGGCTGAGAACCGGCAGCAGTCAGGGAGCGGTGGCCCCGGCCCCGGGGTCACCCACTCCCACCTGGGAGCTCACCACCACACCCTTGGGGAGCTGCCCCAAACCCCAAGGTCATCCAGCCCCTCGCACTAACGGGGCGCTGGGCAGGTTGGGGTCCCCAAGCCGGGGACCTGGGCTCAGGGCTGCTGCCTTAGGGGGACACTATGGCCAAATGGCTCTGCAGAGAAGGGACCAGTCACCATCTCCGCAGAGGCCCTGGGGCTGCAGGTTTCAACGGTCCTCCAGGGATGCGGTGTGGTCTGCTCCAACCCCAGGCTGGGCCAGGCTGCTCCTACTCAGCAAGGCAGAGCCCCGTCCTCAGGGAAGCAGGGGAGGACCTCCCGTCCCCCAGACAGAGCTGCCCAGTGGGGCGAGTGTGAGCAGGGGCTCGAGTGCGGCCCTGTGACGGTGCCCTGCTCACTCGCAGGTGCCCAAGTCGGACCTCCCAGCCACCCGCCTCTCCCAAGGGCGCCCAGGTGCTCACCCCCCACCAGACAGATGCCCAGGGGCAGGAAGCCCTACTTGGGGAGCCAAAGCTGAGGGCATTGGGCGTGCTGAGGCTGCGGCCGCCCACCCTGGTGGCCAGGGGCGCGTCATCCTCGCGGGCACGGGGCTCGTCCTCGCTGGGTGAGGCCATCAGGCAGACGTAGGTGTGCAGCTGCACCAGGAGCCGGCGCTGCAGCATCCACACCACCATCTGGATGAGCTGCGTCTGCAGGCGGGGGGCACCGGAGGTCAGAGGGGGCACCCGGCGGGGCCACAGTGGCCCTCCGCCACGTGCCCAGCTGCCCACACACCTTTCTGCCCAGAGCTGACAGGACCTGTGACATGGCGGCCCTGCTGTGCCACCTCTTCTAGCCCGTGGGCTCTGTGGGGACCCCCGAGAGCAGCAAGTCCTTCCCTGGGTCGACCAGAAAGCCTGCCGGGGACAGGGACCCCCTGTGTGCGGGTGTCCACGTCCCCAGACCCACACGCTACCTTCCTGTCACTGGGGTTCCCTGCTGGGAGGGGCAGGCAGGCATGGACACTCGGGTGTACCGTGAGCATGTGTGACCCAGTCACAGCAAGGAAAACGGAAGAGGACTGTAAAATACTTCAGGAGACCTCGTCAGCACCTGCACACATTTGGGCCCTAAAGCAGGAGTTTGGGAGGCAGGCAGCCTCACCCGGGACCCAGCAGAATCAGAACCAGCTCCCCTCAGGCCAAGAAACTGCACCAGCCGTCTGGGCCACTGGGAAGTCTGCACTGGGGAAGGGGAGGGTGCGCACACAGCGTGTCCTCTATTCAGCTGGCACAACCTGGCACTGTTCCAGGAAACCAAAGATGCCACGAACAATGGCATTTAGAACAGCCACACTCAGCATCTAAGTGAAGGGACCAACAGACCAACCTCCAGCCTGGGGTTGGAGCAGACCACACCCCACCCCTGGGAAGGCCAGATGGTGACTGACACGGTCCCTTCTCTGCGTTCACCACTTGAGGAGGAAAGGGCTGCTTTTAAGGACTGGCTTTGCCTACCAGCCCCGGCACTTGTTACTGCAAACACTTCACTTTGAAGACAAGCCTTGAGAACACCAGCCCATCTCCGATGTCCGTCCCACCTGGCTCTCCCCCGGGGCCCCGGCTCAGGCTGGAGTGGGGGCGGGGCGAGGCCTGGCTCTGGGACCCAGGTCGCACTCAGTCCTTCTGTAAACACACAGCTCACCGGCTCGTTCCCCATGCCTCGCCCCTCCCTGGTGGCCACCACACCACGCCCACACTCCTGCCAGCTCCTCGCCACCCTGACCCTGACCCAGACCCAGGCCCGTCCTGTGCAGGCCCCAAACGTGAAAAGTATAGGGGTCTGTGAGCTCAGACTTATACCCACAGACCCCGTGGCCACCGGGACCCTGGCAGGCAGGAGAGGGAGAGGGAGGGCAGGGCCCAAGCTCAGTAAAACAAAACCTTCTGTGTTCCCAATTCTAGGACCCCCAGGTCCAGAAGGGGCACCAGGTGGCTCTGTTGTCCCAGGAGTGGTCACGATCTCCTGCCAGTTGACCTCTTAGCTCTGCCCTAACCCTGAGAACTGCCTGCCACGGGCAGACGGGGCTCCGTGTGCGGAGGGACTGGCATTGCCCAGGTGTCGGCAGGCAGCCTAGCCAGGCAGCCGGCCTCTGGCAGGGCAGGTGTCACCTACACAGCAAGCACTGCCCCCAACCCAGGCTTTGGGCGAAGCAACACGGCGGGCCTGGGACCAACTGGGGACCGAAGCCAGGTGGCTGGTCCCTTGGGCTCCCCCAGCTCCCAAGACTCACCTCCTGCACAGGGGGGGCCAGGGGGTTCCTGAATTCTGACAAGGAGACAGGCAAGGAGAACTTGGCAAGGACAGACGGCAGGTCGTGAGATGGAAACTGGCGTGAGAACTGCTCGGCGAGCGGGGAGTACCTGGGGATGGGGGTGAGGATCCCTGAGCTCGAGAGGTCTCCCCTCGGTCAGGCATCTGTGTCCTCGCCTCCAGCCCGCGCTGGGCAGGAGGGGACACAGCACAGTGAGGAGGCCGGGAGGGTGCAGTGAGGACAGAGCCCAGAGGCCTTCCCCACGCAGCAGCCCGTGAGCCTCTGCGTCAGGACCAAGGCTTCTGACCCAGCAGGCGCCTTGTGCGGGGCCCACTGGCTGGCAGGTGTGGGCAGGCACAGGCCTTTCCCAGAGGCTGCAAGTGCAGAGCAGCACAGGCCTGGGTGGCGCTGGAGGGGCGGGACCAGGCCAGAACTGGGACACGGGCCTGGCAGAGCTGGGAGCACCACCTGGGGCCCTGTCAGCCAGAGGGACTCACAGACACACGCTGGCGTTGGGAGACAGCATGTAGACGTTGTTCTCACACAGCGGGTAGATGATGATGGCCTTGCCCCAGTACACCAGGTGGGCCGCAAGCTGGAAAACCTGCAGGCAGGGGGCAGGGACAGTGCTGGGAGGCTGACCCTTCCGCCATCGGTCCCTGAGCTGTCCTGGCTGGCCCCGGCACGGACGCCTGGGGCAACCAGGACGAGGTCTTCTCAGCTGCCCAAGGGTCTTGGCCGCTCATCCTGGCAGAGGCCGGCCCCTAGCCCACCGGCATCGAGCACCAGGACAGTGGATGAAGGGTCGCTGCACACACCCCCACCCCTCGCTCGTCCCTGGAGAACCTCCCTCTGTCCTGCTGCCCTGGGCTCGCAAGACATCAGGATGGCCCACAGACAGATCACAGCACCGGGAGGGAGGGCCAGGGTGAGACCACGGCACCGGGCAGTGCTCACCCCGACCACCACAGCCAAGTGCCTGCGGGCACAGCACCAAAACACCCCCACCTCGTCTCAGCAAACAGGGCCTCCAATGGCCCCAACTCAAACACAAGGACGCTTCCATCCTGCTGCTGACCCTCCCTCTCGCCCCAAGTCCCAGTGACAACGGCTCTAAAGGAAACAGGCTCACTTCCCTCTGTCTCTGCCACTAACCTCACCCAGCAGGTCCACATCCCCTCTCCCTGCAAGCCAGAGCGCCCGCTCCAGGCTGAAATTGGGAGCACTGGGCTAGAGTCAGGCTGTTGGGAGGGACACTGATCTTTGCCTCCAAGATACAAGCTGCTATTCCTGGCATGAGGTGAGACCACGCCTCCCACCTTGGCCTCCACGGTCACCTCTTCTGCAGGTCACCTCCCGCCTCCTCTTCTGTAGTCAAAGCCTCTTCACCTGCCTCCCTCTCATGAGGGCCCACCCAGATCATCCAGGATTATCGCCCCGCATCAAGAGTGTTAATTCCATCTGCAAAGTCCCACATAAGGAAGGTCTCACTCACGTTAGGACGCAGAGGTCTGCGAGGGCCTTGTTCATTCATTACAAGTAATGTAAGTATAATCCCAATTTTGTTATTCAAAGATTATGTATTAACATTTATATAAAAGAGTTGGAGGAATCTACTGTGGTTACTGCTGCGATATGGGACCGTGGGCCCTTACCTGTATCTATAATTTGTGTGATATTTGAACTTTTATAAGAAAGAATCTATTAGTTTCATTAAACAAAAACCTTTGAACCACCTGATGACACTCACAGCTGAAGCTGACATTCCCTGATGTCTGCGCAGAGCCTCCTCCGCGGGGCCTCCGCTGGGCTGCCTGCCGAAGGAAGCAGCAGTGCCAGCGGCTGGCATGGGCCACCCACAGGGCCAGGCCCTGGGTGACCACACCAGTGGCCAACCAAGATCCGCACCGGGTTCAGTGTAGAGGGGCGAGGAAGCAGACGGCAAGGGGCCCCATGGCAAGGCCATGGCCAGGGAGAGACAGAGGCGATATCATCAGAGCTCTGTGCAGGGCAACTGCAGCCAGGGGGAGGCATGTCCACACCGGCCCGTCGGGCAGCCACGGGGGCAGAGAGGGCCCCTCAGAGCCGCACACGCACGGGCATCTGCTCTCAGCAGCACCGGTCAGGACGCCACACCGGTGCGCACACGACGGCCAGCGCCTGCGAGGCTTGTGTCTCCTGGGTGTTAGCAAAGCAGTCCAGGACCCCACGTGAGACACCAGGCACAGGTCAATAAACACTCGCACGTGGGGAGGACAAAGGTCATGGGGCAAAGATGGGGGAAGGAATCTAGACAACAGAACCCCAAAGGGCTGCTTTGGGGGAAAAATGGCCCGAGAGTAGGGCCTGGTGAACAAGCTCCCCTACTGCGCTAACGAGCCCATCTCCATGGAAAATTCTTAAAGAGATGGGAATACCAGACCGCCTTATCTGTCTCCTGAGAAACCTGTTTGTAGGTCAAGAAGCAACAGTTATGAGTCAGACATGGAACAAGGGACTGGTTCAAAACTGGGAAAAGAGTAGGTCAAGGCTGTATATTGTCACCCTGCTTATTTATTTATGTCTAGAGTACATCATGCGAAATGCCAGGCTGGATGAAGGACAAGCTGGAATCAAGATTATGGCAGAAAAATCAATAACCTGAGATACGCAGATAATACCACCCTAATGACAGAAAGCCAAGAGGAACTAAAGAGCCTCTTGATGAGGGTGAAAGAGCAAAGTGGAAAAAGCTGGCTTAAAACTCAACATTAAACAAAGTAAGATCATGGCATCCAGTCCTATCACTTCATAGCAAACAGATGGGGAAAATGTGGGAAAGTACAGATTTTATTTTCCCAGGCTGGAAAATCACTCTGGACGATGACTGCAGCCATAAATTAAAAGACGTTTGTTCCTTGAAAGGGAAACTATGATAAACCCAGACAGCGTATTAAAAAACAGAGGCATCACTTTGCGAACAAAGGTCCATATAGTCAAAGTTATGGTTTTTCTAGCAGTCATATGCAGATGTGAGAATTGGGCCATAAAAGCTGAGCACCAAAAAATTGATGCTTTCGAACTGTGGTGCTGGAGAAGACTCTTGAGAGTCCCTTGGACAGCAAGGAGATCAAACCAGTCAATCCTAAAGGAAACCAACCCTGAATGTTCATTGGAAGGACTGATGCAAAGAGCCAACTCATTGGAAAAGACGCTGATGCTGGGAAAAACTGAAGGCAAAAAGAGAAGGGGACGACAGGATGAGATGGTTGGATGGCATCATTGACTTGATGGCCACGAATTTGAGCAAACTCCAGGAGACAGTGGAGGACAGAGGCGTGTTGCCATCCACGGGGTTACAAAGAGTTGGCATGACTTAGTGACTGAACAACAACGAATATGCTGAGGAGCAAAGACCGCGGGCCCTCTGGAGGTGCCTCATGCAGCCCTGAGAGAGTTCCATCCCGGCCTCCGGAGGAGCTGAGGCCCCTGGCCTGGGCTCCGCTGCCCCCTGGTGGCCACGTGCTGCCCCGCTCCAGACCCAGGGTCCCCCTCGGGCTGTCGCTTGAGGGCCCCTGACCCAGCCTCCAACCTTTTCCTGTGCTTCTCCTCACCTTCAGCCCTGCCCACTGTTCCGCCAGATCTACGGCCAAAGAGGATGGGCCGCCATCTGAGCAGAAAGGGCAGCCCCCAAGCATGTGACTCGGCAGGGAGATGGCACCTCGTACAGAACACAGGCCGGCGTGCCATGGGGTGTGGCCGGCTCTACACAGCTCCCACAGGGGCTAAGTCCGCTCACCCAGCACCATGAAGGCCTCACGCTTCTCTGCCACAGCCCAACGGCCCCGCCACAATACAGACACTCAGGAAGAACTCGGGCCGGTCTGCCTCCAGATCCATCACTGTGCAGCGGCCCTCGGCTGGACTACGGCCCTAGGGAGGCAGCTTGAGGTGCCTCCTACGACACGTCCAGCCCCACCCCACACTGCCCATCCTGCCCACTGAGGTTATCTCCTCAGGCCCCCAGAGGTACCTGCAGCAAGGCCAGGTCTGCGTCCTGGGCCAGCTGCTGCAGGTTCTTCACGGCGGACGTGGTCTTGATCACGCGCACCAGGGCCGGGGAGCAGTCAAGCGGGAGCTCGCCCAGCAGGGACTTCTCATCGCTGAGCAGCAGCAGGGCGTGGTACGGGCTGCGGGGCAGAGACACGGTCAGTGGGACAAGCAGTTTTGGGCTCTCGGGGTGGGCACCTGGAGAGAAGAGGCCACGGGAGGAACCGGAAGACAGGGTTGTGCCCTGAGGCCTTTAAAAGCCTGCGAGGATCACTGCTGCAGCAGAAAGAACTGCGGGAGCCCTGATGACCCGGCTCCATCCCACCTCCGGGACTGCCCGCAAACACTGGCTGACTGACAAATGAGTCAACCCTTCCCAAGGAAACAGGCCCAAACAGGGCTTCCCTGGTGGCTCAGATGGTAGAGAATCCACCTGCAACACGGGAGACCTGGGTTCAATCCCTGGGCTGGAAAGATCCCCTGGAGAAGGGCATGGCTACCCACTCCAGGATTCTTGCCTGCAGGATCCCATGGACAGGGGAGCCTGGCGGGTGACAGTCCGTGGGGTCGCAGAGAGCACAACTGAGCAACTAAGCACAGCATACAACACACAGGAAAAGCGAAACCCCCACCTCAGACTATGAACAGCGCCACCCAGACACACGCTGGAAGGAAGCCCAGGAGGACAGGCTCGGACAGCGCCGGGGCCAGGCTGAGGGCGGAAGACGGTGCTCTGCTTCCTGTCATCGAACATCTGCTGTCCCATGCCCAGATCTCTTTTTCCGGTTAAGACATTTAAGGAGACAGATAACTCAGTGGGGAAGGGGAAGGCAGGAGACTGGGCTCTGTGCTCTCCTTGCAGGAGGAAATCTGAAATGGACAGAGCCCACAAGTTCCGGTTCAAGCAGAGACCCCGGGAGTAACACCATGAAGACACAGCCCTCTGAGGGCCAGGCCCCCTGCTGGCCATGAGGCGCAGACTGCAGCCCCACCGAGGCCCCAGGCTAGGGCTGCAGCGCAAAGCCCTGCTCGGCCAGGCAGTGCCGAGAGGCTCTGGGGGTCAGCTGGGGGTGGTGGTCACTCCTGAACAAAACGACACAAAAACGTGTTTACAAAGAGTAGAGCCCTACCTGCCAGTTTCTGTGGCAGGAAGAGGACCCAAGTGCTTGGTACACCTCAGCCAGACACAGGAGAGAAGGGCCAGCGGGCGTGGGGCTGGCACTCACCGGATGGCCTTCAGGCTGCGCTCGATGGCCTCTGGCGGGATGAGGCTGCTGGCCGCGTAGTGGATCTTGTGGGGCAGGCAGAAGCTCACCTCCAGCCAGCTGTTGACGTGGAGCCGCACCACCCCAGACGTGCACAAGCTGCAGACAGAGGGCCCTCAGCCTCGCACACTCAACCACACCTTGCACACCCGCCTGAGGGTGCCTCTCCCCGGCCCACAAGCACACTGCAGGGAGGCTTCCCAGACGAGGCTTCCCATCCTACCCGTATCTCAGTAGGGTTAAGAGAAGAAAATGATGTATTAGGAACACACACAAAAGTTGCCTTTCTGGCCAGTTTTGGAATCTGCAGTCCAACCAGAGGCAAGGGATCAGGGAAGCCTCTCCGATCTCCACCCTGGAGGCTCAATGCACCCGGGCGTCCCAGGGCTTCCTCTGCACGATGGGCGGCGGGCAGGGCAGAGCCCATCACCAAAAGGGAGGGATGAGCGGGAGAGGAAGGGGGAGCAGCGGGAGAGGAAGGGGGAGCGGGAGGGAAGGGTGGCGATGCCCGGCCCCCGGACATCCCGAGGCTGCTGCCGATGGCGCTGCCCTGCAGGCGCTCCACAGCCAGCAGCCACGTCAGCCCCAGCTCGGGCTTTTGGCACCCCTCATCTCCCCGACCTTGTTCAGGCCAAACACAGCGACTCTGACTCTGTGTCTCCCATCCACCTCAGACCACCTGTCAATCCTGCCTGCTCCACGCCAGGACAAAGTGCACACCTGCTCCACTCTGGCCTCCCCAATCCGCCCTCCCTACGCAGACCCCCAGGGGTCCCACCTCAACAGTCCCAGCCAAGACCCCAAAGTGCCAGAGCCCTGTGGGACCTGCCCACTCTCGCCAACCCTGTGTCCTCCCGCCAGAGAGTCCAGCGAGACAGGCCACCTGCCGCTCTCCAAGCCCGTGGGCTTGCCCTGGCCACACGCTCTCCCTCGGGGCGCCAGGGCTCCTCCCTGCCTACAGATCCCAGCTCGAGGCCCACCTTCTCAGTGGGGTGAGCCCCAGGCCTGGCCCTGGGCCCGCGGGCGGCTCTGAGCCGCCATCTGTCCTGTGCACTGGACAGCAGCAGGCCCTCCCGCGGTCAGTGCTGTTTCCTGACCAGAATCCCCACGGTGCAGTGCTCACCGCACGGCCAGCAACAGGCAGGGACACTGAGAGCCCTTCCTGCCTGGAGGGAGGAGGAGGCCTGAGGATGAGACCCTCTGGGCTGCCATCTCTCAGGAACGAAGCTGAGGCCCTGACCCAGCCCGGGTGCCAGGCACAGAAGGAGAGACTGCTAGCGCAGAGAAGGGTGTGGGGCCTGTGCCCCCTGCGCGGCCCCCTTCCCGCCACGCTCCAGCCCGCACTGCTGGCACTCAGGCCTCGGGGCTCTCGGGCACAGACTCAGGGATCTGGGTGCTAGAGGCGGCCCGCGGCCCCCGCCCCGCATCCACAGGCTGTTCTTACAGTCCCTCCCCACAGCCCTGTCCAAAGAGCTGTGCGGAATCCACAGGCAGCAGTTTCAAATGTAAAAATCAGTCCTTACTGTCTCCAGCAGGGAATGGGCACCAGGGAGAGGAACCACGGGAAGTGACCTCAGCTGCCCCCAGGACTCCTGCGGCCCCGGCGTCGCTCCCTCTCCTGTGCTGCCACCAGGGCACCTGGAGGGCCGGGCCCTCTCCCCGGGCTTCCCTGTCTCCAGCCGTCCCCCTGGAGGGATGAGAGAGGGTCTCAGGCCCCCAGCTGCAGGGGGCCACAAGCTGTGGCTTATATGTAGCTCATTTCACCCCTGCTCAGAAAGGCAGCGGACTCAGAGCCAAGGTCTTCCTGTCTCTGAACTCCCCTCCAGGGCATGGCACAAGGCAGCTGCTGGAACGCCAGAGTCATAGTAAACACCGAGATTCCTCTTTTCAAATGTAGCCAAGGGGGCTCCTCCAGGAGCCCAGCGATGCCATGTGTAAGCTGCTGAGCCGCCAGGCCCAGGAGGAGGCCCCAGGCGCTGGTTCAGGCTCTTGGTGCACAGTCTACAGCCTGCATTTGGGGGCTCCCACTCAGCCGTGCCAGGAAAGACACACGGAACTGTAAGCAAACTATGTGAACGCAAGAAGCCGGAGAAAGTGGTAAGAAAAGGGACGCAGAGGAGGCGGCAGGGCTAGGTGTAGCCTGGGGCCTCACAGGGATCAGCAGAGGTGCCAAATCTGGTACCAGGCAGACAAGCCATCAAGGCCTGTGCAGCACCATGGGGTCCCAATCGATCGGGTCGCGAAGAGCTGGGCAGGACTGAGTGACTGAGCGCCAGCAGAGTAGAGGCTGGGCCCGAAGAGGGTCCCGAGCAGCGCGCACTTGTACCCTCAGCGCAGCTAACGGTTTGGTGGGGACACTGAGGAAAACACTGTGCCCGTGTGAGGCTTATCCGGCCCCTCACACGGATAAGGCCACACCACACACTGGACTGCAGCTCTGAGATCCCGCCCCGCCTGCGACACGAGATAGATGCACCCCCAGAGCCCGAGGCCCAAGGCAATCACACTGGCCTTTCAACAAGCTCTTATCTTTCACATCCCAGACGGCACAGGTTGCAAGCTCATCCCCCACCTCACATCTCAGCATCCAAATTTCAGTCCCTAACCTAACGTCCTCCTGTGGGCTCACACCAGTCACCCTTCTCCCTGCCCCAGACCTCTGAAGCCAGCCCAGCACCCTCTGGTCCCAAACACAACACACAACACTGCAATGATCCAAGAGGACTAGGTGGGCTCCTAACAGCCAGCACTGCAATTTCCAACACAGGTGCACTTTGTGGAAAGGACTGAAACTCCCAGGATATTCGCGGGCGAGTCTGTGGGCCCGGCCCTGCTCTGGACAGGCAGCCATGAGCAAGGCAGAGTCCCCAGCGCCACCACAAGCCAGGAACTGCTTGGCAAACACTTCTTCAAGCCCCACCACGGGACCCACATGCTGAACACAGATGGCCAGGGGACATCCCCAACCTCGGGGGATGCTGTTGCTGAAGTAACCAAGCTACAAGGGGAGACACAGGTGCTGGGCAAGCAGCGGTGGGCTCCACGGAGTCACGCGGCAGCAGCAGCTCACAGAGGCAGAGGTCCCAGCGCACAGGGCCTCCAAGCCACACTGCACACGGGACTGCAGTCAAAGCACTCAGTCCAGAACGCCCCTGTGCAAGGTCCCGGCCCAGCCTCGAACCTCAACCAGACCTCAGCTTCAGGCCTCTTGCTTCTGCTCTGAGAAAGCCCTTCCCAGGGCCTGCCGGCGAGCCTCCACCGAGAAAAGGCTGTGTGCTCCCTACCACCTGCCTTCCTGCCCCTCGGTGCAGCCTGCCCTGCAGGAGCAGGGTGGGTCAGGCCAGACCCTCACAGCCTTCCCGCTGGTTCGGAGCTGCTGCTGTCAGCAGGCGGGGACAGGGGAGGACACGGATGGCCTGGGATTCCTACAGAAGCACTGGGCGGGACCCAGGGCACAAGAGTGGGGCCTGGAAACAAGGAGGGGGTCATCTGGGTTCAGGAAGGAGGCAAAGGGCATGGGGGACCCGGGAGCTGCTCTTGCTGAGTGCTGACTCCTGTCCTTGGAACTGCTGCCACTAGAGGGCGCTGGGCTGCCCCAGCTCCGGGCTCGGCCGCTCCAGCAGACCACGAAGGCAGCAGTCAACTCTCGAGGGTCAGCATCTCAACACAACTCAAGCCTAAGAATTCACAGCTCGTTGTTTGCTCAGAAACATACTGTCTGGCTCTGGACTGCTTTTTACTGTAAGCGCACACTGGCCTGGGTCTAACATGCAGTTTCAAGGGACGCTGCTCTGATGTCCTGACACCCAGAGGTCACTGAAATAAAGACACGGTAACAGCAGCCACGCTGTGCTTCCCTGAGGACAGCTCTCCCTCCCACCTAAAGGCACCTGCGCCCCCCAGGAGGAAACGGGGCCAGAGCAGAGCGTTCACAGAGAAGGGAACAGGGGTGGGCCCAGGTGAAGACATGCACACCTGCGTTCATATCGGCTGACCTGAGACACCATCCACCACCCACCGTGGTCAGCAGAACCTGAAAGCTCAGGAGATTCTGTGGCAAAGTCAGGTGCTGCTGACAGGTGGGCAGACGCAGCCACAGAGGGCGGCACCTCCGTGACACACACACCTGACTACTCAGCCGGCAGTTCCACTTAGGAATTTCTCTCAGGGATGCACGGGCACCCACAAAAAAACACGTGTGGCTAAGCAGGATGTCCTTCAGCAGCAAAAGCCGGAGCCCATGAAGCCCCAGGGAGGCGGCAGCCAGCTGGGCAGCAGAGAAGCCAGTCCTTATTTACCAACAGGCAGATATCTAAGTTGCACATGGAGGTTCAGGGCAACCGCACACACAGTATGCTGCGGGCTCACCCTCCCGTGCTTCGCGCCCTCCGAGGGGCACACAGCATGCAGCCACCTGACACATCCTGCCACCTGGACGGGACGGGACCTGGCGAGGTCTAAGGGGAAAGAAGCCCAGTGCTCTGACTTTCAGACCTGACCGACAGGGGACCTCTTCAAAGGCTTAAACTGAATAACAAAAGGACAATTACCAAAACATCACAGTGATTATCACTGGGCATGGAATTACAGATGGTTTTATTTTCTTTATACTTTCCTATATCTATAATAAATACATAATATTGATGAAATCAGAAAAAACATTAACATTAAAAAAAAGGAGAGGGGAAATCTCTGGCAGCCCAGTGGTTAGGACTCCATGCTTCCACTGCAGGAGGCCAGGATTCAATCCCTGGTTGGGGAATTAAGCTATCACAAGCCCCACTGTGCAGCCAAAAAAAAAAAAAAAGAGAGAATTCATGGGGAAAAAGAAAACTTACATGGAAAAAGGAAAGGCTGTGGACAAACCACCATCTCCAAGGGGGCTCTGGCCACAGCTGTCAGGTCAAGCCCACTCCAGCGGGGAGCACGGTCTCCCGGATGGAGGAGGCCGGGGCAGGGAGGACGTGGGGCAGGGAAGCTGGCGGCAAGGGGAGGTGAGGGGGCAGTGCCCCTCACACCCTCCGTCCAGCAACACGCCGGTCCCCTCAGCCCCGAGAGGCCTCTGGTGAGCCCGCTGGCCAGGTGCAGAACAGGAGAAGCTGCCAGCCAGCGGCACTCACCCGGACTGGGGTCCCGCAGACCCAGGGCCAGGGAGCAGTGGTCAAAGCCCTGTGGACACACTTTAGAAAGGAGAGGAGTGCCTTGCGTGTCCACACTAAGAGCTGGTGCTGAGCTGGGGTTCCCGCCATGTCTCCACTGCCTGCTGCCCACACACGCAGTGTCCCAAACCCCCAAGACTAGAGCTAGTGGGGGGAACAGGGCCAGCCCTAGACCCTGAGCCTTCTTGGGTGCGGCGGCCACAGTGACCTCGCCTGAAGAAGGCGGGCCTGCAACGCGGTAGGTGCTGTGCTCAGTCAGCATCAGCCTGTGCTCTAGGCCCCACACACAGCTTTCTTCAGGTCCATTTTCTAGTCAGAGCAAAGTCTGGGGTGCCGTCCCAGCCAGGCGCCTTCCCGCCCTCCCTCCCATCTCAGGCAGAGCAGGGAAGTGGCACCCACCTTGTGGAGGCCCTGGACAGAAGGCCGCTCGTCTTACCTGTCATAAGCGTCCTTGAGGTCCCTGGCCAGCTTGCACTTGGGCAGAATGTGGTGGAATGGGGACTGAGGCCCGTCATTTGCTGCAAGAGTTGTAACACAGGGGACTCAGAGCCTGCACAGCACCGAGCTCACACAGGCCAGATGGCGAGTTTAGGCTAAGAAGAACTTTAAGTGACCGTACACTAAACATCAAGACGTTGCCCGCTGGTCCGCGCCACCGTCTTCTGGATTTCCCCTGACCGCTGGCCTCACCTGACTCTGCAGGTACAGGCTTCACGTAACGTCTAACAAAAAATAAATGCACTCACATTGAACTTTAAAAATTCTGGTGAAAAAGTCACAAACTCTTAAAGAGTGTTTTTAAAAGATAAAACTTCTGGATTGTTATTATTAATAGTACATAACTGGGGAAAATAAATGTATTACACATTTGGACAACTGTCAAACATCAAAAACCAATTTTTCCAAGTGGCACATTCACATGTACTTTTACTTATAGCTAAAATTAGCCCAAGCTCACTGGCAAATGTAGCCCTGGGTTTCTCTTCTGCTGTGGAGGTGCTGGCCTGAGAAGACAGAGGTGCAAGGCCTGTGACAGAGGGGGCGTCTCTCAGCTCTGAAATGCTGATAGTGCACCAAGGCCTCGAGCAGGCCTATCAGCAGATACTACTTTTAATAACTGGTCAGCTGGCCGCTCAACTGGGCTCCCCTTCACTTCTGCTGAAAGCAAAGAAGAGGCCTCCTTCCAGCTTGACGCTGCCCTTCCGCATGCCCCCCACCCCAGGGAGACTGCCCAGCAGGACCAGGGTGGTACCTGACCTGCAGGAAGAGCCATCATGTGGGGTCTGGGGGAGGGGAACATTTTGGGCTGGGGAGCCACTCCCAGAGTATCAGTTTGGGACCCGGGGTCTCGCTGGGAGCTTTGAGGGTCTTGCTGCATGCCCAGGGCATGCTCAGTCCAGCACAGAGCCCACCTGCCTCCGTATCCGGGAGAAGCTGCCAGCGCGCTCACCGTCAGCCGTGGCGGACACCTCGTCCTGCAGCGCCAGGATCAGCTTGGCCTCCCGCGTGAGGTACTGGCAGCGGCGCTCCTCATGCTGCAGCACGGTGGCAATGCGGCGGGAGAGGGTGTGCAGACAGCTGATCACCGACGGGTCCGCGTGGGCCTGCAGGGCACCCCGGGAGGACACGCAGCATCGCTCAGACCGCGAAAGAGCCCTCTCTGGGTGTCCCATCCCGGGTCCCCTCGAGGGCCTCTCCCAGCAATGCCGGTCTGCTCACGTTCCCCGGTGGGCATGGAGCTGCTGCCCACATGGCAGCACAGACGGCCCTGTGGGGTCCCCAGTGGGGAGGGACAGGCACGCAGGCACTTCTAACAAGTGAGAGAGGGTCCCGTACTCAGGGGCCCAGGCCAGCACGTCCAGGGACGCGGGGGATGTTCAGGAATGCACTCCAGGCCTCTAGAACAGCCCAGTGACACAATGGAAGGCCCAGACCCCGCCACCATGTGCGGGGGGACCCAAGGTCACAGGCTTCTGTCTGAGGAAGAACAAGGGCTCCTCCCTCTCCCATCAGCCCACGGGTCAAGTGCTCAGAGTAAGCCTACGGAGCAGAACACCGGCGGTGTCTACAGTCTCCAGGGAGCAGCTGGTGAGAGCTCAGTCGCACAAGCACACAGGCAACAGGGACACAGCGTGAGACACAAGCATGGGCCACTACTCAGTGACGACCCCCGTCCTCAGAGGAAGCGCTCTTCCCGAGAGCTGGCTGACAGCCCAGCAGGCCCCACATGCCCCTCTGCACCCCTCTGCTAACCCTGGCACCTATCGGGGGCCACAGCCAGGCCAGGCCTGCACACCCGCCCAGGCCAAGGGTGGGGCAGGCAGCTGTGAGGTCTGTGAAGATGCCCCCAGAGCTGATAACCGCCCGCGTGACTCAGCACCCCAGGAGCCGACAGGGAGGCTGAGTCATCCCGGGTGGAGGTGGGAGGAGGGGAGACTGGCGGCCCCGATTAGAGCCACCGCTTGGCCTCCCCCCCTGTTTATCTGCAGGCACGGCCCTCGGCAAAGGTCCACAGCCAGGCTCCTGGGCCAAACCCTGACCTAGACAAAGTAAACACCTTCATCGCCTGGAGCTGGAGACACTCTAGCTCCTAGCAGGTCCACACTCACAAGCAGAACTCACCCCTGGAAGCACACCTGTGCGGCGAGGGGCTGAGGGCTAGACCCACACCGGGTCCCCCTGCAGACCGCAGCCCTCCCCACATCCAGGAGGGCCCCTCAAGGGTCCCCGGAAGGTCATGGGATAGAGGGTCTGGGTTAAGTGTGTACACAAGTGCCTCAAATCAAAATGTTCTGCCTTAGATTTTAGAAAAATCTGTGTAAAAATCCTCCTCCCAGCAAAGAAGAGGGAGGAGAGTGACCTGGGCACATGGTCACTCCCTGACCCCCCAGCACACGTCTACTGGCTGGGACAGGACGGTGCCGCAAATCGGGTGCCCAGGGCTGCTCACTCACACTCCTGGGCGAGGCCCACGTGGACAAGTGTGCCTAGGTGTCCCGACTGGCTGCAAGGCTTGGTGCGGCTCCAGGTGCCTGGAGAGCCCAGGCTATGTGGGGTACACCAAGGTGACCACCGAGGATGCGCCAGCCCTGCTGGAGCTCTGAGAAACATACCGTCCCTGCAGACATGCTGTGAAGCAGCATGACGCGCAAGGCATCGCCAGTGAGACTGTCTCACCCGTGAAACTCCCACCAGTCAGGCCCTCAGAGCAGATGTCCAGTTTGCAGGAGACAAAGGGATTGTCTGCAGAGAGATGGGTCTAAAGGAGGAGAGAGTTCTAGATGGAGAGGAGGGGAGCGTTAGAGGCCTGGGCACACAACCCCCCACGCTTCTGTGGGCTGGTTTCTGGTTTTCACTCCAGTTTAGACAGGCTGACAGGAAAAAAATGCTGTGATGACTGGGATACGTTTCTATGAACCAGACACTAGCTGCTACCTGCCTAAGTTAGTTCTGTCAGGTATGGTGTACAACAGCTGTCCCCTCTCAGAGACGCTTCCTGAAGTATGTAGGGGTGAGCAGACAGGCGCTCTGAGACCTGTCGTCCTCAGCCAGGCAACGGGGTCGGGCAGAGGAGCCAGGGGCAGAGGCAGCAGCCGTGGGACCTGAGACAGGGGCACAAGGGTCATCAGTCTACTGTCTCGAGCCCAGGGCGTGCTGAAAACTTCAAAGCAAAAAGAGTGTACGTTTTTATATGACTACAGGAAAGAGGAAATAAAACCCGTCCACTCTTTACCAAGCATTCAATTCCTCCCATTGCTCACATCACTCCCTCTGTGCTCTGAAGTCCTACGCTGCCGTTTCCTGCGGCTTTAACCTGGGAGGGACCCACCCGCTCACTCCAGCGTCTGGCTTCACCCCCGTTCTCACCTGCGGTGGCCACAAAACACGCTAGTGTATAAACTACCACCCTGTCTAACTGTTCTCCAGCCACTGGACAGCAGGATTATCTCTAGCTTGCTTATTATAAAAATCCGCATACACTTTAAAGTCTGCCTTCTTCCCTGACTGCCGCGCCCAGGGGAGTCACACACTCGGCTATCACACGCCGCTGCTCCCAGAGATGAGGGCCTGCCTGCAACATCCAGGGCGGGGCCACGGCGGCTCCTCACACCCCCGCCCCTCAGGGGCTATCAGAGTTGATGGGTGGACAGCACTGGTCATGGTTTCGGCCTGTCTTCAACAGCACTGAGTTCTTTCTGTGGACGTCTGCAGTACATAATGACATAAACAATAAAAAGACACTGAATGCACACACGCCACCCAAGTGCACGAAGCAGAAAGCAACGCTTCCCCTCTGGGCACCTCCAGCCCCACAGTCACCAGCAGAGACCACTGTGTCTAACTGGCAGCTCTCCACTGATCAGCAAGGGGGCAGTTTTGAGAAGACAGCTCCCTTCAGAATGAAGAACGCTTTTCTCCAGCATTATTTTGATTCTAAACTCTTCAGTGAGATCAAAAAAGCCTTGTGAGACTCAGAAGGCAGCTGAGGTGGCAGGCCCACTCCTGCTGGAATCACTCCCGCCACCACGCAGGGAACAGAGCACACTGCCTGCTCCTTGTCACCAAGGCACAATCATTCTCTCTCTGACACTTCTGTACGAAAGCCACCTGCAGCTCACGTGTGTGACCAGAAAGAATGACTGGACTCTCCAGTGAAATCTGCTGGTGGAGGAGTGCCATATTTAACTGAGCACACGTCTCCTAGATTTCAAAGTTCCTTCGCAACACCAGCCAGTCCTTACCCACACGTGCTTCTCATGCTTATTGAGATCCCTTGTATTCTGACAGCTTCGTGCCGTGCTCAGTTGTGTCCAACTCTTTGTGACTCCATGGACTGTAGCCCACCAGGCTCCTCTGCCTATAGGATTCTCCCGGCAAGAATACCGGAGTAGGCTGCCATCTCCTCCTCTAGGGGATCTTTCTGAACCAGGGATCGAACCT
The DNA here is from genome assembly GCF_023091745.1 of Budorcas taxicolor. Classification (NCBI taxonomy): domain Eukaryota; kingdom Metazoa; phylum Chordata; class Mammalia; order Artiodactyla; family Bovidae; genus Budorcas; species Budorcas taxicolor. The sequence goes on along the minus strand of NC_068911.1, from coordinate 42,733,024 downwards.
GCATCTCTTGCACTGGCAGGCGGTTCTTTACCACTAAGCCAGCTGGAAAGCCCTTTGACAGCTTTACCAAGAAGAAATTTCCTCTAACTAGTGAAAACAAAACTTCAGACAGTGCTAGGAACTGCCTTAAGAAGTAATTAGGCTTAATTATAAAACAACCCAACGTAACAAATGTTGCTGAGAATGTAGAGAAATTGGAACTCTCCTACATGGCTGGTGGGGGTGTAAAATGGTGCAGCTGCTGTGGAAGACAGTCTGGCAGCTTCTCCAAAGGTTAAACACTGAGTCACCACAGGACCCAGCAAGTCCATTTCTAGTATGCGTCCAAGGGAAATGAAAACATGTGTTCACACAAAACTTGTACATAAATGTCCTTAACGGCATTTTTCTTACAGCCAAATGGTGGAAACAACCCAAAAGTTCACCAGTAGATAAAGTATGATCTCCATTCAGTGGCATACGATTGAGCCATAGAAAGGGATACACATTACAACACGCATGATTCAATTAAAAGATTATTTTAAAAACCCTCAAGGGCCTACTGTAGAGCACAGGGAACTATATTCCATATCTTATAATAATCTGTAATGGAAAAAACCTGAAAAATATACAGATATGGCAATCACTTTGCTGTACACCTGAAAGTTATATATCAACCACACTTTAATTAAAAAAAAAAGATTATGAAACACTGGATGAATCTCAAAACCATTACATTAAGTGACAGAAGTTAGACATCAAAGCTCACAGACTGTAAGATCCCTTTCACATGAAGCATACAGAACAGGTAAACCCACAGAAAGAGAAAGCAGACTGGTAGTTCCCAGGGCTGGGAGAGGAGAGCACATTGGGAATAACTGCTGTCCTTCTGGGACAATGAAAATAGGGAGGCAGTGATGGTTACACAACACTGTTGCCAGATGCCACCAAAATGTCCTGTAGAATGATTACAATGATATGCTTTATGTACATTTTACTTTAAAAAGAGGGGAAGGATGAAGTTAGACTCTTCTAGCTCCCAGGAGGGGCCAGTGCTGTGCCCAGAGTGGGCTGAGTTGAGTGAAGGACGCAGTAACCGGAAATGAGTCACTGCCCCTCCAACCCCTCCCTGAGCCCCTCTCCCAACCCCTCCTCCTCAGCACCTCCTTCTCCCCCCACCCCTCCCCCGTGACTCCCACCCTTCCCCCAACGCCCCCTCCTCCCTGATCTGCTCTTCAGTCATTTAGACTCACCCTCAGTGCAAACACCACATTGAAAAGAATCATGGTGGGAGCCTCCCTCTTTGGGGACGGGTCAGTTTTGGAGACCTGTGAAAGGGGCACAGTTCTATGAGTGAGAGCCACCACCTGCCAGGACAAGCACTTGAAGCAATCCCACCGCAGGCAGGATGATGCTCCAGAGTACTTGGAACCAGAGGAGAACCAAGCCCGAGGCCTCTGAGAGGCACCCAGAGTCTGCACAGGCAAATGCACGCTGCACGGACAGACGGTCACGGTGGAGAAAGGAGCAGAAAATTGCTGTGACCCAAACAGACAAGACTGTCCCGTCACCTCGAGTGAGCTGGCTGCCCGGAGGAGACGGCATGGGCCACTGGGGCACCAGCCTGCCCAGGCCCCAAGCACCAGCTGCCAACAAGCGTCACCAGCAGGGGCAAAGGGATCCCTGGGCCACCCATCAGGCCAGTCTCCAGCCCTGTGCCTCCAGTTCTGCAGGCAGGGTGGCGAGGGGCTGCCAAAGGCCCCCACCCCACCCACAGGCCACCAGTGGGGTGGAGCCAGTGTGGGCAGGGCGGGTTCCCCAGGGACTCTGTCCCCACCGTGTCCCCTGCCCTGGCAGCTCCTGCTATCTCAGAAGCTCTCCTCCAGACGAGAACACCTGAGGACCACACCCCAGGCCCTCACAGGATTTCTGGATCATGTGTGCGTCACATCAAAACGCTTCAGAATCCCAGGGACACTGGTGTCCCTGCCTGCCTCCATGCAGAGGACTGACTGGCAGCTCCAGTGTGCAGATCCCCTTGGCTAACAGTGCATCCAGTCTCCACGGAGAACACACAGAGCGGGCTCAGCACGACAGTGAGAGCTGAACTGATAATACTATTGGCTAGGATGCCACTGAATGAGCAAGAAGAAATGCCTGCACTGCTTTATATAGAGCTCAAGGGTCTGACACACTGCTGACCTCCCTCTCTTGGCATCCCCCCAAAACAGACATGGTGTACACAAAGGGGAAGGCCACGGTCCAGAGAGACTCCAGATGCAAACAGCAAAAGCTCCGGGCAGGGACTCAGGGTCTACGAGGAGGTGCAGGTGGGCAAGCACCTGACGGCTCTGCCCTCCACAGCCCCAAAGGCCACAGAGCCAGGGGCCCGTGCCTGCCCGGGAGCCCGTACCTGGCCCAGCGTGTGCTGCAGCAGCGTCGGGTGCCCAACAAACCGCACGTTGTCGATCTTCAGTTCAAACTTCTGGCCACACATTTCAGACTTGGTTGCCAAAATTGTTGCCAGAATGACATCTGAAAACCTTAAAATTTAAAAAGACAGTGGAGTGAGAAGAGTTAACTGAGAGCCACAGCAGCAGGCCCACTGCCCTGGGTGGGGGCGGCGCCACCGACCGGGACCGGGAAGCTTCCACCCGACGGCTGCGCTTCGGAAGCAACCCCCAGGGTCAGGGCAGAGCTACAAGGTGAAGGTGCGAGCGGTCCCGCAGGGCATGTGCTGCCACCCTGGCCCCCGCCCAGGCAGGAGGAGAGAGGCGTCTGCCCTCAGGAAGGCTGCAGGCACTGGCAAGGCCCTGAGGAACCTTGTTAAGGCTCGGAGGCCGGGGGCGGGGGCTCCCTTAACGGGCCCAGGGGTGCGGGGCACCCCCCAAGCCCCCAGACGCCAGCCCCTTGGTGCTGACTGAGGCCCAAGGGGATGCACATACTGGAGCCTGTGAACCGCTCTCATCCCAGGGCAGCTCCCGGGCCTCCCGCACCCTGAACATGTCACCCCCCAGCTTTTATTCAGGAAAACATTTCAGACACACGGAATGCGCAGATCCACTGACTGCGAGGATGGAGGGGCAGAGAGAGGTGGAGGCCACGGAGGAAGAAGGGCTGGTGAGCTGGCTGTGGGCCCGGCAGCACAGCCCCTTCCCTCCTGCCTGGGGCACTGGGGTGGGGGCGTCACCACAGGGAGGAGAGTGCAGGGCAGCCTTGTCTCCAAGCCCCGGCCTGGGGCCTCCACTCTGCAGACACAGACGCCCCATGCTGAACGTGGAGCCAGAGGGCAGCAAGTCCTGTGCTCATCCCCCCACCAGGGAAAAGCCTCTCCAGCATCCAGGTGGGAGGACAGGCTGTGAGGAGAGGGCTCCACAGGGGCCACTGAGGACACAGGCTTCCCGAGCAGTGGGGCTGGCGGCAGCACCCCGGGGCTCTCCCAGGGGCCACGCTCTAGGGGGCACCTGCCCCGAGAACCCTCGCCCCCGGAGGAAGGAGGGCCGCACACTGTGCGCGCTGCTGCTTCCACTCGGCTACAAAGCAACCAGACACCACGGGACTCAAGGGTCCAGGAAGGGGCCCCGCGGTAGCCCGTGCATGCCCAACACCGGATGAGCATAAATGAGACCAGCAGCCACGGGAGTCCCTCGGAAACCGCTGAGGCCCAGGGCGGGGTCACACTGGCGTCCAGTCTTCCTCCAGGACTGAGATGGCCCTCTAGCCATGCTCAGTCGCCCGGGGTCCCCAAACGAACCAGACACAGAGGGTCTGTCAGCAAGGGCCGCCGTGCCTCTCGCAGTCAGGGCTGTGGTCGGCCCTTCCCACACGGACACCATCAGAGATGTTCTGGAAACACGGGGCTTGCAGCCTGGCCTCGGCTCCCACTGTGGGGCCTCGTTCCCGGGAACATGGCCCTCTGGTGAGTCAACCAGACACCGGAGACTCTGGGCCTTTCTTCAAAACCTCTTGATGGCTCGCTCTGCCCGGGAAGCAATGCCGGTGCCTGGAGACCAGAGAGGACACGGGGCGGTGGAGCCTCCCTGACACTGCTGCCCCAGCAGCTGGCCCAGCGCCAGCGCCTCCTGCCCTATCTCAGCAAACCCACCGCCACTCTGCCACCCCGTGACTCAGGGCACCACGAGGACAGATAGGAGAACACCACCCACCGCCCAGAGACTTCACTTTTTACTGTGATATGAAAAATCTCCTCCAAAACCTCTGCTCTGCCACGAAGAGCCACAGACAGGCCTGAGCCCTGGCCTCAGCCTCCCGTCCAGGAACCTGAGTCCACCGGGCCATAGGACGGGCCCTGAGACTGAGAGGCAAGCAGCAGTGGTCTCATATCTATAAGCCTCCAAACCCCAAGGCCGCCTGAAAAGCACTCTCCCCACCTGGGCCCAGAGAGCAAAGGTCTGCAGAGGGAACCAACCACAGTCAGGTGCTGCTTCAAGTAAAAGCCACCCCCAACCCCCAGCAGGCACTTGGGGAGACCCCTCTGCTCTCTGGCTGCTCTGCTTGTGTGGGCAAGTCTGGCCCACACAGAAATCCACTCACCAGAGCTTAACACTACAGGTTTATAATGAGAAAAACACCTGAATGGCTTTATACAGGAGAAGGCAATGGCACCCCACTCCAGTACTTTTGCCTGGAAAATCCCATGGGCGGAGGAGCCTGGTAGGCTGCAGTCCATGGGGTCCCTAAGAGTCGGACATGACTGAGCGACTTCACTTTCACTTTTATGCATTGGAGAAGGAAATGGCACCCCACTCCAGTGTTCTTGCCTGGAGAATCCCAGTGACGGGGGAGCCTGGTGGGCTGCCGTCTATGGGGTCGCACAGGGTCAGACACGACTGAAGCGACTTAGCAGTGGCAGCAGCAGGCTTTATACAGCATCTGCCCAGGTAACATGCACAAAGACAGCTATGTCATGAGATGTGGGGTCAGGCAGTAACAGTCATAAATGGCAAATTGAAACAAAAAGTGTCAATATTTGTTTGGGGTTTTTTTCAGGCCACGACATGCGGCCTGCAGGATCTTAATTCCCCAACCAAGGATTGAACCTGGGCCCCAGCGATGAAAGCACCAAGTCCTTACCACTGGACGATCAGGGAATTCTCTCAATATTTGTTTGATGTTTCCAAAATTTACAAAAATCCTTTTCCCTTGTTTTGATGATGAAAGGCGTGGTAAATAATGATATATTTTCATACACTAAAATAATTGTTATAAAAACTAACATTTCTACAATAACTTAGAGATTAAAAAAGAAAACACATTTAGAAAGGTGAACCAGTGCAGCTGGAAGTCAAACCAAGACTGTCCACTCTGAGACACCGGGGAACAGGGCGCATTCTCCGGCCAGTCCAAAAACAGATAGCGGGACAGCTTGGAAGGGCGTCCAACTCTGCCCTCCTCATTCTTGGGGCGCCCAGGTGCACTGCATACCTCCAAACCCGGGGGGTGCCCTGTCAGGGGCAGGAGGGCCCCCTGCACTCCTGCCTCTTAGAGAAGTGTCATATAAAGCCCACAGGGACATTTTAGTGTGTGATGGGCACAGGGCAGCATCCAAGCCCAAGTGCCACAGGGGACACTCAGCCCTTGCGACAGACCTCACAGACCCCTCTGAGAGATGGAGGGGTGATGACCAAGGGTCTCTCTTGGGAGGGGCAGGTGGGGGAGACAAGAAACCCTACTTGCCCAACACCCTCCCAGGGGCACAGCGTTTGCTGGGAGGAGGGGGCATTTGAGAGCATTCAGTCCCAGAGGTCCCTGGGAGCCAACCCTGTCTGGGTGCTCAGGTTCAGAGCACTAGACAAGTTCAGGCGCAGAAAGGGCAGGGGCTGCAGGAAGCCTGGGCACTCGTGAGGCAGTGAGTCTGTGCACCCGGCAGTCCACCCCCAGCACCGAGGGAAACCAGGAGTCCAGAATAAGCAGGGAGAAGGCAGCGGGAACTGAGACAGAGGAGGGTGGGGAAGCCTTGGCCACCTTGCGGCCAGTCACCCGCCAGCTGGAGGACTCGCTCACTGCGATGGGACCAGGGCCATCAAGACCACACTGGTTCTGAAACTCACCAAGAGCTACAAGATCACGATTAATGCAGCGCTAAGGTCTGGCAGAAGTACCCCCACTTACACTAACCACTGAGGTCAAGACTACACCACCTGCCACCCAAGAAAGATCAGAAGAACAGACTCTCCCGACATGGAAGACTTACCACACAGTCCTCCCAGGAACGCTCAAATCCTCATGAGTGAACTCAGGCTGGGCAAGGAGGGTAAGTTCCCAGGAGCAAGAACGAGGCCGAGGGCCCGATCAGAGCGCAGCAGCGCACGCTCGCGCTGAATGCCTGCGCGGGGCTCAGTCTTTCTGCCCAAACATGTCAAGGAGCTCAGATAAGGCCCCACAGGCGAAAGGCTAGGGGAACCGCACAACGCCACCAAGTATCTCAGCCTCAATTCCTGAGACCCTGTGGCTGCTGCACAGCTGACCTCCCTAACAGGAAGACAGAATCTTTTATAAACTTGACCTTCAGGCCTTAAGAGAAAACAGACAACATCCATCTTCTTCTCTCCCTACTTGTCATCACAGGTGGCCACTGAGAACCTGAAATGTGGCCAATGTAACTGAGGAACTCAGTTTCTACTTTTATTTGATCTTAGTCCATCTCAACTTAAATGGCTAGCCAGTCAGGACAACCCTGGGTAGCACAGCTCTGCACCCGCACTCCTGTGGGGCCAGCCACCACCACACTCAGAGGGGACCGTCAGGCCCGTCAACACAGCTTCAATCTGGCAAACCAACAAGCAGGAACACACTGCTAGTTCCAGAAGGAAAGACCCCTCTGAGAATGACAACCAAGGAGAACAGGGAGTGAGTGTGAGGTACATCACTGCATTGCTCTGGGGAGACATCTGAGCTGGGTGGGGGTCCCCTGGGTGCCAGGGGCAGAGCAGGAGCTTGGCAGGTCATAAGACAAAATACAGCCGGGCCCTGGGGCATTAACTTGCACCTCTGATGGTGTGGGGGCGCGGAGCGCAGTCAGCAGGTGCTGCTGCTGCTACTGCTAACAGTGTGCTAAAATCACCAACAAAGGCATTCTTACGATCAATGAGCATCTGCAGAGACCAGCTCTCCCTAGGGAGCAAGCCTGTCTGGCACCCTGACTGACCCACAGTGTCTTACTCCTGTCCCCTGGTCTCCTGTCTTCATCATGCTAAATGCAGGATGCATTCCCCAGGAAACATCCTCACAGTCATTTTACTCTAAGCCTCTGAAAAGTCGCTGCAGCCAATAGGTCTTGCCGGCCCTTCTCCCAGACTGTTCCAAGAGCTCTTTCTGAGTCTTCAGTGGCCTGAGCCTCGCATCCGCAGAGCTTGGAGGAAGGCAGGCAGGTGGCCAGCCCTGCTTGGGACCACCTGTGACACAGGACAGGGCCAAAACGCACTCAGTGGGTGTGCACTGCAATATGCCTTTCTATGCGCCTCACAGACAAGAGTCTGTTCCCAGGTGCCACTTTAAAGGACAAGACATCCACAGGCCTCGATGTCAAGCAGAACGACCCACACGATGCCCAGCAGCCCCCACATCCCTGCCTCCTCTCCTGCTTCCAAAACCCACCCCCTTCAGAGCCAGTCGGCGGTCATGCCAGAGGCCCCGACATGCTCATAGAAAAGAAGAGAAAGCACACGAGGCAAAGGCAGGTGCCATGTCAGAGAACCGAGGGAGACGGCGCGAACGCCTCACATGGCCAGGGCGCGGGCTGGGGCCCACAGATGCCTTCCCACGGACATAATCTCATGCAGGACTGGCAGGTCACAATCTTGTCTCCTTCATCTGGGGCTGTACCACTATTTCTTAAGCTTTAAAATGAATGTAAGAAGGCAGAAGTGGCCATTTCTCAAGGTTGTCACCCTGAGAGCACTTCCCAGAGAGAAGGGGGGAGCATACCCAGAAGGAACGGGACCTGCTTTCCTCTGGGCCCTAAGCCCAGGTCACAGCAGCACTGGCTCTCAGCCTGCCGTACCACCCGGATGCTGCGCTGCATCCAAGCACCCACATTCAACCTCTGGACACGAGCTTGAGGACGAGGGTCCAAAGACACCACCAGGGTCCCCTCCTCCGTGCTCCTCTCACGGGAGATAAACATCCTGTAGGGACATGGCCCCATCTAGTCTCCAGCCTGTCCCACCAACCACACAGCCCAAACCAGGATCATGGAACCGAATCACAAAGAAAGCCAGAGACGGGCACCACAATCCCATGTCAGTCTGCCTGAAACACCCACCAAGTGGAGAAGAGGAACGGGGCTCTTGAGGGGAGAAAATGTCTGGGCCCAGAGGGGGCCGATGCCCACAGAGCGGCTGCAGAGCCCATACCTGGGGTCCCCATCCTGGTCTTCAGCATGCTCTCCGGCGCTGTTGACAGCGTATCTGCTACGAGGCTTACCTGAGTGAAGGCAAAAGGGGAGAAAAGCTAAGAAAACAGGACCCATCCACATATGGGAAGGTTGTGGAACCATTAAAATTGATGGTTTCTGCTCTAGGATTAGAAGAATTAATACTGTTAAAATGGCCATACTACCCAAAGCAATCTATACAGATTAATGCAGTCCCTATCAAATTACCCATGACATTTTTCATAGAACTAGAACAATCCTAAAATTTATATGGAATCACGAGAGACTCAGAGTTGCCAACCAATCCTGAGAAGAAAGAACAGAGCTGGAAGAAGAATCCTCCCAGACTTCAGAAAGCACTAGAAAGCTACAGTAATCAGAACAGTGTGGTACTGGCAGAGAAACAGCCGCCTGGACCCCTGGAGCAGAGCAGAGCCCAGAGACAAACCCACACACCTACGGCCAACTGAGGCTCAACAAATAAGGCACGAACACACGATGCAGGCGGGCTCCTCAGCAAGTGACCTTGCGAAAGCGGGACAGCCACGTGTAAATGAATTAGAACACTTCCTCACACCATACATGAAAGTAAACCCAGAACGGCTGAAGGAATTAAATATAAGACACAACACCATAAAACTCCCAGAAGATAGGGAAAGCCTTCTGACATAAACTGTAGCAATATCTTCTTAGGTCGGGCTCCCCAAAGAAATAAAAGTAAAAATAAATGGAACCTAATCAAACTCTTAAGCTTTTGCATAGCAAAGGAAACCACAGACAAAATGAAAAGACAACCTACAAACTGGGAGAAAATATTTAGTGATACAAATGATGTGACCAACAAGGCTTTGTTTCCAAAGTATACAAACAGCTCATACAACTCAATATCAAAAAAAAGCAGTAACACAATCAAAAATGGGCAGAAGACCTAAACAGACATTTCTCCAAAGAAGACATACAGATGACCAACAGGCACATGAAAAGATGTTCAACATCTCTAATTATTAGACTGGTGGTTCAGTCACTAAGTTGTGTCCGACTCTTGCAAACCCACGGACGGTAGCCCGCCAGGCTCCTCTGTTCCTGGGATTTCCCAGGTAAGATTAGTGGAGTGGATTGCCATTTCCTTCTCCAGGGGAATCTTCCCAGCCCGGGGATCGAACCTGGGTCTCCTACATTACAGGCAGATTCTTTACCAACTGAGCCATCACGGAAGCCCATTTCTCTAATTATTAGAGAAATCTAAATCAAAACTACAACTACACCAGTCAGAATGGCCATCATCCAAAAGTCTGCAAAGAATAACTGTTAGAAAGGGTGCAGAGAAAAGAGAATCTTCCTACATTGTTGGTAGGAATATAAACTGGTGCGGTCACTATGGAGAACAGCATGGAGGTTCCTTAAAAAGTTAAATACAGAGTTGCCATTTGATTCAGCAATCCCACTCCTGGGCATATACCCAGAAAAGACAAAACCTCTAATTCAAAAAGATAAATGCACTGCAGTGTTCATAGCAGCATTATTTACAATAGCCAGGAAACGGAAGCAACCTAAGTGCCCATCAACTGATGAACGCATAGAGAGAGTATGGTACATATGTACGTGGGAATTTTGTTCTTGTTCAGTCACTAAGTCAAGTCTGACTCTTTGCGACCCCATGGACCACAGCATACCAGGATCCACGGGGTTCTCCAGGCAAGAATATTGGAGTGGGTTGCCATTTTCTTTTCCAGGGGATCTTCCTGGACCAGGAATCAAACCCATGTCTCCTACATTGGCAGGAAGATTCTTTACCACTGAGCCACCAGGAAGTCCTACAATGGAATGCCATTTTGCAGCAACATGAATGGACCTAGAGATTATCACACTAAGTAAAGTAAGTCAGAGAGAGAAAAATATTATATGATTATCACTTATATGTAGAATCTAAGAAATAATACAAATAAATTTATTTACAAAACAGAAACAAATTCATGGACACAGAAAACAAATATACTAAGACAAAAACCCAAAACACAAAAACAAATATCATATATTAACACATAATGTGGAAACAAGAAAAATGGTACAGATGAACCTATCTGCAGGGCAAGAATAGAGACACAGATGCAGAGAACAGACATGTGGTCACAGTGGGGAAAGGGGAGGGTGAGACAAATTGGGAGAGTTCAGTTCAGTTGCTCAGTCATGTCTGATTCTTTGCGAACCCATGAACCACAGCACGCCAGGCCTCCCTGTCCATCACCAACTCCCAGAGTCCACTCAAACCCATGTCCATTGAGTCGGTGATACCATCCAACCATCTCATCCTCTGTCATCCCCTTCTCCTCCTGCCCTCAATCTTTCCCAGCATCAGGGTCTTTTCAAATGAGTCACCTCTTCGCATCAGGTGGCCAAGGTATTAGAGTTTCAGCTTCAACATCAGTCCTTCCAATGAACACCCAGGACTGATCTCCTTTAGAATGGACTGCTTGGATTTCCTTGCAGTCCAAGGCACTCTCAAGAGTCTTCTCTAACACCACAGTTCAAAAGTATCAATTCTTCGGCGCTCAGCTTTCTTTATAGTCCAACTCGCATATCCATACACAACCACTGGAAAAACCATAGCCTTGATTAGACGGACCTTTGTTGGCAAAGTAATGTCTCTGCTTTTGAATATGCTATCTAGGTTGGTCATAACTTTCCTTCCAAGGAGTAAGTGTCTTTTAATTTCATGGCTGCAGTCACCATCTGCAGTCATTTTGGAGCCCAGAAAAATAAAGTCTGACACTGTTTCCACTGTTTCCCCATCTATTTGCCATGAAGTGATGGGACCGGATGCCATGATCTTCGTTTTCTGAATGTTGAGCTTTAAGTCAACTTTTTCACTCTCCTCTTTCACTTTCATCAAGAGGCTCTTTAGTTCTTCTTCACTTTCTGCCATAAGGGTGATATCATCTGCATATCTGAGGTGATTGATATTTCTCCCGGCAATCTTAATTCCAGCTTGTGCTTCCTCCAGTCCAGCGTTTCTCATGATGTACTTTGCATATAAGTTAAATAAGCCGGGTGACAATATACAGCCTTGACATACTCCTTTTCTTATTTGGAGCCAGTCTGTTGTTCCATGTCCAGTTCTTCCTGACCTGCATACAGGTTTCTCAAGAGGCAGGTCAGGTGGTCTGGTATGCCCATCTCTCTCAGAATTTTCCACAGTTTATTGTGATCCACACACTCAAAGGCTTTGGCACGGTCAATAAAGCAGAAATAGATGTTTTTCTGGAACTCTTGCTTTTTCGATGATCAAGCGGATGTTGGCAATTTTATCTCTGGTTCCTCTGCCTTTTCTCAAATTGGGAGAGTAGGATTGACAAATATATACTGATAGCTAGCTAGTGGGAAGCTGCTATACAGCATAAGGAGCTCAGCTCAGCGCTCTGTGATGACCTAGACGGGGGAGAGGTGGAGGTCCAAGAAAGAGGGGATATTATTTACACATAAAGCTGATCCACTTTGTTTTACTGAAGAAACTAACACAACATTATAAAGCAATTATACAGAATATCTTTTAAAAAGACAATAAATGTCCCACAGGAAAACACAGACACTCCTTTTGTTAATAATCTTGGAGAGCAGAAGGCCTTTCTATGCAGAACAAAACACAGAAACCACAAAAAAGACTGAACACTTGACTCCATAAAAATCAAAACTCAAATGGCAAACTGGCTAAGTATGTACAGCTTTGTCACAAAGGCCTATCTTTTCCTAAACATATTAAAAGCTTCTTCAAACCAACAACAACAACAAAATAAGCAATCCAAAAGGAAATTAAGCAAAGGTTATGAGTAGGTTCTTAACTAAAAAGGAAATCCAAATGACTATAAAAACAGGAAAACATGCTCACTCTCAGTCAGAAGGCAAAAGCCCATTAAAACTACTATCGGATGAAAAGTTTTCACCTATCTCATGAACAAACATAGAAAAATCTGATCTATTAAAAATACATGGCTCAACACAACCATGCAAAGCAATTTTCCTCCAAATACATAAATTTTAATATAAGAAACTCACTATTAACCCTTGGATCCAAACATTTCATTTCTAGGAATTGATCATATATTCTGCAGAATAAAAAAACATACATAAAAGACATTCACACTGCCAGCAAAAGACTGGAAACAAATGTCCATCAACAGAGGATCGGATGAATAAACCATAGTAAGTTCTTCCTATGATTCTGACCATAGTTTTGAATCTATGTCAAAGGTGTAGAGTGAAAATGAAAACAGGGCAGAAAAGTGTGAACAGTGCGCTCACTTGTGCTTAGAAAATAATGTACGTATATGCTTGCATTTACACCTAAGATTCTAGAAAGATGCACAGGAAAATGGTAACAGCATCCGACCCTACAAGGGATGTGGGTGGCTGGGGGGTCAATGAAAGGAAAGAACAATCTTTTCATAATCTAAACCCCTCTGGGCCTTTAACACTTTTTCCATGTTAACAAATTTAAAAATAATTTTTTTAATTAGATTAATTATAAATTGAACATCCACAATAGTGAAAAACAGCAAGTAACCTAAATGTCCATCCGCAGGGAAAGAGTATCTTCCTATCAGGCAGCTGTGCGCTGCACCAAGAGGGAGATGATCTGTCTGCTAGGCAGGAAAAGGCTTCAAGACAGACGGTTCAATGGGAAAAAAACAGCGACTGAGAACATCCTATGTGTGGGAGGGGGAAGAAACCCAAAGTAATAAACTATTTTTCTGTGGATATATATTTGGTGTCTACGTTCAAAAGGAACGCTTTTCAAAATGGTAAGTGGTTAACGGGGGAGGAGCAGCAGAACTGATGGGAAGTGGCCAAAGAAAACTCCGATGTCCCTGCATTTCGTAACTCCATCCCAGCTGAATACATGCACATTGTGCCTTTATCCCAGGTAAAAGGCTAGAGAAACCGATGAAACGTTAGCAACAGTGATTTGACATGTTTAAACTATGAGGGATTCTTTTTGCTCGTTTTTACTTTTCTATACTTCCCCAGCACTCTGTGATGAGAAGGCACCGCCAGTACCGACACAACACGGTAACCCGCTTCCCCGCTCACAGCGAGGGAGGCGGCGCCCGGCGCCCACTTACTCGTCTGGGACGCCGAATGCTCCTGGCTCCTCTGGAAAGGGTACCTGAAGAGCAGCTTATTGCCCCGGCTCCCCGAGCTCACCAGAATCACGCTGATGGGGCTGGTGTTGTCCCCCATCCTGCCGGGAGCCCGGGGAGGGGTCGGCCCGGGGCCTGGGTGGGGGCCCCCGAGGATGTCGGGCGGGGGAGGGGCCGAGACCGGGGACCCAGCGCCCAGAGGACGGGCCGTGGACCGGGCGGAGGCAGCTCTGAGGCAGTCGGGTCGGGGGCGAGGGGCGGATGGGGCTCTGAGGAGGAGCGGCCCGGGGGGGAGCTGAGGACCCGGGACCCAGCGCCCTGGGGAGGACCAACTGGAGGCGGGGGGATCGAGCGGAGCCAGACCCACCGAGCCCACGGGCCAGTCCCGCACCCCACACTCGCGAGAGGCTCGCGAGACTTCGCGACAGGCTCGCGAGACTTCGCGACAGGCTCGCGAGACTTCGCGACCGTATGAGGCAAACTTTCGGAAGCACCCTGTACGGAGATCGGCGACCTCTGCGCAGGCGCCCTGCCGTGTGCGCAGGCTCAACGCCGGCTCTGGGCGCTCGGCTTACGCGCATGCCTGCGGCGGCCCGCTTCTGGCCAGGGAAGCCGGTGGTAATGCAAATAGGAAGCTGGCTGGCTTAGCCTTCTGGCTCGAGGGATGGCTCTAAATGTGCCTTTCTTTGTTGTAAAAGTTATTAAAGTACCACGGAGTGGGGGAAAATGTTTGCAAGTCATGTATTTGATGAGGGAATTGTATCCAGAATATATTTTTTAAAAACACTCAGTACTCAACAGGAAAAACACAGGTGACCCCCTAAAAAGTGGGCAAAAGACGTGAATAGATAGTTCTCTGAAGAATATAGACAAGGAACCTGGAAACGTGAAAAGATGCTCAAACATCACTAGTTAGAGAAATGCAAATCAAAACTGGTGAGGGACAGGGAGGCCTGCCATGCTGCAGTCCGTGGGGTCCCAGAGTCCGACACCCAGAGTCCGACACAACTGGGCGACTGAACAGCAACAAATCAAAACTAAAACGAGACGCCGTATCACACCCACGAGGATGGCTATACTTGAAAAATATAGTGAGCAGATGGTGAAATCGGAATTTTAAGACACCACCGGTGGGAGCTGAGGGGATGGGGGTTCCTTTGGGGTGATGAAAATGTTCTAAATTGTAGCTGCATGACTCTCTGAACATAGTAAAACCCACTAAACTGCACACTTTGAATGGTTGGAATGTATCATATGTGAATTCTATCTCACAAACCAGCTACTTTTAAAAAGTAAAAAAAGCACTCCACCCACCCCACCCTGTGGTCCCAGGAGGTGACTGTGGTGGACAGTCTCCTGCGACTGTTTTCAAATCTTTTCAGGCACATCAGATGGATGGGAAAGTAATCAATGGGCTAAAGAAGGAGCATTTTCTTTTATTTATCTAGTTGTGTGTGTTGGGTCCTAGTTGCTGCATGCAGAACCTTCACTGCATTAGGCAAGATCTCCCCTTGTGGCACGCGGACTCTTCAGTCCTGGCAGGTGAGCTCAGCCGTTGCTGCATGCAGGCTCTGTTGCTCCAAGGCATGTGGAATCTCAGTTGCCTGACCAGGAATTGAACCCAAGTCCCTTGCATTGCATGGCAGATTCCTAACCAGTGGACTACCAAGGAAGTTCCAGGAATGGAACTTTGGCATTTTCATTGCCAAAGTAACCTCTTTCACTGAGGGTAACACAAATGTGTATTTTGCAGAACATATTCATGGGTTGAATCTCCCAGGGTAATGGGTACATATCTCTGAAATGTCTCAGATGTTCCCCACAAACATATTGCCCTGCCCAGGACTGCATAGCATTGACTTTTTTTATCCCAAAAAAAATGTCAAAAAAGGAAAATAATGTCTCATGTTACATTTTTGTATTACTGAGGAACAGAATTACCTGTATTGCTTATTTGCCAGAGCCTAAGAAGTGCCTTCATGTTTCCTTTTGTGTTGTTTGTCCTTTTTAAAACCTTTCTTGGAGAAGGAAGCAGCAACCCACTCTAGTATTCTATTCTTGCTTGGGAAATCATCATGGATAGAGGAGCCAGGTGGGCTACAGTTCATGGGGTCAAAAAGAGCAGCTGAGTAGCTTTCACTTCACTTCCATATATATACAACTTTAATATCATACCCATTGAGCAAAATAAGTTTCATAAAGGTGTTTCAGATCTTATTTAAACTAAATTAGACCTTTTGTATCCAGAACAACAATGTTCAAAATTTCACAGGTCAGTTTTGTTATTGTATTAGTCCAACATTAAACATTTAAAATGCCTGTTAAAAAATAAATTAAAAAAATAAAACCTTTCTTATTTATATTTTTGGCTGCAGTTGGGTCTTTATTGTTGTGTGCGGGCTTTTCTCTAGTTGTGGCGCGTGGGCTTCTCATTGCGGGGGCTTCTCTTATTGCGGAGCACGGCCTCTAGGACACATGGGCCTCAGTAGTTGTGGCTCAAGGACCCTGGAGTGCAGGTGCAGTCGGTGCAGTACACGGGCTTAGTTGCGCTGCATCATCTGGGACCAGGGATCAAACCGGTGTCCCCTCCATTGCATGGATTCTTAACCACTGGACCACTAGGGAAGCCCCTGTTTATCCTTTGTTTATGGGATCTTTCTTTGGTGAAATACTTTTATATCCACGGCCTAAAAAATGCTATAGATATTATGGATAAGGAAAGAGACATTTCTTCCATACAGGGCCTCATGTTCTATGTAGAATAAGGGTAATAACACAAATGGGTCTTCCCTCATAGCTCAGTGGGTAAATAATCTGTCTGCAGTGCAGGAAACCAGGTTCGATCCCTGGGTCAGGAAGATCCTCTGGAGAAGGAAATGGCTACCCACTTCAATATTCTTGCCTGGAGAATCCCATGGACAGAGGACCCTGACAGGCTACAGTCCATGGGGGTTGCAAGAGTCAGACACGATTTAGTGACTAGACCACCACCACAGCTAACCTGTTACAGATTCTGCAAGCCCTTTTTCCAGTCTAGAATATATTGATTTTTTTTAATATTTTATTTATTTATTTGACTGTGTCCGGTCTTAGTTGCAGCATGCAGGATCTTCATTGCCATGCCTGGACTTCTGTAGGTGCAGCACACAGGCTAAGTTACTCCACAGCAGGACCAAACCCATGTCCCCCACATTGCAAGGCAGATTCTTAACCACTGGGCCACCAGAGAAGTCCCTAGAATATACTGATTTTATGTATCATCAAAAGATTTCTGAGTTCTCCCCCAGTTCCCATGAATGTCCTCGGAATGGAAATAAGGACACAGGAGCAAGAGGTGAGGCTGGGAGAGCTGTATGGATGGGGCCTCCCTGCCAGACGTTGGGAATCTGCGGGCACCCAGACGTGAAAGCCAGGACTCTGGCTCAGGTCTCCTTCCTCTGACTTCCCTGGACATGCTGTTGCCCCACTGGATGGGGCTATGACCCCAGAACTGGCTGTGCTTGGGCTGGGGGAAGGCCCAAAAGTGGAGAAACCACCATTCCTATATTACCCTCTCAGGGCCCACTTCATGCTAGGAACCTTCCCCAGAGCATTCAGTGTGTATTTTCTGGCTGTGTGGCTCATGACTTTTCATTGCAACAAGCACTGGTATCCATGAATGGTGAGGGGAGCTCACCAGGACACATCCCTCCCCGAGGCTCAGATGCAGGACTCTCTCAGGCTGGACTGAAAGGAGTGGGGGTCTGAATTCCACAGCACCCTCCCCAATGGCACCTCAGTGTCCATGTCCGTCTGCCTCCCTGGGCTGTTAGGGTCACTCCCTGGGCCAGCCAGCCAGCTGCCGGCAGCAGAGGGACTGAGGGTAGGTGGCCCCACTTTGGACTCTGGTTCCCCGACAGGAAGCACAGTGGGAACTAGCAGCCTCCTGGGCAGCGTCGGGCCCAAGCTCGGCCTCTGCTCCCTGCAGGATGTGCCCTCAGACGCCTCCCTGCAAGCACCCCACATCTCCAAGTCCTCATTTTCTTTGTCTTTTCTGAGGGGAAGCCATGCCTTGTAGCTTGTGGGATCTCAGTTTCCTGACCAGGGACTGAACCTGAGCCACAGCAGTGAAAGCACCGGATCCTAACCCAGGGCAGGGCCAGGAGGCTCCTTGGACGGCTAGGCCTTATCGGTCCTGCCACTCGGTCTGGCCCCGATAGAGCCACCATCGATGGTCGAGCGCCAGGCGGGGCTCACAAACCCTATCTCAGACCGATGTGATATCTCCACCGTCCCCACCACAGGGTATCTGCCCAGGAAAATCCTTCACCTATAACAGAACAACAGTAATCTTGAACTCACACTGCTGTGCGCTGAGGTCACACAGCAGCAGCTCGTCCGTCCTGAGAGTGAGGTGGGGGACCCGCTCAAGGTTAAAACAGTGAAACCAGGGCTAACAAGGGAGCTCATCCTGCCCAGGGTCAGCCAGGGGTTGCTCTCGGTTTGGGGAGGCGGGGAGGAAGCATTTGCAGACCCCTGGCTCAATCTTCTGCTGAGACCATGGCCCCTCTGAGCTCAGCCCCAGTACACAAGCTAGAACAAGCCTGGCACTTGAAATTCAGCCCAGAGGCCAGCAGGTCTCAGGGCCCTGAGGCCCTGCACAGGCCCAGCCCCTCTTGTTTCAGGTAGAAGAGCAAGGCCCAGAGACAGAAAGCCTCGCACGCAGCAAACCTGTCTCCTCTGCCCACTGGGGCTCCGCCTCCACGGAAACTGTGAACATGTAACCTTCCCGAGCCTGTGTTTCCTTAACTTTAAACATGTCATCTTGAAAAATAAAACTTCTCTCACAGAGCTGTGAGGGGAAAACACCCGACATGAGAGTACCCAGCCCACACCATGCCCAGGACTTAGAGAACACGCAGTTCACACCAGTCAGAGCCGGTCCGCAGACCTCACCTCACTCCACACAAAAGCAATCCAAGCTGGACTGTGGCCAGCTCGAAGGACCAAATGGCAAAGTTCCTAGAAAAGTAATGCAGAAGGTTCACTTCACCTCAGCCTTCAGCACAATGCTTATTCCACTTCTTAAAAATTTGAGGGAAAATTTGCATAACACAAAATTAACCATTTGAAAGTGAAGTTAATTCCACAGCATTTCATATACTTATAATGAGTGCAACCAAGGTCACACTAGTTACAGAATATTTGCATCATCCCATCCCCCCCATCCCCGCCCCCAGCCCTTGGCACACACTCATCCACTTTCTGTCTCTGGGTTTGCCTGTTCTGGACCCTTCATATAAGGGGAGTGCCACAGTGTATGGCTTTTCGTGTCTTGCTCCTTCACTCGGCGTAATACTCTCAAGGTTCATCCACGTTCTGTCAGTGCTTCCTCTTTACATTGTTTTCAGTCACTCGGTTGCATCCGACTCTTTGCGACCCCATGGACTGCAGCACGCCAGGCTTTCCTGTCCTTCATCTTCCAGAGTTCGCTCAAACTCATGCCAATTGAGTCGGTGATGCCATCTAATCATCTTATCCTCTATTGTCCTTTTCTCCTGCCCTAAACCTTTCTCAGCTTCACTTTCATGTTTGTTTAGTAAATATCTCACTGTACGGAAATACCATCATTTGTTGATCCATTCATCCATGGATGGACATTCATGTTGCTCCCACCTTTTGGCTGTTACCTATAGAAAGGTACATTTTTAAACTGAATTTTTAAACATCACTTAATTTGACTGCATTAAAATTATAAATTTCTGCTCAACCAAAAACAGCAGTAAGAGCGTGCAGGCAAAGTACAGACCTGGGGGAGATACAATATATGAAACTGACAAAGAACTTACATCCAGAATACTTTTGTAAGTATTCAGTACAGTTCAGTAGCTCAGTCATGTCCGACTCTTTGCGACCCCATGAATCACAGCACGCCAGGCCTCCCTGTCCATCACCAACTCCCAGAGTTCACTCAGACTCACGTCCATCGAGTCCATGATGCCATCCAGCCATCTCATCCTCGGTCGTCCCCTTCTCCTCCTGCCCCCAATCCCTCCCAGCATCAGACTCTTTTCCAATGAGTCAACTCTTCGCATGAGGTGGCCAAAGTACTGGAGTTTCAGCTTTAGCATCATTCCTTCCAAAGAAATCCCAGGGCTGACCTCCTTCAGAATGGACTGGTTGGCTCCCTTGCAGTCCAAGGGACTCTCAAGAGTCTTCTCCAACACCACAGTTCGAAAGCATCGATTCTTCAGCGCTCAGCCTTCTTCACAGTCCAACTCTCACATCCATACATGACCACAGCAAAAACCATAGCCTTGACTAGATGGACCTTAGTCGGCAAAGTAATGTCTCTGCTTTTGAATATGCTATCTAGGTTGGTCATAACTTTTCTTCCAAGGAGTAAGGGTCTTTTAATTTCATGGCTGCAATCACCATCTGCAGTAGTACTTTAAAAAATTAATTATTTATTTATGGCTGCGCTGGGTCTCCGTTGCTGCACGCCGACTTTCTCTCGTTGTGGCGAGTGGGGGGCTACTCTCTGGTTGCAACACGCAGGCTTCTCACCGCTGTGGCTTCTCTTGTTGCCAAGCACAGCCTCTGGGCATGCTGGCTCAGTAGTTGCACTGTGCCGTTCAGGTTCAGCTGCGCCTCCGCATGTGGGATCGTCCCAGACCAGGGATCATACCATAGCCCCTGCATTGGCAGGTGACTCCTAACCATGGGACCACCAGGGAAGTCCCTACCTAGAATCTCTTTAAATTTCCTATAAATCAATAAGACCGGCAGCACACTAGAAAAATGGCCACGACTTGGAAACTTCAACAAAAAAAGGAAGTGCAAATGCAAGGCAAAGGACAGCAGCTCTGTGAACAGGGACCTAGCTCAGCAGTGTCAGGAAAGTGCAAATTAAGACCACGTGAGAAGCTAGCATACACCCAGCAGAAAAGGTGAACCCTGAGACCCCGCCTCCAACTGGACCGACGTGACAAGCTTTTAGGAGAGTGTGGAGCAAGAGGAACTCACGCATCACTAGGTGAGTGCCAGGCGGTACAATCGCTCCAGAAAACATCTGCCATTAACTGCGGAAGCCGAGAACTCCATGCCCTGGACCCAGCAGCCTCCATCCTGGGGACTCACAACAGCCACTAAACAGCCCAAATGTCCATCCCTGTTACCCTGGGTAACTTGTGATATGTCCCTACCGGGAAACACAACACGGCGATGACAATCGATGCCCACAGCACCTCGGGCATGTCACAAACGTGGGTGACAGGAGATGACCCACTACACTGTTTCATGGACCTGAAAGCCAAAGGCAGGCAACACCAACTAAAGCGCCTAAGGACACACAGTAGTAGTAGTGTGAGTTGCTCAGTCGTGTCCGACTCTCTGCGACCCCCTGGACTGTAGCCCACCAAGGTCCTATGTCCGTGGAATTCTCCGGGAAAGAGTACTGGAGTGGGTAGCCATTTCCTTCTCCAGGGGATCGTTCCGACCCAGGGATAGAACCCAGGTCTCCTGCGTCGCAGGCCGATTCTTTACCATCTGAGCCACAGGGAAGTCCAAGGACACATAAGTGTGTAGTAAAAGCTCACTGTAAAGCAAGAAAGTAGGTTGGGGTCACCTTTGGGGAGGACTGGGATACTCAGTATGTGACATAATATTTTATTACGCTGTGACGTAATCTTGTGCTGTATTTTACAACGAAAAAAAGTAAAAAAAAAAAGAAAAAGAAAGGATGCCTGCCCACACCAATGCTTTGCAGACCTTAGAAGTTTCAGAATCAAAGTGGCTTCCTGTAACTCTCTGTCCTGTGAAAGCCAAGGATGGGGGAGGTGCTGCCAAGAGGGGAGTGAGGACCGGCCCCACGGCGGGAGGCCAGGAGTCCACACTCCTCACCCCCCACACTGACTCCTGGACAAGACCCCAGACACTGTAGCTGGGGGCCTTGTCCAGGGCACATCGCTCACTGAGGCCCCACTGTGCCTCCCCTACCTTGTCCAGCAGGTCAGCTCCACCCTCACCCAGGACCTCCAGACTCCCTCCTTCTGCCTGAACTTCCACTGTTCCTCAGCCCCCTCTGTCTCCCTGGCTCAGTCTGTTTTCTCTGCCAGTCTGTCCATCTGTCCCTGTCTGTCTCCCTTCCTCCTCTTCTTTCTGGGGAGCTGAAGCCTCAGGATCAGACTCGAGCACCCTGACTGCAGGCCTAGATGCGGGCAGCGGCTGGAGTCTCCTGAACCAGGGGTAAGCAGGGAGGGCTGGGATCGTCAGTTCTGGGGTGAGCTCAGAAAGGCAAAGACACACACCTTGTGAACACCTGGACCCAGAGGCAGAGCACAGCCAGGAGAGGTGACCACGAGTGCACGGCCAGCAGAGGGTGGGCACACCCTGGGAGAGGGAGACCCTGTCACATGAGAAGAGGGCACAGCTGTGAAACATAAGGGGAGACCTGAAAGGGGCTTCCAGGAAGACAGACTCAGCCTCCAGGCCACAGACAGGCACTGACAGCCCCGGGAGATCCCCGCCCTCTCTGCTCAGCCCCAGAGAGGCACCACGGGAGGCAGCACCTGCCCTCAGACCTCCACAGTCTCATCAGCCCGGTCTCAGGCGTTGAAGAACCAAGCCTCATAGCACAGTAACACTCCAAGCACAGAAGGTGCTCAACACTTGTTTATTCTTGTGCACGTGTTTTCCAATCCGAGGGCTTGTCTGAGCCTCACAATTTTCTCTAAGAATAGTTTAGCAAAATATCTGTGATCAGAACTCTCCATGCAGGAAACATTTACCTCCATTCTGAAAAACTCCTAGGCTTTTGTGCAAGTAATTCTTTGACTAACTCTGAAATTCAAAAAGCAGAGACATCACTTAGCCAACAAAGGTCCGTCTAGTCAAAGCTATGGTTTTTCCAGTGGTCATGTACGGATGTGAGAGTTGGACCACGAAGAAGACTGAGTGTGAAGGATTCATGCTTTCGACTGTGGCGCTGGAGAAGACTCTTGAGAGTCCCTTGGACTGCAAGGAGATCCAACCAGTCAAACCTAAAGGAAATCAACCCTGAATATTCATTGGAAGGACTGATGCTAGCAGAAACTCCACTACTTTTTCCACTTGATGTAAACAGCCGACTCATTGGAAAAGACCCTGATGCTGGGAAAGATTGAGGTCAGGAGGAGAAGGGGACGACAGAGGATGAGGTGGTTGGATGGCATCAGCGACTCGATGACATGAGTTTGAGTAAGCTCCAGAAGATAATGAAGGACATGGAAGGTTGGCGTGCTGCAGTCCATGGGTTCACAAAGAATCAGACACAACTGAGCAACTGAACAACAAACAAAGATTCACACGGAAAGGCAAAGGAACCAGAGTCGCCAAAATTGTTTTGGAAAAGAAGAATAATGATGGAGGAATGACATCACCCAATCTTTTAACACCTTCATTGAGATAAAATTCACATACCATACATCCTGCCATTTTAAGTGTGCAACTTGGGACTTCCCAGTGGTTCAGACTCTGCACTTCCACTGCAGCAAGCACAGGTGTGATACCTGATCAAGGAACTAAGATCCCAAATACCATGCAGGGCAGACCAAAAAAAAAAGAAAAAAAAATCAAGTGTCCAATTCAGTGGGGTTTTGTATATTCAGAGAGTTATGTGACCATCACCACAATTTTAGAAACTTTTCATTACCTCGAAAGAACCCCCAGCCCCATTAACAGTCACAGACCCTCAACTACCCTGGCTCCAGACAACCTAATCTACTCTTCACTTTTTCAGGTTTTATCAGTTTATTTCTGGCTGTGCTGAGTCTTCACTGCGGCACACAGGCTTTCTCTAGTTGCAGCAAGCAGGGGCTACTCTCTAGTTGGGGTGCATGGATCTCTCGTGTGGTGGCTTCTTGTGGAGCACAGGCTCTAGGCAGCTGGGCTTCAGTAGTCCCAGCCCTCAGGCTCTGGAGTGTTAGGCTCAGGAGTTGTGGGGCCCAGGCTTAGTTGCCCCTCAGCGTGTGGAATCTTCCCAGGCCAGGGACTGAACCCATGTCCCTTGCATTGGCAGGAGCATTCTTAACCACTGGACAAGTTAACCACTTAGGCAAGTTCCCTAATCTACTATCTGTCTCTAAGGACTTGCTTGTTCTTGACATTTATGTAAACGGAATCATACAATATGAATTTTTTCAAGATTCATTCAGGTATCAGTACTTTCTTCCTTTTTACGACTGGATACTACTCCACTGTCTAGATTATATAGCATATTTGATTCACCTATTCATCACTTGAAGGACATTTGGGTTGTTTGCACTTCTTGGCTGTTATGAATAGTGGTGCTATGAACACAGTACAAGTTTTCAAATGGATGTATTTTATTGGGTGCGTACTATGGAAAGGAATTGCTGAGTCATATGGGAACTCTGTTTAACCTTTTGAGGAACTGCCAGGCTGTCTTCCATAGCGGCTGCACCATTTTACATTCCCATCAGCAGTCTAACGATTCTAATTTCTCCATCTCCTTACCAACACTTGTCATTTTGTCTTTTAAAGAGAGCCATTCTATAAGCTGTAGGTAAGGTTAGGATTAGAGTTCAGGCTGAGGGTTTTGATTACAGCCATCTTAATGAGTATGATGTGCTATCTTTTTTGGTTTTGATTTGCATTTCCCTAATGAGTAATGATGCTGAGCACCTTTTCACATGTTTATTGCACATTTTATGATTTCTTTAGAGGAATAGCTATTACTTTGCCCTGTTTTCAGTTAGCTGTCTCTTCTTGACTTGTAAGATTTTTTTATATTTTGGATCAGTCCCTGATGCGATATATGATTTGCAAATGTTTTCTCTCATTCTTGGGAGACTATCTAAGTTTAAGACATGACATAAAGCTATAGTAATAAGGCCTGTGTGATTTTGGTGAAGGATAGACACATAGGTCAGTGGAATAAAAGAAAGAGTAGAGAAGCAGATGTGCAGAAATATGTGCAATTAATCGTTTACAAATAAGTTAGAGAAGGCAGTTCAATAGAGAAAGTATAGTGTTTTCAACAAAGGTACTGGATAAATTGGACACTCATAGGTAAAGAGAAAATACAAACAACCCAGGACCTAAGCTTCATACCTCAAACAAAAATGATCTCAAAATAGATCACAGACCTAAGTGTAAAACATAAACTCTGAAACACTTAGAAAAAAGTCTTAGATGAAAATACTTAGATAAAGGCTTTGTGACTTGGGATTAGGCAAACAATTCTCAGGCATGACTCTAAAAACATGAGTCCTAGAAGAAAAACTTGATAAATTAGACTTCATCAAAAAATAAAACTCTGGCTCTGCAAATGATACTATTAAGAGGATGAAATGACAAGCTACAAACTAGAAGGAAATATTTGCAAAGTGCATATCTGACAAATGATTGCATCCAGAGTACATACAAACTCTCAAAATTCAACAGTAAGAAGACAAACAACCTAATTTTAAAAAGGTCAAAATACCAGGAGAGATATTTCAGCGAAGAGAAAACCTGGACGGCAAACAAGAGTGTGAGAAGACGCTCCACATCCCTGGGTGTCAAGGAAATGCAAACTGAAGCCAGTGTGCCGTATGGCCCCACAACATCAGAGCAACCAACGTGTGGAAGTGCTGACAAAGACACACGGCACCTAGGACTTCTCTTCATTGCTGGGTGGAATGCAAAATGGTAAAGCCACTATGGAAAACGGATTAGCAGTTTCCTACCAAGTTAAACATACACTTAGCACAGTCCTACTCCTAGATATGGTATTATCCCAGAGAAACAAAAATACATGTTTACATAAAGACCTACACAACCATGTTCACAGCAGCTTTACTTGTGATAACCCCAAACTGGGAAAAACCCACATGTTTGAATGGGAGAATGAATGAACATCACTACAGCGGAGTACTCTCCTGCAGTAAAAGGAAACCAACTATCGATACAGGCAATAACATGCACGTATCTCAGGAATATTACGCTAAGAAGGAAGCCAGTCCTGAAAGATTACATGCTGTATGTTGACAAGCTGTATATTTCCATTTACAGAACATTGTTAAAAAAGAGAGAAGTACAGCGGTGTCAGTTTAGGGGATAGAGGGAGACGAGACTGCAAAAGGGCAGCCAGTGGGAATTTTGGGGGTGATAGAGCTCTGTGTGTCCTGATTGTGGTTGAGGTTACACAAATCTATACATGTGTCAAAATTCACAGAGCAGCATACTAAAAAGATCAATTGTATTGTAGGTTGAAATAAAATTGAAAGGCATATCTGCCTCACATTGTTTAAATTATGACTTGGTGAGCAACACTGCAGAACCTAAAGTCACACAATATTAGAAGGATTCTCTTCTGTTTACTTGCCACTTCCCCAGATTTTCAGAAACCAGTCAGTACCTCCCTCCTCAGTTCCCACCAGGCAAGACCATGCATTGTTTTCTTGGAGGAAACCCAGGGATCCTAGAGCCAGTGTGTGCATTGGGCAGGGGGGAGGTGTCATGTGGGTCCAGCCACAGCCCAGCCCAGCAGTAATGGGGCCAGCAGGGGCACGGGCCAGTCGGGAACCGGACAGTGTATGGGCACTCCTCTGGCGTCTCCCATTCTGGGATTCTGAAATGGACAAGAAAGTGCAGCACTGGGCTGCAAACACAGGATGATCTCCTGGGCTGACTGGGCCCCTATCTCCCCTGGAGTCTGGTCAGGCCCAGCAAGGGTGGCCGGAGCGATAGCCCCTCACCCCACCAAGCCCACCAGGCCCTAACCGCCCATGGTCACTGGATCTGATAAGAGATCCACACCCACGGCTCCCTCCCCTCCCCCAACGATGACCACAGCGTGGCCCCCACCCTGGCTCCACGTATATAAGCGGACCCTGGGGACTGAGCACCAGGACGCCAGCTCTCAGCGCGCCCAGCTCCCACTCAGCCACCACCATGTCTCTGACCAGAGCTGAGAGGACCATCGTCGTGTCCATGTGGAGCAAGATCTCCACACAGGCGGACGCCATTGGCACCGAGACCCTGGAGAGGTGAGCACCAGGTGGGCTGGGGTGGAGCCTGGAGGGGACCGTGTGGGTCAGTGAGGAGGGTGAGTGAGGAGGGTGAGTGAGGAGGGGGAGTGAGGAGGGAGAGTGAGGAGGGGGAGTGAGGAGGGGGAGTGAGGAGGGAGAGTGAGGAGGGGGAGTGAGGAGGGGGAGTGAGGAGGGTGAGTGAGGAGGGGGAGTGAGGAGAGTGAGTGAGGAGGGAGAGTGAGGAGGGAGAGTGAGGAGAGTGAGTGAGGAGGGTGAGTGAGGAGGGGGAGTGAGGAGAGTGAGTGAGGAGGGGGAGTGAGGAGGGAGAGTGAGGAGGGTGAGTGAGGAGGGTGAGTGAGGAGGGTGAGTGAGGAGAGTGAGTGAGGAGGGGGAGTGAGGAGGGAGAGTGAGGAGGGGGAGTGAGGAGAGTGAGTGAGGAGGGAGAGTGAGGAGGGAGAGTGAGGAGAGTGAGTGAGGAGGGTGAGTGAGGAGGGGGAGTGAGGAGAGTGAGTGAGGAGGGGGAGTGAGGAGGGAGAGTGAGGAGGGTGAGTGAGGAGGGTGAGTGAGGAGGGTGAGTGAGGAGAGTGAGTGAGGAGGGAGAGTGAGGAGGGGGAGTGAGGAGGGAGAGTGAGGAGGGGGAGTGAGGAGGGGGAGTGAGGAGGGTGAGTGAGGAGGGGGAGTGAGGAGAGTGAGTGAGGAGGGTGAGTGAGGAGGGGGAGTGAGGAGAGTGAGTGAGGAGGGGGAGTGAGGAGGGAGAGTGAGGAGGGTGAGTGAGGAGGGTGAGTGAGGAGGCGGAGTGAGGAGAATGAGTGAGGAGAGTGAGGAGGGGGAGTGAGGAGGGGGAGTGAGGAGGGGGAGTGAGGAGGGGGAGTGAGGAGAATGAGTGAGGAGAGTGAGGAGGGAGAGTGAGGAGGGGGAGTGAGGAGAGTGAGTGAGGAGAGTGAGTGAGGAGGGAGTGAGGAGGGGGAGTGAGGAGGGGGAGTGAGGAGAATGAGTGAGGAGAGTGAGGAGGGAGAGTGAGGAGGCGGAGTGAGGAGAATGAGTGAGGAGAGTGAGGAGGGAGAGTGAGGAGGCGGAGTGAGGAGAATGAGTGAGGAGAGTGAGGAGAGGGAGTGAGGAGGGGGAGTGAGGAGGGGGAGTGAGGAGGGGGAGTGAGGAGAGTGAGTGAGGAGGGTGAGTGAGGAGAGTGAGTGAGGAGGGGGAGTGAGGAGGGGGAGTGAGGAGAGTGAGTGAGGAGAGTGAGTGAGGAGGGAGAGTGAGGAGGGTGAGTGAGGAGGGAGAGTGAGGAGAATGAGTGAGGAGAGTGAGTGAGGAGGGAGAGTGAGGAGGGGGAGTGAGGAGAGTGAGTGAGGAGAGTGAGTGAGGAGGGTGAGTGAGGAGGGAGAGTGAGGAGAATGAGTGAGGAGAGTGAGTGAGGAGGGAGAGTGAGGAGGGAGAGTGAGGAGAATGAGTGAGGAGAGTGAGTGAGGAGGGAGAGTGAGGAGGGGGAGTGAGGAGTGAGAGTGAGGAGAATGAGTGAGGAGAGTGAGGAGAGGGAGTGAGGAGAGGGAGTGAGGAGAGTGAGTGAGGAGGGTGAGTGAGGAGGGGGAGTGAGGAGAATGAGTGAGGAGAGTGAGGAGGGGGAGTGAGGAGGGGGAGTGAGGAGGGGGAGTGAGGAGGGGGAGTGAGGAGAATGAGTGAGGAGAGTGAGGAGGGAGAGTGAGGAGGGGGAGTGAGGAGAGTGAGTGAGGAGAGTGAGTGAGGAGGGAGTGAGGAGGGGGAGTGAGGAGGGGGAGTGAGGAGGGGGAGTGAGGAGAGTGAGTGAGGAGGGTGAGGAGAGGGAGTGAGGAGGGGGAGTGAGGAGGGGGAGTGAGGAGGGGGAGTGAGGAGAGTGAGTGAGGAGGGGGAGTGAGGAGGGGGAGTGAGGAGGGGGAGTGAGGAGAATGAGTGAGGAGAGTGAGGAGGGAGAGTGAGGAGGCGGAGTGAGGAGAATGAGTGAGGAGAGTGAGGAGAGGGAGTGAGGAGGGGGAGTGAGGAGGGGGAGTGAGGAGGGGGAGTGAGGAGAGTGAGTGAGGAGGGTGAGTGAGGAGAGTGAGTGAGGAGGGGGAGTGAGGAGGGGGAGTGAGGAGAGTGAGTGAGGAGAGTGAGTGAGGAGGGAGAGTGAGGAGGGTGAGTGAGGAGGGAGAGTGAGGAGAATGAGTGAGGAGAGTGAGTGAGGAGGGAGAGTGAGGAGGGGGAGTGAGGAGTGAGAGTGAGGAGAATGAGTGAGGAGAGTGAGGAGAGGGAGTGAGGAGAGGGAGTGAGGAGAGTGAGTGAGGAGGGTGAGTGAGGAGGGAGAGTGAGGAGAATGAGTGAGGAGAGTGAGGAGAGGGAGTGAGGAGAGGGAGTGAGGAGAGTGAGTGAGGAGGGGGAGTGAGGAGGGTGAGTGAGGAGAGTGAGTGAGGAGGGAGAGTGAGGAGGGTGAGTGAGGAGGGAGAGTGAGGAGAATGCGTGAGGAGAGTGAGGAGAGGGAGTGAGGAGAGTGAGTGAGGAGGGAGAGTGAGGAGGGAGAGTGAGGAGAGGGAGTGAGGAGAGTGAGGAGGGGGAGTGAGGAGGGGGAGTGAGGAGGGGGAGTGAGGAGGGGGAGTGAGGAGGGGTCAGTGAGGTGGTCAGTGAGGGGGTCACTGAAGATGGTCAGTGAGGAGGGTCAGTGAGCATACGCCGGTGAGGAGTGTCTCGGTGGTCAGAGGCAGGAGGAGGAGGTGATGGGGGCTGTCTGAGGGTCACCTGTGTCTCTCGGGGCCCAGCACCCAGGTCCCCACAATCACGTGGAGGGAGGGAGGCAGGGAAGGAAGGAAGGAATGACCTGGAGACGGGCGGTCAGGGTGAGGTGGCCGGGCCGTACTGAGCAGCGGCTACCCCAAGAGTCACCCAGAGCGGTCACTAAGTCGCCCGCCCGCCCGCAGGCTCTTCTCCTGCTACCCCCAGGCCAAGACCTACTTCCCGCACTTCGACCTGCACTCGGGCTCCGCGCAGCTGCGCGCGCACGGCTCCAAGGTGGTGGCCGCCGTGGGCGACGCGGTCAAGAGCATTGACAACGTGACGAGCGCGCTGTCCAAGCTGAGCGAGCTGCACGCCTACGTGCTGCGCGTGGACCCGGTCAACTTCAAGGTGGGCGCGGGGCCCCGGGGGCGCATTTTCGGGGCTGGGGTCCCATTTTCGGGGCTTGGGTCCCGGGGGCGGGAGGAGGTCTCTGTGGGCGGGTCCCGGGGCGGGGCGATGTCTCTGTGGGCGGGGTTTGGGGCGGGGCGAGGCCTCAGGGCGGGGCTGCTTCTGGGGCCGGGGTCCCGGGGGCGGGACGAGGTCCCAGAGGCGGAGCTTCGTCCGGGCAGACAGCACTGACCGCTCTCCCTCCCTCCCCAGTTCCTGTCCCACTGCCTGCTGGTCACGTTGGCCTCGCACTTCCCCGCCGACTTCACGGCCGACGCGCACGCCGCCTGGGACAAGTTCCTGTCCATCGTGTCCGGCGTCCTGACGGAGAAGTACCGCTGAGGCCGCCGCAGGACCCACAGGACGGAATGGGCCCCCGGATGCTCTAAGGAGTCTCACACCCCACCCCACGCCTTCCCCTAGAAGGGCCAATAAACGAATTAACGTCCACTTTGTCTCTGTGGTCACTGGGCCACTGTGGGTGGGGGTGGCAGAGATGGAGGGAGGGTGCAGGGCCTGCCTGGGTTACACGGGAGGCCTGCAGGCATCTTTGCACTGACCCCCTCTGTCTGAGGGCAGAGATCAGATCAGATCCTGGGGAAATGCACTTTCTCTTCTGCAGAAAGGGCGCCTCTAGGCCCCTTGGGGATGGGGTGGGAGGCAGCACTGGAACCCAGCTGGCAACCTCTGGCTGTCTCTGGGGCTTCTGATGGTATACTCTCTTCTTCTGGAATTTATACTGTTTCCTGATTTATGCCTGATTTCAGTAAGAGAGGAGTGCTGAATATATTCATTCATTCATCCACCCATTCATTGCTCCATTCAGCAATCATTTGTGAGCCCATAAGAGGCCCAAGAATCTTTCTAGGGCCTCTTTAATTGGTCATGAATACGACCAATTAAATCAGCAAAGCTCTTGACTGGTGGAGCTGACAGTCTAGTGGGGGATACAGATCAGACACGGAAAAGGGAAAGAGGTTCAACCTTGCTCATAACAAGAGAGATGCAAAGTAACACTAAAAATTTCACTGGGATCCATTTCCCCGCCCCCTCTTGATAAACAAAAACACAAGACTTTGACCATACTCTGCTGGCAGCCCCCCTACAACGTGGGTGGGAGTAGAACACAGATGTATAGATCCACTGGGGCAGCTGAGTTTGCTATAGTCTGGAAAATAGTCCATAACGATTCAACGACAGAACAAACCATGAACATCCACACCACAGGGAACTGCGAAGGGAAAAAAAAATGACAATTTCTTATGATGATTGTGACATGATAGCCAGGATTTACAGAGTTAAAAAGAAAAAGAAATGAAAAAGTAGATTGGTATATGCATAGCATGATTTTTTTTTTCTATGAGGAGGGGAAATTCAAGTATGTGTGGGCACACATGCATGTGAGTGGTTCATTGACCTCTGTGTGCCCTTGCAAGTGTTCATCTGTTTCTGTGTGTTTGCATATTTTTGCAAAAAGCGACTATGGACAGATAAACTGGAAATGATTACAAATGGCAACGTGAATGGGGTTGAAGGCATGCTCCTCCAAGCCTAACTCTCTTCACTCTCTTGACCTTGAATCATGTTAAATCATCAAAAAGAAAATTTAAAAGAGCAAAAAATAAAAACATCAAAATAAGAAAATAAGTTACATGAAACTGGTTGAGGATGTAGTAATCTAACGATCAGGAAAAAAGAACTATTCCAAGTGACTTGTGAACATAGTACCTTGGCTATGCAAAGAATCTCTAATATTCAGTAACTTATTGTTATTACAACACAGATACTGTGAGTTCATAATCTTGTATTCTAAAACATTTTCAAACTGTCAAAAAAAACTGCAAAAATAAGACAAAGATGGAGAAATAGGAGTGACTGCTAGTGGGTATGGGGTTTCTTCAGGGGATGATGGAAATATTCTAAAATTGTAATAGTTGCACAATTCTGTGAATGTATTAAAAATGAACTGTTATGTTTTAAGTGGGTGAATTGGATGGCATGGGAATTATATCTCAGTCAGTCAGTTCAGTTCAGTTGCTCAGTCGTGTCCGACTCTTTGCGACACCATGGACTGTAGCACGCCAGGCCTCCCTGTCCATCATCAACTCCCAGAGTTTACTCAAACTCATGTCCATTGAGTCAGTGATGCCATCCAACTGCCTCATCCTCTGTCATCGCCTTCTCCTCCCAACTTCAATCTTTCCCAGCATCAGAGTCTTTTCAAATGAGTCAGTTCTTCGCAGGAGGTGGCCAAAGTATTGGAGTTTCAGCTTCAACATCAGTCCTTTCAATGTATATTCAGGTCTGATTTCCTTTAGGATGGACAGGTTGGATCTCCTTGCAGTCTGAGGGACTCTCAAGAGTCTTCTCCACCATCACAGTTCAAAAGCATCAATTCTTCGGTGCTCAGCTTTCTTTATAATCCAACTCTCACATCCATACATGACTACTGGAAAAACCATAGCCTTGACTAGATGGACCTTTGTTGGCAAAGTAATGTCTCTGCTTTTTAATATTCTGTCTAGGTTGGTCATAGCTTTTCTTCCAAGGAGCACACGTCTTTTAATTTCAGGGCTGCAGTCACCATCTGCAGTGATTTTGGAGCCCCCAAAATAAAGTCTATCACTGTTTCCACTGTTTTCCCTTCTATTTGCCATGAAGTGATGGGACCTAATGCCATGATCTTAGTTTTCTGAATGTTGAGCTTTAAGCCAACTTTTTCACTCTCTTCTTTCACTTTTATTAAGAGGCTCTTCACTTTCTGCCCTAATAAACCTGCAAAGTATGCTAATAAACTTCCAAATACTCATCAAGATTCCCCAGTTAACAACTTGTCTTCACTTGCTCTTTCTTTCTGAGTCACTTGACAGTAGAATGCAGGCATGACTCCCTTTAATACTCTCAGCATCCCTAAACACCTGTAGATTTCCTAAAGTCAACAAGAACACTTACCTGCATAGCCAGAGAACTACCACCAAAATCACGAGATTGTGAAATGAAAGTTGCTGAGTCATGTCCAACTCTTTGCAGTCCCGTGGACTGTAGCTTGCCAGACTCCTCTGTCCATGGAATTCTCCAGGGCAGAATACTGGAGTGGGTTGCTGTTTCCTTCTCCAGGAAATCTTCCTGAGCCCAGAATCAAACCCAGGTCTCCTGAATTGCAGGTGGATTCTTTACCACCTGAGCCTCTGGGGCACCTGCATAGGCAGAGAACTACCACCAAAGTCAGGAGATTAACACCAGTCCAAATCCATCAACACAGATCTCATCACACACTGTCCTTCCCAAGAATGGCCTTTACTTGTCAACATCAAACTTTTCATTTAGTCTTCAGCCTGGCTCTTCAGTCTCTTTTTGCATGAACTTCATATTTTTGTGGACGTTTTGGGATTTTCAAAAAATATTTGCTATTTTATTCATTTGGTTTTTAGTTGTGGCATGTGGGATCTAGTTCCCTGATCAGAGATCAAACCTGGGTCCCCTGAACTGGGAGTGCAGACTCTTAGTCACTGGACCAATTTAGGGAAGTCCCTGAATTGTGTGTGGGGGGGTTCTTCAGTGTCCTAATATGAAAAGAGTTGAGTATGACATTGTCAGACAGAAAAATGAATATTTTTCTGAATAAAAGCCCCAAGTCAGGATACATGCACAGCAGATACATGCACAGCAGGCTCCCAGCACTTGTGTATAATTAAAGAAGAAATTTTTAACTTAAAAAAGTCAGTAACAGAGGATACAGATGAAAAAGACAGCAATAACACCAACACTGGAAAAGTGGGAAAGGGAGCAAGACTCTCTTGGGGGCTTGCCCCAACTGGAGAGCTGATCGGTCTCAGGGAACTTCAACATTTGGATGGACTCGAAATGCAAACCTAATCTCTCCAATCAGGGTCTTGTCAGAACCAGTAATCCTTTTCCCTGAGACCCTATATAAAAAACTCTAGTCCTCCCATGACGGGGAGCCTAAGCAAAGAACCCTCATTTTTGACACCACTTGGGATAGATATCGGGCCCCAGCAAATAAACTACCACCTCCCAGACAGAAGCCCAGGAAAGTTGCCATGCTCAAGAAGCTGCTTCAGGCTCTAAGATTTGGGAAATCTACACCAGCTGCTAGCTTAGCTTCTGGGGAAGATGTTGGGGTTCCATGGAAAATAAGTGCAGAGCGTTCTGACACTCTTTCTGACCACTGAGGGACCTAGAAAATGACCCACTCCCACCCTTCAGGGAGTTACCTGGCCATGGCAAGTCTCTCCCAGCCCTCAAGCCACCAAACCTGCAAAACTAACCCATAAAGTAGCAAGGGCTTGGGGAGGCAGAACTGCTGGCCCAGCCCATACTGCCTTACCTACTGGTGAGCAAAGACCGGCAGCTAGAATGGGGAGCCACAAAGAAGGAGGTCTAGGCAACAGGATTGCCCAACTACCCCACGGCTTTCTCCTGACTCTGAAGCAGCCACGATGACAGGCCCAGAAAACCCACACACCTCACTCCACACGACAGACAGCTTAGACCTCAGAATTACTGCCGTGAAGAGCAACAGGGTCTCTCTTTGTTGAAAGTACAACAAAGGAAATTCTTGAGAAAACTGGGAATGGGCCTGGAGAAAATAAGAGCTTTGAGGTCTCTGGCACCTTCCCCGAAAGGAAAAAGTTCATGCAAGTAGGAAAGTCAGGGTCTTTCCCTGCTTTGTGTTCCTGGCTAAACTCAAGACTAAGAAAATCCCCTGGACTTGCAGCATCAGTAAGTATCCAAGTGCCCCACCAGCACACGCCACCCCCCACCAAGGTTAGCCTCTGGCATGTGAAATGCCGAAGAAATTGCCTTCTAGTCCAATCCCCACTGACCTCAACCCAACGCAAAGGGCATCTGCCTGTGGTTCCCACCTCTCCTCAGAGAAGAAGATCCTAGCAGAGCCTCCAAGGTACAGTCAGGTGCCAAGGAACACAATGCCACACCATCTATCAGGCCAGGGCATGGACAGCCAGCTTCAGATCAAAGAGAGAGAGGCTTAGTGTAATAACCAGTGTCATTACAGCAGGAAAGTAGAGGGCAAGTGGTGAGAGGGGCTCCTATGTGCACACCTTCCCGGGGACACAGTTCCTGTCAGTTGCCTCCTCCTGCAGGAACATGTGTAGGCAGCGTTCGTTCTGAGCTAGTGGATGCCCAGCATCCATCCAATTTATTAGCAATTCTGCTAATAAACTGTTTTAGGTCCTACCTCCTTTCTTCAATAAAGGACTCCTCAAAGATTCTTTCATTTCCTCGAAAAGGGAGCTGCTATTTCAAGACTTTCCCATGCAGTGGTGGGACTATTAATACAATCGTTCTCTCTCGCTCCAGCTCATTTTTTAGTCACTCAAAGTTACTGCAGCACCGTCATACACAGGACTCCTTCAGTTGAAAACAGGTAGTTTTGGCTACATGTAAATCTCAAAGGTGGGTGAAGCAAGCACGGCCCAGGCCTACCGTCTGTGGATTAAAGATGTTGATATCCAGAAAGTTACTTAGCAGCCTATAAGCGTTGGTCAGTTTCTGCAGCTTCAAGTTAAGGCTCCAGGTGTTAGCTACTGCCAAGTCTGACATCTTTCCAAAGGAGAGACCTGGACCGGGGGCTTCATTGTGGTTTTGATTTGCATTTCACAAACAAGTCGTGAAGTTGAGCATCTTTTCATGTATTATTCTTTTGGCGGGGTGGATAAAGTCTATTCAAGTCCCTTGTCCATTTTTCATTGGGTTGTTTCTTTTTGTTGTTGAGTTGTAAGAGTTATTTCTACATTCTGGATACAGTTCTTTATCAGCTATGTGGTTTGCAAATATTTCCTTCCATTCTGTGAGTTGCCCTTTCACTGTCAATAGCTTTTAACCTGACCTAATCAAGTCTTTTGATTTGACTTCCAGGGTACAGGAAACACACGGACAAAGCAACCAGCTAAATAACACTGCAGGGAAACTACCGGAGCAACCCCAAAATGAAATATTCTACAAGTCAGTAGGCCTGAACTGTTCTGCAGTCATTGATAAGGAACAGTGGGTATGGGGTGGAGAGCTTCTGGAAGAAAAAAATGAATAGGCAACTGAAAGCTACATAGGAACCTGGGTCGGATCCCAACCTGAACAAACTGAACAAATGTGGGGGATGAACAGGGAATTTCAACGCAAAGGGAAGCTCACTTAGATTGAGGATAGGCTTGTGGTTATTTATACAGAAAGTGAAGTCGCTCAGTCGTGTCTGACTCTTTGCGACCCCATGGACTGTAACCTACCAGGCTCCTCCCTCCATGATTCTCCAGGCAAGAGTATTAGAGTGGGTTGCCATTTTCCTTCTCCAGGGGATCTTCCTGACCCAGGGGTCGAACCCAGGTCTCCCGAGTTCCAGGCAGATGTTTTAACCTCTGAGCCACCAGGGAAGTCCATTTATATAGAAGGATCTCCTTATTCTAGGAGATTTGTGCTCAAGTTTACACAGAGACATGATGTCATCACACGTGTCCACAGGGTTTAGAAGAAAAATAAAACACATTGAGACACATCCCCATATACACTGACAACACAGATGTTAGCGATGATTGGTCTGGGTGGAGGGAGCCCAGCGGCTCAGCATGCTGTTCGTGATGTGCTAGACCTGACCTCAGCGCGCTCCCCGCCTGTCACTCCACCCCGCCGCTGGCCTCCTTTTTGTCTCCCAGAAGATGATGGAGGCCTGGGCCCTCTCAGGGCCCTTGCACCTGGCATCACTCACTCTCTTCCCCAAGCATCTTGTGGTTGATTCTCCCAGCTCCTTCAAATACTCGCTCAGAATCCCCATCTCAGCACCATCTTCCCCACCGCCTTATCTAAAAGTATAACCCCTCTGAGCTCCACGAACAGCACTTCCCTGCTCTCTCCTTTCTGATGGCAATGCCATCTGTCTCTCTCCAGCCAGAGACCACCTGGAACACAGCCATGGCCAGAGTTGGGTCTGTTAACTCACGGCCACAGAGAAGACCAAGGCCGTGGGGAGCCCTGTATCTGGGTCAGAGGACTGAGCCTGGGCTCAAGGAAGCAGGCTAGCTCTGGACTCAGTAAGTCTCATCTAGAATATAAGCGATACTGTGACTGCCAGTGAAGCAGCAGCCGCTCATCAGCCAGGTCGGGGGCCGTTGGGATGTTCTCTTGGTGGGAGTGGCCCCTGTTTTCTCTGTCTGGACAGTGCTTTTCTGCCTGGAGCATCGCAGTTACAGTGGCCAAGTCTGATGTCATGTCCCACAGAAATGCACAAGCGTCATGGAGAAAACCCAGGCGTCCGGGGAAGCCCTTCTTCTCACGGCATGTTTACCTGCTGCCCTCGTCCTGTTCTGCACACCTTCCTCAGCAGGAGTGTCTTCTTGTCCTGGGCTGAGCACCCAGCAGTTAGCAGTGGTCTGGCACTGGTTAGAAGGTCATACATCACCCATGAGGAATGCATGGAGCTTCTGGGCCTTCACAAGCTTGCCCAAGGCAGCACCTGCTGCTCACCTGCCTTTAGGGTCTGGTCAGGGCTGCAGACCCTCTCTTAAGGGAGATGCCTCCTTCCCTTCCTCCAGGGAGGACTCTGACCAGAGGGACTGCTGCCCAAAAGCGTGGCTATGGGGTGTGGACCCATGCACCTCACTGTCCTGGAGCTCCTAGGAGCTGGGTCTCGGGCCTCAGCAGAGGGGAGCGGCCTGAGTGTGAGGAGTCTCTCCCCTGAGGCTCGGGCCTCAGCCCCAGTGAACTTTGTGACCACAGCTGCCTCCCCGCTCTCTAGGCCTCAGCTTCCCCATGGGGCCAGGAGACCCTGGGAACCCTTCACGTTCTGAAGAACCGGCACCGTTTGCGCTGGTGGGCCTGCTGTTCTGTGGGGACAGGAGCCAGCCCCCTCGTCCACCATCGGGCAGGCCCCTGCCAGCCATCCTTGACCCCCAGCCCTGAGCTCAGCTCACCCGGGAGGCAGGGCAGGCAGCGGCATTCATTCAGGGAGACGGTGGTTAGCGCACGCATGGCACTGAGGCACAAAGACCCCTGGGTCACTAGATAGTTCTTTACGGGGAGCCAACTTTGGGCTCCTGACTGTCCAGGAGGCTTCACAGACCAGGAAACAAAACCAAAACAAAATTCCCTCCCTTTCTGAGATTATATTCTAGTGGGTAATAAACACCTGTTTTTCTGTGGAAAAAAAGAAAAGTGTAGCAAGCTGGAGACTGGACAGGCCAGGTGGGGGAGTTGCAATTTTAAATGGGGTGGTCAGTGTGGGCCTAGTAACATGGTGACATCTGAAGGAGGACCTTCCCGGAGGGAGGCCTGGGGAGGATGGAGCAGGCTAGAAGGAGGCAGCACGGGGCCTGGAGGAGGACAGAGGAGGGAGGCAGAGCTCGGGGCAGGGAGCCTTCCCTCACAGAAGGTCGGAAGCCACAGCAGGGCTCAGGGGCGAGAAATGAGGGTCGGACAGGCCTGGGGTCGCTGGTCTGAACCTCAGGAAGGAAGAATGGAGTAGCTATCTCCAGGAGGGGTGGGAGGCAGCGGAGGGGATGTGAGCCTGGCCAAGGGGTGGGGGTGTCTCCAGGGTATAGGTGGAGGTCGGTGCCACCAGGGGGACTAAGGGCAGACGGAGGGCGGTTAGGATGCAGACGGAGCCAGGGCCCTCGCCCCCCTCCATTAAAATCAACTCCCTAGACAAAAGTTTGTGGGGTCAGGACACAGACTACCCAGGAGAAGAAAGAAAGGCAAGAAGACAGTGGGGCAAAGCGCGTCTGAGCACCACCTGACAAAGGCTGAGAGAAGGAGCAGTCAGCCATGGCCCCAGCCCAGAAGGAGGGCTCTTCCCTCCTGCCCTCAGGCCCTCCCTGGATTCATCCCAGCCTTTCGGCCTGCAGGCCCCCTGCCCTGGCCTGAGTTTCTGGGGGCTGAAGGGGGCAGTTCCGGGCTGGGGTCCTGCAACCAGGTTCTAATCCAGTCTGACTTACTTTGCCTGCTCCTTCCCCCGTCACCTCCCACACCCACACAGGTCCACTGCACCCCTGCTTACACCTGGTACCCTCCATTCTGGCTGGAGACCCCAGTGCTGGGGAATTCCCAAGATGAGGGGCTGGCAGTCTCCTGTGGTCTCTGCCCTCTCCAGCCTGGAGCCCAAACGTCACCCCTGTCCCCACTGATCCCAGTCCTGGACCCGAAAGGAAATGGTTTCTGCTGAACTTGACCTCCTCACAGTGACCGCCACCGCACCGCGCTGCGAAGGATGCTCACAGGGAGGCTCAGGTGGCTAAGCTTGGGACTGAAGTCTAAGCTTCAGAGTGAGCTTCCCAGACAGTTGGTTCAAGTTCACCCTCAGGGCCAGCTGTGCTGGGCACACTCTTGCTGGCCCGAGAGACTAACAGTGAAGAGAAAAGCATCAGTACACTGGAGGCAGTTCAGGGAAGTCAGCTAAACAAAGAAATACACAAGGGTGAGTGGTGACCCAGGAGTCTGTCTTCTTCCTCTGTGTTGTCGGTAGGAACAGGAATCCTGACCGTTAGGGAGCCTCTGAGGACAGGACGCTGGCGGGGCCCCTGGAGCGGGCGGGGAGCGGCCCTGCGCATGCACTGTCCGCGGCGCGGAGTTGTCACTCCACTGGTGGCTCACTCCCAGGAAATGGATAAAGAAGGGTCACCTGCACAGGTGAGGAGGACAGAAGGGAGCTTTCGCTTTTTAAGCTGTGCTTTTTCCAGGGCTGCTGTTACAAATAATATGTATAATTTGAAAATTCTTAAAATATTAATTGAAATACATGCAGAAAACATGTGTTAAAGAAAATGTAGAAAGAAGACCCTGAGTGTGTGCGGACAGTGCATATGTGTCTGGAGACTGATTGTATGTGTGTCAAAAAAAAAACCAAGTTACAAAAATACACCCTGAATCCATTTGAACACTGAAAAGGAATAAACAGATTCTAACTGTCATGTGGGAAAATGCTCGTCCACCCCAGGTAATAAAACCAGGTGTCCCTATACACATTATTAATACCACCCACAATCCAGAGTTGGAACTGGCCAGCACGTGAACATGGACTCCCTTGGCACAGCGCTGTGGATGGGGTGTTGAAGGGGGTCAGCCCCTTCTCTAAGCACCCCTGCTGCTTCCTCTGCGGCAGTGGACAAGGGGGTGGGGGGACATATGAGAGGAGCAAGACTCCAGAGGACCAAGGCCTGGGCTCTGGGATGGGGGAACCCCCGGCTCAGACACAGAGACCGGGGCACGGTGCCAGGCCGTCCACAGCTCAGCTGCACCTCATGGCACCTGGTGGTTCCAGGGACCTGTGCTCAGGAGGAAGCCCCGTGAGAACATGCAAAACCAAGCCAGCTAGAACTCCTGCAGTCCCATCACCTGGGGACAGTTGTTTACCAGTCTGCTGCCTTCTATCCATCCCTTCCTTCCATTTAAATAATATTGGGGGGACTTCCCTGGTGGTCCAGTGGCTAAGACAACATGCTCCCAATGCAGGGGGCCCAGGTGTTATCCCTGGTCAGAGAACTAGATCCCACATGCCACAGCTAAAGATCCCATGTGCTGCAACTAAGACCTGGCACAGTCAAATAGAAATATATCCATATATACTACAACGAGCTACCACCGCACACCGGTCAGAATGGCCATCATTTAAAAGTCTACAAATAAGTGCTGAAGAGGGTAGAGAAAAGAGAACTCTCCCTCACTGCTGGTGGGAATGCAAGTTGGTGCAGCCACGATGGAAAACAGTACACAGGCTCCTCAGAAAGCTAAACATGGATTCCCATATGATACAGCAATCCCATTCCTGGGCATATATCCAGACAAAACTATAATTCAGAAAGATACATGCACTCCTATGTTCATACCAGCACTATTCACAATAGCCAAGACATGGAAAGGACCCAAATGTCCACTGACAGAGGAATGGATAAAGAAAATGTGGTATATACATACAATGGAATACTACTCAGCCATGAAAAGAACAAAATAATGCCATTTGAAGCAACATAGATGCAACTAGAGATTACAATACTAAACGAAGTAAGTCAGACAGAGAAAGACAAACCGCATATGATATCACTTATATGTGGATTCTAAAATATGCCACAAACAAACCTATCCTGGAAAATGAAACAGACTCATAAACAGAGGACAGACTTGTGGTTGTCAAATAGGAGGAAGAAAGGGGGAAGGAGGGACTGGTAGATACAAACTATTACATATAGAATGGATTAACAAGTCCTACTATATAGCACAGGGAACTATATTCAATCCCTTGGGATAAATCATAATGAAAAAGAATATAACAAAGAATGTATATGTGTGTATAACTGAGACACTTTGCTGTGCAGCAGAAATTAACAGAACCTTGTAAATCAACCATGTGCTGTGC
This sequence comes from Budorcas taxicolor, assembly GCF_023091745.1. Classification (NCBI taxonomy): domain Eukaryota; kingdom Metazoa; phylum Chordata; class Mammalia; order Artiodactyla; family Bovidae; genus Budorcas; species Budorcas taxicolor. The sequence continues at coordinate 42,691,978 of NC_068911.1, read as the reverse complement.
TGTGCTTAGTCGCTCAGTCATGTCCAACTCTTTGTGACCCCATGGAGTTTAGCTTGAGAGGTTCCTCTGTCCATGGTGATTCTCCAGGCAAGAATACTGGAGTGGGTTGCTATGCCCTCCTCCAGGGGATCTTCCCAACCCAGAGATCAAACCTGGGTCTCCTGCTTTGTAGGTGAATTCTTTACCATCTGAGCCACCAGGGAAGCCCAAGAATACTGGAGTGGGTAACCTATCCCTTCTCCAGAGGATCTTCCCAACCCAGGAATCGAATCAGGGTCTCCTGCATTGCAGGCGGATTCTTTACCAGCTGAGCTATGAGGGAAGCCCAAATTAATTGTGGTATATCCAATTTCTTCCCCTTCTTATTAAAAAAATCCTATCTTTCAAAAGAGATGTGCTTATAAGGAAATGTTTATAAGAATTTAAAATTTTTAATTAAGCTATAATCTGTTTAATTGTGTATATATATATATATATATATATATACACACACATATATATACACTCGTTGCGAGAATAAGGAACCCATGAAGCACATAGAAATGGTTGCCTTGGGGAGGAGAGGATAAGCTAAGAGGGTAAAGCAGGTGAGGACACCAGCTGAGATGGAAACCTGGGAGGGAAAACCATGGGTTTCTGTGCCCCAGGCACTGCGTGAAGGGCCAGCCCCTCCCCTGGGTGCCAGCTAGCAGAGGCCCCCACCAGGCATCTGGGGGCCTGTGGGTGGAGGAGACCTCAGAAGGAGCCTCAGCCAGGTGAGGAGGGGGCTACAGCAAAGGCTGGAGAGGGCCAGAAGCCAAGACTGTTACTCCCGCCTTGTGACAGCTGGCTTCACTTTTCTCATCAGGTGGAGCCGCAGAAACTTAAAGTAAGAACACAGAGCGCTTCTGGGAGGGATGCCCCCCAGGTCATCCTTCCCTCAGAGGGACAGGCAGGTCAGGGACAATCGTTATGGAGGCTGGGCCCTGGGCTGGGTGGACACACGGACCCTCGGCCAGGCCAGGGCCCCTATCTCCCTGTGACCTGCCCTGGCTGTGGCTCTGCAGGGGCAGCCGAAGTGACAGCCCCTCAGCCATTAAGCCCACCAGGCCCTGACCACCCGCTGTCACTGGAAATGATAACAAACCCACCCCATTGCCCCCTCCCTTCTCCCAGTGATGACCCTGACCCAACCCTGGTTCCACATATATAAGGGGACCCTGGGGGCTGAGCATCACCAACACCAGTTTTCAGTAGGTCAAGCTCCCGCTCAGCTGCCACCATGTCTCTGACCAGGACTGAGAGGACCATCGTCGTGTCCCTGTGGAGCGAGATCTCCACACAGGCGGACACCATTGGCACAGAGACCCTGGAGAGGTGAGCACCAGGTGGGCTGGGGTGAAGCCTGGAGGGGACCTTGTAGGTCACTGAGGAGGGTGAGTGAGGAGGGTGAGTGAGGAGGGTGAGTGAGGAGGGAGAGTGAGGAGAGTGAGTGAGGAGGGTGAGTGAGGAGGGAGAGTGAGGAGAGTGAGTGAGGAGGGGAGAGTGAGGAGGGGGAGTGAGGAGAGTGAGTGAGGAGGGGGAGTGAGGAGAGAGAGTGAGGAGGGTGAGTGAGGAGGGTGAGTGAGGAGAGTGAGTGAGGAGGGGGAGTGAGGAGAGAGAGTGAGGAGGGTGAGTGAGGAGGGTGAGTGAGGAGAGTGAGTGAGGAGGGGGAGTGAGGAGGGTGAGTGAGGAGGGAGAGTGAGGAGGGGGAGTGAGGAGAGTGAGGAGGGGGAGTGAGGAGGGGGAGTGAGGAGGGGGAGTGAGGAGGGGAGTGAGGAGAGGGAGTGAGGAGGGTGAGTGAGGAGGGAGAGTGAGGAGGGTGAGTGAGGAGGGTGAGTGAGGAGGGAGAGTGAGGAGGGAGAGTGAGGAGGGAGAGTGAGGAGAGGGAGTGAGGAGGGGGAGTGAGGAGGAGAGTGAGGAGAGTGAGTGAGGAGGGAGAGTGAGGAGGGAGAGTGAGGAGGGTGAGTGAGGAGGGAGAGTGAGGAGAGTGAGTGAGGAGGGAGAGTGAGGAGGGAGAGTGAGGAGGGGGAGTGAGGAGGGAGAGTGAGGAGAGTGAGTGAGGAGGGGGAGTGAGGAGGGGGAGTGAGGAGGGAGAGTGAGGAGGGGGAGTGAGGAGAGTGAGTGAGGAGGGTGAGTGAGGAGGGTGAGGAGGGGGAGTGAGGAGGGGGAGTGAGGAGGGGGAGTGAGGAGGGAGAGTGAGGAGGGGGAGTGAGGAGGGGGAGTGAGGAGGGAGAGTGAGGAGGGAGAGTGAGGAGGGAGAGTGAGGAGGGAGAGTGAGGAGAGTGAGGAGGGGGGAGTGAGGAGGGAGAGTGAGGAGGGGGAGTGAGGAGAGTGAGGAGGGGAGTGAGGAGGGGGAGTGAGGAGGGGGAGTGAGGAGGGTGAGTGAGGAGGGAGAGTGAGGAGGGAGAGTGAGGAGAGTGAGTGAGGAGGGGAGTGAGGAGGGAGAGTGAGGAGGGAGAGTGAGGAGGGAGAGTGAGGAGGGAGAGTGAGGAGAGTGAGTGAGGAGGTGAGTGAGGAGGGAGAGTGAGGAGAGTGAGTGAGGAGGGGGAGTGAGGAGGAGAGTGAGGAGAGTGAGTGAGGAGGGAGAGTGAGTGAGGAGGAGTGGAGGAGGGAGAGTGAGGAGGGAGAGTGAGGAGAGTGAGTGAGGAGGGAGAGTGAGGAGGGAGAGTGAGGAGGGAGAGAGAGGAGGAGAGTGAGGAGGGAGAGTGGGAGAGTGAGTGAGGAGGGTGAGTGAGGAGGGGAGAGTGAGGAGAGTGAGTGAGGAGGGAGAGTGAGGAGGGAGAGTGAGGAGAGTGAGTGAGGAGGGTGAGTGAGGAGGGAGAGTGAGGAGAGTGAGTGAGGAGGGGGAGTGAGGAGGGAGAGTGAGGAGTGAGAGGAGGGAGAGTGAGGAGGGAGAGTGAGGAGGGAGAGTGAGGAGGGAGAGTGAGGAGAGTGAGTGAGGAGGGAGAGTGAGGAGTGAGTGAGGAGGGAGTGAGGAGGGAGAGTGAGGAGGGGGAAGTGAGGAGGGAGAGTGAGGAGGAGTGAGTGAGGAGGGAGAGTGAGGAGGGAGAGTGAGGAGGGTGAGGAGGGGAGAGTGAGGAGGGAGAGTGAGGAGGGAGAGTGAGGAGGGGGAGTGAGGTGGAGTGAGGAGAGGAGGAGGTGAGGAGGAGAGAGAGTGGAGGAGAGTGTGAGGAGGGGAGTGAGGAGGGAGTGAGGAGAGTGAGGAGGAGTGAGGAGGGGAGAGTGAGGAGGGAGAGTGAGGAGGGTGAGTGAGGAGAGTGAGTGAGGAGGGAGAGTGAGGAGAGTGAGTGAGGAGGGTGAGTGAGGAGGGGGAGTGAGGAGATGAGGGATGAGTGAGGAGGGGAGTGAGGAGGGAGAGCTGAGGAGAGTGAGTGAGGAGGAGAGTGAGGAGGGAGTGAGAGATGGTGAGGAGAGTGAGGAGGGGGAGTGAGGAGGGAGAGTGAGGAGGGTGAGTGAGGAGGGTGAGTGAGGAGGGAGAGTGAGGAGGAGAGTGAGGAGGGTGAGTGAGGTGGGGAGTGAGGAGAATGAGTGAGGAGGTGAGGAGGTGAGAGAGGGAGGAGGGGAGAGTGAGGAGGGAGAGTGAGGAGAGGGAGTGAGGAGGGGAGTTGAGGAGGGAGGTGAGGAGAGTGGTGAGAGGAGAGTGTGGAGGGAGAGTGAGGAGGTGAGTGAGGAGGTGAGTGAGGAGGGAGAGTGAGGAGAGTGAGTGAGGAGGAGAGTGAGGTGGCGAGAGTGAGGAGGGGGGTGAGGAGAGGTGTGGGTGTGGAGGTGGTGGGGGGGTGGTGGGTGTGAGGGAGGGGTGGGAGTGGTGAGGAGGGGGGAGTGAGGTGGGGGAGAGGAGGGTGAGGGGGAGGGAGTGGGAGGTGTGAGGAGGAGGGTGAGGTGAGTGGAGGTGGGAGAGTGAGGAGGTGTGTGGGTGGTGAGGAGTAGTGTGGGAGGAGGGTGGGAGGTGGGGTGTTGGGTGGAGGAGGGTGGGTGAGGTGGGGAGGGTGGTGGGAGAGGGTGAGTGGGTGGGAGGGAGTGGTGGTGAGGGAGGTGGGAGGAGGTGGTGGGAGTGGGAGGAGTGAGGGTGGTGTGGGTGTGGGTGGGGGATGGGAGGTGGGTGTGGGTGGTGGTGGGGTGGTGGGTGGAGGGTGTGGGTGGGAGTGGGTGGTAGGGAGGGTGGTGGGGTGGTGGTGGGTGGGGGTGGGGAGAGGGTGGAGTGGTGAGGGTGGGGGTGTGGGTGGTGTGGGTGGGTGGTGGGGTGGGTGGTGGGTGGGTGGTGTTGGAGGGTGGTGAGGGTGGTGGGGGTGGGTGGTGGGGGTGGGTGGGTGAGTGGGTGGTGGGAGTGGGTGGTGGGGTGGGAGGTGGGGTGGTGGTGGGTGAGGGTGGTGGGGTGGGTGGTGGGTGTGGGGTGGGTGTGGGTGGTGGGGTGGTGGTGGTGTGGGTGGTGGTGTGGGTGTGGGAGTGGGTGGTGGGAGGTGGGTGGTGGGTGTG